>NC_138047.1:32387473-33587473 GCF_964194185.1 Rhinolophus hipposideros
CATGCCATAATCATTATATCCAGAGTGGTACCTAACAAGAGTGTCTGTAAAAAGCAAACACTCAGGAAGACTTGCTGAATTGATATGTAGCTGCTATTAACAGATTTACAATACCCTGACAACACCAACACGTCAACAGCTAAATATTTTCTCCAAAGTTTCAGTGGTGAGACCGCACATAAGAAGCTAGAATTTTGGCTTTCATGAAATAACAGAGGCATTATAGTACAGTCGTTAAGCCTGGAGACTCTGGAAACAGGATTTAGGCTCTACTCCTGACTTCATTACTGGAAGACCTTGAGACAGATTAAGCTTCTGTGCCTCAAGTTTCTCATCAGTGAAACGAGAATAATCTAACTCTTATTTGTGAAGTTTAACTAAATTAATGTATACAAAGCATTTAGAACAGGATCTATGCTGTTACACAAAGGAAGACATTACAGGTTTCTTATTTTCATTACTGTGATAAATATTTACAGTGTCTGCCTCACAAACAAAAACTGCCAATCATGTAGCAGCTTATCCTCCAATGAAATGCGTAGGATATTTTCCAATATCCTGGAATTGTTATTGTTTTAGGAAGCAATCAAATAACCTGAAAATAAATTCTATCTATACTTTCACAACAAGGAAGGCAAAAGTATCTTCTTACAAATTACTCTGTATATGTATTTGATGTAAGTAGTTAAAATCTTAGATTTTAAAATCTAGGAAATCACCAGGATATCCTGAATGCATAATATATTTGATTTGCAAGTTGGATTAGGGTTTGTAAAATTACTTTGTAAACAGAGAGTTACTTGGTTTGAAGAATATAATGTGCATAGTTTATCTGAGCTAGTATACACGATATATTTAGCTCTAATGAAATGTGACCTCGATAGATTAATGTAACAGAGTAGTTTTGAAATTATTTTTTATAAAGCTAATAACTCTGTTTCTTCTTTAAAAAATCTTGGACTCTAGTGGACCTATTAGAATCATCCATCTAAATTCAACTTATAGGGGGAAATGAAGTTTGACCAAGCCACGGTTTTGACTTGAGAATTACCAAATGGGTATTTGCTTGAGTTATCTTTTCTTTGCTTTTTTCTTTCCTTTCCTTTTTTTTTTTTATTTTCTTTTCTCTTTTCTTTTCTTTTTTTCTTTCCTTTCTTTTCTCTTTCTTTCCCTTTCTCTCTTTCTTTTATGGAATACACATGATATTTTAAAATTTGTAAACACAGTGAGATGCCATTCTTGTTGAAATAATTCTGGTACTTCAAATTATGTAAAAAACCACTATGATCAAGTTATGTTGGTAATGAGACTAAATGCATTTTGTAGAAATGTGTTATATAAATGCTATTCTCATTTAAATCCATATGCCTATTTTATTACTCAGATACCTGTCTAACTTTCTACAGATAAATGTTTGCATGTGTGTATGCATATAACATACATATGTATATATTATACACACATATATATACATATATATATATATATATATATATACACACACATACATACATACATATTATCTTATAGAACTTAAAGATTCAAGTCCCCTAGGTTATACAGTGTAGTAGTTTCCTGGAGCAGTAATGCCAAATCTCTACATAGCTGTGCCAGTAAAAGGGAAGCTCTACAAAATATCTGTTCAAAAAACATGAACAGTTTTGTAATGAATTTTGAAACTGTACAGTATTCAGAAACTTTACAGTGAGATATCAGGAAAGAAAAATCAGACAAAACCAAGATCTTCCCAATTCTCCATCTTTCTTTTATTTTTCATCCTCATGTGGAAATCTCCTTAGGGACTTGGGTGTTGGGGATGAGGAATATATAAGAATTGACTCCAATCCAATTTGTGGGAGAATAATTCAAACAATTTCAAACAGATGGTTTTGCACTGCCCTAGCCTGGGCAGGAATGGATTTCCCTGCAACCAATTAGTTGTGAATTCTGCAGGATTGGTTGCCTTAGGACATGCTCCAAAAAAAGTGGGTAGGAAGAGCTTAGTCATGACTGACACAGCCTGGCTCTCAAACCACAGGCAGTTTACAGCATTCCATCACAGAGAGGGGAGAAGAATATCAGGATGGATTGGTCCGATGTCTGAGAAGCTGGACAGTCCTAGATGAGATGTGGCTGAACAAGTACCACAGTAAAATATCAGTACAGATATAGCAATAAGTAGAGGTCCACTGCCCTCAATCAGCTTTTCTGATTTCCATTTCCTTGTATGTGTTTTGAAGTTTAAATCACAACCATCCAACAGCAATAAAAGTACAGACTATTTTGAGGGGAAAGACTAAAAATCATGGTTTTATAATGATTTTTTTATGAGTCTCTTTCAAATAAGTGCATATCCAAATCTACAGACTATTCTATCATATGGGTTAACAAAAAAAGGCAAATGGTGAAAATCATCCAAAATAGCTTAAACTTTCTGAAGTTACTTATATATAGGTCATATGGCAATGAGATTACAAATTTAATAAGGGTGCCAATTTAATAAGGCTAATTTTTTTAGTACAAATAATTCCAATAGTTACACATTTTGACATAAAGCAATTAAACTAAAACCCACAAATTGGCATTAGAATCCACTGAAAAACTGTAGTGGTAAGTATGAGAATAATCCATGAAGATAATTACAAGAATTGTGACATTCTTGAAAGAGAAATTTTGTTGTGGCACAGCAATTAAAGTTGGGAAGAAACCATATGTTGTTCAGCTTCCATTATCAAAATATAAACAGTTAAGTAGTAATATAAATGGCAAAGTGATAGAGATCTTAATAAAGATTGACTCATAGAAATTGAAAATAGGAAAATACGGTAGCAAGTGAAGTGTACAGATCAAGTACAAGATATGTAGATCCCCTAGTTGCGAGGATTTAAATGGCATGCTTTTTATCTTTGTGAATTTCAATTAGACTCTGCAATGGGCGAGTCAGGAAGGGAATATTAATGACGGAGGAGAAAGCCGGGTGGTGTTCCATTCTTCACAGAGCCTGCTAAATAGGAGAGCAAATGCTTGTTTAGGTTGTAGCATATTAAATGCTCCTTCAGAAAGCGGTAACTAACAGGTTAAAAAGAACAGCTTGAAATATTTATAATGTAAAAATTTTACTCTCTTCACATAATCTTTAAAGCAAAGCTAAAATTTATGTAGATTAGCACAGTGTCTGTTGTTATGAAAACGGCACCATCCAGGAAAAACATCTGAATTTTTGGTTCATAACTAACAAAACTGAAGTGTTCTGGCATACATTGACTCCAAATGTAATATGACAGAAACACATCAGTATACCTATCCCTTTTTCCCCCCTTTTAAAGCATCTAACGTTTATAACGAGTTCTTGAAGAGATAAATAGCCACTCTGCTTTGACTTAGTAGGACGTGCATAACATTCTCTCTTTTTTTGTTCAAGTTGCACGTTTTGGATATTATCGCCTCACATATAATAGAAGAGAAATTATCGCCTCAGATATAACAGCTCAAACACATTATGCTGAAAGTGTACGATGGGACTGGGATTAACAACAGGTCCCTTTGCCAAGGGACGGGGGGAGCCCTAATGGGGGAAATCCTCACAGTCTGCTCCACTTCCCACCCGGGGGAAGAATCACAGAGGTGACAGAAACGCTGCCGGTCCCATTTTGCTCAGGGGAAACGCAAACTTCTCTAGAGCTGTTGAGTTTGATCACCAGGTGGGGAGGACGCCTGTGAAAAGAGATCGGGGAAAAGAATTGCTGAGAGAGGGCGGGAGGTGTCCCAAGGTGTGTAATCTGCAAACGAACTTGACGGACCAGCTCCAGGGAAGTCTCCAACCCCGGAGCTTTGAGGAGAAATTAGTCCTGATGGCAGGCATGTGAAGGAATGATTGATATGTTACAGAGAGAGCTCAGGAAATCCAAGAAACTTCCTGCTGTCTGATTCCACGAACATGCGTTGAACTTGGTCCTGCGTGGATGCGCTGATGACTAAGTAAAGGCGTGATTAGACCCTCGCTCTCCAGCGGGAGCGGTACCTCTTTACCTCTCCTCCGTAGCCACGTATCTCCAGGGCCGGGGATGCTGGAAGGCGGACGGCAGGGCGCGGCCCGATGGACTTAGGGCGGCACAGGCACATTGTCTCCCCGACTCCGCACCCACACCCACCAGCAGCCCCCCAGGAACCTTGGGCCTCCGGGTAGCCCCGGCGGGCGGCCGCGGGGAGCAGTCCCAGGCGTCGCGTGGGCTCCGCTCCTCTGGCGCGGCGTGGATGCCCCGAGCTGCGCTACGGGCGCGCCCAGGGCCGGGCGGCTGCAGGTGCCGCGCGGGCGGTTTCCCCAGATCCGGGCGGGATTGGGGGGGTCCCTGCGAACCCCGGAACCTCGTTAGCCCTCCTCCCGGGCCTGGCTCCTCCCCCTCCAGGCGTGGGGCTCGTGCCCGCCACTGCCTGCGCGCACCGCGCCTCCGCTCGCTTCCCCCACCCCGCCGGCTCCTGCTAACGCTGCCCCCGCCTCCCGGTCCTCCTCCTCCGCCCATCCCCGCCACTACCGACGCCTTCGCCAGCTTCTACTCCGCGCGCCACCGCCACAGCTCCTCGCGCCTCTCTCCGGCTTCCACCAACCCTTTGCTCGCCGCTCGCCCGGCTGCTGCAGTCTCTTTCTCTCTCTCTGTCTCTCTCTCTCTCTCTCCCTCCCTCCCTCCCCCTCCCTCCCTCCCTCTCCCTCTCTCTCCCTCTCTCTCTCTCTCTCTCTCTCTCTCTCTCTCTCTCTCTCTCTCTCTCTCTCTCTCTCTCTCTCTCTCAAGTTTCCTATCTCCTCAAGATCAGGGCAAAGGAAGGAAAACACCCAGTTCCGCTTGCTGTTTCAGGTAAGGTCTCACACGTTGATCCCCACAGGGACCCTTTCCATTTGCCTTTGCCTCGGGTGCATGCCTCATCTCCCCCCACCCCACTCTCCCAGGCTCCCTGGAAACCCAGGATGTGCAGGTCGCCCCCTCCTCGCCAACACATGTACAAAATAATTTCGATACTCATCGCCAGAAGCCTATTTGCAAGTACAGTAAGCTCCGAGACGCCCGCCCGGCAGGCAGCACGTTAGCCCGGCTCTTTTATAGTCTTCAACTTTGCACCCCGTGCCCGCCGCCGCCTGCCTGCGGGGCTGCTGGACCCGGGGGCCTCGCGCTCCGGCGCGGTCTGTGGTCCTCGGCTCCGGAACAGCTGGCAAACGCGTCGTCGTTTCGCAGCAGTTGATCTGAACCCGGCTGCCTCCCAGACGTGGTCTTGGGCAACTGTGGTTGGACCGGGAGGGAGATTATTTTATTTTAGAGAGAGTGAAGAAATGAAAACGTGAGGACTCTGGCTTACCGTCATGAAAAGGATCATAATCGAAAAAGTGGGCTAGCTGCCCCCCTTACTTTTCTCGTTGGGATTGCGGGGGTGGTCTTGGCTGAGGGGGTTGTGGCGTGAAGTACCCATCTCTCCTCTTTCTCACTCTCCAACCCATTCTCCTCTCTAGCTCATATGTCAGATCAGGGTCCCATGTGTTGTTATTACGTGTGTGGGAGCACAAAATAGGGTTTGCTGACGATGGAGCTGGGGGAAGTTACTGGCAGGGCGAAGTCTGATTACTTGACCATCTATTTGGCTATCAAACAAGAAAAAAAAAAGGGAAGGAAAGGAAATAAAAGAAAATCTCTCACCCAATTATCACGCCCTACACTCACTCCATTGGAATAATCTCCATAGCTTTAACTCCAATTCCCAACTGAAATGACAGTCTTTTGGGCTGTTTGGATGGTGGGACTGAGTTTAATTTTTAGTGTATTTTGTTTTCCTTCCATGGCTTTCCAAAGAGTGGCAATGAAGACGAAATTGAACATGTACAATATGCAGTTGCTACTACTTGTGTCCTTGATGTGGGACCCAGCCAGGTGAGATATTTATTGTATTTCACTCTTTTAATTCAGGGTAAAGGTGTGTTTCATGAATGGCATCGATGCAGTGGTGGCTTTTGAGAAGTTGGGCTATGTTGAAGAATTATTTGTAATCAAAAAAGATTGTATCAGGAAACTGAACTATGAACTAGCAGAGGCGGTAAAAAAGTTTATTGCTTCTTGTTTTTAGCTATAAATACAAAAATGAACAGAACCATTTTCTTAAAAAAAAACACTGAAGAAAACAATAATCCTTCGAATGGCATATTCTTGCAAGAAATTGAAGTGATTAAGTTATATGAACTTACAATAACACCAAAATTCAGTAAAGAAGCCAACAGTTTTCCTTTAAGTCAAACAAGAAAGGACAAACTGAAATTATTTGAGTGTTAACTTCATTTTTTGTTTTTCTTTTTATTGGTTTGGCTCTTTTAGTCAACAGAGAAAACCCAAATGATATGTGAGCCTTAAACCTCTAGGTGGAGGTAGTATACAACTTCACAATCACAAACAATAAAATAAAAGCTTTGTTTATTAATCAACTTCTTATAGTATTGATTTAGAGATCTTTTAGTCCTAAAATGGTTACTGTCATAAAAAGTACTTACTTTAAACACGTAATTAATTTTATTTTGACTATGTTCTGTACAAAATATGAAATTAATTTTTATAGCTTTTAATAAGTTCATAGTTTTAGTCTTTTCTGAGTTTTGTCATCAGTGGGTATCTTTTTATTTATTGCCTTTAAGATACTTTTTCAAAATACAATGGGACTTAAAATACATGATTCATAAGAATGTTCATGTAACCATTAATTTTTAGAAAACAATAAGTCTTTATTATACCTTTATTTCCCTTTTAATTTTTTTCATTTTCCTGCCCCAGTAATTGTCAAAGTATGAAAATATTTTCTGGAATTGAGAAGAAATCTCTTTGTAAAGACTTATTTTAATTGGAAAAAATCTCGTTTAATATCTTAATTCTGACCTCAGAAAGAAAACGTGATATGTGATTAAAAAACACTTTTGACTGAAAATCTCTATGTGCAACTTTATCATTACCTTGGTGATTGGTTTTAAAATTAGCTTAATTTAGAAACTTTTGAGACTGGAGGATATAAATTAATTTGCTTACATAATTTTTAAATGTTTATATTCATATCAGTGTTTTAATATTTGCTCTGCTCTCAAGAGAATATTTATTTTAAATTGGTTACAGATTTTGGATGTATTATGACTATTTTTAGCTAATAGCTGTATAATCATTTAAATGCAAATAGCCTCTGTCAATGACATTTTACACAATCCATTTTGATCAATCCATCTTGATCAGAATGCAGATTATGTAGAATCTTTGATTTTAAAGGAGTGAACAAACCATGGTCACTTAGTAATTATTGAAAATCCTCAGTGCTTAACCATGTTTTTCTCTATAGCTGTCTATTCTATATTTGACCAGCAATGCTCATGCCAGTATTTTATTGTATTATTATTAATTTTTTTTTTTGGCCAGCAATTTAAATCTATGAATCATTTGGGGAGGGGGGAGGCAGTGGCAGTGAAAAGGGACATTCTGTTTTATACGTCCAGTTGCTTTTGCACCAAATTGCTGGATGTCACAAAATCAGGTCTCTGGTTTTCTGATGGAGAAATAATGGAGAAAATCGATGTTCCTAACCCTCTTCTGACGATATTTTAAGGCCATTTGTTCTTTCCACAAATTTATCACACACACACATACGAAAGTAGCTGGGAATTTGTACCTTTAGATGACCCTTGTTGCTCATCTCAGAGGCCAATCATGAAGGGTTTCCTCCAAGGCTCTCTGCAGTTGTGTATGGCTGCTGATTCTTTCAGATCTCACCTCCACCTCCTGGCTACAGTGGAGCCTGGAACACAACCAGCGGAGTTCCCCTGATGTCTGTATTGTACTTGGCCATTGGGTGGAGGTATACCCAAAGTAAGGAAATCAGCTTGGTTTAAAACAAAACACACACACACACACACACACACACACACACACACACACACAAAGTAAAGAGAAAAAGAAAGATATTTATGAGGAAGATAGATAAATTTTGTGCCTCCAAGTAGATATTTTTTCCCCCAGTTAATGTTCAAACCTCTGAGGAATTATTTTAGGAGACCCTTTGGTTATTATACCTTTCTAAATGCCTAATATTATTACTAATAGTGTCTCAATGTGATAATCTACAATCATAATATACTCTAGGGAATAGAATTTATAAAAAAAATGAATAGTCCACACACAATGCTGAATGGTAGGTAGCTGAAATAATTTTGACATGATATTTTCTAATAATATAGTATTTAGTATCCATTTTCCACAGCATGTTTACCTACCCGTTAGACACACTGGTATTTATAGAGTGAAAAACGAGGAAAATTGGTAGCACTAATAGTTTAGGGAGCCTTAAAATTCAAATCAAGGAAGAGCATGTTGTTGGCACTTGCAAAACACAGATATGTATATATATCAGCTTGTAAAATTATCTGTTTAGGTTGGTGCTGGCTAACATCCAAGAAGATGAGGCTAAAAATAACATTACCATCTTCACAAGAATTCTAGACAGACTTCTGGATGGTTACGATAATCGTCTTAGACCAGGATTGGGAGGTAAAAATAGTTTTACTTTTTTTTAAAAAAAACTCTTACAAAATAATGCCCTTAAAAGTTAAGGTTAATATTCACATTTTAATACATTTTATGTATAAATGCATTGCCATGTACTAAAAACCATAGATAATAGAAAGTAAGGTGTATGAAATAAACATTATCTGTGATTCCTTTTATACAAACATAATGTGTTTAACATATCTCTTATAGAATGCCTAAAGTCATATAAAATCCCATACCTTCTGCATGAATATGTTTTAATTCTTTTATACTGGCTAAGTTTTTCAAACTTAGAGTCTATTAAAGGGTAACATTATTGGGCAGACATGCTCGTGTAGTATCTTTGGTTTCCTTCATCACATTTTACAGACACCTGTTTACACATCTATACAAATGTGCAGAAGTTAGGAACATAAATAAAAGAGTATCTGGGTTGTATTTCAACACATATTCTATTTAAGATCCTGTGATAACTTCTTGCACATTCACGTGACATTTCTAAAATGCAGCAAATGTTTGGCATTCTTGAAACTTTCAGAGACATTGTAGATATACGTTAGCTGTAGGTCTTAATTTGTTGGGCTGTGGCACAGTTTAATTTCAAATTAAAACATTCATTTTCAACTCAGAAAAACAAATCATTTTTTATCCGTAAAGGTAAAGGAAGTTAGGAGTGGCTGAGATGTTAAATTTTAATTATTTCAGCATAGCTGGGTAAGGAGATTAGGTGAACGTAGGGTAGGTGTGCAATTCTTAAAAGGATTCTGAGTCAAAATACTGTTGCTCATGACTTCTGACATGATATATATATACACACACACATATATATGCCTGCGCACATTTATCACATGTATGTTATGCTTAGCATTTTCAGTTTTACAATTAATTCAAAATTTATAGAAATTAGTTGAACGCTTGATACTAATGAAAGATTTATATAGTTAACCTGGTTATTACCAGGTTGGCAATTTAGCAATATTAAATTGCTTGAAAAGGTATTTATTGACTAAATGCCTGGAAGTTTATGCAAATACTTTCTTTGAAAAATGTAGGTGGCTATGAATTATATATATATGTATATATAATAAATATATACATATATATATTTGGTAATTGTATGGTTAGCATTGTCCAGGAGTCAGAAAAAGTCAGAAAAGACCCAACTTATTTTTAAATAATATGCCATTTAATTTAATTGCTATTAGTTTTTTTACTTATATCCTGAATAGTACCTTGCATTTTAAGAGAGAAGTGCTGGAATGGGATAATGTTCAGTAATATGACACATTGTATCTCTCGGAGAGAATTCAGTTGTTTAATCTACACTAGTTTTCTAAAAGGAAAAGTAAGAGGAAAAGAATATTCCCTTAGTAATTAATGTGTCTAATGTGCATGAATATAAGGAATTACTGTCCATGTGAGTATATATGGCAATGAACTATTGCCATACTCATACAATAGAATACGCCTCATAGAAGGCTTTCAAAATTCATGATGGTGGTTTGAGGTAGATTGCACTACGGCAGATATTTTTCCTAAATCATCATTATTATTTTTAAATAAATGATAGGCTGTCAAACATGTAAATTACTTGAGCTAGACTTTGGATTTTGTCTCTTGAGGGTTTAGGTGAAATAATTATGCTGTGGGTGTCTGGTAGGGTAGTGGAAACTACCTGTTACAGAATTTGGGTTTTGCCATTTATTACTTCATATTTCTTTTGTAATCTCTTGCATTCTTGGTTCCATTATCAGGACTCAATTATAGATCCCCTATTATTTGGGTTAATGCAGTAAACCAAGTGGATCTCTCTGAGTGTCTTCCTGCCTCAGTCTTTCTTTGATATTGTGCATATGATAACATCTCACAGTCTGATGAGTCTTCTTTTTTTTCTTACAGTGCTTTCCACATGTCACTTTCTCCTCTTGATCAGATACTTTCCGTGACTCCCCATTGCCTTCCACAGATGGGAGTGAGGAGTAATGGAAAGAATATAGGCCTTGGAGGCAGATAGATCTAGATTGGAATTTCTGCTCCACCCACACACAAAACTGTGCCTTCCCCAGATAATCTCTATTTCCCTTCATTTAGAATGGTCATGGCCTGTCTCCAAGATTACCTTACAGGGTCGTTCCGAGGATTACATAAAAAGTATACACAAAGCACATGCCACATACCAGCAGTTCAACAAAGATCTATTTCTTCCCTCCTCCCTTAGGTTTCTAATTTGCCAGTCAAGGTTTTCTAAATCTATTTCTCTGGCTTTATTTTCAGTTTGCCCTCTCATCTGTCCTGCACTTCAAACACATCTGTTCATTTTCCTTTGACAATCCACTCATGTCTGCCTTCTTGGCCCTTGGTCATATTATCCCCTCTCATTGGAATTATTTTTCCTCATCTTCTCTCACGATCTGAACACTGCCTTTCCTATAATGACCACTTCAATGCTGGTCCTCTATAGTAAAGACATTTTTAACTGAATCGAAACACCTAGATTCCATTTTCTTTCTGTTGAATTTTTTTAGTGGTTGTTGGCTCTTTATCTCATTTGGTATTTATTATGTGCTATCTTGGATTATTTATTACCTTTTTATGTGTCTCCTGTTGCTTTAACAAGATTGCAAGCTCATTGAGGCAAGATACTGTATCATAAATTTTCTGTGCTTTCAGCAACTAAATATTGATTTGCATATTGTGGCCATAAAATATTTATTGATTGCTTGATTAACTTTTCTATGACCAGTTAATCATCTGTAAAATGGGGCTACTCATATCTGGCTGAATGTTTAGTTAGGAAGGTCGAAATGATATATTGGGCATCATGCTACAGAAAGGTAGTGTGGCTTAGTGATGAGAACCTAACTTTAGACTGTGAAGATTTAGCAAAAATCTTGTCTCTGGTTCTGAGCAGTCTTGTGAGCTTTCAATACTTAACTTCCCGGTTCCACATTTGTCATGCATAAAATGGGATTACTAATAATACCTTTTTTAGAATTTTTAATGAATATTAAATAAAACAACATATGCAAAGAATGTAGCAGTGACTGGCATAGAGTAGAGAGTTAATAAATAAGAATAAGTAAAAGACTTTGAAAAAACTTCTAAATGTACTCTTGAAAATTTAAATTATTATTATGGTCATTTCTGCATCCAAAATTCTTAGCCTGAATGTTGATATGTTATTCTGAATAGAAAGTTCAGGGAGATTACTTCTGTCATTATATCTCATAAATTAGTAAGAGAAAAATGGGTTTGATTCAATTTTAATATATCAAACCGAACATATCTACTGATAGTCTGGATAATTAATCTCAATTATTATTTTCTTCCTTTTGTGACTATAATGTAAATGAGTACATAAGGAAAAACAATCAGTTTTGGACCATGAGTTAGAAAAATTGTTCTTTTCACTTGGCTCTACTACTTACTAGATCACTTACTTGTCTCTATCCTAGACAAGCTATTAGACATTCCGAGCTTTGGTATTTTCTTTGGGAAAATGGGAATAATAATATTTTATTCTGAGAGGAGTAGGGTAAATTAGAGTTCATATACAGAGGGTGCCAATGTATACAGGTTTCAAGAAATGAAAACTGTATTAAAATTGTAATACTCAATTTGTACCGATAACAAAAGATGAATACAGGTCACGTTTGACTTCTGCAATGACAAGAGGGGCTCAAAGTGGTTACCATCAGCATCCAGACACTTCTGATTATGGCAAACTACTACTTGAGCATGGTTGATCAAAGTGTCTACTTGTATACAGTTTTTTGGCCTTCCTGGTATATGACAAAAGTTATGCAATATATTGAGTGACAACATTTTAAGATGTTTAATAATTAACAACAGATCGTCTTTAAAATTTAAGCTAGATCATGCTAATCAACTGTTCAAAACTCTGCAATTGTCTCTACTTCATTCAGAATAAAACCCAGATTTCCTCTGGTAACCTCCAAGGTCATGCACGATCTGTCTTCCTGTTCTGTTTTTGACCTTACCTCACACAACTCTGTTTCTTGCTAATGCGGCTGCAGTCACATAGGCTTCCTTTCTGTTCTTTGAATGCTCTAGGAGACTCCGTCGAGCTTTTTCCCTGGCTGTCCCTCTTCCTTGGATATCCACTGACCTCACCTTCTCAATGAGGCCTACCCTGACCAACCAATAAATACAAGATTATTTACTTCTTTATTACCATTATGTCAAATGCTTAGTTTTGTCTCTTGCTAGAACATAAGCTCACTGAGGTCAGGGATTTTTGCCAGTTTTATTGCTTGGTTCACAAGCATGTAGAACAGTAATTAGTAAGTCCTCATTTAAATATTTCTCAAATGCATTTTAATTTAATTTGATTTGATTTTAGTATGCTACCAGGAAAAAAATCAACTATAGAACGTACCTTATCCTTAAAAATCAATCGAGCAATTATCATTTTATTACCACACTGGACTTTCACTATGAATATCAGTATATTTTAGGCTGAGTTCTTGGTGAATTGGAACAATTATTACACCAATTACTTAAAGTCCTGACTTATTTTAGCTGTAATTCTGCCATGAACTAATTGTCATTGGGAGTTGTTCATTTATCCCATATGTGACGTAATTTACTCATCTGTGAAATGGGACACATCCTACTTGTTCTGTTTGTATCTCACAAGGATATTTTGTGGCTCAAGTAAGTTAAAATTCTTGAGAAAACATAATGTGACATACAATCAGTAAATACTTATTAGTATTATTAGGAATAGCAGAGGAGGGTTCTTCAAGGAGAACATCATAAGAGGTAGTATCCTTTCAAAACATGACAAGAAAATATTGGGAGGGGTATAAAACTGAAAGCAACAAATGGACAAGACCAATAAACAGAGACTTGTAAGTACAGACAACAGTTTAGTGGTTACCAGAGAATAAGAAGCGGGAAGTAGAAGAAGGTAAAATGGGTCAAATATATGTTGACGGAAGGAGATTTGACTTTGGATGGTAAACACACAATACAATACACAGATGACAGAGAATTGTACACTTGAAACCTATATAATTTCATTTACCAATGTTACCTCAATAAATTTAATAAAAAAATAAAAATAAATAAATAGTTCAAATAAGTAGCTTAAAATAAAAAAAAGGGAAAGAAAAAGAAAGAAAAAATAATATTGGTAGTCTTGTGCATTTGATAGGCTTATTTCCTTGTGAGCCTAGAAACCTACATGGATTTGTCTTGATATCTTATCTACCAAGTCTATACATTCAGATTAGCTAGAACTAATAACTGAATCGTTGTTCCCTTTTGTCTTCATTTTAGTCATTGGAGCTAACAGGGTACCACCCATGAATTTTTGCATCCCATTAGAGGTTTTCAGATTGTTAACTGAATGAAAGGAGCAACATTTGTTTTTTTGCACCAGTTTTATGGGGTCATTGGAAAAATGAATGTGTAGGCAGGCCCCGTATATTTAGGACAGCTAACATCTGCAATGCTCAACAGTGACAACTATTAGAAATGACAAGTCTTGATATCTAAATTATAGACACAATCTTGAAAATCTAGATTAAGTACCATGCTTAACTGTATTTGAAAACCTGTTTTGAGGAGGTTGTCGAGATAGAATTTTTTCCCCCCAGTGCTCTTGTTTTATACTCTGAAACCTTGAAGATTCCTTCTGCTTAAAGCCATGAAAAATATAATGTCTGATCGTGTTAGAGACTTAGGGTCTGAGGGTCAGCTTCCAACTTCACTCTTGGACATTTAGCCTCAGGCTGTAGAGGTTTGTATGATAGCGTGTTCCTATGAATTTTATTACTCTCAAATTTATAAAAATAAAATATAGGCTAGTCAGTGGGTAGAGATTAATACAGAACAATGTGATCTCTTCCGGAACCTAACAGGAAGTCTCGCCTCATCATAGCATCTTATTACTCTAAAAAGTAATGGTTAAGATCAATGCCTCCGGATACCAAGAACTTTGGATTTGAATTTTGTTGCCATCATATATTAACTACAAAACTTTTAGCAGGTTACTCAACCTCTTGCTTTGGTTTCTTTATTTGTAAAATGGGAGTAAAATTATGTGACTTACTGGTTTTCTGGGAATTTAATTTTTTAAAAAAAATCTAAATCCTTTGGGCAGAGTACTCCGACATGCAAAATAGGAGCTCAATACATATTGATATTATTGCTATGATTGGTCGTCCTACTACACTACTTCTGTGTATGCAATAGAGGGCATCATCCATGCTTCACCTAATTTATAACAGCTGTGACTTCTAAAAATTGATAAATGTGTAGTACATATCACCCAGATTCAAATAAAGGAAACGTTTGTGTCTTTTTTGTGACATTAGTTTTATGTGTAGACACACCTTTGTATATGTACAGAATCTTTAAAAACAAACCTTATCACAAAGAAATATGACATATTTATTGCTCTTTATGATTATCATCATGACATACGATCTGGCGTCATTAATTAATGATAATGAATTTGCCTATAATGACAATAAGCGAAGTTATATTTACAGAATAAAAAAACTCATTATGTGACATCAGTGATGATTTTAGAGACATACAACTGTAAGCTTGGCCACCACTCTAACCTGGAATGTGCCAAGTACTTGACTGACAAGAATTCTGGGTTTTGCAGCTTTCGAGACTATGCTTTGACAGCGTAATATGAGGTGAGGGGTGGTGGAGACAGGAAGGAGAGAACACATTGCAAATGATCTGAAACCTCTATATAGAATTAGAAGGGGAAGAAGAGTAAAAGTGGGTTGCAAGATGAGTAGAAAGGAAGAGATTAAGCTCTCAAGAAGTTCTAGTCTCAGAGGGAGAGAACATAATAAACTCCAGGTATTGGGGCCTCCATTGTTTTGAAATGCTGTGATATTTGGTATTCTCCTTATTCAGCAGTTCTGATTGGAATTGATGTTCTCAAAAAGTCATGAGGCACCTGAGAATCTAGTCTCTCTTCCCTTTGACTCAGCTTTTTGAGGTCCCCTGAAGTATCCATAGTAGGATAACCTTCAGAATAAGAGTTGGGCATAGAAGATTTCAGAAACTTTATCACTCTCTACCACCACATCTTCTCCTCCCCACCTTGAGTTTACCTGAAGGCCACAGGAAGCACTGCCTTTGATTATTTCATGAATGAGAAAATGGAAATTAGTTGGGGTGATTTCATGTAAGGGTGTAAATAGCATTTGGTAAATGTCAAAATGATCAATAAATATGAAGTCATTTGCCATTTCCTATTGATTTAAAATTATTTCATGAGTAGGGGTACATAGTAAGAGAAAGGGACTGGTTGCCTGAAGTGGGATTTGCCTGGGGAGGTTGGAAACTGTGAGCAGGACTTTCGAAGTCAGCTCTTTCAATTTTTGTCTAGGGCCTGCCCGGCTCCTCTCCCTCTGGCATGGAAATGATATAGGCTTCATCACAGTGCATTCTAGCTTAAAAGAAACACGGTAATGTTATGTACAGATTTTTGGATTCTTTTTCATATTTCAAGGCAAGACTAAGAAACATCTTCATGTTTCTGCACACCTCGCTAACGCTGTATGTTGCTTGCCCACTTCCTGTCATTAGATTAGATGGTGGAACTTTCTTCCCAAATAGCGTCTCTGAAGCAGAATTCAAGGTGACATCATGGAAATGCATGACCCAGAGAATACTACCTATATTTTAGTGAACTAATATTAAGGCTTTGTTTTTGCCTCAAACATTTTTTGGTTAATAGCAGCTGTTCTCTCAACCATTGCTGCAAAAAAAGGATTGCCGTCCATCAAAATTTTGAGGAGTTATTAGTTTTTCTTTTTCAGGCACAAGCATGCCTCACTCACTGTGTTGTTTTGCCTGTAGCATTTAAGCTCAGGTGCAATCAAAGTTTTTCTTTTCTCTCTCCCCTAAACACACAGTGGATAAATTGGACTATAGGCATGACTGATCCATTTGTGTTAGTGTTAGCTTTTGATGGCTACAACTCAGTCATGTTGTGGAAATCTGTGTTGGTAGTGGATATGGATAAGTGAACAGAGTTGGCCAGTCAGTAGTTCATTACTTTTCAATGTGTTAACATGGAAAGAGTCAAATGAAATTATTCTAGTAGTCTGTTCCTTAGCGCATGTGTATTGAAGCTTCTGATGTGCCAGACACTGCAGAATATAAAGATGTAAACACATAGTGTTGGTCTCCAGGGGAGGAAGTCCCTTGGAGGGCAGATAAGAGAAGTACAATATGATTGATTAATATAACTTGAAGCAGTACAACTGTCCCCTTATAAGAACATAATATTGAAGTTTAGAGAAGGAACCTCACTTTTACTTGTACTGTATAATGAGTTAACCAAGTTATGTATCTATAAGCGTACTTCTTTCATTCAACTGCTTCTTACCAAGGGCTGAGGATTTGCTTGGTCCTATTTTAAATGCTGGGAATACTCTGATGAACAAGAACCAGCCTTTGCAGAAATTCATATCAATCATATGCTGGCTCTTTCTGCTTTTTGAATATCCTACACACTGGTTTCTTCTTTCCCTCCTTAATTAAAAATGCTGTGTAATCACTTTATACTATCTTTATTGAACTGTAAGTCTTCTCTCAGAAAGGGAAGAGTCTTTTCTGGTATATTTACTGCCAGGCGTATGATATCTAGACGTATGATATCTACAAAAGAGTATAACAATGAGAGAGCAGGTGTCTCTGAGTCTGTTACAGGGGTGTTGAGAATGTTTATATTGTGTGGCATTCCCAGAGGCAGTAAGGTAAGTATTAATTTCAGTTAAAACTTCTGGATGCGTCTCAGTTCTCTTTTTAAGGAAAACTTATTTTATGCCTTGTCTTAATTTGTTTTGAGCTACGTATGAGTTCCATAATAACTAGACATGTCCTGTGAAATAAAAAAAAGAAATTACATGAGGTGTAACGTAATGAGTATTTAGTTTATTTCTTTTTAATTTTTAATGTTGTTAACAAAACACAGAATTCTGAAAACTCGTTTTAAACTTGACATACCCTCATCCCTTGAGGTGTAGATTTTATAATTTAAGAGTAAGGGATAAAATAATAACATTAATATTTAAATCTGAAAAGATTTCATATAGAAGCTGATCAAATTAGACAAATCAGTTTATCATAAGGTATAGATCTCTTAGAATTCTCCATTTATTTATGTATTTATTTATGTATTTATGTATTTATTTATTTATTTAGGCATATTGAGTAACTTACATTAGGGAGTAATTTTCATATATTTCTAAATTTGTATTATAGCTTTTGATAAATTGAAAAAAAAACTAACATGTAGTGAAGTATGAGTCTATCTCCATCTGAATTTTATGAGTTGAGTGATGTGAATTTTTATCATTTTTACATTTTTTCTTGTTTTTTACATATTTAAAACATACTAAAAAATGGTTTTCCATAAAACTCAAAAATATAGTTCTCTGTTATAAGACCATCATTTTTATAATCATCTTTATTAACATTCGGGATGTTAGTTTCTTTTTTACGATATTAATGCAAAATGTAGCACACAGATTATTTATGTGTGGTGCCATTCTTTTTGTATTGAAGTATTTCAGTATTCTTAAAGGATACGTTCAGTTAGGGTATTACTAATTTGATTCAAAGCATAAAGAAAGTAAGGATTTTCTTCTTCTGATATAGTACCTACAGGAGGAAAAAAATGTCAAAAGCAAGATACTGCTATATTCTACTATTTTGTGCAGATGGTTAGTGAATCCTAATAGATTTTAGGTATATTTGAATGTTATATAATGAGTGGTACAATTGGATTTTTTTCTATGAGCAGAGGAGTAGAGTTACAAGATTAAGGAAGATTGAAGACAGGATGAGAACTATAAATGTTTCCCAAACCCATTATTTACATTGTATTTTGTAAGGGTACCGGCAGTATTTTAGCAAATAGCGGAGAAGCATTTGACTACCATTAAGAAGGTAAAAGGATCAGGTGCTTTTACAATGGTGTGTAGTGAAAGCTTTTGAGGGCAGAAGAGATCTCCAGACCTGAATTGGAGAAGTGGTTTAGAGAATGAAGACATGTCATGGGAGACATTTAGAAAGATGCAGTTTACTCCTAGTTCCTCATAAGAAGATTTTAGATTTTGAAGCAAAAGATGCTGAATCACTGATCAGATAGTTGGTTTGAGGACTCCAAACTTTTCTGTTATATGAATATTTTTTAGAAACCTTTACAATGGAATTAAGCAAATCAGTCATAATCAGAGAACAAGGGTAAATGAAACATATTCATTTTTTTTTTACCACAATTACATAGAGAAGCTCCAGTGTCCCAAGAAAGAAAATAGTGTTCTAAAATGCCAGCCAGGTTTGCAAGAAAGATTAAAATTTGGATACCAAGAGAGAAGAAGTCTTAATTAAAAGAAAATGGAATTACAAGGTTGGTGTTCAGATCCTGTAGATGGAAATATGGGAGGGTAGTTTTAATTAGTGATCTAGGGCACGTGAGAAGATAATCACTGAAGCGAAAAAAAAAAGTGAGGGTGATGATTCTGCTTTGTAGACTAGCAAAACAATCATCCAACACATATTCGAAGAAAAAAAGCTTTAGAATTTTAAGAGTAGGTGGTAGGTGGGGTGGGCATAGGTGGTGAAATGGTATAAAGGAATAATAGTGAATGTGGGAACCATTTTAAAGGATGTTGTCATTAAAGCATTACTAAGAGAACAATAGAGTCCCTTGATATCTAACAATTAAAATTGAGTATTCTTTTATCATTTTGAGTAGCTCTGTAATAATCATTACAGAGTTACAAGATCAAAAATAACTAACAGGAAAACCATAAATAGAATCATATTGCTAACAGTGTGTATATTAAAGTATGTCACCATTGAAAAGAGATGAAATATCAAAAATAGACTTGTCACTCTTAAATATAAGTCAGAACAACAATGTCTGAATTCTTAACGGATGACACCAGGCAGATGAAGCAGTGAGGAGAAGATTGTTGTAGCAGAATTCATTTCAACTTTCTTGCAAGCTTCTCAGATGATGTGAGGGCTCTTGAAGGTGGTGTTGGCTGCCACCAAACTGACGGTATGACTCATAGCTTCAGCAGGGAGGGTCATTTAGGCTTTGCATTATTATCTGTGAAATAGTGGGATAATGAAAAGTCCCATGGGACCCAGTTGCTAAATCAAGATGGAGATATTAGGTGGGTGCAAACGTAATTGAGGTTTAAAAGGTTAAAAATAATTGTAAAAACCGCAACTACGTTTGCACCCACCTAATATTTACATTTCAGTGTGGTTCTACTTATTACACTCATGTTGCCTGCTTTCGTCACTCTCCCTTAGCTGTTGCCACACCCAGTCTAGTCTTTGTCATTTTTGGTGACAGCTTCTAATGCAGGCACCTCACACTCAGATATTGGACTACCTCCAGTGGCAGGGGGCAGCTGCAATTTCTGCCACTGTTGCTGCAGTCTGGGAACAGCTGGGAGGTTAAGTAAAATCTGTCAGCAGATAAGGGAAGTGGGCATGTACGTGTTTAAGTGAGTGGATATGAAAGTTAGGCAGAAAGCACATGTCTCTTCATCAGCACCCTTCCCTTTAGGAAAACGTTTTGTGACTTGTCATTTCCAAAATTTCCCTCACCGCTCAGAGGGTGGTGTGACACTTTACATACTTCAGTCTGAAGACATTAGAAGACAATATAATAATTCCAAGTGGCTTTTTATGAAAGTGCAAATTTAATGCCAATCGTGAACAATGGAAACCTTGCTCCCTAATATTGTAAGAAAATAATAAAATGTATGTGAGGTGAAATAAAAATATCATTGTCCTTTATCAGTTAGGGACATGTTTGTCTGAAAGTAACAGGAGAAAAATCAATCTATAAGGATTAAAGTGGGAATCAATTTTCATTCCAAAAAGAAGTTAAGAAGTAGGTGCTCCTTGTACTGCCTGTGTTCTTAAATGATGCCATCAAGACCCCAGACTTTGTTTTTTCACTTCCTCTTTCTTAGCATTCACTTCTGGCTGCTGCGGCTCCAGCTATCATCTTCATGATTAAGCCTGGAATAAAGGAAGGGATGGCGCCACCTCCTTCAGTTCCTTTCATCAGAAAAATAATCCATCCCAGCACTTGCAGCTGATTTCCACCTTTATCTCATAGCTATTTCTGCTAGGAGAACATCTGAGAAAATGAGTGTCTTACTTGGGGTTGGGCACATTTCTGCCCTAAATAAAACTGGGCATTTCTTGTAAGGAAGATGTGTTGGATATTTAGTAGGCCACTGTCCATGCCAACCACATCTACTAATGCTAATAGAAAAGGTACTTAATCTCTTTGTGCCTCAATTTCCTGCTTTGTAAAATGAAAAATGTCAGTTCCAGTGATGAGTTGATATATCTAAAGTACTTAAAACTTGAATTTGAATATGAATCACCTAGGTGGTGATTGTTAAAATGCGTATTTTGATTTAGTTTGTCTCTGTGAAGCTTAAGAGTCTGCTAGTGCTGTGTCCCTGGGCTACATGCACTTTGAGAAGCAAGGAAGTACTCAGTTCAGGCTACCACGTTGTGCAAGCCCAGGGGTCATTATAAAGAATATACTGCAATGAAGAGAAGCGGCCCTTTAAATAAATGATCACTAAATGTTCTTCTTCTTATTACTATTATGATTACTGTCTTGGTTTTCTTTTAACAATTAGGAATTCACATTTCTCTTTCTGAAGCATGGCAGTGATAAACCTTATTTTCATCAGAGTATAATCATAGACAAATTTATTCCTTAACATATGCTTTTACAAAATTGTTAGTTAAATATTAGATTGACCATTAATTTCTGTGAATATACTGTAAAATGTTAAATACAATTTCTCTATCCAGGTATCAATATACTTTAATTCCACCACACTCTATATGTATGAATATATCTATACATATTGAAAATATTAAAACTAACCTGTGATAGTGCCATGGTGGTATTTGAACTGCCTCTTAACAATGTGTTAGACATTCCAGTTAACTAGTTGTGGGGAAAAATACTGACATGAAGGGTATGAACTAAATTGGTATAACTCATTGACTATAAAAATAAATTTAATTCTGAATATAGATAGTATGGTGGTAAATAAAATTTTACCACATGTGTAATCTTGAGGATGGAAAAATAACAGAGCGCTCTCTTCAAATCATTTTATGTTTCATTTAAGATGCTTCAAAATTTTTTTGGGGGGAAGATAAAAAGTGTGATTTTCCTTTAAAAATATTATACATGGTTTGTAATAAAGTGATTTACAGAGACCTGAGTATAAACCTAGAGGACCCTAAATTCTTAAAGAACTGATTGTTTTTCATTTTAAAGACACTAAGACGGTTGGAGGGAGGCTTTGCTTTGATCAGAAAAGGCTGTAATGGCAAAGCAATATACAATAATATGAAAAGGAGGACTAGTTTACACACACACACACACACACACACACACACACACACACACACTTTTTATAAAGTCTCTATGGCCTTGGAGAAACAATTATTATCTCTGTGCCTCAGTTTCCAAAGCATGAAGATCAGGGGATCATAGCAATAACCCACAATGTCCCTTCCATATACAACTTCTCCTGTCTTTTGACAGCTTGTTTCAAGGCTAACAGAGTAGAAAGTAAGGTTCTTGGAACAGAAGCATGACCAATTTTTTTTTTTCTCCTCATTGTAGAGAAATTGAGAGGGAGAGTATACGCCTGAATATAAGCTAGCAGAATAAGGCTGCTGAGCTTCTGAAGTCTGTTCAGTTAAGAAGAGTACAAAGGCTGTTTGGTCTTCCCACTTCTAGCAATTAGGGATCTATACAAAACTAGGTATTTCCATTGCATGGAAATTCCCATTAACAGCTCTCCTAAAGCTCAGTAAAAATTGACTAGGAAGTAATTTGTACAAGTGCAGCAGTGATAAATGTGCCAAATTATATTTATCAATACCAATGTTCACATTTCTAAACATTGCCCTATACTCTTTATATGTGTGACGGAAATTGGCAACATTTCTTCAAAGCTCACCTCTTTCACCTCTCTGCTCTGATGTCAAAGCAGTAAATTGACCTCCTCTTGAAACTCACTCCTGTTTTCCTGGTTCTTTGCCCCTCTACCCTTCTTCATGTTTCATTCTTGGTTTCTCTTTATTTTCTCCTTCTTGTATGTGCTCCCCGAGGGTCTGTAGTTTTAACTATTATTACTTTTCACTTTAAGGATTTTCCTAGAACAATCTCATTTAATCCTACAGCTTCAAATATAAACCTATATGTAAATGATCTCTAGTCTTTATGCTGTTTTCTGATGTACATTTGCTCCTTTTTGCCCAGAGGAACTCACTTCCATGCCTACCCATTACTTTTAGGATCAGGTCCAGAGCACTTCAGGGGGTGTATGCAGGCTGTGGCCTCAGTTCCCTTTTCTGACCTCGTCTTTCACTACATATCGCTCTCTTGCACAAAGTGGAATGAATTCACTGACCTTGTTTCACTTTTTATTTTTTAATGCGTTTGGCTTTCTCTAACCTGTGGGCCTTTATGCAGGCTGTTGCTTCTATTGGAAACACCTTTTTCTTTCTTCTGGTTCTAGTTTAAATGTCACTACTTTCTAGCAGCCTTATATGACTAACACACACACACACACACACACACACATCTCTATTGAACAAATTACCCATTACTATATTTGGCATAAAATTAATGTACTATTTAGTGACTCTGTTCTACCTACTGGAATCCAAATTCTCTAAAGGTAAAGATTTATGACTCTTTGTTGTTCTAGCCCAGTACTGTCTGTAATGCTTCTAGCAGGTAGAGAGTAATCAAAATGTTTGTTGAATAGATGAATAGACTAACGATGAACTGCGTTCCTTTCATACATGAAATTTCTCAAACTTCTAGAAACTAAATTTGTAATTTTGCCATCTAAAATAAATTTTCATCCTGTGTTTTCCTTGCATGGTTAATGGTATCCCTATTTGTCAATGTGCAAGAGCTGAAAAATCCATGTGAGAATAATTTTTCAAATTCTCTTTATTCTTTGCCAGTCTCCTGACTCTAATTGTGCTATTCTCTAATGCACAGATATCCAGCTGATTGATCAGCTTGCTTTTGTTTTTAGATAAATAAGTAACTTAAAAATTTAGAAATCAAGGTGTTTTATTTCCAATAAAAATGTGGGTTGCTATCTTCTGTTCAGTAATGGCAGATTTGGTGACCCCAGGCTGAATTCCTGATGGCAGAAATTGGAATTGAAATTGAATTGATGACAGAATTTGAAACTAAGCAACAATTTCCCTACTAGATGAGGTGTGCCCTCTACATTTAGCCAGAAATCTCATTTAGTCCACATCACGCAGTCAAGTTGCCTGCCTGGCCATTAAATACTGTCTCTCCCTAAAAAAGCTTTTTGCGTATGTAAACCTAGCTCTATCCTATTTTCTATATGACCAGATTTTTATTTTTTAATTAGATTAGATTTTTTCCCCCCTCAGCATTCTTCAATGGCTTTCCTTTTTCCCCACTTTCCAGAACATAATCTACAGTCCATGTAATAGCATTCAGAAACCACAATAAGAAGACCCAAACTCTTCTGCTTCTCTTGGGCAGGACAAAGGAATGGGTTGATATAATGGAGACTGAAGAACTGGAGCATGTGCATTCCTTGTGTGAAAGGGGCTAAATTTTATCTGACTATTGTCATGTAAGTGTTTGAGATTAGAGCTGCCAGGTAGTCTAATTATTTTTCAAAGTTGTTGCAAATAGTGACTCGTATGGGGAGTTTCTTGTTTTTTAAAGACCTAACGATTCTAATTCAAATAAAAACAAAATCATGTGCATCCCAAACAAAACACACTCTTGCATTATTAGTTTGCAGCCTCTGGCCCTAAGCTGAGATTTCTCGTGAAGGCTATGAAGTAATCAATTGGAGAACTTGTTAAATGCAAATGTAACAAATCCCCAAAGATTCAGTCAGTTTGGGTTTGGGCCCAGAAATCTGCATTTCATCAAATGTTCTCGATCTTGATTCAGGTTGTTCAAACATTGGATTAAATTATCTGTCTTCAAGTTTTTGGATAAACGTGATGGTGTCTTCCTCCATTCTCTTATATTACTTTACTTGTATCCTTTTAGTTAAACATGAAAAGTAAAATATATAGTAATATCGATCTTTCACCAGATGAATCTGATTAGCATTTTCCTCATAAACCTCAAAAAGGGGCTGTTTTTACACCACTGTTTTGAGCTGGCTCTCACTTTTTTAGGGTCAGAGACTTACCTTTCTTTACTAAGTGTATTAATCTGAATCAACTGGCTTATGCTGCAGTAACAGTTCTCCGCTTACAACAATCAAGTTTATTTTTCTGTCATTAATCTTGCTCATGACCCAGCACTGTGCACTGAGGTTGGATATGCAGGGCATGGGCCCTCCTACACATCACCCTCACTTAGGGTCGCAGGTCGATGGACATCCACTGTCCAAAGCATTGTGGGAAAAGACATGGCCAGGAGCATATTGTCACTGAAGCTTCTCCCCAGATGTAAACTAATATCATTCCTGCTCACATTCCACTGCTCAATGGAAGCCATACAGACGTGCTTAACTTCAAAAGGCAGGGAGGTAAACTCTTACCATTTACTCAGAAGTGGAAGAATTTGAGGAAGCTTAATGACTACTTAGTAAGAAGCACCCATTTCTCAGGGTATAACTAATCTTCAATAGTGACAGATAACACACACTGCTTGGTGACGCAGGTCAAATCTTGTTTCAAAATATATAATTCATCAGCAGTGTTTTGTGTGTAACATGCATGGCATGTTCATGAAGTTAACTGTTAGGCTGTTTTGACACAAATGATTCGAGATACCTTTGAAGCCTGCTTTGTTTCCTGATACCTTTGAAGCCTGCTTTCTGATTTCCCAGGAATAAACAGCTTTGCCATTTGCGCTGGGAAGCCAGAATCCGGATTGCAGATATTTAAGAGGAGATAGTCTTTGCAGTGTTAGCCTGAAATCTCAAACCTCTGTGACAGTAATTGCCGGGGAGAGTGAAATTCAATGGATGAGGAGCAGAGGCCATGCCATCTGGGTTGCTACTACGTCCTCAGTGCCTGGCACAATACCTAGAATTCACTGTCAATTGATTACATATACGGATCCAACAATCATATGCCTAAAATTACACAGACACTTCTGTACTTTGCCGAGCTACTTATTTGGGGTGGTCAGATGCCATTTAGGCATTTGGAAATCAGTATTATCTTTAAATGTTAGTGATTTGGACTTCTGGCATTCCTTACAATGAGTCATCCTTCTCAGAAACAATGTTGATGGATATATGGGTTCAGTAGCTGTGCTGAACCTTAAATTCAGTAGCACATAAAATTAGAAGCATCAGGATGAGTTTGGGTTTAATATAGTGAAATGGACTAATTCAGTGGCCCTCGCTCTTACCAAATTGGGGACCATGTGAGCAAGGATTGGGAACCAAAGGATCTGTGGGTTCTGTTGCCTGTAGGGTGTACCTGCACTGCAGTCTCACATGGAAATGACAGCACTGGAAGAGCCACTAGTTGTACATGATAGAAGCAAGCACAAAAACTACAAAAAATGTAGTTCAAAGGTCTGAGCAGCATAAGTCAAAAGTGTTTATGTTGAGATTATGAAGGACTATTATTAGTTTAATATGGACTATTTAAAATTTTCAATTGTCTTACAAAAGCTATCTAATTTAACATTATAAATCAATGCTAATTATAATAAATTAATAATATCTAACATGTTTTGAGTGCCAAGTAATATGCTAGGAGCTTTACCTGTGATTTAATACTCGTTAGTAGTCCCAGGAGGTAGGTATTTCTCACGTAACTAGTAAGAAAATGAGAGCCAGAGACCAATTAGTTGCACTTTGTCACAAAATTATTTTGTGATAGAGTGGGCATTCCAACTGATGCATCTTTCTCCAAAGTCCTTGTCTGATGAATCAGGAATTAAGCATCCCCAAATCCAACAAAAGTGGTGAATGGCAATGAGAATGTCTCTCGTCTAGGAGTCAGGAGGTCGTTGTTTATTACAATTGTGTAATCATTAGCTTCTGGTTAAGTACCTCTTGAAGGTTAAGGATGGTTTGAAACCCCACTCATTTTAATTTGCCTGGGGGTTCTCATTATCATGTTTCTTGATCAGCCTTGACTTTGACAAATATCCTAGCCTTGGATCTGAGTTTAGATACGAAAGGACATGAAGGACATTGGTTAGTAGAAAATCTCTTAGGGTATTTGTGAATTAAAGCCAGAATCTTTGATTCTCATGCTTCTGATTTTAACCCTTACTTGATGTAAATCAGAGCTTTTGCTGTTACTATGCTCAAGAATAGCTAATGAGGACAGAAGAAGACCATGTGGTTTAGGAGGATAATTCTAACATTGCTTTGTACATAATAATTTGGTACTCGTATTATGTGTGGGATTAATAATGCAATGATGCATTCAGTCACACAAATTTTAGCTTTGATTGGCCTATTGTAAATCACATTTAAAGAATAGTTGAAAGAGGGATAAGTTTATAAAAGCCAAACAATAAAGAAATATTACATGCAAGAACCTTGTCTCCTAGATGCATTGGGTTAAAACTCGCTCATTTTCCTTTGTCCCCATGTGACCCATGTTAATCTTATGAGGCAATATAATGTACTTTGGAAAGAGATCAGGCTTTGGAGAGTGATAAACCTAGATTTATATTCTGGCTGTAGCATATTCTAATTAGGTGGCTTTTGTACACATAATTTCCTTTCTCTGGGCCTCGGTTTCTTCATAAATAAAACAAGTATAAAATAACTAACATTCATAGGAATGTTTAAAAGATTAAGTGAAATTATGTGTGTAATGTTCCCATAAAAGTACCTGGCATGAGATAGGTGTTCATTAGTGGCGACTTCCCACTTGTCCTTTAATTATTGTTAATATGGCATAACGTGGAGATTTGTTCACAGTTTAGGAAATAATTAGTTACAATGAGAGATTCTTTAAAAAGTGGATGTAAGTAGTTATTTTTACCAAGAGAATTCATGGGATTGGATGATCTTTAATGGCTTACCCTAAGGTTAGCTGTGTTTAAACTTCTTTTGCCCATCTAGTAGAAGAATCAAACTCCAGAAGTTTGTCAGAACCTGTGAATTACTTAGTATTTCTTGTCACACATGGAAGTAAATGACAGAGAATTTCTGGCTTTCAAAATGACATCTCTGGCAGTGCAGACAAAACCAGGGCATAAGATGTTTCTCAGAAAACATGAACAGGCAAGTAAATGATTGTCTAGCTTCTTCTGGCTTTTCTTTAGAAATTTGAACTTCCCTAAATAATGTTGTATCGCCTGTGTATAAATATAATTAAACATTAATGGTACAAAAACATGAGGGGTTTTATTGGTTTCTAATCACAATTAATTATGATTTTTTTTCTAATCTTAGAAAAAGTAACTTATAAATAATTGAAGGTGCTGTACCATAGACCATTACAAAGACACTTACCACAACTACCATGGTAGGCAAAGTACTAAGATGCCGCCATGATTCCTGACATGCGTTTTACAGGTCCTGTATAACCCCCAAGTCTGGAAATACATCAAGACCATAGTAAGGTTTTGTTATAAGGCACTTCTTCTTTAGGAAAAAATTATCCAGGTGGGCCTGACCTAATCAGATGATGCCTTTATTTATTTTTAGTTTTTTATTTTTTAATGAAAGTTTATTGGGCTGACAGTGGTTATTAGAGTTACATAGGTTTCAGGGGTACAGTTCTGTAAAACATCATCTATATATCACATTGCATGTTCATAACCCAGAGCCAGTTCTCCTTCCATTACCAAATATTTGATCCCTTTTACCCTCATCTACCACCTCCCCCTTCCCTCTGATAACCACTAAACTATTGGTATATATATACAATGGAATACTATTCTGCCATAAGAAAAGATGAAACAGTGCCATTTGTGACAACATAGATGAAACTTGAGATTATTATGTTAAGTGAAATAAGTCAGACAGAAAAAGTCGAGAACCATGTGACTTCACGGAGATGTGGGATATAAAACTGAAAACAAACAAAGAAACAAAAACTCATAAACACAGACAACAGATGAGGCCTTTATATCTGGTTCTAGAGGTAAGAGATGAAGTCCTGGGGATTTGAAACAGGAAAGGGAGTTTGACTTGAAGGAGATTCTCCATTGCTGGTGAGGCCACATGGGAAGGAATGTGGACCTTCTCTAGGAGGTGAGCCATGACAGGCAGCAAGGAAATGGGGACTTTAGTTTCACAGGGGAGTTCCGCAAGCAACTGAATTTGGCCAACAACCTGAAGGAGCTCGGAGGCTGATTCTTCCCCAGAGCCTCCAGAAAGGAACAACACAGTTCACACCTTGATTTTGGCCTTAGGTCCTGAGCAGAGAACCCAACCTCGCCATGTTGGATTCTGACCTATAGAACTCCCGGTACACACTAAGAAGTGGGTATTGTTTCTAGCTGCTAAGTTTGAAATAATTTGTTACACAATATAAAACTAATACAATTACTATCACTGATGAAAATATACGTGTGTGTGTATGTTTGTGTGTGTGTGTTTAAACTGAGCCAGGCACGGAGTCCTTCACAGACATCAGCTCATTTAATTCTTATAAAAGCACTATAAGATCAGCTTTCTGAAGCCCACCTGTGAACAAATTGCAGCACATAACAATTTGAGTAATGTGCACAGCGTCACAGAATTATTAGTGTATAACTCAGATTTGAGCTTAGATTTCTCTGATTCCAAGTTTTGGGATCTTAACAAGCCCCTTAATTGTGTAGGAATTGGTTTCATGGAGGCAATAACATGCCATCTATAGGATAAGATTTGGACTTGATGTGACACTCGATTTATAAAATATCTTATTTATGAACCCTTAGCAAGAGATAAATAAATTTTATTTTATTTTTTACATGATGAGATTACCAGCTGTGTGTGTTACAGTTTTAAACCATTATATGTGGATGTATTTTTCCTTTAAAATTGTTATGGAAGAGTTGAATTATATCCAACAAGTTTTTTAGATTTCAGTTATGGTTTAAAATTATCATTAATCTGAATAAAATTACATACTACGAAATGACTGACTTTTAAAGTACATTATTGATACAGTCATAATGTGTAATTTTATTTTTATCACCTTTACCTACATTGAATAAATGTCTCTTAAAATCGTCTTAAGATTGTTAATTTTCTTGTATCTTTATTAAATATCTTATAAAATAGTCTCAGAATGTTAACTTTATAGCTGACAGGCTAAAATATTACACATTAGAAATTCTGCATAATGAAGTTTAATTTTTCTTTAACTCTTTCATTGTTAAATTGTTCTTCAAATTAGTTACAAGTCACTATGTAGTCTGAAACAGGCCATAATCTTATCATATTTTTTTAGTTAGTATTAGTGTGTTTCTGTCTTTTTTCTCTTTGATGACCTTTTCTGTTTCTTCTTCAATACATGTAAATATTTCTTGCTCACATTTTAATTCTTGATAGTGATCTCATCCATTGTTCCCAGGGATTCAGCTGCCTTGGTGAGTGCATGTTTCTAAAGTCTTTTCTTAGCTTGGAGACCTAAGACAACTAAGAGACCTAAAACACCTACTCTACCTCTGCAGGTGAAATATCTCCTAGCTCTGTCCATTAATGCTTATTAATGGTTACTAGCTGTTTCCACTAATTTTTAACACTCCTCCTGCCACTTATCTCCTTGTGCGTGTGTGGAAATGCTTTGTTCTTTCATTCATAGATTCGCTGTCTTAGACATTACTGCTTTATTCATTTTTCACAAATACTCAATTTTGGATATATATTGCAAGCAGTGGAAATATAACTTGTTAGATTAGATGAAGTGAGAGAAGAAGACAAATCAAGGATGGCTCACAGGTTTTTGACTTAGGCAAATGGGTGGAAACTGCTGGTTTTTATTAATACTTAAATATTTAGAAAATTTCTGAATTACTGTTACTTTTGTACATGCCTTAACTTCCTGAGTAGATAAAGAATTTCTTGACTATAACAACTAAGTCTTCTTGATTGTCTTATCTCCACAGCACTTTGCACTACATTCTACATAGATTATCACTCAAGAGATGTTTAATAGTTGGATAATCCAGTTTATCATCGTCTGTCCTTTTGCAAACCATTGCGTTGCTGCATGTAAGTGTGCTAAGACTTGAATATATCTCTTATTAAATTGAGCAGCAACCATATAGCAGATGTTTACAACCAGTTATTAAAAGTGTAGAGATAATCCTAAATCTTTTACTTATAGCTTTTTATGGTTCTGTTATCATGATTTCACCTAAATATTTTCGAAGTTAATTCTATTTCCAAACTGTACTTTTCTTGATGGATGGGATGTTAGTTAACCTCTGCCATGCAAAACACTTTTTTTTTTAAAGGAAGTTTCATTTTTCAAGCTTTAAGGAATGTTGTCTTTATTATTTTTAGATTTCCTGAACAAATCACTTTCCCACAGAGCCAGAATGCATTTTATCAAGTTTCATTGCTTTCAGAGTTAGGAGGATAGAAGGGCATCTTTTTTCCTAGTTGGTTTTCTTCTTTCCACCGATCTTCTTTCAGGGATGTGAGTGGAACTTTTACTGCTCTTATAGTTTTTTCATGTTCTGATTTGTTATTTCACTGTAATGTAAAAATATATACCGCTTTATGAGGAGTCCTTCCAAGTTGAAAGTAATTATTTTATAAAACTATGTAGAGTTCTATACAATGGAGAGCTCACCAAAAATATTTCAAATACCAGTGGGTTTATTAAAAACATAGAAATAGGCAATTGTAGGCATGTTGTTTCAGCAACATATTACTGAGTAAAGAAAGATATGACACTTATCAATCATCTTATACTTGACTGTTTCAGAAGAAACTGACAGTGCCTTTCAATGGGTCCTGCAGAATTAAGTATAATGAATCTCATGAGTATCCATATTTGAAAGAGGGCCCTAAAATGTTAGAGAATGTTAAGTTCTCTAGGGATTTTTGTTTCAGCATTATCTCCTTAAATTTGAACTGAGGGATATTTAGTAGATTTGATAACGTAAGTGGACAAATGTCTTTTGGACAAATGTCATTTTGGTAAATGTCTGCAGACCAGTGTCTGTAGTTTGATAGACTTTGGGTCAGGAGGAAAATATTTTGGTTATGACTTCATGTACATTATGATGTTTAAGTTCTCCAAGTTTTGATTTCCTATTTCAAAATGAAGAGAAAATTGCAGATCACAACGTTTGGTAAAATAACAGAAATGTGTTTAGATGGTTGAAAGAATAGATGAAGAAATGAGCTGTGTTTGATAGTTACCATTAGCTTTGAAAACAATCATCATTTCTTATGTATAGAATATTAATGTGGCAGAGAGAAATGGATTCGTCACAGATGATTAGACAGGAATTCAAATGGACAAATTCTAACAAGTAACCAAACTAGTACACAAGATTCTCACAACTGGTGTTGCATGCAAATGAAAGGACTCTGATGGAAAAGTGTGCAGAGAGTTCTGTCTGAGATAAAATCTGTATCATTTTCATCAGAAAGAGTGGCTGGCTATGTATGGAACTAAATTAGGCAAGAGTGTGCTAGTGTAGCCATTTCTATACTAGGACCAACCCAGCAGTCATGTGAGCCTGGAATCCCTAAGTAGCCAATAACTGAGGCCATGATTAGAATATTCTTAAAGAAATGTCCATTTTGTTTGATAACATCCTCTTTGACTTCATAACTGTATTTATTTAGCAGTGCCCTACTGTCACAAAGAAGGTTATGAGAAAATAATTTTGTAAATATTTCCTACCACAGTCTAATTCAAATGACTATATACAGAGAACGTTTTTCCCTGAATGTTGCAAAACAAACCCCCCTCCGCCACACACAAATTGAAAGCCCTGTGCTTTCAAAGTCAGAAAATAATTCCTTCTGACACAGCATAGCATATTAAATAAACAGTATCCTCTAAGGAGCTGAGTGCAGGGTTTGAGAGTAGAGTTTAGAAATCAGAAGTTGTAAAATAGTTCACCTGAGAATCATCATTGTATCATGGGACATCCTAAAGCTCAGAGACAATCACAGAGAAAGAAGAACTGCATTAATAGCAAGAATTATTCAGTTAGAGTTGGCATTGCTTCCCTAAGTGGAGCAAAGATCATCATCATCATTATCATCATTAGTTACTGTGAGCTTATTATGCCTCAGGCACCGCTGTAAGTACATCTTATATAATAACCCATTTCATCCTCATACTAATCTTATGTCATAGAACTATTTCAATTTTCCAGAATGAGAGCTCCATGAAAGCAAGACATTTCAGTCTTTCTGTTCAATGTGTGTCCTCAGGCCTTAGATCAGTGCCTGACACATTGTAGTATGTGCTCATCAAATATTGGTTGAATACACAATTGAGGAAATGGGGGCACTAAGAGGTGAAATAACTTGCCTAATGTGATACAGATAGTGACGGAATTCAGATTCAAACAGAGGTCTTTATTTATTTTTATTTTTTTTCCTACCATCAAAATTAACTTTGCGTCCCCAAAACTGTCTCTGATTAGTTCATTCACATAGTCTTTTCTTTAGATTCCATATATAAGTGAGATCATATGGTACTTGTCTTTCTCTTTCTGACTTATTTCACTTAACATAATGTTCTCTAGAGGGGTTGGGGATAAGGGGAAAGGTGAAGGGATTTGGAAGCAGCTGGTAACCACAAGATGGCCTCAGGGTTTTTTTTGAAAACTAATTTGGGGAAGGTATTCTATAATGTTGTATTTTGTTGGGTATCCGGTGGACATGCGTCCTATTTGGGAGACCACCTCAGGGATACTGTGGATACCTGATCATGGCATTGTACACCAGAAGCTAAACATTAATGAATGCCAACTATAATTTTATATATATAATGTGATGGTTCAGTGTGAGGTCGGAGGGATAGTGGATGGGGGGAGGGGGGTTCACAGTATGAGGGATATAAATGATGAACGTCTAAGTATTACCTTGTTTTGTACACCTGAAACTAATAAATAAATAAATTAATTTTAAAAAAATTAACTTTATTACATTTTATATTTCTCAAGACATTTCAAATATGTTCTTTATTTTATTTGCCAGATATCTTATTAAGAAATATTCCCTTTTATTCATTTCTTAAACAAATCAACATAATTTTTTAAATGGACTTTATCCTGCCTTTCTTGACCTCTCAAAGATCAGTCTGCAGGCGCTATGCAACAAAGCATTGTTGGACAAAAATCATAAAATCTGCTGATTTAATCCTTTACTGTCTCTTCTTTTCTCCTCTTCATCTTCAACCTGGTTGTATCTGTTACTGTGTCAAAAATTATTTAATTCCCCTTCGCATTTTCTCAACAGAATAACCTTTTAGCATTCATTTCAAACTTTTTCCCATTTCCTTAATTCAGTCAACACCTTCTCCACGCTGCTATTCTCAAAGTTGACTCTCAAAGGACAATTTCCACTCTTTTTTGTCTGCGTAGTAGGGGTCCAGGTCCTCTAGGGGCTGTGACACCATGCCTGGAGGAATGTCCCCATAGATGAAGGGCAGCTGTTTACCAGCTTCCAGGCCACTGCTTGGCTTTGGGCCTTCTTCATCATCATCTTTTCTTCTTTGGGTTCCTTTGTTTTTCCTTCAGCAATACGCTGTTCAATGATGGCAAGAGACTGTTTTGTGAAGTAGACAAAGCTCTGAGTTCCTGGGGGTGGCAACATTGCCATCTTTTCATCCTGTATATTTTATTTCCTTTTCAGCTCCTTACATAAGAGGCTTGTAACCTTGCTCGCCAGTCATGCCCACCCAGTGCATCCACAGAATCTGGCCCCAGGGAAGGGGAGGCTTCAGGGACTCCACCTTGCTCCCTGCTTCTCTTCCCTGGCATTGTCTCTGCTGCTGCTTCTCCCTCTTTCTTTAGGCTCCTGTTGCTCACGGAGCGCCCGCCGCTACCAGCCCCTGGCACCCAAACTAGCACCGCGCGGGCTAGCCTTGGGGAAGAATTGGAAACTAGACATCTGCCGCGGGCAAACAGAGGTCTTTAAACTCAACAAAATCCAATCAAAGTGAAAACTCAACATTCAGGGTGTAAAGCGTGCATAATTTCTCTTTCTGTAGCTGCTGTAGGTCTATGAAGCCAGTGGTAAGACTCTTTGATTCAACTCAATTCCTACTCAAACAAAAACTAGACATAGAAAGCACACATATGGAGATCAGAATAGCAGTTTTATTCCTGAGTAGGCTAGGTTGGAGAATGTGCCTTATATCTAAGTGGCTTATACGTGGTCATAATCAGGATCCATAATTCTTCACACACGGCAGTATTTGGGCCCGGAGACAGACACACACACTCCTGGTCACGGTTTCATGTGTGTAGAACCACTGTAGTGTATCTAGAAAGGGACACTCTCAAATCTGTCTCTAGATGACAGGCCTATGCTCCATATTGTATACTTGTCATAGGGAACAAGAAGAGAAGAGGACACAGCTCTTCCAGGGCAGGTTCACCTTAAGTCAAAGAAAGTGGCAGAGCTGAGCATATTCAGTTCCTTTTCCCTATTTTATTATCACAAAATCGACTTCTCTCTCAGAGGAGGTACCAATTGGTAGAGAATGGATCTGGAAGTGTTATTTCTTATTTTATTCATTTTTATTAAGTTTATTGGTTAGTAAAATTATATATATTTCAAGTGTGCAATTCTATATTATCTGTATATTGCATTGTGTGTTCACTACCCAGTCAGTTCTTTTATCACCATATATTTGTCCTCTTTTCTCTCTTCTACCACTCCCTCTTCCCTTATCCTCTGGTAACCACTGAAATGTTGTCTGTGTCTATGAGTTTTTGTTTCTTTGTCTTGTTTGTTTGTTGTTTTCCTTTTATATCCCACATATGAATGAAGTCATATGGTTCTCAGGTTTTTCTTTCTGACTTATTTTGCTTAGCATGATAATCTCAAGATCCATACATGTTGCAAATGGCAGTATTTTATCTTGTCTTGTCTTGTGGTCAGATAATATTCCATTGTATCTATGTACCACACCTTCTTTATTTAATCATCTATGGAAGGACACTTTGGTTGTTTCCATATCTTGGCCACCATGAATAATGCTGCAGTGGAGATAGGGGTACATGTGTCTTTATGGATAGATGTTTTCAGAGTTTTTGAGGTAGATACCCAGAAGAGGGATTGCTGGGTTGTACGGTAATTCTATTCTTAATTTTTTGAGGAAACTGCATACTGTTTTCCATAATGGCTATACCAGTTTACATTCCCACCAACAGTATATGAGGTGTTATTTCAATATTGTTCCCTCTAGAGAGGGAATAGTACAAGACAATATGAGGAATGGGGAATAAGGGCTCCCCCCAACACTAGATCAGACCCCGTGGGTTGGCAGTTAAGTCTTGTTGCGTCTGCCTCTGTTGAAAAATAGAATATATTAATTCTGAAACCATTAGATTTATTCCTGAGTGTCCTGTGACAATCTGTACAGACCTAGAGTTCATGTGAATCTCAGAAGTGATTTTGATATGCAGACTCTAATAGATTCCTCAAAGGCATACTTATTCTGATACTGTTGTCAGGAACCCTGTAATTGTTTGTTAAACATAAGGAGAGGAGCTGTTAGATACTGGAAATTTGGGAAGCTGAAAAGCAGTGGCCACCTTCTGCTCAGTGAGTTTGCCATATCCCACACCCCCAGCTAATTGCAAACAAGTTTTCTGCCTGGACACAGATGTGAAGAGGCTGTGGCAAACAGATTCTTGAATGGGAGAGACCAAGAAAGTCAGGAAAATCGAAAAGTGGGCTGACTTTGGCAAATCCGTAAAGAGGGACTGGATAAGAGGATAAAATTAGAAGTCTTGGGCAAAGAGATTACAAGCAGAGCAAAAGAAAGCTGATTTTGATTTTCAGAAAACTCTGGTATTATTAAAGTTTTCCGAGGAGCATAGTAGAGCAGTGGTTGAAGTAATCGATTTTAGGAGTTTAAAGGGTGAATCTGGAAGGAATTAGTATTCTTTCATGAAGATTGCTGTGGGCAGGAGCACTGAGTGCCATGATCCAAAGGACAATTAACAGGACTATGAAGTTGATACCGTATGTGAATCAAGAGATGTAACACTTCAGCAAGTCCAATAAAGATGGAGATGAGTGCTCCTGATTGTTGGAATAGGCAACACGTCAGTGCCATTATGAAAATAATGGGTAGAAATGTAAACAAAACTGTTGTAACCACACTTAGTTCTACTGTGGTCTAATAAGCTGATAAAGTCTGCATTTAGAGCTGATGGAGTTTTACTATTGAACTTTCATTCTAATTGATCTAGTCATATTTTAAAATAATGCGGAATATTATAAATAAATGAAAACAAGGCAGAAAGCTCATAGTATATTAGACTGTAATGTATTTTCTTCCAGTAGTGCTCTGGTAGTGCCATGCCCAGCACATTCCTGATTATCTGAGGATTCTTGTGCCCAGGGGGTATCTTCCACAATGGGACAATCAGAAAACCTACATATTTAAATGAGCTACCCTGCAGGAAGTGCTTAAGTAAATGCTGTGTACATGTAGAAATTCTTCTCTTGTTTTCTTTAATTTAATAATAATTTTGATTTAAAGAGAAATTTGAGAATCTGTTTAAGAAAAGTTATTTGCAGATAAAGGGCCTACTGGGGGGAAAATTCAGCATAGCATGTTCTCAAAGGATATATTATCTCGTCACTGTGCTTGCAAAGGAAGGGACAACTGCTGTTTAAGGCACCGTTTAGAAAGACAATCTGTTGGAGTATTTCTAAAGCATGATAGATGTTTAATCCTAAAAAAAAAAAAAAAAAAATTTAGTGCATTGAAATTCCAGGAGTCTATCGACTGCTTTGTACATTCTTCCATGTTTATACAACAAGAAGTGAACAATTGCGTTTACGAGGACTATTCAGGTTAAGAAAATACTGGCAAAAATAGAAAGAAATTGGGATTGAAGCATTTAATATAAATTGCCAGTACTGATATGACTCACCAGACAAATGAGAAAGAAAGTGAAGTGTTGGCGTGGGTGGAGGGTGCCTTGGAAGGGAGTAGACTAAGATATTTTTATCAGAATGCACATATTAAGAGTCTGTTCAGGTCATGGCTGCCTGTAAGGTATGCATAAAGTGAGTTAGTGTATATAATTACATCTGAGCGTCTCTTCCTCCCAAGGAATTTTGGAATCTAAGACACAGGTGGTGCCAGGTTTGACACAGATGGGGCATAACTGGCTGACAAATTCAAATTTGAAATAGGATAATGTGCACAAGTGTATACACTGGACCCATGAGAAAGGGAAGTTAAAAGTTTCCCATTCTTTATGAAGGTGGGACAAAGTGATTTCATTCTTGAGACCACAGCTGAATTTAAGAAGAACAACTGAGAGAAGCTGACGATCAGCTGGTTGGTTGGTTTACATGAATTCAAACCAGCAGTTTGAATCGTTTTTTGTTCTTTCTTTTTAAATCACTTAGCTGATATTAAAGTGCTGACTTTACCAAATGGTTTGGATATTGTGTGATTTGAATCTTTGAAGATTCAAGAACAGAGGTCAAGCATTAGAGAAATTTAGAAGTAATTCCCTGGGGAGAATTGAGAACAAGATATGATGAAATGAATTAACAAATTCAAATCCACCCATGTCCCCTGTGTTTTTCTTGCCCTTTTCTAAAGAAATTATGAGCCGGTGTCTTGTTTTGAAAATTTTTTCTAAATTACGATTAGACTCTGAAATAATGTATCTGTGGATAATAATTTTTTGCTTGCCAGTCTGCAACGATTAAATCCTTTCCTACACACAGTAGAATTTATAACTATGCAGAACTCTGTAGTGAAACTTGTTAAAGTTGTTACTTCTAACATGTCGCAATGACTAACATCTCATCTCAGTGGGACACAAGTCTCAATCTTGGCTCTGTCTCTGTGTAATCTGCTGTGTAATCTTGGACAAGTAACAAGCTCTTTTAAATTTCAGTTTTTGCGTTTCCCAAGAGGAGAAGTAATACCTAACTCACAGGATTTTGTGAGAGCAGATAAAATCATGTATGTAAAATACTTAGCAGAGCACTGTCATGTAGTATGCATTCAATAAAAGAGCTATTTTTTTCTTTTTTTCATAAGTTTACACATTTAGTTAGTAAGTATTTATTGACTGCCTAGTAAGTCTCATCAGTTGTTCTAATCTATTGGTATACATTTGTAAACAAAATAGATACCTTCCCCTAAATTTACATCTTAGTGAATGGAGCACAAATACATAAATAAGTCCATTTTTAATATATAGGATGGGCATAAGTGACGAATGCTATGGAAAAAAAAAGTAGAGTGGGGAAATAAATAGTGGGAAAACTGGGAGTAAGATGATTATTTTCCAGTTTATATAGGGTTATCAAAATTGGCCTCATCGAGATGTTGATATTTCCACGAGGATTTAAAGAAGGTTAAAGGAATTACCTATATGGATGGCTGGGAGGAGAATATCTAGGATGGAGAAGGGTGCGGCTAATTCAAAGGCTTTAAGGTAAGAGTGTGCTTAGAGCAAGGAGCCCAAGACAATAAGAGAGATGAGTAGGGATGAAGTTAGAAATAATGGAGAAGATGTCTCATATCACTTAGGGTGTTGTCGGCCATTTTATGAGCTCTGGCTTTTACTCCAAGTGATACCAGGAATTGTGTGAGAGTTCCAAGCAGAAGCATGGCATGATTCCATTTCTCATGTTTTATAATACCCACTCTGTACTGTGATGACAGTAGACTGTATGAGGGTAACTGGGAAACCAGTTAAGAGGGCATTACTGCTATCCATGTGAGACATGGTGACAGATTGGACGAGGGTGGTAGCAGTAGAGATCTTGACAGAATTTTGGATATATTTTGATGATACAGACGACAGATTTCCTGATGGATTGGATGAGGGTGTGAAAGAGGAAAGTCAAGGATAATTACATGGCTTTGGTTTAAGCATCAGCAAGGATCATAATAAATGCAATTATTATTATCATTTTACAATTTGTGGCTTTTTGTTTCATGCACTTAAAAAAGAACAGTGAACTCGTTTGTACTTCTTTGTATCCTCCACAGCAATATAAAAATGGCACGCACAGAGTTGGTGCTGAATAAATGATTGCTGAATCTCTGAGGGGTATAGAAACAACTCTACTGCTCAGGGAAAACAGTAAAGCATGAAAAGATAATAAGGCCTTCCAGAGAAACACTCATTACACTTTACAGCTTGATCTAGATCCAGCTCTCCCTATTCACCCCCATCAAATTGTTTGAGCCAGACACTTTGCTACCGCCATTCTGAAAAATCAATATGGATGCCCAAAGCCTCTTGATTACAGAAAATGGTCTTCCTTGTTAAGAGCCTTAGCAGTGATCTGGGTCCATTGTTCTCTGGCCACATAGAGACAAATACTCTACTGTCAATGGGAATGGCAATGGATCAAATTACCTGACTAAATAAGTTCAGAAAACTTGGTCTAACATTTCTCTTACAAGGGTAAGAGGGGCACTCAGTTATTCTTTTTATGTGGTGATATATACTTAGGGACTAAAGAGAACAGCAACAGTACTTTCTGGGAGTGAAGTGTTTCATTTCTGTATTGGATTTATATTCTTGTGAACATTTACAGTTGGGATACATGAAAACTTTCACACTGAGAGGAGAAGCAAACATTATGATTTCTGGTAGGACCAAAGAAAAAATACATTACGTAGCTTGCTTTACTATGTCTGTGGGTTTTTTTTGTTTGTTTTTTTTTTTTTGCTTTTGTTTTTTTTCTATTATAATTGGTGAGTCATGAATATAAGCAAAATGTCAAAGCCCAAGGTTATAAATAGAGTTCAGAAGTGTTGTTTTGTTTCTAAACAAAAGAGCTGAGGGTGAGGAGTATCGAGACACAAATGAAATACCTTGATTTAGCTATAACTGTTCCTGTGGCGATAAACTGAATGTGTTTTTATTGCATGAGGTGCAATGACTGAATTATCAGTGATTCTCTGCCCTTATAGCAAAAGGCTGAGAATCCCACCTTCAGAGCTGAGTGAAGGCAAACATGGGGTGAATCTATTTGATCTATTATCGGAGGTTGTACCACAGCTGCCTTTTAAAACTGCCTGGAGAGCTGAAACAGCAGTTTAAAACACTACCGGGAATGGCAGGGACAAGTACAGGTGGACAAGTGGGAATCATTTTCCGGTAAAAGCCCACATTTATCAACTTACAAGTTTATATAGCAATACTTTTATAGGAAGCACTGCTGGAAACTGAATTTGGGACGGGGGGGAGAATCGGAGTAAAGAAGGAAAAAAAGATAAAATTTAAATGCAAATCGAAAAGGAAGAAAACTTGAATATTTACATTACAATATTTTCTGTAAAAGATATGATCAGAGCTGAGAAATTAAAGGTACACTATAGATGAATAAATAGTAAATCCATTTTTTAAAAAATTTTATTTTAAATGTGGTCTGCAATCACTATCTTTGAAAGGCTAGTTTTTCATGTATGTCTTGAATGTTGTTATTACCCATACATATGTCTTTTCAAATATTCTGACTTTTAAAATTTTGATTGTAAAAAATAATTCTTGTGTCTTTACTTTTTCTTTAGTAGAAAATAACTAAAATAAAAATATTTTATTCTGAAAATATATATAGACATAATTAAGATTCAGGGACAGATTTAGAACAAAGTCAAATAATGTTGTAAATTGTAAAGAATGCTGACTTTGAGAATTAAAGTCAGCACTAAATTAAAATGAGCATTTCCTGACCAGATCTAAGTGTAGCATCCAAAACAATTTTGAAATACCACCAGAATATTCTACCTTTAATTTAATGTCATAGTTATCTTTTATTTTTCATTCTTGCATTTCTCTCTTATGTCCAGTCATCTTGGTAAGTTTCTTTTACTACCGGTTTCTGCACTCACTTTGAGATCTAAACCTGATGCTGTAATCTACTTATTTAGAGTTTTCTCACTAAGGAAAAATCTAGATCTCCTAAAATTCCTTCAAAGAGGCCTATCATAAGTACTAATATTCATTAAAATTAATAGCTCTCTCTCTCTTTTTAAGTTTCAACTAAGAGACCATGGAATAAATTAAGTTAAAGTGATAGAAGCGAAGGTTCTGAGAGTAGAAGGAAAAATAAATAAAAAGAAGCATGCATTACAGGTAAAACTATGGCTTGTGAAGCCTTTCTCTGACTCCCTAGTTTTGAGTTCATTGCCATCTCTGTTCTTACCATCATCCCCCCTCTGTCACCTCACACCACACCTTAGCACTTTTTATTATTTTTACCATTTATGCACATTTCATGGACAATAATATATTTACTTGTTCTTTTACCTTTGAGACCATGATTTTTACATATGGTATTATGTTGTTTGTCCTTTATCTAAGTGTATTACAAAGTGTAACACACACTCACTATGCCTTTTTTTTTTTCATTTTGAAGGATGTAAAACAGGAAGGAAGAAAGAAGGAAAGAAAGATAATTAATTTATCCATTTCTCAGTGTCATTTTACATGTAGCCCTCTTCAGAAGTTCCAGATTTAAGTTAGAATGACATAGGTTTTTGATTTAAATATACAGCAGTTCAACACCAAAATTTATATATTGATATGTGTATACACACATCTCTATTTCTATCTCTCTCGCTCTCTCTCTCTTTGTATCTCTATCTCAATATCTATCTACATCTATGTATCATCTATATCTACTATATCACATATAACCCATATAACATATATATCATAATGTATTTAATGTATAGTGTGTGTATATGTATGTAAATGTGTATGTGACACAAATATATCTATACATGTACAGATAGAATTTTCATCCTAAAGTTTAAACAGCCTTGTGTTTGCAAAACTAGCACTGATTAGTTAACTGGACTGTAGGTTTCTTTAGTATTAGTATTATTTCCATATTATTTTATCTATCCAAATATATAATTTGAAGCAGGCATATGACAGGTGTGTAATAAATATACATGATTTGATTATACTGCCACTACTCAAGATACCAAATAGTCTTAAACTGAATGAAAAATCTTTTGCATTGGTTGTATTTTCAATGGCATTTTTTAATTGGAATAGTTATGAACATGGGATTTTAAGTCAGAGAAAAATATTTCAGTGCAGTTATATGTTTTATTAACTGTTAAATTTGGATGAGAAATAAAAGTAGTATAGTTATGCACATGTCATAGGGTAGTCATGAAAATAAATTTGGATCATATATATATACATATATACATATATATATATACATTTAACATATTTGAGGCATAGAGTATAGCTTAATAAGTGGTAAGTTTCTTTTATATTATCTGATGGGAATTCAACAGATAGAACAAGTACTTAATGGTTGCTACATAAGCTTCTAAAAGTTCCTAATTACATGTTAGGTGTAGAGTAATCATAACATTTTCCAATGCACATACCATGAGGATACAGCATCCAGTGATGGGTGATAAAGTTAATTGCTTTAGGAGAGTTCTTTTTTCCTTTTATACTACTTTAAGCTAAATTTATTTTTAGGAAGAAAGTGATACTATCATCAAATTAGAATATCAATAAGCTCCATGTTATAACTACAGAGTTTCTTTTTGGGGCTGATCCAGGAGATTCAGGGAAAGATAGCAAGCGTTTGTAAAATTGCCAACAAGGCTCTCCATGCATTTAATTTTGGAATGTTGTGGATGAAACGTGTTGGATTGTTGAATGTGAGAACTAAACTCTACTTGAAATAAAATCAGACAATCTTATGCTTTTAGCATCAAAATCTAAAATCTTGCCTTTAAAATTTTCCATATAGGATTATGGTAATTCAGTAATCTATCATCATAGTTTGCCCACATTTAATTTAGTCCAGATTATCCATAGGTGTACAGCTAATACTTTGATTTATTTCATATGTAAGTATTGACAGGATTGGTGTGGCCTTATCCTTGATCCTAATCTGCTAAATGCTTTTAGAAGTTGAATAAAAAGAAGGTCAAAAATGAATTTCCTATTTAAAGGCACATTTTGAAAGAAAATGTAAACTACATGGTAGACAAAAGTGAATGAAATGATTGCTTTTAGTATGCTGCTTTGCATCATTCTATGATTATCTATGATAGTCTGTGTTACTCATATAGAACAACGTGCTGGGAGCTGCTGTGTGGTGAGTAGAGTAAGGGGAACACAGGACCATTTAATTGCTTCTCATGCATTGAAAGTTACAATGTGATTTGATCATTTCATTTGAAGAAATAAAAATTCCTGGAAGCAACAGAAAATCTAATTAAATACCCCAGAGATGGTAAGGACAACTTCACAGAGGAAATGATATTTGAGATTATTTTTTAAGAGCAAGGATTAAACTAGAAGGTATTTTATATAGAGTTAAGGGCAATTACAAAGAAAGAAAGCATAACGGAGAAGGATATGGAATGTGTGGTATGGCTAAGGTACACAATGTAGAATGGCATTGCATCAGGAACGTAGAATGGTATTGCATCGGGGCGGGAACACAAAGATGACCTTGAAGGGCCTTATATGCCATGCTACAATGTTTGAACTTGATCTGTAGGAAAAGGAGCGTCATTGAGAAAAATGTGGATCAGAGAAGACACGTCATGCAGTTTATAATTAGGAGGGAACACATGAGTAGTATGGAGAGTAGATAGGAGTTGGCAAGAACACAGGCAGGAAGATTTAAAAATGCCATTCCAGAAGTCATTGCCAGTGAGGATGGGGTAGAAAGGAAAATTCAAGAGATATAATCAACAGAACCAACTGAAAAGTTAACATGTAGAATATGAGTAAGAAGCTCAGATTGAGTCTAAAGTGACAAGATGATGGTGACTTTTACCAAGGCTAGAAATAGAGGAGGCGATACTAGACATTTTAAATGATTGAAAGCTACAGCCTATATAAGCTTTCAAAATTGTTTGGGTTGTATTTTCAATGTGAATACTTTTACTGAATTAAATACTTTCCTTCTCAAAATAGTAAAGAAAAAAACGGAAATAATTTGAAAGTTATTATACAGAAACATTGTTGACAGCAGTAGTCTATGCATATGACGAGAAGATCATAAAGGAATAAGTCAATTAGCATGATTTAACTTGTATACCTCTTTTTAATAAAGAAAATGAATACAGTAGCATTTTTCAATCCCTTGATGTTAGTAATATATATGAATTATATCTTAGTGTATTAAGAATCCTTAATTTCTGTTGATTTATAAAGTAACATTACTTTAAAAAGATAAAAATTTATTTCTAGTATATATTGGATATCAGAATCCTTTCTTACTAATATGTATTTGTGGAGCAAAATCTCAATTTATATCAGCATAGTTTTTATTTTTAAATTCTCTAACTTAGTTGTTAAACTGGTTTTTATCACTGCTTTAATATTTGGACTGCCTAGGATTTCAAGTTGGGAACTAGTAAGCTCCAGTTACTAACTAACCCAGGAATACTAGATCTGTAATAGCCTATGCCAGACTGAACTTTGCCATCTTAGGACTGAAATATATTCCTAGTGCTCTGGATGCCATCTTTACCAACTTGAAATGGGGCAGGGTCACTAGACTCTCCGCACAAGAGTCTCTAACTTGTAATAGTAAAAGTGGTATCTTTAAGAACGTGTTTACTCTTTCCGTTGTCAGAGACCCAGACTGAGCATGTAGCAATTGCTTGATGAAAAATTACTTTGAGGAACATAAATTGCTTCTGGTACCACATAGAGCTTCCCTTTGGAAGCATTCTATCCCTTGTCTGTCAGACTGGGGATGTCTCTGATCTGTACTTAGTAAGCTCTCAGTAGCTGTTTCTTAATTGAACCAAATGGTCCCACTAAATCGATGGGACTCCCTGTGCATTCAGCCTCCTCTTCCCTTTCCTCACTGATTTCCTTTATTAGTGCTTTGGGGAGAGAGGTGTGTCCTCAGCTTCCTCACCAGAGTAATAAGCTGAATCATTTGATACTGAAGGAAGACATTTCAAAGAGTGAGAAGGCACTACAAATCTTCTATCTGATGATGGCTCTAGGGGCCAGAACTGTCCCAAACCCTTTTGGGGATAGATAAACCCTGAAGTGATTTCAAAGTCAGATTCATTTGTAACCCATAATCGCTGACTGTCATGATGGGGTGTATTTAGTTGTTCCTTTAAGAACTTTTTGTATCCTGTCCATAAGCATGCAGGCATCTTTATTTTTGTTCAGAATTCCTAAATGGACTATACTTTTATAATCAATGCATTTTCATCAGTAGGAAAAATAAATCAAAGTAAACAAGCAAAATTATAAGAACAAGTAGAGTATAAAAATATGCTAAAATTAAAAAGCACTGCGATGAAATTTCACATGCTCATTTTATGTTGCTGTTTCACATGTCCAGTTCATCACGGAGACTCAAAGACCAAAACTTAGAACTCTAATGAAAGATGATTGCATCAAAACATATCATATAACAGTTTTACTATTGTTCTTAACTCTTCCTGCTTTTATAGGCAATTGGTTGGTCATCCAAATGCAGCACTGTCATGTTCAAATCATTCCTTTTTTTATCAAACATGTACTGAGTGTCTACTGGGGGCAGATACTGGATAAGATGCAGTCATTCCTTTGTGGAAGAATAGGGACAACTATATTAAAAATTTATAATTGTCAACTTTTAATAAGGAGCACTAAGAGCTATATACACAAATAAGTATATAGTATAGTAATAAGTTTTCTATGATTTTTGTGAAATTGACTGGTCACAGGTGGCATATGCAGGTGTATCGGAATCATCCCAGGAAGTAAAACGTCTTTGTTGCTGCTGAGGGAGTGAAACAAAACAGAGCAACTTGTCTTAAAATTTGTGTATGGAATTATAGTTATGACAGTGAGCAAAATTATTAGTAACCTGATCTTCTTGAAGGGGTGTCATCAACAGTTTGGTTTTACTCTTAGCATTATAAGTTGATATCCTTATTAATATCATTCTTAATATCTAAATTACAGTGGTGAATACAATATAGTTTATTGCTTGGATGGTTAGCACAACTGAATACATTTCTTTTTTTTTTCCCTTTTTCTTTTTTTTATTTATTGGGGTGACATTTGTTAGTAAAATTACATAGATTTCAGGTGTACAATTCTGTATTACATCATCTATAAATCCCATTGTGTGTTCACTACCCAGAGTCAGTTCTCTTACCATCACCACATATTTGATCCCCCTTACCCTCGTCTCCAACCCCCCATCCCCCTTACCCTCTGGTAACCACTAAACTATTGTCTGTGTCTATGAGTTTTTGTTTCTCCTTTGTTTGTCTTGTTCTTTTGTTGTTTTTGGTTTATATACCACATATCAGTGAAATCATATGGTTCTCTGCTTTTTCTGTCTGACTTATTTCACTTAGCATTATACTCTCAAGATCCATTCATGTTGTCACAAATGTTCCTATGTCATCTTTTCTTACCGCCGAATAGTATTCCGTTGTGTATATATACCACAACTTCTTTATCCAGTCATCTATCGAAGGACATTCTGGTTGTTTCCATGTCTTGGCCACCGTAAACAAAGCTGCAATGAACATTGGAGCACACGTGTCTTTATGTATAAATGATTTCAAATTCTTTGGGTAGATACCCAGGAGAGGGATTGCTGGGTCATATGGTAATTCTATTTGTAATTTTTTGAGGAACCTCCACACTGCCTTCCATAGCGGCTGCACCAGTCTGCATTCCCACCAACGGTGTATGAGGGTTCCTTTTTCTCCACAGCCTCTCCAACACTTGTTACTATTTGTCTTGTTGACGATAGCCATTCTCACTGGGGTGAGGTAATATCTCATTGTGGTTTTTATTTGCGTTTCACTGATGATTAGTGATGTTGAGCATTTTTTTCATATGTCTATTTGCCATTTGTATGTCCTCTTTGGAGAAATCTAAATTAGAGTGGTGAATACAATATAGTTTATTGTACAAATCATTCCTCTTCAGGTCATCTGCTCATTTTTCAATTGGGTTGTTTGTTTTTTCCTTGTTAAGTTGCATGAGTTCCTTGTATATTTTGAATATTATCGGAGACACTGTTTGCAAAAATCTTCTCCCATTCTGTTGGTTGCCTCTTTATTTTGTCGATGGTTTCTTTTGCTGTGCAGAAGCTTTTAAGTTTCATATAGTCCCATTCATTTATTGTAGCTTTTACTTCCCTTGCCTTTGGAGTCAAATTCATAAAATGCTCTTTGAACCCAAGGTCCATAGGTTTAGTACCTATGTTTTCTTTAATGCAGTTTACTCTGACAGGTCTTATGCTTCTCTTTGATCCATTTTGAATTAATTTTGGTATATGGTGACAGATACAGTCCGGTTTCATTTTTTTACACATGGCTATCCAATTCTGCCAGCACCATTTATTGAAGAGGCTGTCTTTTCTCCATAGTATGTTTTTTGCTTCTTTGTCAAAAATTATCTGTCCATATTTATGTGGTTTTATTTCTGGGTTCTCAATTGTATTCCATTGGTCTATGTGTCTGTTTTTCTGCCAATACCATGCTGTTTTGATTATTGTAGCGCTGTAGTACAAGTCAGGGAGTGTGATACCTCCAGCATTGTTCTTTTTTCTTAAGATTACTTTGGCTATCCGGGGTCTTTTGTGGTTCCAAACAAATCTGATGATGTTTTGTTCTATTTCTTTAAAAAATGCCATTGGGATTTTCATGGGATTGCATTAAATCTGTATATTGCTTTGGGTAATATGGCCATTTTAACTATGTTGATTCTTCCATTCCATGAGCATGGGCTGTCTTTCCATTTCTTTGTGTCTTTTTCAATTTCTTTTAAAAAATGTCTTGTAGTTTTCAGCATATAGGTCTTTCACATCCTTGGTTAAGTTTATCCCTAGGTATTTTATTCTCTTTGCTGCAATTGCAAAAGGAATTGTTTTTTGTATTTCTTTTTCTGAGATTTCATTGTTAGTATATAGGAATGCAATGGACTTTGTACGTTGATTTTGTAGCCAGCAACTTTACTGTATTCATTGATTGTTTCTAATAGCTTTTGGTGGAGTCTTTAGGGTTTTCTATATATAGCATCATGTCATCTGCAAAGAATGACAATTTAACTTCTTCATTCCCAAATTGGATGTCTTTTATTTCTTTCTATTGCCTGGCAAAGATTTCTATTACTATGTTGAACAGCAGAGATGATAGGGGACAGCCCTGTCATGTTCCTGAACGTAGAGCAAAGGGCTTCAGTTTTCCACCTTTAATTATGAGATTAGCTGAGGGTTTTTCATATATGGCCTTTATTATGTTAAGGTATTTTCCTTCTATACCTATTTTATTAAGTGTGTTAAACGTAAATGGATGTTGTATCCTGCCAAATGCTTTTTCTGCATCAATTGATGTAATCATATGATTTTTGTCCTTTATTTTGTTTTTGTGATGTATCACAGTCATGGATTTGGGGATGTTGAACCATCCTTGTGCCCTGGGGTTGAACCCCACTTGGTAGTGATGAATACTCTTTTTAATACGTTGTTGTATTCGATTTGCTAAAATTTTGTTTAGGATTTTTGCATCTGTATTCATCAGAGATACTGGTCTGTAGTTTTCTTGTGTTGTCCTTACCAGGTTTTGGTATCAGGGTAATGTTGGCCTCATAAAATGAGTTAGGGAGTACTGTATCCTCTTCAATTGTTTAGGAAGAGTTTGAGGAGAATTGGTATTAGATCATCTTTGAAGGTTTGGTAGAATTCACTATTGAAGTCATCTGGTCCAGGACTTTTGCTTTTGGGAAGGTTTTGGATGACTCATTCAGTTTCGTTACTGGTGATCAGTCTGTTTAGATTTTCCAGTTCTTCACGGTTCAGCTTAGGAAGGCTATATGTTTCTAAGAGCTTGTCCATTTCCTCTAGGTTGTTGAATTTGGTGGTATATAGTCCTTCATAGTATTTTTGGATGATTCTTTGTATTTCTGTGGTGTCCGTGATAACTTCCCCTTTTTCATTTCTGATTTTGTTAATTAGTGTCTTCTCTCTTTTTATCTTAGTGAGTCTAGCCAAGGGTTTGTCAATTTTCTTAATCTTTTCAAAGAACTAGCTCTTTGTCACATTCATTTTTTTTAAGTTATTTGGGTGACAATTGTTAGTGAAATTACATAGATTTCAGGTGTACAATTCTGTGTCACATCATCTATAAATTCCATTGTGTGTTCACCACCCAGAGTCAGTTCTCCTTCCATCACCATATATTTGATCCCTCTTACCCTCAACTGCCTCCACTCACCCCCACATTAATTTTTTTCTATTTTGTTTTTGTTCTCTATTTCATTTCGTTCTGCTCTGATTTTTGTTATTTCTTTTCTTCTGCTGACCTTGGGTTTCAGTTGTTCTTCTTTTTCTAGTTCTTTAAGGTGTAACATGAGGTTTTTTATTTGAGATTTTTCTTGTTTTTTGAGATAGACCTGTAATGATATAATTCTCCCTCTTAAAACTGCTTTTGCTGCATCTCAAAAATTTTGGTAGGATATATTTTCATTTTCATTTGTTTCTATGTATCTTTTGATCTCTCCTGTAATTTCTTCTTTGTCCCAGTCGTTTTTTAAAAGTATGTTGTTTAATCTCCATGTATTTGTGTTTCTTTCTGCTTTCTTTTTTTCAGTTGATATCCAATTTCAAAGCCTTGTTATCAGAGAATAGGCTTGGTATGATTTCAGTCTTCTTAAATTTGGTGAATCTGATTTTATGTCCCAATATATGGTCTATCCTTGAGAATGTTCCATGTACACTCGAAAAGAATGTAAACTCTGATGTTTTAGGATGAAGGGCTCTATATATGTCAACTATGTCCATTTCATCTAATTTGTCATTTAGGGCTGCTATTTCGTTATTTATTTTCTCTTTGGATGTTCTATCCATAGCTGTTAATGATGTGTTTAAGTCCCCCAGTATAATTGTGTTTTGGTCAATTTCTCCCTTTAGTTCTGTTAGTAGTTGCTTGATATATTTTGGTGCTCCCTGATCGGGGCATAAATATTGATGACTGTTATGTCTTGTTGTTGTATCGTCCACTTTACCATTATGAAATGTCCATCTTTGTCTCTTGTGTACTTTTTTCAGCCTGAAGTCTGTTTTATCTGATATCAGTATGGCTGCACATGATTTTCTCTGGATACCATTTGCTTGGAGTTCAATTTCCATCCTTTCACTTTGAGTCTATGCTTGTCTTTTTAGCTGAGATGTGTCTCTGGGAGACAGCATATTGTTGGGTTTAGTTTTTTGATCCAATCTGCTACTCTGTGCCTTTTTATTGGTGAGTTCAGTCCATTTACTTTTAGGGTGTTTATTGATATGTGAGGATTTCCTGTCATTCTATCTTTAGTTTTCTGGTAAGGCTGTGTCTCCATTGTTTCTTTGCCTTTTTGTTGTTGTGTATTATTTCTGTATGGTGGTATTCTATGATGTCTCCCTCTGTTTCTTCTTTTATTACAGTATATATTTCAGTTCTGGATTTTTTTTTTGAGTGGTTATCCTTAAGTTTATATAAAAGAAAGTTTGATATTTAGAGTATTCTATTTTCTTCAGCACGCTTACTTTCTCCATTCCCATATTCTGGTTCAGGCCTTTAGTCTGCCCCTTTTTATGTTTTGGTTGCCACAAATTGTCCCTGTTGATGGTGGTCGAATAGCCTCCTTTATTATTTCTTGTAGCGCAGGTCATGTATTAGACAATTCCCTCAGCTTCTGTATGTCTGGAAAGGTCTTTATTCCTCCTTCATATCTAATGGAGATCTTTGCTGGATATATTATTCTTGGCTCATAATTTCTCTCTTTCAATAGTTTGAATGTTTGGTTCCACTCCCTCCTGGCTTGTAGAGTTTCTGCTGAAAAATCTGATGATAATCTAATGGGCTTTCCTTTGTAGGTTACCGTCTTCTTTTCCCTGGTTGCCTTGAGGATTATTTATTTGTCGTTGATTTTAGACAGCTTCAATACAATGTGCCTTGGAGAAGGCCTGATGGGATTGAGGTAATTAGGTGTTCTATTTGCTTCTTGGGTTCGAGAATCTAGTTCTTTCCACAAGTTTGGGAAGTTCTCATCAACAATTTGTTTGAATATATTCTCTGTTCCCTTCTTTCTTTCTTCTCCTTCGGGTATGCCCATTATTCTTATATTGCTCTTTCTGATGGAGTCAGAAAGTTCTTGTAGAGTTCTTTCATTTCTTTTAAGTCTCAAGTCTCTTTCTTCTTTCATCTGTGTAATTTCCAGGTTTCTATCTTCGATGTCACTGATTCTTTTCTCCATCTGGTCAACACTACTACCCAAGCTGGCTCTTTCATTCTTAATTTCTTCTATTGAGTTCTTAATCTCCAGAAATTCTATTTGGGTCTTTTTTAAAATTTCAATCTCTTTCATAAAATGCTCATGTTTTTCCTTGATTGTGTTTCTTAGTTCATTAAACTGCCTTTCTGTGTTTTCTTGCATCTTGTTGAGTTTTTTCAGCACTGCAGTCTTGAATTCTCTGTCATTTAAGTCACATATTTCCATATCTTTAAGCTCCTTTTCTGGAGACTTTTCACTTTCTTTCTGAGCTGTCTTGCCATTATTCATGGCAATTAGTGATTTATTATTCCCCTTCCTAGACATCTACAGGAGTGGCTTCTGCAGCAGGTTGATAGGAAGAGGTCTTTTTTCTGTTTTCCAGTACTCGTTGGTAGAATGTTTTATTTTCTCTCCAATTGCAGCCTTTTTTTCTCTCTCACATGGCAGTGCTATGTGTTCTCTGCACTATTCCAGCTTCTCACACAATGGGATTCCCTCAGAGACTGGCTTCTTCTCTGCTAATAGTTTGCCTGGGTCACAGGGTGCAGTGTCTGTATGGGTAGGCGGAGAACTTTTGAAGCTCCAAAGCTCTCCCTGCACCAGATTCAGAGCCTGTATGTTTCAGCAACTCTGTTTACTCCTGCAGGGATCTACTCAGATAGGTGGGGCCATGAGCGGGGTTAGTTGTGAGGGGTGGCCTAGAGCAATGGTGGTGACCACCACCAGAGCCTGTCCTGCTTCCACAGTTCTTTCCCCTTTGCCAGAAGTAGTTGGGCTGCGAATCTGTGTCTGTGATCCACAGTTTTCTGAATAGCAAATATTCTGTTCATTTGATTTGACGCCGCTACTGTTCCGCTTCTAGCACCGGGCAGGTGGGGTCGGGGAGAGCTCTGGGAGAGTAGGAAGGAGGTGGCTAGTCTCAGTGTCTAAGGCTTCCATTCTCTGCTCGGCAGTGAGGGCTTAAATCACTGTTTTCAGCCTTCTTCCCTCAGTCTTTTCTTTAAGGTCTCTGCCATGATCGTTGGGTTCAGCCCTATTATATGCTGTCCCCTCAACCCTGTGGGCCATAAGTAGAGCCCTAGCAGTCCGAGTTTTTCCCTCTCCTGCAGCTCCGGTAGTTCCGGGATGCAGAGAGCTCGGAGCACTAAGCTAGGTCTGCGTCCAGCACCTGCGCGACTCTGTCTTTGCACTTCTCCCTTCCCTCCTCCCCCGCTTGTGCAATTCGCCCACCTTTAGGTGAATTCAGTAGTGGGCCTGTTCGTCATGCCTGTCTGCTGTACAGAGAGTCCTTTGTGGAGTTATTGTTGTTCGATTAGTTGTAAATTCTAGGGGAGATTTACAGAGGCTCACCTCACACCGCCATTTTGATGACGTCAAAAAAAGAATACATTTCTTTAACTATGATAATTTTTCCTTCTTAGAGTAAGCGAATGGTATTTGTAGCTGTGTTTGGTTTACTTCAGAAGGAGACTCTAGGATGTGGATTAATCTGGGAAGTGGTATCAGAAGGTGGTACAAGAAAGCGTGGCAAAGTGACACGGGGAGGGGAATGGAGCATGAATGAGCGGGTTTCTGCTGAGGACCACTGTGGTTTGGTCCTCCTGAGGACCTCTGGGAAATAGTGTGGAACATGCCTTAGAGTTGTCTTTACTGAAGGGAAGAGAAACCTGAGTTATATTTCCTTCAACTTCCATCAGTCATTGGTTCATCATTATTTCCAGGAACATAAACTTCTCTGCCCTGCACAGCCAGGGGGAGACCTTGGGCAGAGAATCTGTAAGGAAAATACTATAAGGGAATGCATTCATATTACATTTGTATGGCAACAAATTGAAGACGCTAGATGAAATGAAGAAATTCCTGGAAAAATGAAAAATACCAAACTAACTCAAAATGAAGTAGAAAAACCTCAATAGACTTATACAAGGAAAGAGATTGAATTAGTAACAGAAAAACTTCCCACAAAGCAGATCCCAAGTCCATATGGCTTCACTGATTTTACCTAACATTTAAAGGAGAATTAACACCAATCCTTCACAAAGTCTCGTAAAAAAATAGAAAAGAACATGTCTCAGTCATTCCGTTAGTCCAGTATCATCTTGATGCTAAAATGAGACAAAGACATTGTAAGAAAACTGCAGACCAATATTCGTTATGAATATAGACACACAAATACAACAAAATACAAATCAAATCCAGCAACATATACAAAATTGTGCACCAACCAAAACTAAGTGTGGTTTATCCCAGGTATTCAAAGTTGCTTTATCACATGAAATGAATTGATGTAATATGCTGTATTAATAGATAAAAGGCAAATACTTCATGATCTTATGCGTACAGGCATAAAAAGTATTTAAGGTGGACCTCACTGAGGAGGTAACAGGAAGCCCACTGCTGTATTCTGTTGTGTCCATCAATCATTCACCAAAAGTTTTACATAAAGACATTTCACTCTTGCCAAATGTTAGAAATTTTTTGCTTGAAGGTTTGATTGTTAGGGTATTTCATTACCTAGTACGGTTCAGCTATCTATGGCTTTATAAAATATTTTTTCCAAGCATTTAAAGAAAATATTTGTCACGATCTTTTCATGTATGCATCATCCATTTACTTTCCAGTTCTCTTTCATTTGTTTTATGCTCTTATAATTCTACTGTAACTGCTCATTTCTAGGCTCTAAAAATCCCCTAGCAGTCAAACAAAAGGGCCTATTTCAGCATTTTTTAACAATACCACTTAAAAAAACACAAAACCTCTATTCCCGTGATTTCCACACTTTCCTATTCTCAATGTCATTTTTTGTTCTGTTTGTCTTAACTTTTGTAACATCTTTCAAACTGTATACATTGTCTTCAATCCCCTCTGATTTAGTTTGCCAACTGGTATAAATGTGACATAACATTTCTAATACAATAGTCTTGAATATAACATTCACCAAATCAAAGCCCTTAGTGAAAACTCTGCTCAAGTCCTTTAGTGAAAGTCTTTTGGGGGGTGGGGGGAAGAGAGGAAGGGAATTGTCATCAAGCCTTTTTTGACACAATCTCTGTCTTTCTCTACAACTTAATATCCCACACTTCTGGACATAGTAACTGTGTTCATGAGCCAAGCTTAACTGTTTGCAAAATATATATATTTTTTAAATTTTATGCTGTATTACCCAGTGAATAACAATTTCCATGAATTGATTTAAAGCTTCTTGAAATTATATGATATTTTGGATATCATTTAGAGCCATTTTTTTCCCTATGTGGTATTTCTAACATTCAGAAAAGTACAGAGAATAATATGATTGTTTTTCCATGACCAGTTTCATCAAGTCTTAAGACTGCCAAAATTGGTTAAGATCGATTTTAAAAGAAGGAAAATATTAGAAATATATTGGAAGCTCTTCAATACCTCTCGGCATGTTTTTCCCCTTCTTCTCTCCCCAGTGATAACTGCCATCCTGAATTTGTTGGGTTTTCCTAAGGATCACAATGTTTTTTCTATGTTTACCACATGCATTCCTTATTTCTCCTTGCGTTTTTGTTTTTGAAAAAGATACTCATTGCGTTTTTGTTTTTGAAAAATTCTGTAGAGAAGATCCTCTTACTTTTGCACATCATGGCTGTTGGCATTTCTAAAACTAAAATCTAGCTGACAAGGAATTACTTTGAAGTAACTCATGGTGGATGTTTGTTAATAGCCTCTTACTGTTTAGCAGTTCAATTTTGATTTCCACTAATAGTACTTCCTGTAAATACGTCCTCCCCCTTTGCTTGACTGTGTTTCTTTGTTTGTAATCTAGCCCCTAGGCTTTCTACTGCCCTCTATGAATGGACAGTTTGGTCTCTGCCCTCACAAATGATAGTGCCTTTTCTCTATTAGTAGTGACAACTTCATGGCCATTTTTAGTTTTGAAATATTTTGGGAAAAGGTATATGTTGCAGTTAAACTATAATTAGAAATGATTTGCTAATTGAGATATAAAGCATCTAATATGTGGCCCACGTTGTGTTAGCAATGGTGATATAACAGAGAAGAGAAACAATCCCAATCCTCTAGCAAATTTGAATCCTAGTTGGGGAAGAGAGACCAAACACAAAACAACAAAAAAGTAAAAAAATATTAAGGCATGAAAATAATGGCAATTCTAAAACACCATATTAAAAAAAAATGAAGTATCAGAGAAAATGAGAGAAGGGGACTTACGTTACATAGGAGAAATAGTGAACCCCTGCTCTGAGGAGAGAGCATTTAAATCAAAACTGAAAGGCAAAGAAGCAATTAAGGAAGAATGGAAGAGAAGAAGTGAAAGCCACTGTGAAAGCCCTGAGTCAGTACAGTGCTTGGTGTGTCCACTAAAAATGATCGGGATTTAGAGGGTAACTAAGTCATGGTACTTAAAATGCAGAGACTGAGATTGCCACCAGACTGTCAGTTTACTTGTGACGTACATTTGTTACATGGATCAGAATATTGTAACAGGCATTAACAATGTAACTCAACCCCATCCTGCAGCTCAATGGGAAAACAAAATAAAAACAGAAGATATTGTGGACTAACTTTGACAAATCAATGTCAAAAATCCAAAAATAACCTATATGAGGTGTGATCAAACAATATGGTGAATGTTTAAATAAATAAAAAAATTACAGTAAAAGACACATTTCCATTAATCCCCCCTCAAAATACTCCTTTTCGCTTCAAACACACTTATCCCATTGTTCTTACCACTTTCTGAAGCAGTTCTGGAAGTCCTCTTTTGTGAGCATCTTTAGTTGTACCGTCGTGGCCGCCTCAATATCCTGAATCATTTTGACTTGGGGGAAGAACCAGAAGTCGCACAGTGCCAGATCCAGTTAATAAGATGGATGAGGACACACTGTAATGCTTTTCTTTGATAGAACTTGCTGTGTATCAGAAGCGATGTGTGACACGGAGCATTATCAGGATGGATGATTTACTGCACATTTTAAAACACACTTCTCTCAATCATAGCTCACACCCTATGACTGCACCAAACAAGTTGAAACTTGTCACACACTGTTACTAAGGTATGACGTGCCACTTCCCATATTGAAGATCCTTGCCTTTCCATTGGATGGCACTCAGCAGCAGCATTCATGGCAATTTTTTATCACAACAGAAAGGCTCTATGTCACACATTGATTCTGGTACAGCAACTTCTGTCAAATAAAAACATTACAATGTATCCCCATCCACCTTCTTCAGTGGATCTGGCATTGTGCGACTTCTGGCTCTTCCTCAAAGTCAGAAAGACCATGAAGGGTAAATGTTTTGAATTGATTCAGGACATCGAGGCAGCCATGACAGTGCAACTTACGAAAGAGGGCTTCTAAAACTGCTTCAGAAAGTGGCAAAAATGATGGGATAAGTGTATTCAAAGCGAGGGGGAATATTTTGAGGGGGATTAATGGCTATGTGTCTTTTAATGTAATTTTTTTTAAATTTAAACATTCACTGTAGTTTTTGATCACACCTCAGGTATTTATATAATCTCACTCCTCCTCTGGTGCCTCAGCTTTCTTCCCTTCCATTCTCTTATGGAAAGCCAAATCATAATCAAAGATTGCACGCTGAATATAGAACCCTGAAAAGTTGTGTTATATGTATCAAATATTTGTAGTCATCATGCTAAAATATTTTACTAATGCATATTTGTTGCTTACACCTCTGGGCATCCATCTATACAGATCCTCTAAGTTTCATTACCAACGATCTCTTTCCCAACCTCAGGTACCTATTTAGTATTTATGGTCAGTGTTGCGGTGCTGATCTTCCTTTTTCTGAACTTCCATAGCATATCCCTCCCAATGCATACATTCTTTCGCTATTTGTGTGAAGTCAATAAACCATGAAATAATTTCTGTAAGGTAACTCTTCATATCTATGTACTGCCTCTTTTGGTGTTGCTTTACTTCTTGGAGCTTTGAGGGTAATCTTACTTTTCTCTCTTTGGATTCTTAGTGGGCATTTCCCTGCAGCCATTAGGTACTGATGAATACTCTCTCCTACCCTTTACTTGCCATTTGGCATATAGTGGATATACTCATGTCCTTAGCATGAATATATTCACACATTTTTGCCATCTCTCTTCTTCAAATTTACTACTCCGGACTAAGGAGAAGAATTTTATTTGCCTCTATTTTGGTGAAGATTGCTTTATCATTTTAGTTTCGCTTCCTTAGAATATTTTAAATCAATATAATGACTAAAATTGTATTCAATTATATATTGAATAAATGTGATAGTATCATTGATTTAGTATGAATAAGGGGGGGAACTTGAGTTCCATTTCTTGATTATTTAAAACATTTAATTATATTTTTTTACATAGTAAGTTTTAATTTTTTTAAATCCCTTTACCTTTTTCACCCAACCCCCAACCCACCTCCCCTATGTCAACCATCACTTTGGCCTCTGTATCTTTGAGTCTGTTTTGGTTTTGTTTATTTATTTTGGTCTTTAGATTCCACATATAAGTGAGATCATATGGTATTTGTCTTTCTCAGTCTATTTCACTTAGCGTAATACCCTCTGTGTCCACACATGTTGTTGTAAATGGCAGGATTTCATTCTTTTCTTTTTTTATGGCTGAGTAATACTGCGTTGTATATGTGTAATACATCTTCTTTGTCCAGTCATCTATTGACAGGTACATGTTTTCCTTCCATATCTTGGCTATTGTAAATAGTGCTGCAATGAACATAGCAGTGCATAGATCTTTTCCAATGAGTGTTTTGGATTTCCTTGAATAAATACCCAGAAGTGGAATTGCTGGATCATGAAGTAGTTCTATTTTTAATTTTTAAAGGAACCTCCAAACCGTTTTCCATAGTGGCTACACCAATTTGCTATGTCACCAACAGTGCATAAGAGTTCCCTTTTCTAAACATCCTCGCCAACAGTTGTTGTTTGTTGATTTATTGATGATAGCCATTCTGACAGGTGTGCGATAATATCTCATTGTGGTTTTAATTTGCATTTCTCTAATGTTCAGTGATGTTGAGCATCTTTTCATATGCCTATTGGCCATCTGTATGTCTTCTTTGGAGAAATGTCTATTCAGGTCCTCTGCCCAATTTTTAATTGGATTGTTTGGGGTTTTTTGGTGTTGAATTGTATGAGTTCTTCTGAAATTTTGGATATTAAGTCCTTATCACAGGTATTATGGGCGAATATCTTCTCCCATTCAATAGAATGTCTTTTCATTTTGTTGGTAGTTTCCTTTACTGTGCAAAACCTTTTCAGTTTGATGTAGTCCCATTTGTTTATTTTTTTCTTTTGTTTCCCTTGCCCAAGGATGTATATCAGAAAAAATTACTACTAAGAACAAGGTATGGGTGTTTATTACGTATGTTTTCTTCTAGGAGTTTTATGGTTACAGGTGTTATATTTAAGTCTTTAATCAATTTTGAGTTTATTCTTGTATGTAGCATAAGAATGTGGTCCAGTTTCATTTTTTTGCTTGCTTCTGTCCAGTTTTTCCCAACACCATTTATTGAATAGAGTGTTTTTACTCCATTGTATATTCTTGCCCCCTTGGTCATAGATTAAATGATCATGTAAGTGTGGGTTTATTTCTGGGCTCTCTATTCTGTTCCATTCATCTATGTGTTTGCTTTTATGCCAGTACCATGCTGTTTTGATTACTATAGCCTTGTAGTATAGAATGATATCAGGTAGCTTGATAGCTCCAATTTTGTTCTTCTTTCCCAAGATCACTGTGCCTATTCAGGGTCTTCTGCGGTTCTGTATAAATTTTAGGATTATTTGTTCTAGTTCTGTCAAAATACCATTGGTATTTTGATAAGAATTGCATAGAATCTATAGATTGCTTTGGGCAGTATGGACATTTTAACTATATTAATTCTTATTCGTGAACACAGTATATGCTTCCATTTATTTGTGTCTCTTTCAATTTATTTCTTCAATTTCTTATAATTTTCTGAGTACAGGTTTTTTACATCCTTGGTTAATTCATTCCTAGTTATTTAATTTATTTTTAATGCAATGTAAATGGGGCTGTTTTCTTAATTTTTTTTCTGATAGTTTGTTATTGGTGTATAGAAATGCAACTGATTTCTGAATATTAATTTTGTACCCTACTACTTTACTGAATTCATTTATTAGTTCTAATAGTTTTTGGTGGAATCTTTTTTTAACTTTTAAAAAAAATTATTTAAGTGTGTTTTTCCAGGACCCATCAGCTCCAAGTCAAGTAGTTGTTTCAGTCTAGTTGTGGAGGGTGAAGCTCACAGTGGCCCACGTGGGGTTCAAACAAGCAACCTTGTTGTCAAGAGCACTGCACTCTACCCAACTGAGCTGACCAGCTGCCCTTGGCAGAATCTTTAGGGTTCTCTATAAAGTATTATATCATCTGCAAATAATGACAGTTTTACTTTTGGCTTTCCAATTTGGATGATTTTTATTTCTTTTTCTTTTTTGATTGCTGTGGGTAGGACTTCCAACACTATGCTGAATAAAATTGGTGAGTGTGAGCATCCTTATTTTGTTCTAGATCTTAAGAACACTTTTAGCTTTTTACTCATTAAGTATGATATTAGTTGTGGGTTTGTCATATATGGCCGTTATTATGTTAAGGTACATTCCCACTATCCATACTTTGCTGAGAATTTTTATCATAAATGGATGCTGGATTTTATCAAATGCTTTTTCTGCATCTATTGATACTATCACATGATTTTTATCTTTCATTTTGTTTGTGTGGTATGTCATGTTAATTGATTTGTGGATATAGAACCAACCTTGCACCCCAGGAATAAACCCCAGTTGATCATAGTGGGTGATCTTTTTAATGTATTGCTGAATTTGGTGTATTAATATTTTGTCAAGGATTTTTGCATCTATGTTCATTAGGGATATCAGTCTATAGTTTTTTTGTAATGTCTTCTTCTGGTTTTGGAATCAGGGTAATGGTGGCCTTGTAAAATGAGTGTGGGTGTTCTTCCTCTTGAATTTTTTGGAGTAGTTTGAGAAGGTGTTAATTGTTTATTGAATGTTTGGTAAACTTCACCTGTGAAGCCATCTGGTCCAGGACTTTTGTTTTTTGAGATTTTTTTTTTTTTTTTTTTTTGATTCCTGATTCAATTTCTTAGTAGTAACCATTCTGTCTGGAATTTCTTTTTGTTTTTTTTGTTTGTTTGTTTGTTTTTGTTTTGTTTTTATTCAGTCTTGGAAGAGTGTATGTTTCTAGGAATTTGTACATTTCTTCCAGATTGTCCAATTTTTTGGCATATAATTGTTTGCAGTATTTTCTTATAATCCTTTATATCTCTGTGGTGTCAGTTGTCACTTCTTTCATTTCTGATTTTGTTTATTTGGGTCTTCTCTTTTATCTTGATGAGTCTGATTTAAGGTTTATCAATTTTGTTTATCTTTTCAAAAAATCATTTCTTGATTTCAGTGATCTTTTGTATTTTTTTTAGACTCTATTTCATTTATTTTCTCTTCAGTCTTTATTATTTCCTTCCTTGTACTCACTTTGAGCTTTGTTTTCTGTTCTTTTTTTTTTTTTTTAGTTCCTTTAAGTGTAAGTGTAGATTGTTTATTTGAGATTTTTCTTGTTTTTGAGCTAGGCCTATACAGCTATGAATTTCCCTGTTAGGACTGCTTTCATTATGCCCCATAGATTTTGGGTCCTTGTGTTTTTATTTTCATTTGTCTCAAGGTATCTTTTGATTTCTTCCTTGATCACGTTGTTGACCCATTCGTTATTTAGTAGCATGTTAGTTAGCCTCCATGTGTTTGTGTGTTTTTCAGTTTTTTAGTTGTAAATTATGTCTAGATTTATGACATTGTGGTCAGAGAAGATGCATGATATAATTTCAGTCTTCTTAAATTTATTGAGACTTGTTTTGTGGCCTCACATGTGGTCTATCTTGGAAAATGTTCCATGTGCACTAAGAAGGAATGTATATTCTGCTGCTATGGGATGAAATGCTCTAAAAATATCAATTAAAAACATATGGTCTAGTGTGTCATTTAAGGCAGCTCTTTCCTCGTTGCTTGTCTGTCTGGAAGATCTGTCCATTAATGTCAATGGGGAGTCCCCTACTATGACTGTATGTCTGTATTGTGTCGATCTTTTCCTTTATGTCGGTCAATATTTGCTTTATATATTTAGGTGTTCCTGTGTTGGGTACATAGATGTATACTAGGATTATATCCTTTCGGTGGATTGATCTCTTTATAATTATGTAATGTTCCTTTTTGTCTCTTATCATAGCCATTGTTTAAAAGACTACTTTGTCTGATATAAGTATTGCTACCCTAGCTTGTTTTTCATTTCCATTTATGTGAAATATCTTTTTCCATCTCTTTACTTTCAGTCTGTGTGTGTTTTTCAGTCTGAAGTGGGTCTCTTATAGACAGCATATACAAGGGTCTTGTTTTCTTCTGCATTCAACTACCCTATGTCTTTTAATTGGAATGTTTAATCCACTTACATTCTAAGTGACTATTAATAGACACATAGTTTTTATTATTTGTATTTTTGATCTTCCTTGGTTTGTTTGTTTTTCTCCTTCTGCTTAAAGAAGTCCTTTTAACTTTTTTTTTTTTTTTTTTTTTTTTTGGTAATACTGGCTTGGTGGTAATGAATTCCTGTAGCTTTTTCTTGTCTCGGAAGCTCTTTATCTCTCCTTCAATTTTAAATGATAGCCTTGCTGAGTAGAATAGTCTTGGATATAGGCCCTTGCTTTTCATCACTTTGAATATTTTGTGCCAATCCCTTCTGGCCTACAATATTTCTGTTGAGAAGTCAGCTGACAATTTTATGGGAGCTCTCTTGTAACTAGTTGCCTTTCTCTTGCTGCTGTTCGGATTCTCTCTGTGTTTAACCTTTGACATTTTAATTAAGATGTGTTTTGGTATGGTCCTCTTTGGGTTCATCTTGTTTGGAACTCTCTGCACTTCCTGGACTTATATATCTATTTTCTTCATTAGGTTAAGAAAGTTTTCTGTCATTATTTCTTCAACTAGGTTCTCGATTCCTTGCTTTCTCTGTTCTCCTTCTGGTACCCCTAAGATGTGGATGTTGTCACACTTGATGTTGTCCAAGGGGTCCCTTAAATTATCCTCATTTTTAAAATTCTTCCTTGTTTTTGCTTTTTTAATTGGGTGTTTTATTCTGCATTGTCTTCCAAATGACTGATTTTATCCTCTGTTTCATCTAATTTGCTCATGATTCCTTCTAGTGTATTCTTCATTTTAGTTATTGTATTTTTCATTTCTGACTGGTTCTTTTTTATGGTTTCTGAACACTTTTTTAATGCTTGCTATCTTTTCGTTGAAATTCTAAGTTCCTTGTGCATCCTTATAACCATAGTTTTGAACTTTGTATCTGGTAGGTTGCTTGTCTCTATTTCTTTTAGTTCTTTTTCTGCAGTTTTCTCCTGTTCTTTCATTTGGGACATATGTCTTTGTTTCTTATTTTGCCTGCCTCTCTGTGTTTGTTTCTATGTATTAGGCAGATCTGCTACATCTCCCAGTCTTGACCAGGTGGTCTTATGTTGTAGGTGCCCTGTGAGACCCAGGGGTGCAGTCTCCCTAATCACCTGAGGCAGGTGCTCCATGTGTGTGCCTTGTGTGGGTTGTGCGTGCCCTCCTGTTGTAGTTGAGCCTTGGTTGCTCTTGGCATCTCAGTGTGTGGGACTGACCCTCAGGCTGACTGGCTGTAGGGTTTGATCATGTCCACTGCTTATGGGCTGCTGTACATGGGTCTGACACCATAGCGTGAGATTCATCCCAGTGTTCTCTGATGCCTGCTATGACCACTCTGGGTGTGCTTATTATAGGGCTAATTAGACGTTGTTCTGTTGTGGTCTGAACCCAGAATCTGGGTGTGTTGGTTCTGGGGCCTCTTGGGAGGGGTTCTAGTGCTGGCCCAAGTCAGCCACTCCCTGTGACCAGCCTGGGACTACCTACCTGGTAGGAGCTACAAAGCAATCTGTGACTGGTCACTGCCTGTGCTGTACCTGGAGGTGCTTAGGGGAGGCCACCCTGCCATATGAGAATGGATGCCACCAGTACCAGGCCTGGGGTAGCTCTGCAAAAATCCCAGGGCACCCTGAGGCCTGCTGCCACCTGCCAGCTGCCTATAAGTCTCAGCCACTGAATGAGCTTCATGAGGTATGTGAGTTGGATTATTCCGGTTCTCAGGGAGTCATCTGGGTAGGATGAGTGGTATTCATCAGGTTAATGTAGATTCTGGTTTGGCACCAGTGCTGAGCCTCGAGCTACTCAGAGAAAGGCTGAAAGTACACCAAGGCCTGCCATTGCCTCACTGAGGCCTGCTGGCCCCTGAGAGTTGTCCAAGAAAGACTAGTGCAGGCTGGTGCTAGCTACTGGTCATGAAAGTGCTTCTGGTGGCATGTAAGTTGAGGCCAGTTGTTAGCTGCTGAAAGAGCCTCCTGCTAGGCATAGGGCAGTGCTGGGTGCTGGTCTTGGAAAGTGCCTCTGGCAGTACACAAGCTGGGTGAGGAGAGGTCCCAGGGAGTCACCAGGGTGGAGCGAGTGGAGTTCAACAGGCCAATGAAGATTCAGATTCAGCCATGTAAGGGGAGGGCTCAACAAAGGAAAGATGGTGTCTGCCTGCCAACTGCATTGGAGCAGAACCCCACAGAGGGAAATTGGCAATTGTCCCTCCAATTCTTGCCCTCAAGCCATACAACTGAGTTTCTCCCTGTATGTCTCTGATGCCTCCTGAGTCACTGTCCCGTTGCCGGAGCATAGGGTGAGCACCTCCGTGTGAGTGAGTTTGTGGAATGGCTCTTTAAAAGGATGCCTGGGTTTTTAGCAACCTTCTGTTTCATTCAGATGGTGAAAATCCTCACTGTTTTTCACAGCTAGATATTCTGGGGGCTCTTTTTCCTGGCATTGGTACTTCGGGCTATGGAGGATGATGTAGATCTGGGGTCCCTTGTTCCTCCTGGGCAGGACTTCCACAGCTGAGATATCTTTTCCAGTTCTCAACTGCCATGCACTGATGTGTGGTGGGCCTTTCCATGTCTCTGTTCCTCCTACCAGTATTGATGTGGCTTCTTTATATCCTTACTTGTAGGATTTCTGTTCAGTTAGTCTTCAGATGTTTCTCAAAATTGATTGTTCTATAATTTAGTTGTAATTTTAGTGTGGTCACAGGAAGAGGCAAGCACAGCATTTATCTACTCTGCCATCTTGTCCCCTCCACCAACTCCTTCAGTGAACTCTGAAATCTTTCTTGACTTCTTTCTAATAGCACATATAATTTGGGTCCAGAACCAACTACATAATTTGTGAGGCCTAGTCCAAAATGAAAATGCAGGGCATTTTATTCAAAAGTTAATGAAGAATTTCAATGCAGCAAAAATGGAACATTAATCTAAGTATGGGGCTTTTCTGAGCACTCAAGTCACAACTTGTTCAGTGTGTGACTGAACAAGTTGCATATCCATAAAGCTGATTCTGTGTGGGTCTTTGGGGCAGGTGGCAGCTGGGAATTAACTTTATAAATATATTTATGTTTCAAATCAGGTTTATAATAAAATTATGTTTCAAATCAGGTTTATAATAAAATAAAATATAAATTAAAAAATTATAATAATATATAAATATAATGTTGAATGAAAATATTTATTTGGAAGGCTATAACTATGTTTTTGACACTGAGTATTGTGACTAGAAATATGTAGTTAATGAGAAAACACTTTTAGTTTCATATTTATTGTTGACTGGTATAATGCTTTGGTTTACCATGAGGGCTCAGGAGCTAGATTGCTTGGGTTCTAAAACTTGGCTCTATCTACCTCTATTAATTGTGAGTCATTAAGCATATTTCCTTATTTTATTATCCATCAGTGTACACACACTTTGGAGTGATAACAGGAAATTGATCTCATAGGTTTGTCACGCAGATTATTATATTTCAAGTCCTTTGAAGTTGTCTACTCTGTTATTTCAAATCTTTTTTTGTTGTTGTTAGTTTTGCTTTAACAGGTACAATATCCCAGACTTAGTTTACTTTTTCATGGTTGTGAATTAATATAAAAAATATTTTATGATGTCGTTTGTGTAGAATTAAAAATTTGGGAGTTACTAGAAAAGACATGCAGTTTATAATGATACAAGTTGATCATGTACTTTTTCTTATAAGAACATTAAAAGGGCTTTTCTTTTTAAATCTTTCTTTTGACCTTTTCCCCCATCATCATATGCCTTATTTAAAATCAAAGATCTAAACACCTGGTTAATAAATCCATCTTGTTAAGCCTATTACAGTTAATAAGTTATAACTTTAGAATCTAATTCAATCCAATTAAGGTGAATGCTTAGTCTCAGCACTTCATTCATTCTTAAATACATTTAAAGGCAAGCTTGTGCAGAAATAATCCATTGTGATTAATGTATTTTATTTGCTTTTATTTTTATGTCACCAAATAATAAAGCTTTTTCTATTAATATGGATTATATTTAATTGGAATGATTAACAATCTGTATTTGTGCTCTATTGAGAAGATATACTAATTTATAATCTACCAACTAAATCTCTACAATCATGAAATAACATCTGAAATATTTAGTTTAAGAATCAAATTCAGGACTGTAACAAACGGTAACTATACTATCCATACTTTCTTTTCAGCACTGGTGGAAAATTTATTGTGAAGTAGTTCAGTTAAGATAAAATCTAAAAAAAAATATTGATTCTGAGAAATATGCTTAAAATGGAATGCTCTCATCAGGTGTAGTTTGCAAGTAAGAAGGTCCCATTACTTATCGGTATTTTTCATTGAGTGTTGTGAGAACCTATAAAATAATTGAACAATGTAGTTATTTTTGTTTTTTCTGAAAGTTGAAAAGAAAGTAAAAAGCAATACTCTTAATTATCACACAGCTTTCTAGCCATGCCATGAACTTCATCTCTTCTCTCTCCTGTGGCTCTCAGTATATAATGTCTATATTCAATCTTTTTTTCTTGTATCAGACAGTATTACCGAAGTGTTCACTAATATCTACGTGACCAGTTTTGGCCCTGTCTCAGATACAGATATGGTGAGTTTCTCATTAAATAGTACCTTTACTTCATGTCATGAGAGGTTGGGAGGGATAATTTAGACAAAGTAAGTATTTTTAGTGTTGTGGGATTATGTAACTGTCTCATGCCTATTTAGTCTACCCAGATACATAGAGAGTTAAGGGTGTACATCTGATTGTATCTGTGGTGCACCATTCCAGTTTGGGTGTTCAGATTAGTCCTTTGTAGTTTATATTCTTTCCAAAACTTGTTTACCTAACTACAGTGTGGTAAATAAATAATTGTTTACATAAAAATAATTATATTACTGAGAACTATTTTCTAGAATAAAGGTACCTGCTTGGATTACTATAGGTAAATTCTCTACAGTTTCATAGACAACTGATTCCTACAGAAGGTAGTCATGGTCAGTGTTATAAATGGAATTCTTCTTTTGGCACTGAATAAAGTGGATGCCTTGTCATACTATCTACATACATACAAATTACATACATAGTAGGTACATATAAATCAATCTCAAGAAAACTAGAATATTGACATACTTGGATTCTGTGGATTTGGTGCTCATTTAGTTTTCTTTAAAATAAGATGAGTAGGAGAGGGAAATTGGTTTGCTGGGTTTAGAAATTGATGGGCTAGAAACAATAAAGGTAAATTCTTGGTTATGCATAAAATTTTAGTAATCAGTCTTCTATTTTTTCCTGCTAATGGTAGTGCTCTGGTATAGGAATTTTTGTTGAAATAATTTTTCATTTACTAGTAACTTGTCAGGTTTGGCCACCTCTTCCAGCTGATGCCTGCCTTTGCTTTATCCTGGTATACCTGTCTCTTGTCCTATGCTACGTCTCAGGCAAGTTTGTGGCTTACAATCTCATCTGCCTCTCAGTCACAACCTCATCCTCCACTCCAAGGCCCAATGGCTCTTTAGAGATTCACCTTCCTTATGGCCTAGGGAGTTTGAATTAGAGGAGATGTCCTCATCCCTTCTTTGCCTGGTCATCCTTCATCATGTCATCTCTCCCCAGTTTCTTCCCTTTCTCTGATAACCCAACGGAAAGGATGACAAGTTTGGAGATTTTCCACCTGATAAACAAATAAAAACAGAAGGTTTTTCCTTTTTACAAACACTGATAAACATTATTGGCTGATTCATTGAGATCTCTTTACCTTTCCTTTAGAGAGCAGATACACCACTTGAATCATTTTTAAAAATCTGCTTTTTTCCCCCACCAGAGCCACTTCTCTGACCTCACCTCTTTTTCTTATATCAACCTCACATTTCTGAAATGTGAGGTGTCAGTGGGGGTGGTGACCCACAACTAAGAGGAAGTGATTGATACCAAACACAGGCTGTTCTTTGAAGTTCTTTCAAATTAGAATGTAAAGATTTAGGTGCTTTTTTTTCCTTCTCTTTTTTTCACCTCCACACCTTAGCTGCAATTCTGGAACAAAAGGAAAAATTGAACTCTTTAACTTAACCGTCTCCTCTCCCTTGCAGTATCTTATGTTGTGGCCTGAAATATTAATATGCCTCTTTCCATAAGCCATTTAAGTATACGATAACTTGGAAAGATGATGATAGAGAGATATTTACAAAGAGTGTATTCCAATGTTACTGGTTGGCTGAAAAGATAGTGTTGCTGGGCTTCTTATCTTAGAAAATGCTTCCAAATATTAGAGAGACACAGTGAAAATGACCACCCAACTTCTATGTGGAATGAAGTGGAGAGAGTCAGAATTTTGTCAAGCTATGCATTTCTCAATAGCAGAATATCATATAAATGATGACTCCTTTATGGTTACCTTTAGTGTCTAGTGTCTTATTATTGTCCAAACAGAAACGCAAATGATAGAGAACCCCAAAATATAGAAGTTTTCAACGTTGTGGATTTTGTGTTGTAAATATTAATGGTAATGGCTACCCTGTTGAAATTTTTTTTTCTTTCTTTCTTTCTTTCTTTCTTTCTTTCTTTCTTTCTTTCTTTCTTTCTTTCTTTCTTTCTTTCTTTCTTTCTTTCTTTCTTTCTTTCTTTTTTTTTTTGCTAAGTGAATCATTTTACCTCAAAAAAATTAAAAAAAATAAAAATATACATTTTTCCATAGATATACCAACTATTTGTTATTTGGGGCATTTAGACAAACTCAGGTCATCTATTTCCAGCAAAATATATGAAATGACTTTTTTTCAATAGTGATATGGATAACACTAATTGTCCACCTTTTTGTTCTGATTATTCTTGTGGATAACTAACACATATTTTAAAAGTTGGTATCTTCAACTTAAAATGGATTACAGACCTGAATGCGACACCTGAAACTATAAAACTTCTAGAAGAAAAAGGGGACAGGCTCCTTGGCATCAGTCTTGGCAATGATTTTTTGGATTTGACACCAAAGCAAAGTCAACAAAAAGAAAAATAACAAGTGGGACTATATCAAACTGAAAAGTTTCTGAATAGCAAAGGAAACTATCAACAAAATGAAAAGGTAACCTATGGAATGCGAGGAAATATTTGCAAATCATATCTGACAAGAGTTAAGATCTGAAAAATATACAAAAAAAACATATAATTCAATTAATTATATTCAATTAAATAACATAGAGTTAAAAAGTGCATGAGAAACTGCAAATACATTTTTCCAAAGAAGATATACAAGGACATTGAAAAGGTGCCCAGCATCACTTATCATTAGAGAAATACAAATCAAAAATATAATAAAATATCACCTGACATTTGTTAGAATGGTTGCCATCAAAATACAAAAGAAAAGTGTTGGTGAAGATGCAGAGAACAGAGAACCTTGTACACTGTTGGTTGGGATGTCAATTAGTACAGTCACTATGAAAAACAGTTTGGAGGTTCCTCAAAAATTTAACAACATAATCCCTATGATCCAGGAATCCCACTTCTGGGTGTATATCCAAAAGAAATGAAATCTGTATCTCAGAGATATCTGCACTCCCATGTTCACTGCAGCATTATTCACAATAGCTAAGCTATAGATGCATGGTATATATACACAGTGGAATATTATTCAACCATGACAAAGAACTAAATTCTTCAATTTACCACAAGATGAATTGACCTTGAGGTCATTATGCTAAGTGAATTAAGCTAGAGAGAAAAAGAAAACTATCACGTTTGTCACTTATATATGCATATAGAATTAAAAAAAAAAGTCAAGCTCATAGAAACAGAGTAGAAAAGTGGTTGCCAGGGGCCGGGGGAGTGGTTGGGGAAATAGGAAAAGGTGGGTAAAAGGGTACAGACTTTCAGCTACAAGATAATTGAGGTCTGAGGATCTAATGTAAAACATGGTAACTAGAGTTAACACAGTGTTGCATAATTGAAATTCACTAAAAGAGTAGAACTTAAATGTTCTCACGCACAAAAAAGATAAATATGTGAGGTTATATATTGTTACTCATTTAGATGGGGAATTCTTTCACGATGTATACATATATTAAGTCACTACAATGCACACTTTAAACATCTTAGATTTTATTTGTCAATTATACCTCAATTAAGTTGAAATTAAAAAAAAAAGAAAAGAAGGAAAAGAAACTGAATATTTGGCTAGTGTTTCCGTATAGACGTTTCTTTCAGGCATTTGTTGGGAAATGTATATCTTTTTACAAACCCTGAATTCTGAGAAAAATCAGGTATGAAAAAAATGGGGAAAAGCATTATAATTCTGCAAGAATTAAATCTTAGCAATCGAGTTGAAATCAAGAGCTGGGAATGCAGATGTGCCAGGTTAAGACTTGCAGGTTAATGACGGCATGTCCCAGAACTAGGACAGGACCAAGTGACGTACATGATCAGGCAGTCATGCTGCTAGCTGGTGAATGTCTGTGGTCCTACCTGCTGCTGCCATTCTAAATCAATAAAGAAACAAATAGATAAATAAATAAACACTAATCAGTTTATATGTAAATAAGTAAATAAAAAACAAAAAAGCTTGTAGCTGATGTTGGGTATGCAGTCATCAGAAACAGAACAAATTTGAACTCCTTCATCTCTGAATTAAAATCAAAACGTTGGTCCCTTCTGTGAATTTTGCCCAAGAACTTTGAAAATTTTTAGCAGACTCAAGATACGCTTTCTTATGTTGGGAGACCCTACCACACATTACATTAAACATTACAATTCACTTACCTTCCAAACTATATATAATTGAGTTCACTGGAATTGGAGTAGGCGACATTTAAATTTAAAACATACTTACTTTGGGTTTTTAATTTGTTTTTTTCATTTTAGAGTGTATCTATATGTGAGTATGCACACACAACTGAATATGGAGCTATTCCCCCAAATGAAATACATATTTAACATCTCTGTAGGCTCTTAAATGGCTTGAAGCCTCTCAGCATTTTTCTAATGATACATTTCCCTGAATCATCTACCTAACAGAGTCCTATAAAATGCCTTTTGGTCCTGCCAGATTTTCTACTTTATTTCTATCTTTTTTCACTTTGTTTACCCAGTTGTAACCGTAGTTGGCTTAGAGGAATTCTGAGTAATTGCAAGAAAACCAAGTGAGCATCTATTTACTCTGTCATCAGAGTCCAGTAAGAGGAAAGAATCCATAAGAGTAATTTGAACGGGGAAATTCTAATATAATAAATTATTAACTCGTACAAGGTAGTTAAATAATAAAACAGGGTAAATGAAGACTCAGAGCAATTCAGATGTAGCAAATGCACAAGGCAACACAGGCTTTTTGGGGTGAAGCATCATGAACAAGGAACAAAGTAAGGACTTGGAAAAGCTCCCTCCCCTGCAAGGCCCAGATTCAGACCTCATCGGAGAGAATATTGCTGCTACAGGAGCATACAGCTGGTGCTCATGAAGAAGCATGTGAAGTCCTAGTACATAGGACTATCCTGCGGGCTGGCTGAAAACTCCCCTCATGCAGTCCTTTGAAGCTGTGCCAGAGAATGACAGTGTACCTGAACCAGGAAGATAAGCAGAAAGAAAAGTCCCTTTCTCGTGCTATGACATGGGATATCCCTCCAGCACCCTCTACTGACAAAGCCTAGCATTGTGTGAGCTGTCAAAGGAGCAATGTTTACAGAGTCCTCCTGTGTCACAAAAAAGGGGGGAAGGAGCGTGGGTTTGGAGTTGAGAGGCAATACACTGATAATTGATATACCTAATAAGGTGTGAAATGGTGAGAATTTCTAGTAAAAGCCAGCAGATAGTTTGATTACTCAACAGATACTGTTTGTTAATTTTGTCCAAATCTAAAGAAGCAAGATAAGGCTAGGGACAATGAAAGTTGAATAGTGTAACACATTTAATACAGACACACATAAACACACACTTGCTCATATTATAAATCTATTAGTAAAGATAGAGCTGCATTTAAAAACATTTATACATTTTGTGAAGAGAAATGATTTGGACTTCCTGATGATCACATGGAGTGATTTTCAATGTTGATTTTTTTTTTCTTTCTGGAAAGCAAGATAAATAATGAAGAAAAGTTTGAATTTTGTTCAGTGTGGATGACAAGGTCAAGGAATGAAACTTGGCCGTCACACTTTTAGTAGAAAGATATTTATTGTAATGAGGAGGGAAAACACACCCATACTATTATCACCCACATAGAAAAATGGATACGAAGGTGTCTAATCCGTGGCTTACCGAAGCAGTTAGTTAATGGGAAAAAAGTAAAGAATAAATTTAATTTCACTTTTAGTTTAGCATATTCAGTCATTTCTATGCAGCTGCATACTGTATAGCAAGACCTAAACTCCTAAGTCTTCCTGTTCAGGTCAGCGATGTAGATTTGTAGTAATATTAGCCTGAGAGGTAAAAGCCGTACTGCAGAAAAAAATGTAAGAAAAAATAAATAAATAAATAAATAAATACAATTAAGAACTAAAAGAACACACACACACACACACACACACACACACAGTATCTCAAAATCATCAGTGTTATTGTCTAAAGAAAGTTGCAGATCTAAATTATAATTAAAGGTTCTAATTACAGTGTCTGTGATTTAGTTTAAAATATTTTATTTCAACATTTAAAAAAATCATGAGTAAGAAGGTAATTAAGCTTTGAAATCTACTAGTAGCTGACAATTGACAAGTCTATAGTAGGCATGTGCATTTTAGCAACAAATAACTCCTTTATTTTTCTCTTCTACTTGGTTTCCATATAGGATGTTTTCTCACGTATGAGTAGACATTTTCACTGTGCATATTCTTTAGGCATACGTGGGATAGCTACCAATACAGCACCTAAACCCAGGCTAACAACTTCAGCCCAAAAGGTTATGTCTTGCAGTTCTAAGTGTTAAGGTTAGAACTTGAACAATGGAAACTTTGAAGTCATCACAAGATGTCTGACCCAGAGTTTACCTTTAGGCTTTTAAGAAGCAGGCAGTCAGGTAAGTGGTGACCTTGGTTTATTGATCATATGGATTCTTTGGTTAATACTTTTCTATCATATGAAAACACAAAGTGTATTATCCCTTAGATTCCTCAAAAGCTATTGGGAGATTATGCAGTTCAGCAGTTACCATCATATGGAAGTTTAGAGAGTTATTATGTCTCCACATTTGGTTGCAAATTGACATTGGAGTTAGCTGGTAAGCCTTTATCAGAAGTTGTCATCTGTAAATGTAGCTAGATAAGAAAACCTGCTACAGATATGGGAAATACTGTATACCAAAAGTAAAGAACTAATGTTTACTCACTTGAAAGCTGGCATGCAGAAGTTGACTCCTGGTAGGTTATTGATATGTTGAAAGGATGGGAATTAGACTTGGGTAACATTCATTCATTCAGCCAATATTTTTCAGCACCCTCCTCGAGTTTTTAAAAATGTTGCTCAAAATGTGATTCATAGACACTTGCATTGGAATCACTGGGAGTTATTTATTATGAGAATTATTTCCTGGGTTCCTTCTAAGATCTGTGGGATCATGATTACTAGTTGTGGAGCTGACCGTCTGTATTTTAACAAATTAAGATATTTGTACAGGATGAAGGCTTGGGAGATTGGGTGGATGATGGCACCACTCACTGGGAGATGGAACACAGGAAAAGTTCTGTTTGCTTTTGTTTTGGTGTTTGGTGGTCAAGCATTTATGTTTTGGATACACTGAGCTGGTGTCCCTGTGAGAAAATGAATTGGAGATGTCTAGGTAGCAGACAGAGATCTGCAGCTCAGGAGAAGGGCTTACAGTACAGATGGTAGTGGACACCATGGGCATACAGAAAGTTGTGTTAGGAAAAAGGTAAGCGTGAAATGGTCATCATGCTTTCACAGAAACTTTAGAACGCAAGAGGATTGCATAAGAAACTGAGAAGGAGCCACTACGGATGTTTCGAAATACAGAGGGATTCCTTTCTCTGAGCTAGACTGTGGTTTGATCTTTAACAACAATAGTCAGAGACCACCACTGCCTTTTATTTATCAGAGTCAACGATGTGCAATAGTCAAGTATCTGTATTACTGCCAGCCCTCAGTCAACGTAAGATTCTGTATACCGAAGGGGGCATGGTTCATTTGGTAAGGGGATGAACCCACAGGTAACCACAGTAAAACCTCACCTAGAGAATGGGGTAACTATTCCAGAAAAGAGGGCGCATAAAGGTAGTTTGACTCCATCCTTTATCATCTTGCAGGAAAAAGAGTTGTGAGGGCTAAGTCCTTCCAATCATAGTTTTCTTGGCTTCCTGGGAAAAACGACATTCCCTTCCACCCTCCCATTCTTGTGTATAAACTAAATAACAAACAGCTATGATTTCTTAACATAAAGTGATTTTTTTAAACTAAAAATTGTGGAGCTTGCATATTCTTTCCCCAGGTTTCCAGGGTGGAATCTTTCTTTTTGGGAGAGCCACACAGAACTTGTATGCCTTGATTAAGAATAATAGATATTATCCTTTAGTGCTAGTCCCATTTTCCAGGAAATATCATTAAGTGTAAATTGTTGTCAGGCACAGAATGTCTCAGACCCCAAGATGAGGATTTCCCCACAAGATCTGGAATATATGGTTTTAATGCCAATGCGAGAGACTATTACAAACGTAAGGAGGGGACAACTGTGTCATATGTTATAGGAAAACCAAGAGAAGTGTTCAAATGTGTCATTAGATTAAGAACAAAGAGATTTTGCTTATTGTGGTAAAAGCAACCAGATTGCAGTGGATTGAGCATATGGGAGGTGAGGACATGGAGAAAGAGTGGAGGCAGCATTTTGAAGCAGCATAGTTGAAAAGAGGAGGTGAGACAGAGGGCAGTAGCTGTAAAGCGTTGTAATTATCTGTGAGGCTATTATTTTTAAAGATCGCATTGAATTTCTCACTGTTCTCTGAACATGCCATTATCTTTACAAACTCTCTGGCCTTGTGAAGGTTTTTCCCTATTCTTGTTGTTATGTACCCCTCCTCCTTTGCCAACTGCAGATCTTTCATTTATTCAAGGCCAAGTTCAAATTTCATCTTCTCTGATGCTTTCCTAGGCCACTCCAAATAGGGTCAGTGCTTCTTGTCCTTGTACTTCACCACATGGTGTTCACACATTTTTTATGACTTTGCACAGAGGATTATAAAATCTTTACATGTCTTTCTTTTTACTGCATCTTAGCTACTAGAAGGCTTGAGTTGTATTTGCGTTTTTCAACAGGATTTACTAAATACGTACTCAGTAGTGTCTGTCACAGCGTCGGAAGCTAAAATACTGAAGTATAACCAGTGCTGTCCTCAAGTTGTTCCCGGTGCAGTGGTGGTGGGGGGTGGGGGGGCAACTGAGAGAAAAAAAAATCATCAATTTTAAAACAGTGTGACCATGCTTTCATTGAAGTATTTTTGGATTAATATCATGGTATAGTGGATGTGGGTAGAGGTTGTCTGTATCTGAGACGATGTCCAGGAAATAAAACCACTAAGGAGGACAAATAGGGATTGGCCAACTTCATAATGGGAAGAGTATTTTAGAACAAATTGGAAGAGTGTATTGAATTTAGTAAAATGTAAAAGTTCCTGGTGACTGGAGCCTACAGTGCTCTTAGGGATTTTGGGGGAGATGAGGCTAGAAAATAACTCAGAGCCAGATCATAAAGGGACTTATAGCCAAGTCCACCCCCACGCAAAGAGCCATAAAAGTATCCCCAAATAAAATTAAGACATAGTAGACCTCTGTTACCAGACAACTTACTATGTCATGACCTTTTTGGTATGTGTTGACATTCTCTACAATATAACTATTATACAGAATAAAAGCCTACTATAATTAGTTTAATATAGTTACGCAGACACACATACATACTACACACGTGTGAATTTAAGAGTTAAGGTATTACATGCAGGTGACTGCTCTCAGATATTTGAGAGCTTTTCTACCTTGACTGATGCCTTTCTCCTTATGGACCATTGGAGTCGTTGCCCAGAATCCTCGTATATTCATTCATGGGCTAATTATTTTTTATTTTCTGTGTTTCAGGCAGTTTATTAGATGCTGGTGACACAGCACTGAAGGAGGTTGTTCTGATCCTTGTTCTCAGTGTGGAGTGAAAGTTGGCCAAATGTAGGGGTTGGTAAGAAAGAGAGAGTGCAGCAGAGATCAATGAGATTGGGTGGTAAGATGGAGCATGACACAGCAGAGGCCCTAAAATATCAGTATTGCTCCAAGAGACAGCGTGTGGGGTGAAAGGTGGATTGTTGAACGTGAGGCTAGAGAGGTAAGGAAGGGAGAGACTATACTGGGCCTTGGAGGCTGTGAGAAAGGATTTGGACTTCATCCCAAGGGCTTTAGAAATTCTACTGCTAAACTCAGCAACACTTCATTCTTTGGATCTCCTTTCCTGACATCATGGCAGCCTCTCGGGCACATCCTGAGAGGATATCAAAGAGTCCAGGCCAGTCCAATTTAAACATTAATCTCTTATGCCATTTGAATCTTCTCTCCTTTCCTCAGCCATTTTCACAGCCAAAGGATGTATAGTAGGCAATTGCCATGTTCTCCTCTTTCTCTCATTTTTCTGGGTCTTCCAGAGTTGAGGCAAGGTGAACGGAGATTATAAAAAGGAAGAAAATGTCTTTTCACTTAGCTTGTGCTATTGATAATTTTCTCTCAGCAGTCAATGCCATTTATATTGCTGGAAGATAAATGCAGACTCTTTCATGGGCTGCACTTGTGATTTCTGCTCAGTGTACGCTTTATTACCCCAAACACCTAAAAACAGGTGGCTTGTTCTTTAATGGACCTCTTGTGGCATCATACTCATCCTTTGCACTTTACTTTGTGATGTTTTGCAGCTGAGTGTCCCTCCCTTGTCAGGTCACCTTTTGTTGAGTATGGTGAATGGGGAAAAGGATACTTTCAAGGTGATTTAAGCCAGGTTACCTTCCTTGATGTCCAGTTTCTAAGAACTTTATACATATGATCTCATTTCATCCTTACATGAGTTCTAAGAAGTAGATTCTATTATTATCATCATTTTATAGGTAAGTCAACTGAAATAAAGAGAAAGTAAACCCACTCAAGGTCAGATACCTTGGTCTACCTGACTTGAGAGTGCATGCTGTTAATATCTATATCATGTTACTCTATTTATTATTGCTATTATCCTTCAGTGTTGTGTTTGAGTCACTTTTAAACGTGGAAAGACTGACAGAGATTCTAAATCTCCAATATCAGCCCTGCAACTAATTTCTCTCTTCACCTTCCATAATCCATGAGTGACATCCATTTATTGGTCTGAAAAATAGGGGAATTTCACTCTGTTGTCTTGCCTCCAAAGATTGTTTTGTATATTGTATAAGGGAAAGAGCATGGTGTTAGGAAGCATACATTTGGGGTTCAAATTTTGGTTTCCTCCCTCTCTCTCCCTCTCTTTTTTGTTTCGAATGAGGCTTCAGAAGTTTTCCTTACCTGTGAAACGCTGATACTTTTATATATTGAATACGGTTATTATGAATTTTAGATAATAAATTATATCAAATTGAGTTTCAATTGAGTAACAATTAAATTGTAACTGTTAATCATTTTGAAAGCTTTGATTAGCTATATTTTAATAATCTACAATTAGAATATGAATCTTTAGTATAAGTTTCTAATTTGGTCATGAAACTCGCTTGGCCCCTATTTCCAAAGAGAAAGCCCAGGCAGCTTATCTGCACCATGGTTGGGACATGCGATGTCTATGGTTTTCTGCAATTTCTGAGTGAGCTTTTATGCATAAAAGTGTTTTCTGATCTTGTACTAATTGTTTATTGACACTCTGTTGATCTCTTCTTAAGTTTCTAATTTTTTGCAATGTTTGCAGTGCTAATACTGGGCTAAATTTATGGTTCAACCCCTTTGAATACCAACTGAAAGTGTTGGAGTTCAACCATTCTTGTATATTCCAAGATTGTTGTTTCTTTAATTGCTCCACACCTGCTTTATAAACCACGTTTTCTTTGTATAGAAGAAACACATTGATTGTAATTTACTCAGAGGAGACTAGGCTTTATTAGCAAAGAGGGTATAATAAAATAAATTTGGTACTTTAAAATACATTCAGTAAATCAATATAAGGGAGAAATCACTCTGAGAACAGGCCTGCCATTTGGTTGTTTTAGTGAGTAGATATAATTCATCAAAAATAGGCTATAAACATTGACTTATAATTAATGTAGCCAGACACTAAAAATATGCTGTCTTCACTAAATTAATGTGTCCTTGAAATCATGTTTACACAATGAACTGTGCAACAGAGTGTGATTTCCTTGTTTGCAATACCTATTATGGAAATAACACTTAGGGGTAGTAAAAATTTTGGACTGGAAACTGTACCTTTGTCTTGGCTCTGCCCCTAACAAGCTTGGAAACAGGAAATTCACTGAATTTATTTATAATACCAAGTATAAAATAAATGAAATTGGATTAAATTTCTGGTAAAGATTTTTTCAAATCTAGAAGTATTTGGATTCTCTAACTCTTCAGCTTTACCCAATAATAAGACTCATGTCTCTTGATAGCTGCATACTATATCCTTACAAATTTTTTTATTTGTTTTGTTCTAAGTTTTTTCCTTACTTGTTTGTATATTCCCTGAGAGATTTTGCAGTTGACCTTGTTATTATTTATTTCTTTTAGAATCTGAGTTCATGGGTCTAAGTCTTAAGTTTGTATGAAGAAGTTGCATTGTTTTGAACTTCTCAGGCAATTGTTTTATAATGCACAAAATGTAATTTCTGTATCAAATATATACTCATGGCAAATTGGAAATTTATTTTAACGAATCTTTCAAGGATATTATTTTTAAATACTGAAAATGTACATTTTATGTGAATTTAAGGCAACCATGTGTAAATAATTTATTTGCAAATGCTGTTATTCTTAATGGAGATCCAATAAATATTTGGTTGAAATGTCTCCTTATCCTGCCTTTTTAATTTAGAAAGCAAAACTAGTGGATCAACTGTATTTATTTATGTATTTATATATCTATATACTTTTGTACTGATATATTAAAATATTATAAGGTAAGCACTAAAGCAGAAATTGGAATGAGAGAAAGTTAAATTACTTATTATTTCATGAATAATTCTATTTATTAATGAAAGATTTATCTTTGCTCCAACTTAAGCTTGCTATTCGTGATAATATTTTACCAATTATTTTTTTAAATGTGCTTTATTATTTCTAAATATCTTTCTTAAATACTTTATAACATAACAGTCAGAGATCTGATTCTAATTCACATTATTTTAATACTTGTTTTGATGACTGTTGTAGATGAAAAAGGTTTATAAATTCAAATTTAAAAAAAGTTGTCTTTGGCTATTGGTTACTGAATCATCCCAAATGGACATATATTTAAAAAATCCCATCCACCAATTTTAGATATTTGTCTTCATGTCTAGATGTTTAGTTTTTTGTTTTTTTTTCCCCTGTGGTTTGTTTGTTTGTTTGGTTGTTTTTTTTTTACTTACTGTTAGCAGCAATGACCTTATGTTATCATTAACCAGTAGTTCAAGGTACAACATTTGCTTAAGAGGAAGCTCATTATTAAAAACAATGAGTATAAACCCATATTTTAAATAACCTCATTGATAATTATAAATTTGGTTTTGCAGATTTTGTTTTAGTTGATTAGTTCATCATCCTTCATGTGGCTAATGAAGAGCTCATATTAGGCATAGAAGTGATATCCCTTTTGCTTGTTGTCCATTTGTCTGTATAATTGTTAGGGTTTTCTTCAACCCTTGATGTAATTTACCAGTAATCTTTTGGAACCATTTGTCTATTTTCACTAGAGTGAGTTTAATCAAAACTAAATGTTATAACTTGCAAATTCACCTAAGTACAAGTCACAGTACACCGAACGCAAATGAATGAGGCATCACTTGACCATTCCTCCCTGAAGCTCCTTCTTTTGTTGTAAGATGCCTTACATACATGACCATCATCTACTTATGGACATGGTGAGAATGTCAATATTATTCCATATATTATCTATTAGCAAACCTTCACATATTTCTTATATTTAGATAAGAATTCTATATAAAAATAAAGATTCTATATTTTCTTCCTACACCCAAATGGATGTATATACCCCACTTTGTAAACCATTGTTCTGAGCTGATCATCCTGCTTTTGCTCACAGGCTTTCTCTTCACTGAGGTACCATACAGTTGATTACAGTTTTTTTTGCTAAGTGATAGCCAACCTGCCTCCCTGGGATTAGACTCATGAGACTTTCTTTGGAGTCCCATGATGAAGTGAAGTTTTAGATGCTCTCAAGCTCTTTATTCATTCACAGAAATATTTTAGTTTTCTCTCAGAGCTGGCTAGTGTAATAGATTGCAGTGATGGTCCCCATTTTTCACCTCTTTCTATATCCGCATCTTTTTCTGTTTAACTTTGTAACACCCTCCCACTGAAAGCGGAGTGACCGACTGTAATACTTGTTACTCAACTTAACCATGTAACTTGCTTTGACCAATGAAATGTTAAAACACATTACACAAGCAATGACTTGAAATGTGCTTGTGCACTGGGGTTTATTATTTTGTACTTCTGCCATTGTCATAAGATTGATAAGCCCAGGATAGCCCAGTGGTCCCTGGAGGAGGATGAGAGACAGAGGATGGAGCAGAGCTGAATTGTCCCAGTGGCCCTACATGTTGGCAGCCCAGATCAGCCAATGGCTACCTAGCCCACAGATGCATGAGCAAGAATAGCTGAGATCAACCAAGCCAAGGTGAGGTCTTCTGACCACTCATGACTTCCGAGATAATAATAAATGGTTGCTGTTTTAAGCTCCTGCGTTTTAGGTGGTTTTTACATGTTAGCAGCTAAATGATACTAGCTAGTCTCTAGATTTTACTAGTAAAACTCTGATTTCCTTTAATGACATTTACAAATTCAGGATTAGGGGAGAGTACTTAACTTTTTACCCTCTTGTACTCTCTGTTCAATCCTCAACTCTTGAATTCTAGCTTCTGGACTCTTCTTTTGACTAAGCTTTTAAGGTATTTCAGCACTATTTGACACTGTTAGTCTCTTTATATATGCTTCTTAAATTTTCTTTTTTCTCCTTCTACTCTGTGTGTGTGTGTGTGTGTGTGTGTGTGTGTGTATGTGTTATTTTATGGCTCCTCTTTCTCAATTTTCTAGAGCTCTTTTATTGTTTATTTTCATCAGTTAATCATGAAACATGATTTTTTAAAAATCCTCATTATTTTAATTATCACTGCTAAAAACAATATAGTCTGGGATATGTCCAATATATTAGTAATCACATTAAATCTAAATGGACTGAATTACCCATTAATGTGAATTACCATTAGACATTAAAAGATGGTAATGTCTTAAGATATTTTCAATAAATTGGAAATAATTGGTATCTTCAGAGTATATTCTCTTATTACAAATGCAGTAAAATTAAACATCATTGAACACACACACACACACACACGTATAAAGAAACTAATACATTTGGAAACATAAAACCACACTTCACACTATCTCTCACATAAAGAAGAAAAGTCATAATGGGAATTATAAAATGTCTTTAAACAATAATGAAAACTATTAATTATAATTATTATATAGCTATAGTAATCATGACTTTAGAACTGATGCAGGGATAGACAAACAATAGAAAAGAAGAGAAATCTCAGAAACATCCATACCTATATGGACACTAGATACGTGAGAGAAATGCCATTGCAGATCTGTGGGGAAAGATGGCCAGTCAATAAATGGCACTAGAAAGTTGTTTTTCCCATTAGAAAAAAAGGTTGTATCTTTATCTCATATGATAGAAAATAATTCCATGATCTAAATTTTAATTTACATCTTAAAAAGAAGCATACAGGGATATATTTATGATATATCATGTATCGTTATGATCTTTATTAGAATTCTTATTGAGTGTGTATTTTAAAAAATTGTATATAAATAATATAAAGAATTTATATAACTCAATTAAGAAAAAGTCAATCTAAAGGAAACTAAGTAAATGAAATAAACGGACAATGCATAAGAGAAAACTAGAGTATTTAATGAACATGAAAATGTGTTACATTTCACTAGGTAACAGAGAAATCCAAATGGTAGTGCTATGAAACATTTCACACCAATCGTAATGGCTAAAATGAAATACTCAGTACCAAATTGTAGAGAAACAAGAAAGTTTATACACTGCTAGTGGGGAAATAAATGTGCATACCTCTTAGGATTTCAATTTGACAACATCTTGTTATTTTTGAAGATGCACATACAATACATTCCAGTAATCCACTTACCAATTTATTCTAGGGCAGTGGTGGGCTTACCAGCGCCCAAGGGTCAAATCCTATCTGCTGTCTATTCTTGTGAACGAAAAATTGTTGGAACATACCACTCTCACTCATTTATGTATTGCCTGTGGGGACATTCACACAATAGCAGAGTTGAATAGTTGTGATACTGACTATATGGCCTGCAAAGCCTAAGGTATTTATTAACCGGCACCTTATGGAAAGAGTTTACTAACCTCTGGGCTAGACTAACTCTTACACCTGTGTATTAAAAGCATTATATAGGAATTTTTATAGCAGTATTGCTTACAATAGTAACAAATTAGAAATAGAAAACAATATATAAGAGTAAGGAGAAAAATGAATATATGAAATATTTGTATAAGGTAATCCTATGTAGCAGTGAAAATTAATCAAAACACTAGATGCATTGCCATGAATAAATCTTAACTATCTAACTGAAAAAAGTAAGTGTCAGAAAAATATACACAGTATATTTTTGTACCATTTCTGTAAATGTTAAAAATGTGACACACAACACATATATTTGTATAGTAAATGCGTAAGTATATGTATGGGAATTATAAACACCAAATTCAAGAAAATCATTTCCTCAGAGAGTAGGGGAATGTGATTGTGGAGGGATAAACAGAAGAAGAAAGGCTGCAATAGTATTTGTGATGACATTTCTGCCAGTGATAGTTGCAAGGTGTGTTTAATATTCTTATTACTCTTGCATATATGTCTGAAGACAAAGTAAAATAATATACAAATGAAAGTCAGGGTCCCTTTCTTGAAGATTTGCAAGCTAGTTGGGAGGCAGAGGAACAAATGTATAGTTGCAATCTTATAGTAATAGAATGTTTTACAAGTAATAAAGATAGACATATGACTATGTGTTTTCCAAGTGTTTAAGGGACTGGGAATGTGGTTGTGAGTAGAACTCATTTGAGAGGGTAGGGAACTTGTTTTATTTGAGAAATGGTAGAGAGTGAGGATTTTTAAAATTCCCTAGCACATAGCATGACTGTGCCTGGTAGGCATGGGAGAAAAGGGCCCCGATCATGCTGGATAGGTTGGCAGGGCACACCTTGGGAACCTGTGAATGCTCAAAAACAAATGGCATTCCTGAAAAACATTTTTAAAAAGAATGGCCTGAAACGTACTGTGTAAACCTTATGTATCTCCTATGTGGTAGGGCTGTAGGACATGATTGCCATAGCAATAGCATCTAAAACAAATACAACATACCATAATTTACAGAAAGGGAAAAATTGAATTTGAAGTTTGATAAAAAAGTTGTAAAATACGTTCAATTTTCCTGGAAAAGTAAATGTTATAGATACTCGCGTTTGGCTGGAATTTGAGGGAACCACAATTGGAAAGAAACACTTGCGTAAAAACTTATCCTATATAAAGACTCATATCTTAATCTAGTTTTTTTATTGTTGTTGTTGTTATTTGAATTCTTCTATATGACATTAAACATGTAAAACAATGACTAAACCATGGAGACTGAGGGTGGGTTAGATTATAAAATTTTCTCCTACGGATTAGAAGCACAGCCCATAACCACTGTTCATAAACTGTTCATATGCCATTACCTATGGCTGATATTTATCATCTTCATCCATTGAAATTTTTGAGGGATCACTGGGAATCATTTACTTTCATTTACTTTATTAATATTTGTACAAGTGAGTTGATAGTTTCATAAGTATATGGACTTTTTTATCTGCCCCTTTTTGCACACACAATTTTAGTTAAGTGAAATAGTCAATTACTGCAGTGTTTATTTTCAAACGTGTGATAGCTGAAATTATGCTCAAAAGAGAATTTCTGAATTTCTAATTTCCAGTGTGTAGTTGAACATTTTAATTAGTTGTCATGTGAGTGCACAAACATACGCTGACAACATTTTAACATCCAATAGATTGTCAGTATTTATCACGATTGTGAATTGTGTATCTCATCTAAAATGTATGCATTCTCTTATGCTAAGAAAGACAGAAAGTGAAAAGACTGGAGGAATGCACAAGTAGGGGGACAATGAGAAAGAGAGAGAGAGGGACAGGAGAGAAGAACAAAGAGATTGAGAGAGAGATTCAGGTAACAAAATATTGGAGAATGATAATAAAAGAATTGATAACTAGATAGTCTGTATGAATATTTAAAAATATATTTTAACCTGAGGGAGTTTGAAAAGTATTTGTATTTTAAGTATTCTAATAACTTTTCAAAGTCTTCCTTTTACAACTAATTTCACAAGATAAACTTTATTAAAATCATCATCAACCCCCAGTACATTCTTGCTAACAATATGATATCTCACCTTTTTTTTTTAAGATTTAAAATAATGAGACATTCTACAGTTTCTTTGGCAACAGGAGATGATGATTCATACAGATCTGACAGTGTGTTTAATAGTTGTTTCTTTTTTTTTCTTTTTTTGCTACTGAGAAGGCTGCCTGCTCATTCTTTCTTGAGATAAATGACTTACAACAGTCCACCCAAACACTGCCCCAAGCATGCCCTCTCTCCAAGTAGTTCTAGACCATAGAATACACTAAAGCAGTTTGAGATCTTGTTCAACTGAAAGAGACCAGATAAAGTCAATTTATTCTTTTCCTCTCATAATAATATGTCATTAATTGTGTACATACACATACTTTATCCCATTGTAAGTGGCAATATTTATTGATAAGAGAAAGGAATGATCTTTCTGATTCAAAATTTATTTCTCTCAATTATAGCTTCTCTCTTTTAAACTATTCATATTATTGTTTTTGTTGGAGTTTTGTAATCCTTGTATCTAAAACATTTATTGTTTTCAAAAGAATGCTACTTTATATTTCAGGAATATACAATAGATGTTTTCTTTCGACAAAAATGGAAAGATGAACGGTTAAAATTTAAAGGTCCTATGAACATCCTTCGACTTAACAATTTAATGGCTAGCAAAATTTGGACTCCAGACACCTTCTTTCACAATGGGAAAAAATCAGTAGCTCATAATATGACAATGCCAAATAAGCTTCTTCGAATCCAGGATGATGGGACTCTGCTATACACAATGAGGTATGTTTTTAGGTTTGGTATGTTGCATTTAAATACTGGCAAATCCATGTATTAAAAAAAAACTGGTCAACCTACTTGTCAAGTATTAGCACAAGTTGAAGGTTTTCTTAAGAGATCATTGAAGTATCCATAATATGCATTGTAAATGCTTGCATATTTAAAAATAAACATAAAACAGTATTTATGAGCTTGATTCTCATCTTAATGTGTTAAAAATGTAACACTTCCCTTAATTATTAAGAATTGATATTTGTGGCTATTTTGCACACTACATTTTAATTAAGTACAGTTTAATAGCATGACTTAAACTTTTCTTTATACCAGCTTGTAATTTTATTTTTACTGTCTCATCAGATAGCCCATCAAACATTTAAATGATTTTTAAGCAAGCTTTTGTTTAATATTATGATCCACCTGATGAAATTAGTCTAAAGAAAAAGCTATAATAAAAAATTCAGAGGAAGTTTTTAATTAATGAGGCTTATAAGCAGATTGATACCATAAGCATATGTATTATATTGAACCTAATGGAATTGCCTTTTTGTAAATTAAAAAGTATCATATAGCATCAATTTCATATTATTCAACCTTAAAAAAATATCTAAAGGGATATATGACGGTTGACACTAACTAGTGTTTCATTTTAACTATTTCCATGAATCAATCTTTAAAAATAAGTTGCTTGTATTATGTAACAATGAAAATCATCACAAATCTAATAAAATAATGTGTAATCTAAAATTAAATATTTAATAAAGGCTTTAAATTTAAAGCATGGATAATTTTCATTAGCAGATGTGTATTTCAGGCATTTTATGTAATGTCATTTCATACAAAATATTAAGTGGTAGATTTCAATTGTGAACATTGTTTAACAAGGGGCAATAACAGTCCTGATTTTTAAAGAAAAATTTCTTGAGGACTCATTGCTAAATGATCGTTGCCTAAAATGGAAGTGTTAGCTTCCATTTTTGCCTCTCTCTCTGAAACTTTCAATTCAGAGGCCATACCTCTATGATTTTACACACTTTTATCATTCCTATGGATTAAGACAGTGATTGAAAATTTGGGTCTTAAACAAAATATAGTCAGATAACACACCGAGTTTTGGAAATTATTGCATGGGGTTCTGCTTAAATACTCTCTTAGAAGTATATAAGCTATAATTAAATTGTTGTCCACAATTATTTTGCTCATTATGAAAGATTCTTCTATAAGTTTGATTTAGTACGTGTTTAATTCACTTTATCTTTGTGTGAAATGGACTACTTGATGACTGCTTTCTTTATAACAGATTTGCTATGATCACAATCTCTTTATTGTGATCATGTAGATACATAAAAATATTTAGTTAACATTCATAACTTGTGTCCATAATTTAGCCAACAGTCTCAGCAAGCTATTTTCAGGAGATGAATCTATATACGTATGTATATATATTTATATATTTATATTCATATACCTATATATGATACTGATTCAGTTTAATTTTTTTTGAAGAGAGCTCATCTGAGCTAATATTGAATTCTCATATCAATTTTGCTATATGGCTGTTGAGATGATGGGAGAAAATGACAATTTTCTCATTATAGTTTTTTTCATTTTTCTCTCTAATATTTTAAATACTAATAGAGGTTAATGAGAAAATAGCTCTTCAAAAATGTATATATGACTTCTTTACTTTTTGATAAACCATAGAGTATAAAACAGGTAATTACATTTGTAAATAAATATTACTGTTATTTGAGCTCATATTTTATATATGCTAATGCTTCCTGAAGGATCATCTAAATGTGAAAGAACAAAAACATATTTAAATGGAAATTAGCCTAATATGATGCTATAATGAAGGTCCTACCTCATCATTAATTCTGTTGACAAAAGTAAGGAGTGATTTCTCTTGACTTGCCAATTTACTTAAACAAAGAGTGGACTTTTGACTTTTAGGCTTACAGTTCAAGCTGAATGTCCAATGCACTTGGAGGATTTTCCAATGGATGCTCATTCATGTCCTCTGAAATTTGGCAGCTGTAAGTATGGGGATGTAGTTAACGTGTCGGGTCAATAGTATCCAGGATAGTCAGCAGCACTGCTTCACTGTATAGTTTCTTCTCATATTATGGACTACTTACTACTTGCCGAATAAAATGCGGAAGTAAAAGACATACTGATTTTCCTCACAGAACTAATTGGCTAACCTTCTTTTAGTTTCAAATATTATTACATTTTAATCATGGTGTTTAAATGATCATTCCTTTTATTGCTAATAAAAAAACATCATGTGTTTTTGTAAATGTGTAAAACTAGACCAGAAGATTCTTGAAGGTCAGGATTATGTAATTTACCTTATTTGCCAAATGCTAGCACATTAAAAAAAAGTGAAATAAATGTTTCATTTTTGTCAACTCAGAATGACTTGTAAAGGACAAATTCTATGGTTTATTCAAGTAGCTATCAGCCTGTTGCAAATGGCAGTCACAGAAGCTATATCTGTGCAATTATCTTTCTACTTTCTAACTAATGGAAGGTATTTTCTTTTTAATTTCCTAAAATAAATTCAAAGGACATGATGTAGCTGGATTGCTACATGCAGGCACCTTCTGCATACATAGAATATTCCCAAAATGGCTCTGTGCATTTGGCCTTCTTTAGGTCACAAAGGTTATATCTTGTATGTCAAGCAGAAACATTCACTCTCCCGGAATAAGTGAAAAGAGGGAAGGTCAAATCAATCTCGAGGCCCACAAGCCATTCAGGACAGGTTCAGGATAAATTCATGGACATTACTCAGCACCTTCTTTCTTGTGTGAGCATGTCCCATCGCCTGACCTTTCCAAAAACCTTGCTCTTTCTGGCACTCCCGTTTTTGTCCATTTTGAGCAGCTTTTGACTTTTCCTTCTCTTGAATAAAAATGTAGTTCTCTAACCTGATTAAAAACATTTCTGTCTGAATAGTGTGCCTTCTCCCCACAGACTGTATTGAGTGAGAGAAAGAGAAGAATGATAGCTAATATGAATGCAAAACCCTCTAATTATTTTGATGACCATAGTTTTGTGGAATGAAAAGTTCAATCTTGCTTGTTCTGTTCATTCTTACAAAAAGGTGTCAGCTCTCAATTTTCTTGTAGCATCTCTCCTTTGTTTAACTACAAAGCCCTTTTTTATTGTCATGGAAACCACCACTTCAATACTGGCATTTCATCCAAAATTATTTAAGATAGTCAATCATGTTATACAACATAAATATGATGCTGAAAAAACTACAGCAGATGCGTCAGGGAAAAACTCATTTGCATTGCATAAGCGATATTAAAGAAAACAATTTTAAAAAGCCTTCATACCACGGAAAGAATTTATTCATGATAATGATGCAAGAAGGAACGGCATTTTTCAATGGACAAGTTAGTGCTATTAAGACATCAAATATAAACAATGTGAAGTCTCACTACTGAATATGAAATAAATCCACATGAAATTATTTGAAATAAAATTTAAAATTCTTAATAGTGTGTCTACAGAGTAGTAGAATATTGCATGCTTGAGAATATGGTTGTCTACAAATGATATGGGCAACAAACAAAAGTTTGTTGATAATCATTCTCTGTTTTTTATTTAGTTTTCTTCATGTTTATGTTTTGACACATTGAACAAACAATTTATATATTATTTTATTAATCCTTGCGAACAGTGGGTTCTTAATGTATAAATATCAAAAGCATGAGCATCTTTATGGACCATCATGGACTAATAGACTAACGAGCTAACCCAAACCTTAAGATGTTGGCACAACAAATCTTTGGCAGAAGCAGCCATTTATTAAATGACTGCAGAAGCAGTCATTTATTTCTGTCTTACTTAAAAAAACTCTTCATTTCCCCCCAAATGATGCAATTTCTGGAACTTCATCATTGTCCTGAACTAAAAGAAGCATCTTTTTCTCTTAAGTTCATAGTTTTGAACTTAATTTTGTTTCGTTTTATTCCTATTGCCTCACATTTTTATATATTTCCTTGCTGTTCAACTTGATTTAAAACTTCCTGAATGGGAGTCTAGGCATATTCTGTGCAGCAACCCAGGATAAATGGAAAGTTGTCTTTTTGCATAAAAAATTAATAATTAAAAATATTTTGGGATTTGTTTTTTGGTTACCACATATGAAGAATCAGTCAGTATGCATTTAATGTTTAATGCAGAACAGTACTAAAAAATGGATCATTTGACAGAATTAAAATTATATAATGAAAGCCTGATTTGAAGATGGAATTTATAATGAAATTTATTTAAAAAAAATAGCTTTCTCTTCTTTTATCCTTTACTGAGATACATTGCAATGGCCTTCTGGTTTATATGTGTGTTAGTGTACCAGGGAGTACCTCTAATCCTTCTTGCATAACTCTCTGCTATATCTGCTCTTTCCAGACTCCAAATCTAAAGAAACACATTGCTCTATACATAATGAAATGGAATAATTGCTTTTTTTATAAAAAACATGGGAAGGATCATTTTCTTTAATATACCATTGAGCTCCTACGCAGATTTCCATCTTCTATAACAGTAAATGTCATAAAATATTATTAGTTTATTCATTAATCTGGTAAGAATGATTTAAGAAATTTTTTTGTGTTTGTCAGGCACTGTACCAGGCATTAATAGTATAAACGTAAATCAAACAGAGTCCCTGCCCATCAGTCTCTCACTAGTTTTTTAAAATGCCATCACATTTGTAGGGTTTCATTTTATCTTATTTATATTTGAAGGTAACATCAGAATCAAAAGTGGTGCTGTAATTACTTTAAAAATATAGTTTATTAGGATTCATAACTATTTGAGTATTGTGAGGCCTTCTGATGTAAAGTGGTACATGTGATATGTCTTTAATTTGTCAAATTCTGTGCCATTTGAAATTTTATTGAAAAGAGGGCCATGATATGTATTCATAGGAAAACAAAACAAGTCACTTGATTTGCAAATAAATTGCTAGTTATCCACATTAGTGATGTTAGTTATCTAATCTTAGAATCATCAATGACCAGCTAGTTGAAATTAATTAATAAAAAATGGAAAGCATAGAGTAACTAGAATTCATTCATATGCATTCTATATGTCTAGTATGAATATATCTCTATTAAATATATATGTATATATATACATGTATATATACATACATATTTTTAGAATCTTATTTCAAAAATTGTTTCACGTTATATAATTTATTTGTGAGTATAAGTGAATACATGTACAATTAAGTCAATGTTTCACTGATATTAACATTTAGGTGAGACAGTAAAAAAAAAACCAGGCAATATTGTAGTATGCCACTAAAAGACCACACAGAGAATAAGACACAAATTCAAATTTATAAACATTCATTTTATTGTTACTGATGCTTAAATGGGAATTGATTTATGATCAGATTTTGGATCAAGATAAGTACTAGGGCCACCCCAGTACAAGGTTTAAACTAGAAAATTTACTGATGGCAGGGAAATAAACTTCCCAGTTTCCTGCATATCTAGAGGAATAGATATTGCCAGAGATAGCTGTTCTTTCCTCTCCCTTAATTGAGAATTTGATCATGGTGCTGACTTTTGCTCAAGGACCAGGCATAACTAATATTTCTAAACATTCACATGAGCAAAAGTGCTTAGAAGTCCTTCACAAGGTCAGCAGAGTAGCAAGAGTTGCCTGTTTATTCTACTGTCTAGAGACTCAGCCTGCATTCCCACATCAGGACATACAGGTGCAAAGGAAATGCCAGGGCCAGAGGACAGCTAAGACAAAACATCCTGTCTGCCCTCCGGTCTAGAGGCATCTCAGTTCTGCCTCTTTGGCCAAATAAAACACGAAGTTAACCCTGGTCTTGTATGTCTTTTGTCTTTTCCTACCAACCGATAACTCACCTGAGATGAAATGAAACTAGAGTCCAATGAGATCTGTATGTATTAATTTTAGATTGAAAATGTTTTTCAAAGTGTTCCTAACCTGAGGAAGCTATAGCATTCTCATTTACTTTACATGTTCTGCAATAATTAGTCTTCAGTCTTCTAATGAAAAGCATTGTGTCATGACAGCTAAGTCATTTCATTTTTAACTAAATTACTTTATGTCCAGAAACAATATTATTTTGGATTATGATTGTTATTTCATGAGTGACTGCTGTTCTAAACTATTCAACTGGGCTATGGGCATTCATAACCTGTTTACCACAATATCTTCATCTACCACTGTGAGACTATAAGAGATGTTTTAACTTTCTCGAGGCCCAGTGATTATTGCAAGGTCTAAAGAGATGTGCTCTTCACTTCTCAACGTGGTTGCAGTGAAAATACTCTTATGATCATGATTGTATCTTTTTGTCAACTTCATATTGAAGTTGTAAATTTTAGATACTTTTTACCCTAAAAATTATGATCTATAAATATCAAGTTGTTTTTAGTTAACAGTGATTCTATGTAATATACAACACTTGATGTTGTACTTTATTGATGGTTCTTACTAAAGTGATAATTTTTTTTCCTTACTTCCTACAGATGCTTATACAACCTCAGAGGTCACTTATATTTGGACTTACAATGCATCTGATTCCGTACAAGTTGCTCCTGATGGCTCCAGGTTAAATCAATATGATCTGTTGGGCCAATCAATTGGGAAGGAGACAATTAAATCCAGTACAGGTTAGTAAAATGAGTCTAAAAATAAAAGATAGTTTCTAAGAAAATTCATAGGTTGAAGTCCCTAGAAATATATCAGTTTGCTTAAAACCTTTTGCTGTTTATGTACAAGAACTAGCAGCATGGACTGTGCTTGGAAGCTTTTTATAAATTCAAAATCTCAGGCTTGACCCCTTACTAAGTTAGGATCTGCATTTTAACAAGATTCCAAGGAGATTCCAAGGTGCATTAGAGTTTCAGAAACAGTACTGTAAAACATACCTCATACCCAGAAAGTGTGTCTCCTCTGACAATCCACTTTACCTTCAAACAGTGTTACAATTTCCCTAGTTTTCTAATTCTTTTCCCCCATTTGGATAACATGATTACTCAACTTTTTGTTTTTAAGAGTACCTTTGTCAGATTTTTAAATTCTATTTTATTGAATGTATTAGGTTGAGATTGGTTAAAATCACATAGGTTTCAAGTGTACAATTCTATAATACATCATCTGTATATTGCATTGGTACATATTCAACTCTCAATTTATGGATAATTACTACTGGCTTGTGTGGCAAAGCTGATGCCCTTTCTAAGGGTCATCTTCATCTAAAAAAAGCAGCTGTGTGGACCAATGAGCTTATACCTGACAGATGTAAACCCAGAGAGCAGAAAGGAAGGTGGCTCTGAGGATAGAATAAAACTGACTGCAATGAATAAGAGCAGACATACAACACTGGAAAAATCAGAATTGGTTACAGGTTCAAAACTGGAAAATCTGGCCCAGAAAATCGGTCTTGGAGATGTGGCCAAAGATCAACGCTTAAAGAGCCCGAGAGAACTGAACTTGAGGCTGATACCAGTAGGGATGAGGGGCCTAAGTAGGTAAAATAATCTACGGCTACAGAAGATTTATTAATCCTGTACCACCATTGGTATATAAATACAACCTACGGAGAAAAACAGGTACCATGCTGTAGACATGCAGTACAAGTTTCTTGGTAGTATTAAGATTCTCCTTTAAATAGTCTTGCTATGCTAAGGAGACATTTAAAGGTTATATGCTTTTCATGTCATATATGTGATAAATTCTTTCCTTTTAAAAATCAGAGACTGTTCTTTTTATAATCCCTTTCATTTCCAAAATGTGCAAACTATTGACTATCACAGTTCCTTAAGCTTCTTAAATTTTTCTTCTAGGTGAATATACCGTAATGACAGCTCATTTCCACTTGAAAAGAAAAATTGGGTATTTTGTGATTCAGACATATCTGCCTTGCATCATGACTGTCATTCTCTCCCAAGTGTCATTCTGGCTTAACAGAGAATCTGTGCCTGCAAGAACTGTGTTTGGTGAGTGGATAACTACACACTTTGTTGTAGAGCACATTATGTTTCATAGTATACTTTTGAAAGCATTATCTTTCTTCATACATCAATTATTGTGGTGTGTGGGCCAGGGGATATTGGCTTCACCTTGTAGATGAGGAAACTGAGGCTCCGAGATGTAAAATACAGAGTCAGTGCCACAATGTTAGTAAGGGATATAAATAGTACTCAAATCTTCTGGAAATACATTGTGTTCTTTTTGTTAAATCATTTTGCTTCATAACATTTGTGTCCATGTTAGTATAAGTAAAACATTGTTAGAGATTTTAATTTAGAATATAACAGTACCATATTTCTAGGCTTTCTGTGTTTATTTTGTTTTATTTTTAGATAAACAAAGATGATCTTAGTAGTTTAAGTTAGAGAGAGAATGGGAGGGAAGGATGGAGAGAAAGAGATACACCCATTCACTTCCATTACTGTGTTTAATGACAAATTTAATTTTTTTGATTTAAACCATTCAAGAGAACTTGGCTACTGCTCTTGGATATATGAACTAGGCTAAGCACATTTTATAACAAGGTAGATTACCTTTGTGTATTTTTTCCACTCAATCATTTAGAAAAGTTTTATTGAGAATCTACTATATCAGATATCACACCAGGCCCTAGAGCTGCAAGTGGAATATAGTTCTTGCATTCAACTAGCTCAGTATAGTGGAGGACAACATAATAAGCAATAGTAATAATAATAATAATAATGGCAACACAAGATGAAGGCATTATAAATTATGCATATACAAGTTGTTATACAAAACAGCAGCAAGGATCATCTTTAGGAGAACTGATTAAGTAGTTAACAGTTGAGCTAAATCTTGAAGGATGAGTAGAATATTCCCAAACAGATGAGATGGGGCAAAAATCCTAGCCAAAAATGATAGATTGTGTAATGAAATGACATCAAAAGATGAAAGAACATAGTGTGTTCGGTGACAGTGAGCTGTTTCAATGTCAGTGGAAGTGCATACAGATTGAAGTTTAAGACCCAGATAAGAAAGACCTTGTAGGCCATGTTAATACAACTTACCTTTATCTTACAGGCAGTAACAAGCTACTATAGTTTTTTGAGGCCACAGACCTATATAAAGCTCTTAAAACATCCTTGGCATTTAATATGTGCTATATAACTGTTAGCTATTCTTATTGTTAATCCAATCAGTTTAATTTTACACATGAGTGATGAATAATTCAAAAGGAAATTAAGAAAATAATTCAATTGACAACATCCAAAAGAGTAAAATGCCTAGAAATGAATTTATACAAATAGGTGAAAGACTTAATCACTGAAAACGATAAAACATTGTGGAAATAAATAAAATAAAAAAAAAGACCTATTTGAATGGAAAAACATCCCACGTTCCTGGATTTGAAGACAATCTGTTAAAATGAGAATAATCCCCAAAGCAATCTATAGATGCAATTCAATAACCATCAAAAGTCCAAAATGTCCTTTGTTGCAGAAGTTGCATAACCAATCCTAAATTTCATATGGAATTGCAAGCAGACTCCAAATAGTCAAATCAATATTGAAAAATCAAAACAAAGTTGGTAGATTTTCCAGTTTCAAAACTTAGTATGAAGTTATGCTAATCAAAACAGTGTGGAAATGGCATAAGAACAGACATATCTTATAGACCAATGGAATAAAATTGAGAGTCCAGAAACAAACTTAAACATCTATGAACAATTAATTTTCAACAAGGGTGTCAAGACCTTTCTATGGGAAAACAGAAGTATCTTCATCAAATGGTGCTGGGCCAGCTGGATGACCACCAACCACATGGAAAATAATGAAGTTGGACCCCTACCTCATTCCAGATGCAATAATTAATTCAGATGGATATAAAACTTTAAAATAAAATCTAAAACTAGAAGACAGGGATTTCCAGGCAGAGTAGCAAACGCAGTGCTTCCATCCTCTCACAACTACATCAAAATTATAGCTACAAAATAACCATCATTGAGAATTGCATGATGTCTAGCTGAACAGTGCTATAACTAAGGACATACAGAAGAAGCCACATTGAGACTGGTAGGAAGACAGAGATGTGGAATGGGCTGGTCTCCTTACCAGTGTTTGGCAGTTAAAAATCAGGAAAGATATCTCAGCTGTGGAGGTTTCCCCTGAGGAGCAAGGACATCCCAGCACCACACCAGGCTCCAGAGTCCAGGGTTCCAGTGCCAGCTAGGAAGAGAAGTCCCCATAACTTTTGGCAGTGAAAACCAGTGGAGGCTGTGGCTGAGTGATATGGAGGGCAGCTGGAGTTCAAAGCACTCCTCTTAAAATTTCCACACATGGTCTTACTCACTGACAGGATCACTTGCTTTGAGCTCCAGTGCTGGGGCAGCACTTGGAAGGTGCTGAGAAGAAACTGAATTGTCTGGTTTTAAGGCAAAGGCTGGAGGGGCAGCTTTCTTCTAGACTGAAGTGCTGGCAGAAGCCATTGTACCTTTGTTGAGCCCTTCCCCCTCCCTGCATGCGCATGCAGGTGGCTGCCATACCTGAGTCTCCATCAACCTGGCTAACAAGGGATGCCCTGACCTGGTGATAAACTGAGACTCCTCCCCAACAAACTTGCAGCTCACTCAATCCACTTCCAGTGGCTTTTCCATACAGATGGCCTGTCAGGATTCATGCTATACACTTTCCTAAAATCTGATAAAGTTTCACAAATCCCAGGCAAGCAAGATCTAGCCTTGGCATACCCTGTACCTCTTGCTAAGCAGCCCCCAGCCTGGAAATAAGGACAGTCTGCCTCAATTCCACTTTAGTTTCTCCCTGGCACTTGCAAAAGCAGCACTGGTCGAAGACATCTGTGGATTGCTTTGTGGCTCATATAAAGTGGCCCCGGGAAGGGCACAGGCTATTGCTGAACTTTGCCCTTGGTGGGGCCTCTCTCAGGAGTCCCCAAGACAGGCACAATTGGTGGCTGAATTTGGACCCCACCAAAGAGCCACCAGGTCACATCCATAGACAACACATCCAAAGGGCAGACTGGGAAGGCACCAGAGCTCTGCTAGGGCAAATCCTGCTCTGTAGGGTCAGCCCCTGCACCATAGCTCCTCCACTGTAGTCACAGCCAGTCCTCACAACCAATCAGCCCAATCAGTCTTTTCCATTAACATGCAAACAGCAACCAAGGCTCAACTACACCAAGAGGGCACACAGAACCCACACAATGGACATACTTGCATCACCCAGCTCAGGAGACCAGGGACACTGCACCACTGGACTCCACAGGACACCTAATACATAAGGCCACTTTACTAAGATGGAGAGACATAGAAGCTCTATCTAATGTGTAGAATCAAACAACCAAAATGGGACAAAGAGGCGTGTTCAGAATGAAAGAACAGAACAAAGCTCCAGAAAAACAACTAAATACAATGGAGACAAATAGTCTACCATCCTCAGAGTTCAAAACATTGATTATAAGTATGATTGGTGATCTCAGAGAGAACTTCAATAAAGAGATAGGAAACATAAAAATGGAGATAGAAAACATAAAAAAGAACTAATAAGACATAAATAATACAATAACTGAAATAAAGGATATATGAGGGAATCAACAGTGGATTGCATGAAGCAGATGATCAAACTAGCAATCTGGAAGATAAGGTAGCAGAAAACACCCAATCAGAACAGCAAAAAGAACAAAAAAGAATCCAAAATTATAAGGATAGTTTAAGGGGCCTCTGAGACAATATCAAGTGCACCAACATACCAGAAGGCAAAGAGAGAGAGCAAGGAATTGAAAACCTATTTGAAGAAATAATGACAGAAAACTTCCCTTATCTGGTTAAAGAAATAGACATACAAGCCCAGAAAGTGCAGAGTCCGAAACAAAATGAACCCAAAGAGGTCTGCACTAAGACACATCATAATTAAAAGGCCAAAGGTTAAAGACAAAGACAGAATCTTAAAAGTATCAAGAAAAAAGAAGTTAGTTACTTACAACGAAGCTGATTGATCAAAAGAAATTTTGCAAGCCAGATGGGACGGGCACAAAATATTCAAAGTGATGAAAAGCAAGGACCTACAATCAAGATTACCCAGCAAAGCTATCATTTCAAATTAAAGGACAGATAAAGAGCTTCCCAGACAAGAAAAAGCTAAAGGAGTTTGTAACCACCAAACTAGTATTACAAGAAATGTTAAGGGGATTTCTTTAAGAAGAAGAAAATGAGATTAAAAAATATGAATAATAATATGGTAATGAAAACAAACAAACAAACACATGAACACTGGGAGAAAAATAAAATGGAAATTATACTTAAAAAAACAGAGAGAAAAATAAAATGGAAATTATACTTAAAAAAATAATATGGCAATAGTTACATATCTATCAACAATTACCTTCAATGTAAATGAGTTAAATGATCTAAACAGAAGACATAGCATGGCTGAATGAATAAGAAAACAAAATCATTATGTATGCTGCCTACAAGAGACTCACTTCAAATTTAAAGACACGCAGACTGAAAATAAATGGATGGAAAAAGATATTTCATGAAATTTAGAATTGAAAAAAAAAAGGTGAGGTGGCAATACTTTTACCCTACACAACAGACATTAAAACAAAGGCTATTACAAGACACAAAGAAGGACCTAATAATCCCACTTCTGGGTATTTATCCGAAGACACCCAAAACACTACTTGGAAGGGACATATGCATCATTATGATCATTGCAGTGTCATTTACAATGGCCAAAATGTGGAGGCAGCCTGGGTGTTTCTGAATGGATAAATGGATAAAGAAGTGGTACACATATACAATAGAATATTACTTAGCCATAAAAAGAATGAAATTTTGCTATCTGCAACAACATATATGGACCTAGAAGGTACTGTGCTGAGTGGAGTAAGTCGGACAGAGAAAGACAAAGAAATGCCATATGAATTCACTTACATGTGGAACTCAAAGAACAAAAGAAACAAACAAAACAGAAATAAGCTCATAGACACAGAGAACATTTTCATGGTTGTCAGATGAAGGGGGGTGGAGAAGTGGGTGAAAAAGTAGAAGGAATTAAGAACTACAAATTGGTAGTTACAAAGTAGTCATGGGGATGTAGAGCATAGCATAAGGAATATAGTCAATAATATGGTAATAATGATGTATGGTGTCAGATGGGTACGAGGTTCATTGGGATGATCACTTCTTGAGTTGCAGAAGTATTTAATCAGTATGTTGGCTGTACACCAGAAACTAATATATGTCAACTGTAATTCAAAAATACAAAAAATTATTTAAAAAACCTAAAACTTAAAAACTATCAGAAGAAAACATAGGACCAATCTTTATAACCTTGGATCTGACACCAAAAGCACCAGTAACAAAGAAAAAATAGGTACATTGAATTTCATTAAAATGAAAACTTTGAGGCCTCAAAGAACATTATCAAGAATGTGAAAAGACTACATATGGGAAAAAAATATTTGCAAATCGTATGTCTGATAAGGGTTTAATATACTGAATAAGTAAAGAAGTCTCACAACTCAAAAAGAAGAAAAAAATAACAACAGTTTTAGAAAATGAACCAAGAGCTTGAATGGGCTTTTTTTCTAAAGAAAGTATACAATGAAATGATGGGCAACATCATTGGACATTCCAGAAATGCAAATGAAAATCACAATAAAATACATTTATACACTTTAAGATGTCTAAACTAATAATAATAAAAAAATTAAAAGAAAAAACAGGAAATAAGTGTTGGCGAGGATGTGGAGAGATAGAAATCCTCTTATATTGCTGGTAGAATTGCAAAATGGTGCAGCCTATGAAAACAATAGTTTAGCATTTTCTCAAAATGTTAAACAGAATTACCACATGACCCACCAATTCCAACTCTAGGTATATACCCAATTAATGTTAACATGTTCACATGGAAACCTGATGTTTATAACAGCACCATTCCTAATAGTCAAAAGATGGAAGCAGGGTGACATCATAGGAATGGCAGCAGCAGGGCACACTTTTTGAGTTCTCCTCCGGATCTTATCACAAACGGGACATATAACCCATCAAAAGACTCTCTGCTCATCATGCAGAACAGCTAAGTGACTCGTGCAAGGATTATTTGCAGGTGGGCAAATTGGGCGAGCAGGGGAAGAGGGAAGGGAGCAGAGTGGAGATGCAGCCCGCATCTGTGGCTGTGGAGATGCAGCCCATATCTGCGGCTGTGGAAATGCGGCTGGCATCTGAGGCGGTGGAGACACGGTGGGCATCCTCAGCTGCAGAGACTCAGGGGATCCCAGAACGGAACAGAGAACACAAAAGCCAGGAGGTGGGCTCTTTCCCTGCGTCCCACAGCTGATCACTCCTGCCAAGGGGGCAGCATATCCAGCATTTGAGGCAGTAACCTCATCTGGGACCTCCAGTTGGGCCCTAGGCCAGACAAAGGACACAAACTCCATACCTGGGCCCCTCCCATCCCCCCACCTCTTCCAATCCTACCCCCGCCCTTCCAGAGACTTAAACTGGCTCCTGAACTGAGGAGTAGGGTCAGATTACAGAGGAGCCTTAGTGCTCAGGCTCTGGGAAGATTGGCAGGCAGCTCTGACCCAGGGAAGAGGCTGGGAAGAGTGTGATTTTGGCTGGGCTAGGAGAGAAGAGACTCCTCTACCCCCAGCCACCACCTTTTCTGGCCTGCTGGAAGAGTGTGACACAGCTGGGCTGGGAGAGAGAAGACCCTTCCATCCCCAGCCCCCACCCTTTCTGGCCTGCCTAGGGCGGGGCAAATACAACTGCAGAGACACTCCCAGGGATCAGCAGTAGGCAGCAGATGCAGCTCCTGGCTTTCAGCAGCTCAGAAATCTCCCACCTGCCACACACACACACACACACACACACACACACACACACACACGGAAGAAGTGCCCTAAGACTCAGGAGAACTGGACAAAGGGCTGGTGGTGCTACTCTCAGTGCATATATGTGCAGGCAAGGGCAGAAACCGCACTGAATTTGTAAAAACTACCATCCAGACTCCTCAGCCCCACTCATCTAAATCTGCAGTCCGAACATCACTCTGGGCACCAGGTGACCGGCTCTGCCTGCACAATACACAGGGGACTCTTTGGTATAGCAGAGGACAACCTGGAGATTACTTGGTGGGCTTAAGTCAAGACTGGCACTGCTTTTTGTTTTGTTTTTTTTTTGTTTTGTCTTTATATCTTTGATATCTTTGCCTGTGTTGAGTGGGGGTTGTAGGTTGTTTTTACATGTGAATGTATTTGATATTTTCTTTGTTGTTGTTGTTGTTGTGCTTGGTGTTTTGCTTTGTTCTCAAATTGCCCTACCAGGGCCCAGCTTAAGAGGCACAAGATTCAACATATCCAGAGGCCAACTCCAGACCAAACCAGAGTACTACTGGGTTTCACCTACAAATGACACACCCAGAGGGAATTCTCTACAGGCACAAGAGCCCATAGAGGCCAAACCACATTTAAGCGGTCAACCCTTACGCAGCAGAACACCCTGTGGTGGGCAGAGCCAAGTCTCACAACTAGTCAGCCTAGGAGTTAACCCCACCTACTCACAAGTGAAAAGCAATTAAAGATCTCCTTTAACAGGACAATATACACAACACAAGAGTCACCTTTGGAGCAAACACAGAGGAGAAGAATGAAGTAGTGCAAGTCAAATATAAAGGACACATACTACATAAGATAACCCAGCAAGAACTAAGAACTCTAGGGGATTTACATCAAAGCAAACACAGAGAGTCAGCCAGAATGGGGAAACAAAGAAACATATCCCAAATAAAAGAACAGAAGAAACCTCCAGAAGTGGAATCAAATAAAACAAAGGTAACCAACCTATCAGAGACAGAGTTCAGAACACTGATGATAAGAATGTTTAAGGAGCTTAGAGACGACATAAAGAAGGATATAGAAATCATAACGAACAACCCAGTTAGAACTAAAGAACACAATTACCAAAATAAAGAACTCACTTGAAGGAATTAACAGAAGGTTAGATGAAGCAGAGGATTGAATCAGCGACTTAGAAGACAAGTTAGCAGAGATCACCCAAACAGAACAACAGAAAGAAAAAAGAAAAAAAATCAATGTCAATGATTTAAGAGACCTCTGGGATAACATCAAGTGCAACAACGTGTGCATCATAGGAATACCAGAAGGTGAAGAGAGGAAGCAAGGGATTGAGAACATATTTGAAGTAATAATGTCTGAAAACTTCCCTAACCTGATGAAGGAAACCAACATACAAGCCTAGGAAGTGCAGAGAGTTCCAAGCAGGATAAACCCAAACAGGTCCACACCAAGACACATTATAGTTAAAATGGCAATGCTTAAAGACAAAGAGAGAATCCTAAAAGCAGTAAGAGAAAGACAGAGGGTTACATACAAGGGAAGTCCCATAAAACTATCAAATAACTTTTCTACAGAAACATTGAAGGCCAGGAGGGAGTGGCAGGGATACTCAAAGTGATGGAAAACAAAGGCCTACAACCTAGATTGCTTTATCCAGCAAGGCTATCATTTAAAGTTGATGGAGAGATAAAGAGCTTCCCGGAAATGAGTAAGCTGAAGGAATTTATTACCACCAAGCCAGCATTGCAAGAAATACTAAAAGGACTTCTGTAAATAAAGAAAGATGAAAACAATCTAACTACGAATTTAAAAACGGCAATAACTATGTACCTATCAATAATCACTTTAAATGTAAACGGATTAAATGCTCCAATCAAGAGACATAGGGTAGCTGAGTGGATAAGATAGCAAGACCCTTGTATATGCTGTATACAAGAGACTCACCTCAGATCAAAAGACACACACAGGCTGAAAGTGAAGGGTTGGAGTAAAATATTTCATGCAAATGGAAATGAGAAAAAAGCTGGAGTTGCAATATTTATATCTGACAAAATAAACTTGAAAATGAAGAACATATTAAAAGACAAAGATGGGCACTATATAATAATAAAGAGATCAATCTGACAAGAGGACATAACCCTAGTAAACATCTATGCACCCAACATAGGAGCACCTAAATATATAAAACAGATATTGTCTGACATAAAGACAGAGATCAACAGTAACACTATCATAGTAGGGGACTTCAACACACCGCTGACAACAAGGGTCAGGTCTTCAAGACAGAAAATCAATATAGAAACAACAGCCTTAAATGATACATTGGGCCACTTGGATTTAATCGATATTTTCAGAGCATTTCACCCCAATGCTGCAAAATACATGTTCTTCTCAAGCGCACATGGAACATTTTCCAAGATGGACCATATGTTAGACCACAAAACAAGTTCTGATAAATTTAAGAAAATTGAAATCATACCAATTGTCTTCTCTGACCACAGTGCTATGAAATTAGAAATGAACGGCAGGAAAAAAAACTGAAAGACACACCAATTCATGGAGGCTGAATAACATGTTACTAAATAATGAATGGGTCAACCAGGAGATCAAGGAAGAAATCAAAAGATATCTCGAGACAAACGAAAATGAAAACAGGACGACCCAAAATCTATGGGATGCTGTGAAAGCAGTCCTAAGAGGGAAATTCATAGCATTGCATGTCTACCTTAAGAAACAAGAAACATCACTTATCAACAGTATGTGTTCACACTTAAGGGACCCGGAAAAAGAACAGCAAAATAAGCCCAAAGGGAGTACAAGGAAGGAGATAATAAAGATCAGAGAGGAAATAAATGAAATAGAAACCAGAAAAATAATACAAAATATCCAATACAATGAATCCAAGAGTTGGTTCTTAGAGAAGATAAACAAAATCGACAAACCTTTAGCCAGACTCATTAAAAAAAAGAGAGAGGACCCAAATTAATAAAATCAGAAATGAAAGATGAGACATGACAACAGACACCGCAGAAATACAAAAAAAATTAAGAAATTACTATGAGCAACTAAATGCCAACAAATTTGACAATCTGGAAGAAATGGACAATTTTCTAGAGGCATACAACCTTCCAAGGCTAACTCAAGAAGAAACAGAAAACCGGAATAGACTGATTACCACCAGGTAAATTGAATCAGTAATCAACAATCTCCCAACAAACAAAAGCCCTGGACCAGATGGCTTTACAGGTGAATTTTACAAAACGTTCAAAAAAGAATTATCACCTATTCTCCTCAAGCTCTTCCAAAAAATCCAGAAGGAGGGAAGACTCCCAAACACCTTTTATGAAGCCACTATCTCCCTGATTCCAAAATCAGACAAAGACACCACAAAAAAAAGAAAACTACAGGCTAATATCGCTAATGAGCATAGATACAAAAATCCTCAACAAAATATTGGTGAACAGAATTCAGCAATACATTAAAAAGATCATACACCATGATCAAGTGGGAGTCATCCCTGGTATGCAAGGGTGGATCAACATCCACAAATCAATTAATGTGATACACCACATTAACAAAATGAAAAATAAAAATTAGATGATCATATCAATAGATGCAGAAAAAGCATTTGATAAAATACAGCAGCCATTTATGATAAAAACCCTTAAGAAAGTAGGAATAGAGAGATCATATCTCAACATAATAAAAGCCATATATGATAAACCCACAGCTAACATCATACTCAATGGGGAAAAGCTAAAACCATCCCCCCTAAGATCAGGAACAAGACAAGGTTGCCCACTTTCTCAACTTCTATTCAACATAGTGCTGGAAGTTCTAGCCACAGCAATCAGACAAGAAAAAGAAATAAAAGGCATCCAAATTGGTAAGGAGGAAGTAAAATTGTCATTATATACAGATGATATGATACTGTATATAGAGAACCCTAAAGACTCCACCAAGAAAGTATTAGAACTGATAGATGAATTTAGTAAAGTAGCAGGATACAAAATTAACATTCAGATATCAGTTGCATTTGTATATACCAATAATAAAGCATCAGAAGGAGAAATTTAAAAAGCAATCCCATTTACAATTGCTCCAAAGACTATAAAATACCTGGGAATATATTTAACCAAAAAAGTAAAAGATCTGTACTCAGAAAATTATAAGACACTGAAGAAAGAAATGAAAGAAGATACAAATAGATGGAAACACATACCACGTTCATGGATGGGAAGAATTAATATAGTTAAAATGTCCGTACTGCCTAAGGCAATGTACATATTCAACGCAATTCCTATCAAACTACCAACGACGTTTTTTACAGAAATAGAACATATTATCCTAAAATTTATGTGGGACCATAAAAGACCCCAGATAGCCTCAGCAATCTTGAGAAATAAGAACAAAGTGGGAGGTATATCAATACCTGACATCAAATTATACTACAAGGCTACAGTAATCAAAACAGTATGGTACTGGCATAAAAACAGACACATAGATCAATGGAACAGAATAGAGAGTCCATAAATAAATCCATGCCTATATGGCCATGTAATGTACGACAATGGAAGCAAGAATGTATGGTGGGGTAAAGACAGTCTATTCAATAAATGGTGATGGGAAACCTGTACAGACACATGCAAAAAAATGAAGCTGGACCACCTCCTTACACCATATACAAAAACAAATTCAAAATGGCTTAAAGACTTAAATGTAAGATCTGAAACCATAAAATACCTAGTAGAAAATATAGGAAGAAACTTCACAGACATTACCTGGAGTAAGATTTTTACTGATTTATCCCCTCACGCAAGGGAAGTAAGAAAAAAAACAAAAATGTGGGATTACATCAAACTAAAAAGTTTTTTCACAGCAAAGGAAACCATCAATAAAACAAAAAGGGATCCTACTGAATGGGAAAAGATATTTGCCAATGATATATCTATTAAGGGGTTAATATCACAAATTTATAAAAATTCACTCAACTCAACTCCAGAAAAACAAACAACCCAATTGAAAAATGAGCAGAGGACATGAAGAGACATTTCTCTAAAAAGGACATACAGATGGCAAACAGACATAAGAAAAAATGCTCAACCTAACTAACCATCAGATAAATGCAAATAAAAACCACAATGAGATACCACCTCATCCCAGTCAAAATGGCTATCATGAATAAATCAACAAACAACAAGTGCTGACGGGGATGTGGAGAAAAGGGAACGCTTGGGCACTGTTGGTTGGATTGCAGATTGGTGCAGCCACTATAGAAAACTGTATGGAGGTATCTCAAAAATCTGAAAATGGAACTACCTTATGATCCAGCAATTTTACTCCTAGGTATCTATCCGGAGAAATCCAAAACTCCAACTCAAATATCTTTATGCACTCCTATGTTTATTGCCGCACTATACACAATACAAGACATCGAAACAACCGAAATTCCCACCGGTAGATGACTGGATTAAGAAACTGTGGTACATTTATACAATGGAGTATTACGCAGCATAAAGAAGAAAGAAATCTTACCGTTTGCAACAACATGGATGGACCTAGAGCACATTATGTTAAGTGAAATAAGTCAGACAGAGGAAGACAAATACCATATGACCTCACTTATATGCAGAATCTAAAGAAGAGAATAAGTGAATGAACTAAGCAGAAACAGTTTTGGAGACAAAGAGGAAAAACAGGGTTGCTCCATGGGCGAGGGGGTGAGGATAAGGGAGAAGGTGAGGGGATTAGAAAACAATCGGTAACCACAGGATGGCCACGGGGTTTTGAAAATTAATTTGGGGAATGTAATCAATAATGTCGTAAAGGTTTTGTAGGGTATCCGGTGGACACTTGTCTCATTAGGGAGACCACCTCAGGGATGATGTAGATGCCTGATCACTGCACTGCACACCTGAAGCTGAACAATAATGAATGTCAACTATAATTATATGTGTGTATATATATATATATATATATATATATATATATATATATATGTATATATGTATGTATATACTTACAAGAAGCGGAGTACAGCATTAGGAATAGAGACAGTGGAAATGTAATGGCTCTGTGAGACGTCAGAGGGATAGTGGGTGGGTGGAGGGGGGTTCACATAGTGTAAGTATTACTTTGTCTTGTGCACCTGAAACTAATAAAAAAAAAAAAAGATGGAAGCAACCCATAAGAAGTGGTATATATCAACAGATGAATGGATAACCAAAATGTGGGATATACTTACAATGGAATATTATTCATTCATTAAAAACAGATTAAATACTGATACATATTGCAACATGGATGGACCTCAAAAACATCATGCTAAGTGACAGAAGCCAGACTTAAAAGGTCACATATGAGTTCTTTTATATTAATTAATGCAAAATAGGCAAATCTATAGAGACAGAAAGCAGTTTAGTAGTTACCAGTGGATGGAGGCCGGGGAAACAGGATGTGATCGCTTAATAAGAACAGGGTGTTTCTCTAGGGTGATGAAAAAGATCTAGGGCTTTGAAAACAGAGAGAGGTGGTGGTTGCTTAACATTCCGAATGCATAAATACCACTGAATTGTACACTTTAAAATGGTGAGTTGTATGTTATATGAATTTTACCTCAGTAAAATAATTTTGAAAATTCCTGAGATATAAAAAATACATCATTGAATGAGCACAGTGGTGTTTCCTAGGATTTAGACACAGAGGCATGTTCTCAGATACCTATTTCAAAAATTAAAAATTATTGAATCAAAGATAAAAAAATTGTTTTCGCCAAAAATAACAAAATTTTTATTCATATGACTTGAAAAATAAGGTTACATGATTTTCAGAGCACAAATAATACAGAGAAAAGTGTTTAAGGGAAAATAACACAATAATTAAAATCAGAAAGAAAATGAACAGGATTGAATTGATATTCCAGAAAGAGCTAAATATATATGTAAGTAAATATATCACAGATGGTATAAAATAATAAGGTATTTGTTTGATAAGGGTCATGAAAAAAATAAAATATTGCACTGAGATAAATAGAAATTTTGTAGCATAAATAATATAGATGCGTATGTCAAAAGAAGCAAGTAGAGGACTCTACCTAAGTATAGAGGGGAGGTAAATAGACAAATACATATATAACTTTGAATCAGCAGAATATGTTCGTGTCAAAGCTGATAGGTTTAACTATAATAAATGTATGAAAGTTAAATAGTGGTAACAAATATAAAATTAAAAATACGAGCTATATTGAATGTGCAAATTTTTATATGAATCACTTACAATATAGATTTAAGGATCAAAAAAGTCACATTTTCATGTAAATTGAGACTGTTAGGGAGTAAAAGCATCCTTAGTATTATCTCTACAAGTTATTCTGTGTACAGCTTATAATAAACATAATTTCATGTGAGTGTACATGTATATTTGTTCAAGTAAAAGATAAACAAAAATTCTACGTCCTGCCTGGAATGGGACTGGAAAGCTTTCCAGCCCCCTTATTGCTGCACCCTATTCCATTCTTCATTGTTGTCTGCCTCCTTTTGAGTTTGAACATCATCATCTGACTGGGAGACAGCAGTTACCTAAGCAACGTTTCTAACCTGTCTAATTTCTCTGAGTCCACAGTCATGTTTACAAGCTGATGAGAGATCGTTAAATCACCTGTCCTCCTCCTGCCTCGAAGGCTTTCTATGATGGGTAACCCAGCCAAGTAAAAAAACTATTACAGTTAAGAAATTAATATGCCCTGGCATACAGATGTCAAATTTCTCAACCCTGGAGGTCTGTTTTCATGCTGTGAATAGAATAAGACAACGGAGCAAACAAGACAGTAAACAGAGGAATTGAAATTAGAATGGGTACCCCTTAATATTAGAGACTATGCTCCATTATATTGGATTTTATCTGTTCCATTTTGTATATTGAATTTATTGTATGGTTGCAGATCCAGCTTGATATGTTTCAAAACTATTTCCTCAAGGGGGCTGCCCATGCATCTTGCAGTGATAAAAGCCTATTTTGACTTTCTCTGAGTGTTCATGCCCAATTCATTCACCATCAACAAATACTTATTGAGCAGCTATTTTTATCACGACTGTTCCAGATGCTCAGGATACATCCTTGAACAAACACCAGATGCAACTTCCTTCATTATGAGGTAGCTGCTCTCTGTTGCCAATAGCATCAGAAAGCACTTGGGAAACTTTTAACCTATTACCTCAGATTTTGTGCCTTCAAGGCTCCTATGAGTGAACAACGCATTCACAATATACAAACCTCATTTTACATTTCTATAAACATGATGATTATTTTGTGAAATTGTGGCTTCTGATTCTTTCAGTTGCTTAACATCTTTCAGAACTTTATATAAGTAAGAAATATTCATAAGGAATTTACCAACTATATTTGAAACCAAATAATTTTGTCAAATTTACAGATAACATATGAATATGTGACTGTAAGTCTATATGTGAACTTATAAATATATGAATAAGTTTATATATTGTTAATATGCCCTGATATTTTTTTCTTAATATTCTATTCAATATGAATCCCAGAGGTTTTTTTTGTTTGTTTTGTTTTGTGTGTTTTTTTTTGTATTAAAAACTAACATCAAATAGGAAACATTCTTTAGGGCAGGGTTGTCCAAATTGTGGCCTGCGGGCCAACTGCGGCCCATGATCCATTGTTAATCGGCCTGCAGCAAATTCAAAAATATATTTAGTTTACTTAAATAAACCAGGTGAGGCAATACATACTTCACCTGGAGTGAGTGGCCCGGCTGTTTGTGTATTTTACCGCATATGGCCCTTGGTGAAAAACGTTGAAAAAAGTTTGGACACCCCTGTTTTAGGGTATAGGTTTGTCTCATAAGTGAGTACAGGAACTTCATATGCTTTATACTGCACACATAGTTCCTGGTGTGAGAAAGGACCTTAGATACCTGTCTTAATATAAATTTTGGAATAATTAAAACTCCAAAAGGGATATATTCGAATTGCTCATTTTTCTTCCTGGTTCCATGGTGTGACTGTTTATACTGTGGAATACAAAAATATAGTAACTTAGATATGTAAGGGTTTTGTTTTGTTTTTTTCATGTAACAGAAGTCCACAGATAAATGTCCAAGATGGGTATGGCAACACCATGGGCATCGGGCACTCAGTAGCTCTTTTCTTTGATATCCTTAGCATGAAGTTTTGTTTCAGAGGCCAAAAAGACTGTTGGTACTCCAGCCATTGCATTCATACTTGAAAAACAGGAGGGATAAGTAAAAAGGCAAAAGACCTCCTCCAGCCTTCTGTTCACCATAAATGAGTGTTCCTAGAAGTCTCTCCAATAATCTCTACTTATATATTAGCCTAACTTGACCTCAGAACCAGAAAGTCTTGAGAAATTACCATCCGGAAAAAGTTCAGTGTCCTAAAATTATGAATTGACTAAATATTGGATTGGTAGCTAGTGGTTTCTATTACTATAAGAAAAATAGCATTTTGCCGTAGGCCTTAAAAATGATTGAAATCACATATGGTGGAACCAAGTATCTTAGTTCAAAACCTGGCTCTGTTACTATCAAATTATGTGACTTCTGACAAGTTTCTTAACCTCTCTGCAGCTTAGTTTCAACGCTCTGGAAACTATAATATCTACTTTGTGAGGTAGTTTAGGAAATACACACACACACACACACACACACATGCATATTAATATGCACATGGAACATTTAGAACTATTTTGGCACATACTAAATGCTATGTAATCATTTGCTATTATTATTACTATTTATTATCTAATAGTTAATTCTTTCCTTCATGTCAAGAAATACATAAAGGATGGTCAGATTTTGTCTTAGTTTGAATGGTAGTAATCATTTCCCAAGATGTCATATTTCAGAAATTATGAACGCTATAAACTCTAGGGAAGGTAGGACAGGACAGGAATCCAGCTTCTTTGATATCATATCATCAGTGTTTGGTTTGTTTGAAGGGAATTTCAGAATCTTTGATATTCCTTTGTAAGTGAAATATGCCATTGTGTTCTGTTTTACTCAAGGCTCCTTTAATGATAGTGAAACGAAACCTAAGTCAAGCTGGTTTATGCCTCTTTGTTAACTCCATTCTTAATAAATCATGAACTTGTATAGATATCCAAAAGAAACACCATCTTATCTGTGTATCTTATATCAGAGTCCCATAATTGAGTCTTATTGGTTAGACATGGGTGATTTCTCATTCGTGATACAATCGTCATGGCCAGATACACACTTATTAGCAAGACTTGGGTCACAGGCCCACTCTGTGAGCCAGCAGGTATTGTCATATCCACTCTGAAAGTGGAAGATGAGTAGTTCCTGAAGGAAAGGAGAATTGGAGGGAGTGACTCCTCACACATCATCTTTCTCTGATCTTCGTATCTTATTTATATCTCACTTTGCTCTATGATGATGACCTTAATTTCTACTTCACTGAAAAGATTGAAGCAACTAGAAAGAACCCCCGTAGAATCCCACAGCCTAATCTGCCCAAGCTCCTGCACCCACATATTCTGCTTGATTATGTTTCTATATAATGCCAACCCTTCCACCTATGCATTAGAACATATCCCTTCTCACCTGCTCAAGGACATTACTGCAGCAATGTGCCCCTGTTTCTCTAATGTCATCAGCGTCTGTGATCCTCACACAATCATCCTTAACGGAAATATAAATGTGGTATTATTTACCTGATCCTCAGATCAAATTCCCTTGACTCTACTAATCCCCTGGCTGCCACCTCATCCTTTGCTCTCCTTTTAAGATTTACTTGAGTTTACTATGTTTACTGTACCCAATTTTTCCCGTCCTATGATCTTTCAAAACCATTCTACTCGGCTTTTGTCTCTACTGTTCCACCAAAAACTACTCCTGTGGAGGTCCTCTAACATTTCTAAATCTAATTGCCAATTCTCAGATCAATTTACTTGGCCTATTAGCAGTGTTTGGCAGAGCACATTCCTCCCAATAACTGAGAAGAAATTTCTTTGAAGGTATTCCATTTGGTTTTCGAGATTGCCACAACTTTTGATTTATCTCCCACTTTGCATGCTTAGTCTCCTTTGCTGGCCCCTACTCTTTCCCAGACCACTTAAACATTAGAGGGCTTGAGGGCTCAATATTTAGGCATTCTTTTCTCTATGCTCTCTACTTTGATAACCTCATAATTTATCATGGTTTACTATAATTTTCATGGGAAAATTACCAAATTTGTAGCTTCCGTCCAGACCTTTTCTCTAACTCCAGTCCAACTGTCTTCTTTACATCTTCACTTGGATATCCAATATACATCTCAAACTCAGTATGAGCAAATTGAACTTCCAATCATCCTCTCCTTAAAATCTAGTACACAGGTAACCTTGCTTATATGCTAGACTGAGCCACTGTCCTCTCTCTTCTTGATTACTGCATAGGTTGGTCTGCTTGGGCTGCCATAACACAATATCACAGACTGCATTGCATTAACAACAGAAATTTATTTTCTCACAGTTCTGGAGGCAGAAATTATATGATCAAGGTCCAGCAGGGTTGGTTTCTGGTGAGAGATCTCTTTCTGGCTTGCAGGTGGTTAACTTTTCATTGTGTCCTCACATGGAGTTTTCTTTGTAGGTGTGCATGCTCGATGGCGTGTCTTATTATAGGGACACTAACCATATTGAATCCTATAGCATCGGGGTCCCATCCTTATGATATGAATTAATTTTAAGTACTCCCGCAGAGGCCCCATCTCCAAACACAACCACACTGGGTGTTAGGGCGTCAACAGTGAATTTTGGAGGGACACATACATTTTAGTCCATCACACTGCACTGGACTCTACGTTGTGTCTTGCCTGCATCCTTGCCCAAGTTTATTCTCAACATAGTAGCCATAGTGATCCTTTCCAAATGTAAGACAGATCATGTCACACTCATGCTCCAAACACATTGGCCCCCCAATATACTCAGAGTAAAGCTAAAAGACCCTTCAGAAGTCGCTAAGTCCTATGCAGTAAGCATTCTTTTCACTCTAAGCTCAACTTCTGCCTTCCTATCACTCCCCCTCCCCCTAATGTCCACACTAGCCTCCTTCTGATTCCATGAACATGCCAGGCATTCACCTACGGGCTTTATTTATTTTCTCTGCCTGGGACTCTCTTTTCCCAGATATCTGTGTGACTCATTCCTTCACATCCTTAGGGCTTTTCTCAACTTGCATCTTCTCAAAGAGGCCTACCTGACGATCTTACTTAAAAAGTGAACTGGTTCCCAATCCCAATTCTTCTGCTCCCCCCGATCCTACTCTATCATTTTCCTCATTGCACACATAATTTTCTATTATATTAAAGAAAAAATATATTTTTGTTTAATTTCTGTCTCCCTCACTAGGATTTAAATTTCAAGAGGTCAGTTATTTTGACCTCTTTTTTGAAAACTGATGGACAAGAAATCTAATGGCCAATTTTCATATCAATTTACTTGACCTAATACTGAGACAGTAAGTAAATAGAAAATGATTTTAGCTAGATAGATTCATATAGACATAGGTACATGATAGATACAGAGATGATAGATAAAGAAATGATAAACATACGTTTGTGAGTTCAACTAGAGTTAAGTAAGTTAGCAAAATCATATAGACTAAAAGTGTAGGCAAGTTAGTTTCCTAATTTTCTTATTCAGGATGTCAGAGTGCTATTTCCAAAAGAAGGTTGAATAGATATTGGGCAAAAAATATACAAGTAAAAATTATCCATTGCAATAGGTTAGCCAACTGTGAATTTTAGAAGGAACACAATACAGAGAACTGCAATGATTTTGACACTAACTCTAAGTTCAGGGGTTCCCAGAACCATCCCCAGGGTGGATAATTCACTAGAAGGCCTCACAGAAACACCAAAAGGTGTTACACTCACAGTTATAGTTTATGACAGGGAAAAGATATAGATTAAAATCAGCCAAAAGAAGTACAGAGAGTACACTCCAGGCAAAGTTCCAAATGTAAAGTTTCTCTTGTCTTCTCCCCATAGAGTCCTAGACAGCATTACTTCCTGGCAAGATATGTGACAGCACATACAGAATATTGCCAACCAGGAAAGCTCATCTGCACCTTGATGCCCAAAGTCTCTCTTGGGCTCTGTCACATGATCACTGTTGACTGGTCTTACGAGTGATCTCAATTTCTAGCTCCTTAGGAGGTGAAGACGATATGACATGATCCCAAAACTCCATCCTACATTCAGTTGTGCTCTCTGGCTGGCCCAAAGCCACCAGGCAAACAAAGCTGCTCCTATCAGGTGTGACATTCCAAAGCCTAGAAATTACTCCAAGAAGCTGAGGGCAAAGGCCAATGCCTTATTGGGTAAGGTTAAATTTTTTTATTATACATACAGTATACATTATAAACAAAATATTAAGCATCTAATTATTAGGTAATTATTCTGAGTTACCAATGTACCTGCTTTCTTCATATTTTTATCAATATTGTCTCTAGTCTTCTTTCCTCGTTCTTACCTTCCTTTTATTCTGTTTCCCTCATCATTGTCTAATTCCCCATAGGTCTTAACATTTAGTACTACTCTGGGCCATTCCTTCCTCCTCACAACAAGTTATTTGATATTAGAAATATCTTGTTTACAGTGCTATTGGTGAGTGAAAACATGCTGCTTCTTTCGTTCTAGAGAGCTACACAGAAAATGGGCTCTGTGTACCTGTTAAAGGAAACACGTCTACATGCTGTAGGTGATTAGAAAATTGGTAAATAAGAAAACAGTTCACTACAACTTTTGAGAAACCAGCGATCTATTGTGCAGAAAGTCCCTTAATAAAGGTGTACTGTAGTTTAATAAAGAAATAACCATTATTTGAAGCAATGAATGTAGAATATTCCTTTAATAATAAAGCAAAAAGCACTATTGATTGCTGTGACATGTTTGCAAGAATACTGCACAAGGAATGAAGAGAGCTTCTGTCAGGTCCTGACTCCACTTCTAGATTAAACAAGTATGCAACCTCTCTAAACTCTAGTTTTTCTCTGCTGTAAATGGATGTAAAACATATGCTATCTACCTAATAGGGATATTAAGAGGATCCGTGAAACAACATGTGTATAGGGTTTCTTAAGTCTTAAACATATACCTTTATTATTTTATATATTCAACAAATAACAAGTTTCAGTATTTTCTGAGAGCCAAGGATAGTGTAGAATGTACTGTGAAAACAGGTGGTGTGTGTGTGTGTGTGTGTGTGTGTGTGTGTGTGTGTGTGTGTGTTTGTGTGTGTGTGTCTTTCTTGAATTCAAATTCTTTTAGCCTGACCTTATAATTTCCACTTCTACAAAGTCTCAACTACTTCCCATATTACTATCCATGACTATTTCTTACACTTACTTTGCCTGAACTAGCTGCTGAATGCTATAGAGTTACATAGGACATAAAGGATGATAAACAGATAATTTATATGATTTATATATATATTTACAAATATATATATATATATATATATATATATATATATATATATATATATAATTACCTTTATATATGTAAAATCCTGTGTGCATATGTGTAGATTCTAATAGTTTCCATTGTTTAGAAAAGGGTGATTAAGAAATTAGAACATTTGGTAAAATAGGAACTCATATTCTTGCATGCAATTCTGGGCTGGAATTGAGAAGCAGCAGTCCCATTAGACATCCAATCTCTAGTGTGCCACATACCCTACCACTTACTGTTGCCCACTTCACATGTTAATTTTTCTGCCTAGTTCTTATGGACATTGGAATTTGTAGCCTATAGATCAAGGCGTGCAGAGATAGGAAAGAACATTCCATAAGAAATGGGCAAAAAAAGCAAAAGCAAAGGGATAGAAAGTCAAACTCATAGGAACAGAGCAGAAGGGTGGTTGCCAGTGGCTGGGGGTTGGGAGGGAATAGGGAGAGACTGGTACCAGGGTCCAAACTTTAATTGTAAGATGAATAAGGTCTGTGGAGCTAATGCATAACATGGTGACTAGAGTTGATAATGACGTATTGTATAACTGAAGTTTGCTAAGAAAATAGAACTTGTGTTCTCACCAAAAGAGAAGAAAAAAAGATAAATATGTTAGGTAATAGATGTGTTAATTAACTCTATGGTGGGAATCCTTTCATAATGTACATTAATTCATCCCATTCACTTTTTATTGCAATTTTACCTGTCCATTAACCTCAGTAAAGCTGGAAAACTTAACACAGAGAGAATGAGAATGATGGAATCAGAAAATAACCTGGGTACAGCTTTAGCCTGTCCAGGCTAAAGAGCTGGGGCAGCCTTTGAAGGAGATACGTATAGATGGTTTTAATTGGACTGTAGAGGGCAGGAGGCAGCGGGAGTAGAATGCCTGGGTGGTAGCAGGGTATGAGGCCAATGAACAGAAAGCATGTGCGGGCAGAAACAGTCTGCAAAACTCATTCCAAATCCCTGTCTTCATGAGGCATGGGCTGCAGAGCGCTAACAGGCGGCACACCTGGCATGCCAGAATTGACTTTGGCATAGGGCAGCACATGCTAATCAGCAAGCTGCCAGCCCACCAGCCGCCTTCCTCTCCTCCCTGCTGTCAGAGGCTCATCCTAGCCAGCCACTGCCAATTAGGAAAGTGACTGAAGCAAAATACATTAATAAGCCATGGCAAGGAAAATTAGAAAGCCTTGTGAGCTGTAGTCTAGAGGCAGGTTTTGAAGTTGTTTCAGGAATATAGGTGGCCAGTCAGGTTAAGCCTGATAAGCCTGACTGATGAGAATGAATTATTAGTAAAGGTGTAGGAAGAGAATTAAAAGTACACGCTATTGTTTTGTCCATGAATTTTTTGTGGTGGTTGTTTTAGATTGTTCTAGGACGTGCAAACATCACTTCAATACAGTTTTGACTATTCAGGTCATGAGGGCTGTTTTATCCAATCTCATTTCCTACACTGAAATAAAGTCACATAGTCATAGTGATGAGAAAAAAGTAAATAAATAACATTTGTTGAGCACCTTCTATGCATTCTGTACTGTGTAGGCACTACAAATTTACTCATTGTTAAATTCGGGGGGGAAAAAAGAATCCCCCTTTCAGACAAGAACGTTAAAACGCAGAGCTGTTAATGGGCTTTTCCATTATCATACAGCAGATCAATAACAAAGAAAGAATTTGACCTTATAGCACTTCAACTTTAATGCTTTCACGTTTTGTGCTGCACCATTATGCCATCAAACTTCTTTCTTTCTTTTTTTTAATCCCTTTTATAGTCTGAAGTCAGAAATATCCTGAGTGATTACGTGGGTAATTTCCACTTGAGAGTCAGGCTTACCAAACATAGACCAGAACTTAAGGTGAATGTTCAGATTTTGAATTGTAGTTAACTGTTAATATCAACAGCTGCTTATTGAAAGTATTTCAGATTTCTTGCCCTATTCCTTGTCCAGAAGTTGATACGATCAGCTTATGATATAGCAACGAATATATTAAATGGCTTTTCAAAGTTCAGTCCAGTCCAGATGTCAAATTCTGCATTTTTAAGCCAAATTAACCTAGTTAATCCAGGTCTTTAAAAGGATAGCTACTTGTAATAGGATCATTAGTCCTTAGAAACTTTAAGGAACTTGATTACTACCATTTCTCTATAGTATACTTGGTCTTGGAACTCATTTGTGAAAGTTTGATAACCTTATAGAATATAAGAGGGGGCTTTCAGGTGTTTCAAGAGGAAGGCTTTTTTTGTTCTGTTGTTTTGATTTTTTTGTAAGTATAATTTTTGTTTTATTAATTTTTGAAATACAGTAGGAAACAACGGCTTTTTCTACTCTGATATCTTTACTCTTTATACTGGTTTAGGTCATTAAATAATTAGTTTCACTATAGCAAAATTTTGAGTACATATTTTTAGTTTTTGAACTTTCAAAAAAAAGAATAAAAGCTATTATTTATTTTCAAATATGCACTAATCTTTCAAGGAAATGTTTTCCACTTGGGTGACTTTTTGTGAAAAAAAATTATAATGCATTATTCATCACAAATAGCATAATATCTCCCCAGTTGAATCACCTCAGGGAGCTATAAGAAATCACCAAAACTATTAACATTTGAACAGTCACCCTGCATTTTATGGCAACGCAATTACAAGATTGAAATAGTGAAAGGGTTTGAAACCAATGAAAAGCTTATACAGGATAGTGTTTTCTGTTGTCTCCTGTTCTTTTATTGCCTTATTGTCATCATACTGAATATATTATTTTCTTTTAAACTCAAGAAATCAGAATATTACTGTTTTAGTTCAAATTATTTTCACAAAGTACCAGTCTCTGGGTGTCTTATAGACAACAGAAGGTTATTTCTCACAGTTCTAGAGGCCAGAAGTCTGAGATTGGGGTGCCAGCATGGTGGGATTCTGGTGAGAGCCCTCTTTTGGGTGATAGACTGCTGATTTCTCATTTTATCCTCACCTGGAGGAAAGAGAGTGAGCTCCATGTCCAGCTTCTTATCAGACCATTAATCCCATTCATGAGGGCTCCACCTTCATGACCAAATTATTTCCCAAAGGCCCCACCATAACACTGGGGATTAGATTTCAACATATATACAGTTTGGGGAAAGACAAACATGCAATCCGTAACAATTACTTTAACATTTAACAGTTACATCAGATTGGAAATTTTTGGATAATGCAGCATTGATGCAGGGGTTTCATAGTGATATCCCTGGAAGGCCATTTCAACCATTTTTAGATCTAACCTTTTCTTAATCCAGAATTTCCACCTCATTGCTCATTTCATTTGAGATTAGGTGTAAACCATGCTAGATTTCTTGGAAGTCACCTCTCAAATGTAGGAAGTTATGATTAATGGGTAGTTCTTACAAGAGATTGGTCTTAAGTCATAATTACACAAATGAATCCATTTGATAGCATCAGGATATCAAATTATGCCTAATTTAAAGAGCTGAATTATCTCCTTTTAGAAATCTAGGAACGGAGTAGTTCAGACTGGGTGCAATGAAATAAAAATGTTTTTAATAAGGCCAGAAATATGTGTATCCTCTCTGAAAATATTTCAGCCTTTCTTGGAACAGTGAAAGAATAGAGAGGAATCTGGTTCAAAGCTTTACTTTCTCTTTCCTTGTGAGGCAATTAAATTACTTTTCAAGGGAGGAAATGAATAACTAAAATAAAATAGCCCGAGGGTTTCTAGGTAACCATTAAAGCAGTATAATCCCTAAATGTCCTTTGATTTTTCTTAAACTACCACTAGATGGGGCTCTTGCATCCTTGGTTTGGATTCTTAGCTTTATCCATACTTTGGGGGCCTCATGTACTCAGAAATAACAGGGAAGCCATAGCGCTCTTTATTTGATAGGTTCTATGTTGGATATTTGCATATATTATTTAATGTTCGAGTATATACGATTTATATTATGATTCCCATTTTAGAGATGAAGTCACCGAAGCTCAGAGGGACAGAGGGAGAGAAGGAAAAATGTTGGACAATTCTATATACTAGGTATATAAACTCATACTTTGTTCTCCCAACAACTTGAAGAAATATAATTTCCATTTTTCAGATGAGGGGAGGGGCTTCAGCTTAGTACGCTCACATAGCTGCTGTGGCAGAAGCAGAATCCAAATCCTTGTCTGATTTTCGTGCACATTTGTCCCTGTGTATAGCTGCTTCTCAAGCGATTTAAACACTTTAGTGTATGACATAAAATTAAAATTTAGAAAGATCTTATGAGCTGCAGTAGTAAAATGCAAGAGTTCGATTCATGATATTGAAAAATACGTGACATGGACATAGAATTGACATTGAAAGAGAATACCATTTATAGATCAGGCAGTATAATACAGAGAAGAATGTGGTCTTTTGAGGCAGAATGCATGGCTTGTATCCCACCTCTACTACATGACGACAGTCTGATCTTTAGTATGTATTCAACTTCACTTCGCCTGTTTCCTCATCTGTAAATGAGGAGAATCATAATACGTAACTTACGTGGTTGTTATGAGGATTACACAAATTAATACATGAAAAGTTCTATGATAGAAAGTAGCGTACAGTGGGTGCTCCTACGTGATATTTTCTGTGATCCTATCTGGAGTAAGTAAGGCTATGAGACTTATGTGCAAAAGGCATCAGTTTATACTGTTTTCACATCACATTTATATTATGATGTTGTGATAAAACATTTCATTCTGAAGCTTACTAGATTCTTAACTTACATATTCCTTTTTAAAGAATCTGTAAAAGAGGTTCACCAATGTTATTGTTCAGTTTTTAAAATTAATCCTTTCATTAGGTGAACCAACAGACAATGAGTATTTGCTGTTGCCAAAATTTGAGTTAAGTGGCAGCATTTTCAAAAGACATGATGAGCCATGTACCCACAAACTGCTCAGAGTGTGGAGGAGTGAGACAGACATATAAATAAATAAGTGAAGTAAAGGATCAAAGGTGCCAGGAGAGAAATACTCCAATATAAGCTAAGGGGAAAAAGGAAGCCATTATATCTGAGGAAGTAAGAGAAACCCAAAGGGAAGAAGCATCAAGTCAAGTTTTGCAAATTAGCATTGTGGAAAGGGCCATCTTCTAAGTAGAGGGCACACAATTATCAAAAGGAATGTGTAACATATGGGGAACCATAAATTACTGACTGGGGTATCTCAGACACAGGATTCATTTGTATGAAAGGATGGTTAGATAAAGGCCAGTTCATGGAGACGCTTCTATCCCGTACTAAAGCCGTGGAAACTACTTGAAGGGTGTTTTAGCAAGGGAGTAAAAATGGATGTCTTTGAGTTTGGGGAAGACTATTACGGAGAGTATTATATAAATACATTGAAATGGTGTGAGTGATACAAAGTAACTAGTTAAGAGATAATTTGTATCCAGATGAGAAATAATAAAGGCCTGAAATATGACAGTAAATATTGGTGGAGAGAAACTTATAGATTTGCAAGATACTAGGGCGGGAGAATATGCAGGACATAGTGAATCTGAAGTGGAGAGAAATGTAGGAATTGCAGAATACTTCTATATTTCTAATTAAGTGATTACAGGTAATGCAATTCCCTACAGTAGAGAATCATGGAAGACATAATAGGTTTGGCTTTAGACTGTAGATTCAGTTGTGAATATTTAAATTTGAGATTTCTATGGGACACATTTCTGATTACTGTAAAAGGTTTCTCTGATTTCCCTGTCCCTAGTCTTACCTTCCTGTTCAATTCTTCACAGTGTGGCAAAAGTGATCTTTTTTTTTCTCTCCATATTTTATTGTCTCTATGATTAAAATTGCTTCTGAGACACGATGGTTGTCTTAACCAAGTGTCCAAATTTCCTGACAATTTTTTGCTTTCCAAAAATTGGATCTAAACATCTTTTTTAAAAAAAGTTATATAGCAAGCTATCTTTTATACCTAAAAGTACCTTTGAGATTTCCCAGATGGCTTCTGAAAAAAATTACAAATATTGGTTCTTTGACCTTCCAAAAAGAGAGGTGCTGGAAATTATATTTGTTTGATGAGTTGTCTTGGGAAGAACTGTCGAATCATAAGAGACGCTCACCATTCCTAAGTTCACTTTATATATATTAAAATTTTGTTAATGTACATTTATTAGAAATTGAATGCTTTAGTGAAAACCCCTAAAGATTTGTCAGTAGCTTCAATGTCCACCTATATTTTAACCATCGGGGATAACACTGATCAAAATTCTAGGAAAGAGTTGTGTCAGGTTTTCCTGTATTTGTGAATTCTAGCATTGTTTTGCCTGATGACCTGATGTTAGGCAACCACAATGTTACCAGTTATAATTTCAGTTACTGTTTCAAATTTTACTTGACTATGACCTGATTCCTTTAATTTCTTTTTAAAAGGGGTCTTTTTTAAACTCAAATCTAGTTCTATAACCGTTTTCTGCATAAAATGTTTCCATAGTTTTGCATTGCAGCCAATGACTGAAAACCTGATTATGATTATGAGGCCTTCATGGGGTCTTTGCAGCCTCACCCATTGTGAGCCCACCTTTTGCTACATTAACCTATACCAGCTCTAGGAACATGTGTCTTCAGTGAACATATTCTCCAGACTCTTCAAATCTTCTTTTATATATCACGTCCACATTCTCTGACTGCAAAATCTTGGATAGGTAAACTTCAGGTAGTCTCAGAACACCCCGTACTACCTCCATCACTTATTATACTGTCTCTGTAACTTGTTATTCATTATCTGTGTGTTCTCCCTGAGCATATAATTTTTTTTATATACTTATATCTGACAAAATCACAGGCATATAGTACACTGGATACATTTTTAATTAAAAAAAGAATGTCATAGGAGGCTCAATTATCTTTTTGTTTTGTGTATGTGTGTGTGTCCATGTGGATATATCCAGAAGATGGTTAGATATTTGGCAGTTGGAGCGCCTAAGAGACATCCTTGGTGATCTTTGTCATATGGGAGCAGGCTAGGAAATGAGAGTAAATGATATTGTCAAGAGAGAGCAACAGGAGTGGCTGGTTAGCTCAGTTGGTTACAGCGTGGTTCTAATAACAACAAGGTTGCTGGTTCAATCCCCTCATGGGCCACTGTGAGCTGCACCCTCCTTTAAAAAAAAAAAAAAAAAAAATATATATATATATATATATATATATACACACACACACACACACACACACACACACACACACATTGTGTTCAAATGCATTATTAAAGAAAGAGAGAGAAAGCAATAAAGTAAGAAGAGTAGAAACCCAATATATTAATTTGTGGAATATGAGTAATTGAGGGACTAATGGTAAAAACAGCCTACAAAAAGAACAGAAGAAAAGTGGTCAAAAGACAGAATGTGCGTGGAGTAGTGGTAGCTCTAGAATCTCTATTTAGACGGTCCAAACAGGAAGTCGGGCTCTTTAAGCCGCATCGGCTTAGCAAGCACATTAGAATGGCTTGCAGGAGGTCAACATATGTATGTTGAGTTTTGTTTTCTTTATTAGGTAGTTTGGCATCTTAGAGGGTCATTATAATAAACTCCTTTCTTGCTGTCCCACATATTCAACCAACTCACAGTTGTGCCTGGACATTCACAAGCCTCCCTCTCCAGAGATAATTACTTGTCTCCAGTAACTTACAGAATAATAAAAGTCTTGATTCAAGTTGTACATCAAGTCAAGACTACATGTCTCTGCCTCCTTTACTGCTAGATATGGCCATATGTCTAAGTTTTCAAAGAAATATAAATAAAAATGTGGTGTACAATTTTCAGTTTGGGGCCTTCATCTTGGGAACATACCCTTAAGGTAAACAGACATGCCTGTCTTCTTTTCCCTTCTTTTTGCTAGAATGCAGACCAAGTGTTGAAAGCCCTTTTGAATCTCAAGAACATGAGCAATATCTTAAAAATGTCAGACAAATAAGAAAGAGGAAGCCTAGGTGTCTTACCCTGGATGTCTTATGCCACACTGTTCAATGAAAGCGGGGAAAAAAACTTTCATTGAATCTTGTCTGCTTTTCTATTGCTCACTCCAGAGAATAGTCTTCAGTTGGTGCTTAGCTTAATACCTTTTCTATGACTTAACTATAATTTTATTATATATGTATGTGATGATATATATGTATTATTATATACATAATATATAGTATATGTTTATGATTTATACAGTATTTTATATATGTATGAGTATATATGTGTATATATACATATATATATATACTATTGCATGTACAATATTTTAAATAGAGCACATAAAATATTTATTAAAAACTTTTGAATGATCATACATCTCTCTATCCTCATATATTCCCAGAAACTCATTTCCCAGTCATTGGATTATGGAAAAACTAGCTATTATCCAGTTATTTTTGTGTATTTATGTATTTAATATATTCACTCATTTCTGCATATATGGCCGCACAAATAGTTGTATTTGCTCCATAAATATATTTATCTCTTCATTCAATTCAAAAATATATGTCAGGCACTATGCTAGTCCTTAAGAGATACAAGGTAAATCAGAAAGGATCTCTACCCTCACAGAGGTTACAGTCTGTTTGAGGAGATTGGTAGGTTAACAACTGCATGTATTATGGTGTGTTCAAGGAATGTGCAGGGTGCCCTCTGATGACATGGAAGGGCTCTCGGTCCAGATTTGGAGTATGAACAGGTCCTCACAACTTGAGGCTCCACCACTGATTTCCCAGAGTTCCGGAGTAGTCATATGCGTATATGTGTATCTACTTTTACATTCATACTGATTGCAGATAAATTTCTGCCTATATCCATAAAGGTTTGTAATATTTTACTAATTTAATAGTGTGCATAGATGTTAAATTAGTGTCAGTAACATTACTGCATATATTTTCTTCTTACTTTCAATCTTAAGCTATATGATTTTGCTTATGCTTGTGGTGAAAGCATTAAGAAATTTGCCCAATTAATATAGGTCATGTTTTTGCCAAAAATATAATTAAAACAGTTAATGAGTAAAAAATAAATAGTAGGAAAGCTGATTGAATAAATCAACGATGTGTTAAAAACTTGGTTGATTTCTTGAATTTTCCTAGTCAAGTTATTTAAAAATGATGTAGCTACAACATTATAACATTATTCTTATAATTGACATTATAATACATTGCAATTCATTTTTATATTCTTTCAAAGTTCCCCTTTTGAGATCAGTTAGCAGGAACACAGTGAACTGTTAGAGCATCTGTGTTTCAAATTTAATTCTGATGGCCAAATTCAGGGATTCGTGAATTTGCCTTGTTGACTGTTAATCATCTGCTGAAATTGGTTCTTTCTTTACTTCCAGAGGTTGCCTATATTTTATTGATTTATAACCTTGCTAAATATTACCTAATTTTTCTGATTGTCAAACTCAGTTACACAGAACACAACCAGAAATCCAAGAAGAAAAAAAAATAAGACATCTGACAAATAACTTGGGATGTTATAAAAAGTCATGTATTAAAATCAAAGCACAGAGCTTCAGGTTTTAGAGCTGACGTGAAAAGCTTGCAAGTTGTCACTCCCATTTTTACAACAACAAAACCTGAACAAAAGCTGAAAATTAAAGACTTTTATTGTATTCGTATGAGAATTCGTACAGAAGTTCCTGCGTGGGCCAGGTTTCCTGCTAGAGGGAGGTAAACAGTTCAGCCAGTTCTGGCGCCAGCTTCGACTATAGATGAGGCCAATAGAAGTAGAAAGGAGGAAGGTAAGAGTCAGAAGCTTATGTTTATATGTGACAGGCAAACCACCACTCCAAATTGTGAAGAGGCAGGCATATTCCGAGAGACACAGCTAAGATTTTTTTATTTTTTTTTTAACCTGGAAGAGAGATGCTACTGAAGGATCATATTTTGGGAGAGGCATGTAAATGGTCATTTTGATGAATTGCTGGAGACTGAGTGTGAGACGGAGAACGCCTAAAGCCACAGTCCTGAGGGGAACCCTCCTGAACCCTCCCGCACCCCATATTCATGAATTTTACCTCCAGTAATCCCATCAGGTTCTCAAGGTAAAGATCTGAGAAATAGCCCTTCCTGACTATGGCAGGAGAAGGGGCAAGGAAGAAGAATCATTTTGAAATACACCTGGAGCCTTTTCCATAATAAAAGCCAGTGTCCAGGGGAAGGGACTTGGCCAGAGACTCATCCCAGCTGATAGAGTGCATTCCTCCCAATCCAGCCTCTCTACCCTTACTCTCTCGCCTAAGGCGGGTATGAGGAAATGAAACATTGTCATCAGATTAGAGCTTCAAGGAAATTGGGCATGCTGCAGCCAGGAAAGGGAATGGGAGAATAGGGAATAAAACTCTTCCAGTGGAGAAACGCTTGGGAAGGTTACAGCCTGAGATATAGGCCTCCTAGAAACTGAGATTTTTATCAGTAGATTTTAGAGCAGTCCTCTATTTGGTACACCTTCCAATCCATCCAACAAGGATCCAGTAGCATAGCAGTCGCTTACAGCAGAAAGAGCTAAAGACACAGACTTTCCGGGAGGAGGAGTACTTAGGGAAGTCCAATGTCAAGAGGGAAAAAACAACCTCAATGAGAACACAAAAGGAACTTGAATCCGTTTGGCATCTGTAACCACAGTAACGTTAAGCACACCCCAATTTTTAGCCAGATTAACAGAAATCCTGCGTTAAAGGTCTATTTATCTCAGTTCCTATTACACAAATCAACATGGTCAGTTTACAACAGAAAGCTATCAGTGATACATGTCAATTATGTTTCAGCAAAACTGGGGAGAAAAAAAGGAAAAAAAAAATAGATGGCATGCCAAAGGGAAAAACAAAAAAACAAAAACATAGTCTAAAGATGAAAAGCAAACAACAGAACCAGACTCAGATATGACACACTTGTTGGAATTAATAGACAAGGAATTTAAAATAACTGGTTGATATGTTAATGTCTCTAATGTAAAAAGTAAACAACATGAAAAAGAGATCAGTAATGCAAGCAGAGAGATGGAAACTTTTAAGAATCAAAAGGAATGACATATAAAAAACTCAGTAATGGAAATGGAGAATGCCTCTAATGGGCTCATCAATTAACCCGTCTGAAGAATGAATCGTTGAGCTTGTATGTAGATTATTAGAACAATTCAAAATTGAAATTCAAGCAGAAAAATAATTGAGCAAACAATAACAACAAAACAGAACAAGACATCTAAGAACCACTGTACAATTTCAACAGGTATATCATATCCATCACCGGAATATCAGAAGAACAAAGTGAGAAGAGGCCAGGACTGTTTGAGGTAGTAATGGCTGAGAACTTTCCAAATATTAATGACCAAACCATAGATCCAGAAAGCTCAGAGAACATCACGGAGGATAAATACAAAACAAAACAAAACACAAAACCAGCCAACAAACCAAAAACGTATCTAGTCATATCATATTCAAACTGCAGTAAAGCAAAAGCAAAGAGAAAACGTAAGAAAAACAAGAGGAGAAAAAAAAAAAAACAACCACTTTAACAATAGAGGAACAACAGCCAAAGTAATTTTTTAAGCAAGAATTACTGCTCATGTCATTACCCTGTTTAAAATGAACTCTATATGTGATGGTTTCCATTGCTCTTGGAAAGGTGTTACATCACCTTAACACAGTCTAACAGGCCCTGAGTAGTCAGGCCCCTGCCTCCCAGTCTGGCCTCATCTCCCATGAAACCTTTATTTTCTGCCTTCACACCCTGTAAGTTTATTTCCATTCCTCTTAAATGCAACCTTTCTCCATGCCCCTGGTCTTCTGTGCAATTGCTCTACTAGCTATGGTTATTTTCTCTTCTGGTGACCACTCTAATTTTTCCTCTTATTTTCTTAAGGAAGCCTACCCCAACTTCCTACTCTCCGTAGATCACCTGATTGCAGTTTATCATCAGCTGTGCCCAGTGTCATACTAGTTTACATTGTGCTTAAAAAACAAAAACAAAAAAAGTCTCATTTGGTGTTGATCCCATTCCATTCGCAGCTCCATAGTGCCTACCACAAAATGGGGGCTAAATGCATGCTTGCTTTTATAAATGAAGGAATAGAATTCTTGCAATTATACTAACAGATCAGTGTTTATCAATTACAGATCACTGGGGGAGTGGTTTCCATAAATTCATTGAAGAACTCTTTAATGACTTCCTACCCTCTATTAGGCGCCCTTTTTACATGTTGGGGAGAAGACACATAGACGCTAATCCATGTAGTTCATTAGGGTGCACAAGTCATGTAAACCAGCAGAAAATTCAAAATGGATATAATCTGATAGACATATGCATAGGGCCAGGTTCTGGACACCTGTAGTGTGGAAATCCTGCAGAACGAATAAGCTGATCTGTGTGTGCTACAGCATTAGCAGACTGCACTCCGGAGTGCACTTGTTTTGGCTGTCGGTGTGTTCTCAATGCCTACAGAAAGTACCTGGCATTTAGTAAGCACCCAATAATTTACTGAGAGAAGGAATTGGAGTTAGCTAAATATAAGACATTGACGAGTAACAAGGAAACGATTCTAGGTAGAGGAAACAGTATGTTGCCCAGACTGATAGAGTATTAATGTCACTGCAACTTCATAGAATATTAATGTCACTGCAACTTCACCCTGGGCTTCATTTAGATTTTAGGAGCTTTTCACTGAGAAAAGGACTTCAGGAAGAAAAAGGTTTGGGGAAAGGGATATGAGATTTGGATTCATTAAAATCCATGATATTTTCCGATAAGCAAACAGAAAAAAATTGTAATCCCTCACAGGATTGTTCACGCTATAATTAACCTTTCAAACATTTTTCTCTAGATCATAATCAATAGTTTCTAAAGACTCAGAAATTTTAAATTAGTGGAGTTTGAGTTACATAGATTTTGTGACAAAGATATGTTATCCGTGTTCTAATTTTTGTCTCTAACACATAGAAGTTTCAACGTTTTTATCATTCAGATATAATACAGTTATGAGTTAAAATCTCAACCTTAAATATAAAATTGCAACCTTTTATTGTGCACTTGAACTGTCTTTGTAAATGTTATTTTATTATTATTATTTTTAAGGGGAGATATTATTTTTTTGTCCATTGGGTTGAAAGGGGGATAAAAACCAAAACTTTTGTTATCAGGTCTGTTGTTTCTGCCATTTCTACAAGTAACCAGCAGGTGGTATCAAACAATTTTGCATTTCTGTTCTATGACAGTTTTTGTGCCTGTTGGATTCTGAGACTTTTCCTTCCTAACTACCACCCCACAATCCAATCAACAAATCTTCACACACAAGCATTTCATGGTGACAAAGGTCTAATGGATTTGACTTTATTTTATTTTTCTGATTTAAATCTTTTTTGATTTTGCTTTCAGGGTGTTTTTTTGTTGTTGTTTGTTTTGTTTTTTTTTTGCATGTACCCTGAGGTTTCTTTGTATAATACAGATACTGCTTTATATACAGTAACTCACTGTTATTCTAAGTACACTATGGGAAAACACTATTCATAATCCCCACTTCACAAATGAGGAAATTGGTACAAAGAGGCTAGGGAATTTCCCCAAAATCATAAGATTAGAGCTCGGGAATCTTGCCTTGGAGCCTAGAGTGTCAGTCTCGGTTCTAAAATCAATTCCTCCAATTTGATTTTCTTCTTTCAGCATGTACGTTCACCCAACACCTATCTTTTCCTTTGACACCTTTTGTTCAGCTACTATGAGTTGAGATTTTTGACACCTACACCTTGAAATAAGAAATAGTACTTAAAATAAAACCAGAGTATATAAGAGCTATATGTTAGATATTGTCTATGTATGGGGAATGATTACATATGTTTCACATATGCATAGAAGTTTAGTGCTAAAAGCACTTTAAGATGCTTGCCTTTTATTTTACTGAGAAAGAATTTAAGCCCCCCCCCAAAAATAAAAATAAAAAAGCACTGGTTTTAGTTGTCACACAGCCGTGATAAGGGAGAAAAGGTCTGTTAAAGAAATGTTGTGGAGGCCCTACTAGGTATAGAAACATGTCCATTTTTGGGAGACAAGCATGTGGAAGTTTGTGGGCTTTCCAGGTAAGTGCACCTATTTATTTAATACCTGGCTCTTCTACTTACAGAGTAATGGTACCAGACTAGGCTTACAGTGTAATGGGACCAGGCTAGGCAGTCAGGAAAGCTGGCCTATGAGAATCTCACCCTTCCAGTGAAAGGAGAAAAGGGAAAGGAGGGAGAGAAAGAGGAAGGAACTTAGAGTCAGTGTTAACACTTTTATTGTCAAGTTTCCAAAATGAGGTGAAAGAAAATAAAATTTAGATATGGGGAAGAGCTGAACATAGTGAAAAGTAGTATCTGTAGATTCATACTGAAGTATCTATAACATTTTATTGGCTTAGATGACCACCAACAGTGCATGATGGCAACTAGATTATTTTTTAAACCTACAGAAATTTAAAATATTCCTTAAAAGTAGTGTATTACATTTTACAAGGTTTTGGTTTTAGTTGCTTGTTTTATTTTCTATAGATTCTGACCTTCGTTATAGAAGAAATAATGTTCTCACAGTGCTAATCAATCCAAAATTAATTTCATACGTAGGTAATCATACTTAGAATGAATAACTTCTTAATCATAGTTCCATGTTAATCAGTGTGATGGATGATCAGTCCATCGCCTAGCATGATTCAAATAAATGATGGACAAATTAATGTGAGGCTTTATGTAGGATTTAAAAAATAATAATATTAATGGGCAATAGGTCAATTTAAAGTTTGACTATTCCTCACAGGAAATTCTACTTCAGTCTCACAGTCTTTTTAACCTCAATAGTACTTACGGAGAGAAAAATGAAGGGATTCATACAAACAAAAATGAAAACTGAAAGCATTTCAGGGTCATCTCTGCAGGTTTCTTGGTTTTCTTTCTCTTCTTTTTTTAGTGCATAAAAGTGGCACTAAAAGTTGCTTTGAAAAAAAGAAAAACAAAAGCAAACAAACTACTTCCAATGCTGTCCTGCTAGTATCTGTTGATGTTTTCCACTCCTCTCTTTTATTCTGCAGGTGTAACAACTGTTCTAACAATGACAACTCTGAGCATCAGTGCCCGGAATTCTCTCCCCAAAGTGGCTTATGCAACTGCCATGGACTGGTTCATTGCTGTTTGTTATGCATTTGTGTTCTCTGCCCTAATTGAATTTGCAACTGTTAACTACTTCACCAAAAGAGGATGGGCTTGGGATGGGAAGAGTGTAGTAAATGACAAGGTAAGTGAGAACTTTCTTCTCACCATGATTAAGAGAATTCCCCGGGCAGATTTAGCTTATAACAGATACTTACAACAGATATGTTCCTAAAAATTGGCATTAAGAAGATTCGAACATAAATCATAATTTTATGTAGTATATATATATACATAAAATTATGGTTTATGTTTGAATATATATGTGTAGATACGTATGTATGTGTATACACATACATATGAATCATACATACTTCATTTAAAGTGTGCTGTTGCCTGAAATCCTTTAGGAGTGCTCGTAATAGTAATACTTCTGTTAAAACCACTCCCTAGCATCTGGTGAGCTCTGACAATGTGTCGTGTACTGTGCTACTGTTTTTTTTACAAAAACTGCTCTGTGATATCAAGTCTTCACATCAACTTTATAATTAGAGTCTCTTTTTTAATTCTCTCTCATTTTTTTTCCGATGAAGCTGAAGCTTAGTGAAGCTATTTACTTTCCAGAGCTCACCCAAGTAGTTAATAAGTATACTGGAACCCAGATCTGTCTGGTCATTAAATCCACACTCTTAAATACCACACTGCTTCACAATAAGTTGATTTGGAAAGGGAAGTGGGTGTTGCCTTTACATGCTATAGAATTTCAGGCCCTATCGGTGGGTTGAAGTACCCTTCACCTAACCCCATCTCTGCAGGGATGTAAAAGTCCATGCACGTTGTTATCTCTCCCATGTTATATGAAAAATAAGTAGGTGCTGAAATATCTAGAAATTTTAAGTTGCTCCTGCAGTCTATAAGAGAAAACTTATTTATTTTAAACACTAACTTCTTTCAGGATCATCGGTGTCCATTTTTAGGTTTCAAGTACTGAGGCTAGTGGGAGTTTTGTGCGGTTGTTTCCTTTCTTATTCTACAGATTATCATCCCTCTGGCTTAAGAGGAGGCTTTGGGTATATCGTAATTCACTATAAAAGCTTTTTAATAAGAGTTAAAACTTATACTTGGAGGATTTCTTTTCACAATATGTCTACTTAAATGCTCTCCCATTAAATTTGGAATGATATACTTGCTGGTTTCATTTCTTTTGCAGTTATCTGAATATAAATATTTTTCTTCATTTCCATGAAAGTATAACAGTTTAAGCATTCAAACATGGTATAGCTTAAAAGTTCTGCTCTTGTCCCTTAATTTTGAACAGTGTAGAAGTTATAATGAATTCTAGTTTATTTCATTTAAAAGCTATGTTTTGCATAGTAACGGCCAATGAGTAAATATTAAAGGGAATATGATTATTTTCTATGAGTAACCTCCTTGTAATTTCAACATTTCCATTACAGTTTATTGTTGATTTTTATTTTTGTTCCCTATATAGTATACTGCTTTGTCATTGCTATCTATGAAATAACTTATTTTTAGTTATATTAGTTATACATGTACAACATTTTTTTGAAGATAACATGCTAGTTAGCCCTTTGTAAGTATGTCACAAGAGATAGTGGCTTGTGATATAAATGACCCATATAGAAAATTATTGACATGTTGTATTTTAGTGCTATGAGGGTGCCTAATTTACATTATGATTTGGCATATCAAATAATATGTCTTCTCAACTCTCAATGCTTTCTCAACTTCAATTTGAAAAAAAAATAAAAGTACCTGTAAATGCAAAAAACACATTCTTGAAAATGCGCTCTAAAAGCAATACCTACTATTAATGAATACTGGATTTATCGCTACCTATGTATCCAGTCACATATAGTGAAGATGAGTCAAGGTCAAATCCGTTGATGTCCCAGCCTAATTTGCAGGAAAACAACTACTAAAGTTCATATTGTATCATTTCTCATTGGTTCAAGTTTAGTGATTGAGTTAAAGGAAACATTACATCGGCACATTACATCTTATGTACATTTTCATAGCTAAACTACCAAATACAGTGCCAGATTCTTCAGAAATTTTTGTTGAATAAAAGAATAAACGTTCCTGATATTAAATCTGGCAATCTAATACCAATGAGAAGACTTGTTTTCCTCCATGGAAAATCTTTTAAAACTTTACAATGCTGAATTTATCAAGGGGTATCTCAATCCAATTTCATGATTCAGGTGAATTTTGGGAAGTGTTTTCTAAACCTACCTTGGAAATATCAGGTCCTTAGAAATGAAAGGAAATTAAGTAGAGAGCCCCAAACTAGCCATCTGCCCCCCAAAATATATATTTCGCTGCAGTCTACTTATGTTTTAGTTTTTCTTAAATTTAATTTTTAAGTGGAAAATAATATTTTTGTAGAGATATAGAGTTTTAATCTATAAGCCATAGACGAGTGGAAGTCCTCTGCTTTTGAAGTTGATAAACATGTGTAAATTATCTGTGATATGAAAAATTCTTGAAAGTTTTAACTGGCAAGTATTAATTTGCTTTATAAGAATAATCAGTGATATATATATACATCTTCAAAAATGTGTACATATTTGAGGAAATGAAAAAAACTATTAAAATTACGATGATGGTAACCACTTTGAGCACCTCTTGTAATTGCAGAAGTCAAACATGGCTTGTATTCATCTTTTGTTACTGGTGTATATTGAGTATTACCATTTTAATAAAGTTTTTTCCTTTCTTAAAATGTGTATACTCTTTTTTGGCACCATTTTTTTTGGCACCCTCTGTATTTATGTTATATGTTTGAAAAAATAAATATGTATTTAACATACAGTTCACATGTAGATTGTGCTCTGATGATCTCTAAAGTTAAATAAGTAAATCCCTTCAATTTATGTTCAAGTTACATTTGAGCCCTCTATTAGAAGACAAAGGCTACTTTGCTCTGTGATCTTGAGCAAAGATCACTTTTAGCCTCAGGTGTGAAATTAGACAATAAAACCCTGTCATTATAAAGATGCATAAAAATGATCTCACTTTGATTTCCTTCCATATACAAAAGTATCTGCTTATGCAACCCCCTAAGTTCTTCTGGAACATTTTCTTACACCCAATGTTCTTCCACTTTCCCAAGATTAATTATTCTATTCCAACCCTTGATTCCTTCTTGTTCTTTTCTCAAAATTGATCCATTGATCATTATTTTTTCTCTTATTTCTTCAAAGCCGTCTTGTCCTTTTTAACTGTCTCCTTCCTTTTAGTTTATAAAGATCCTGTATATTCTTTATTCACCATAAAGACAAAAACAAAACTCTCTCCATATCCTGTCACCCATTCCCCCATACTCAGATTTTACCCTCTTTTTCTCCATTGGAGCTTTCTGAAAACATTGCTCACTTTCAATTTAATTATCAACCAACTGTAATCTGATTTCCTTTCTATTTGTTGTTCTGTAATCAAAGGGCACCAATAACCTCCACATTTTCATGTCAGATAATATTTTTCCATTTTTCTCAATGGATTCCCATTGAACCCAAAATTATACTCCAGAAGTCTATTTTGTTGTACTCCAGAAGCCTATTTTGGGCCCAACTCAGCGACGTTTCCTCTTCTTTTCCTCTTTAAAATGAGCCTGAGAATCTCAGTTTTCTTCCCTCAAATTCTGGCAGCTGCCACTATTCATTCTATTCTTTGTGATTCTCTGCCCGAGTTCAGAGTGGATCCAGTCTCTGTACCATCTGCTCTTGTTTATCCCCAAAGACAGTCATTTGACTTTATTTTATGTTGTTTTTTCTTTTAACTAACTGTTCACTATTTATCCTCACTTTAAGGGTTTGGCTGAAAATGTTTGTAGGAATGTCTTGGACCATATTAGCTTAGCTCCTTGAATAAAGCCAGGAACTAGTCTGCAACACTAAGCCCACTGTCCACCCATTTACTGTTCCCAAATAGATAATCCCACTCATCCCACTCATCAGCACAAATATCAATTCTCAGGAAATTTCTGAATTTTTTCTCCCCTCCAAATGATTATTTCCCTTTGTAAGTTTGTCTAGTCCCCTCTTCTTTTGTATTAAATAAAGCTTTATCACAGTTTGTCATTGCATATTCGTGTCTTAACTCATTCATCAATCATGATAACAATGACCATATTTATTAATAAATCATGTACCCCCATCCCTTTGCACAAGGCTTTCTATATATTAAGTGCTCCATAAATATGATATGGATTAATGAAGTAGGGAAAACTCAGATTTACAACCCACAGCTTTATCTTACCTTCCACAGTTATTATCTACAACTGTACTCCATGCCTTTCTTTTAACTTCCAAGATCATATGCCCAACCTGTACCTTAGGCATTTCTACTTGTATCTAACATCTCAATCTTTACATGTATATTTTAAGATATGGAAGAAAGAGCAAACAAAACAAACTTCCTAAATTAATTGTATATCTTTGCCCAGCCCATGCCTATTTTTCCTCTATACCTCAGTTCATGGGAAAACCTAGTACATCACATACCGAAAACTTGGAAGTGTTCCTTAACATCTAAACAATCATCAAATGGTGTCCATTTTCCTACCTATATGTCCTAGACTGTGTCCTTACCATCTCTTATTGTTTTGACTTTTTACTTCTTGTTATCTCTAATCATATCTCCCTTGAATCCATCCTCTACATTAGTTCCAGGGTTGTCTTTCTAAAACAGAAATCTGATCATTTAATTTCTCAGCTCTTTAATGCATTGTCAAAAGCACTTCTACAAGCAGCTGAGCTAGTATGGTCCAAGTATATAGCTTTTTCATCTATTGATTTGCATGATAAATAGTAAGGAATTATTTTTGTTATTTTTTTGTGTGCTTAGTACTATGTTCCTGGGAATATCTCCATTTTAGAAACTGAGGAAATATAGGACTGGTCAAGGAAAGTTACTTGCTCAGGATCACATTTCTAATAAGAGGTGAACCCGATATTAAACACAGATCTAAATCTGTGCTCATGTTCTTCCTCTGGCCATTACGTACATCCCCAAATGTCCGTGCCTCTGCACATCTGCAAGACATTAGATGTGCTGATTCCTCTTGCTAAACTGCCCTTGCCTTCCTTACCTAACTGATGAACTCCTACTTATTCCCTGAGATCCAGCTGATATTACTTAATCTTGAAACTTTCCAAACAAACCTAATTGCCATAATGTTTCTGCAGCACCTGGTACACATTCTTTTATGTAGCTTCATTAAATTATACATTTATTGTAAATAAATCTGTTTCTAACAGCAGGTTACATGCTCTAATAGGATAGTAGTTTTGTCTTATTCATCATTTTCTCTGCCGTTACCTAGCATACTGTTTAGCACATAATTTATTTGAATTAAATTTAAAAAATAGATAACTTTAATCTGTTGAGATGATTTCCATTTATAAACGTTAGTCAATGGTTCGACACTGCTCAAGCAAAGCATTTTCTCTGGAAACACAGTAGATATTAAATTACTGGAAACACAGATATTGCAACATAATATCCAAACTAACATAAAACGTGTCATTGCTTTGTGATTCACTTGATGCAATTCATAGAAAACATCACTTTTCAAGTGTTTTTATTTGTTTATTTGCATGTTCTGACATCCTGCCTTGTTCCAAAAGCATTTCAGGCAGTTTACCAAAAGAATGCATGAACTTAAATTCGTATAAAATAATATATAAATAGAAGTAGGAAATCATAATAAAGGGAAATAGACTGTAAATATGGCCACCATTAGGGCCAGAACATTAACTGTAGTTCCTAGCTAGAGTAGCTAAGCTTCAAATTCTGAGCTTTTTGGCAGCAAATCATGGGGGCTGGGAGGAAATGTTACTTTTCTTTAATCAAAACAGTGGAAGCATAAATTTCCTCAGAACAAAAGTTCTTCCTGCACTGAATTCTCTTTTGAAAACAATATCATATAGGTTTTCTATTAAGAAAAGCTGGGTACTGCTGCAAGTAGCAATGTCACCATTTTCCCAATAAACTCAATAATGAATTTCATATTGATGTTTCTTGTAGTCCCCTTCAATAAAAGCTGAAGGCATTACACTAACATACAACTCAGTGAAGGCAATTCTTCAAGGAGCTAAGCTAATATGGTCCAAGTATATAGCTTTCTCATGGCCTAATTTAATCCAAGGAAAGACTTTAGAGTACTTAGAGAAGTGGATGGACTGTATAACCTTCAAACAATCTTCTGTAAGTATCACTTTGCTCAGTCAGGGTGATTAGCAGATGGTTAACAATAGCATTGTCTGACCAGGGAACATGTTGTTGTTTTACAAGTAATAGGCTTTCTAGTAGCCACAATGACTGTAAAAAAGCAACAGGACTTGTAGAAAGAGCATAGATGTGCCACTTTGGAGACCTGGTGTTTTCTCCAAAGTCTGATATATTTAGCTTTATATTTATGAAAGCGCCATTTCCTTATTCTAAGGACAAATCGGAGATGCTTTCCAACTTTGAAACTACGTAATTTTTATTTTTATGTATATGCCAGGTCGCTTCACCAATAGGTGTCTATATTTTAGCTAGAGAATGTGTTCAAGTTATTAACATATTATTTTACCTGATATTCTAAGGAAGCCAAGATTGGTTTGCCACTATGGTGTAAGACATTTTGATGGCTGTAATCAGGAAATTTCCACACTTGACTTTCTAAATATATATTCAGACACTCCAATAAAGTAATAAATTCAGAATATTATGAATTCTGTGAAAAATCATTTAAAAATAGAAAAATTAATTAATGTGTTATATTTCCTTTTCATTTCACTTCAGTAGCAACATCAGCACATTCTATAGCAGCAAATTTACTTTTTCCCCAGATAGTGTATAAAAATACATCATTTACTGATTTTGTTCATAAATCATGTTTTCCCTTTTCCCAGTTATATAAGTCTCAATCACCACTAGAACACCTTCTAAAAACATTGTCTTTTAGTTGAGCTTATTTTATTATTTCTCAATCTCCTACATCTACAGATAGTGAAATTGAGAACGTTTAGGATAATTATGTAATGGAATTGTAGAATAAACTATTGAAATCAGTTTCTATTAATCTATGAAATATTCATTGTATTCTACAAATACTATATATATATATATATAGTATATATATATATATATATATATATATATATATATATACTATATATATATATTCAGAATAATTATTCTAGTATCTGCCATTCATTTATCATTAAACAAGCATTTTTAGAGCCTGTTCTGTGCTAGGAACGATTTTAGGAGCTCTGCATTGCACAATCTATGCCTTCAAGGAGCTTCCAATCAAGTGGAAGAGAAAAAAGAAGTGAAAACAAATATATGTGCCGTTATAGAGACAAGCACGTGGTGCTGTGGAAGCACATGGAAGGGGGACTTACTGATGTAGGAAGTGATGACTCAACAGATGTGATTCTGAGATGAGTCAGCGCAAAATGTATCAGACTTAGGGGACCAATCCGACTTAGGTGGGTTGATTACCAGTTCCTGGCTTTATAGTGGTACAATTCACAGGTTAGGGAATACAGGAGAGTGTACAGATTTAGGCTGGTTTGGTTCATTTCTGGATATTTTATGTTTTAGAAACCTGTAGGCTATGTAGGTGGAGAAGTCTAGTGAAACATAGTGGGTAAGAATTCTGATGAGAGAAATTATGTCAGTCATCTATACGTAGTTATTTAAGATTGACAGAAAGCCATCACAGTTATTTAAAATGAACAGAAAACAGTAGTGCCAGTTTGTCTTGATTTCCCCCATTCTCCTTCACTTTGGTTTAAGTCTTCACATTTAACATTATTTTTCACTCATATTTTCAGCCGTATCTGGCCTTCTGCTTCAAGAGATACGAAGTGGCCTACCTAAGAGCCTTCAACTGGAAATGGTAAAATGAGACTATGAGAAATTAGGTAGTATGAACTATCAAAGCTTGCCTAGGTTTCAAAAGAATCTATATAGGGACATGAGCATTAAAAAAAAAATATCTCGTGACAGTGGGTAATGGTTTGAACAGTTAACACGACAATAGACTTCATTGAACTATATCTCGTTCAGGGCCTGAGGGTCTGAGTGTAAGTAAGCCAAGGATTACACTAAATAAAGTAATTTAGTCTAAAGTGGTCAAAATCATGTATTCCGCATGCTGCTGGTTTGACTTGATCGAAGGTTTGCATGATATTCAGAGGACAGTATAACACAATATCAACTTGGTTGTTTTATAGATGGTAGGAATAAATAGGCAAGGCAGTATCTTCTAGTGATGGCCTGAAGTATGCATATTCTTTGGTACTAACACTAGCAGATCTCTGTTTTACAAAGAATAACAATAGAATATATTATGTAGATTTAATCTGTCTACGCTGCTTTAACATATTTTAGAATTGTAAGTCAGCTATGAATTCAGCAGTATGTTTTTGTTATACACATGATTTTAATGTTAAATAGATAGGAACACTTTGCTTTACCGTGTGTTTGTGGTAATTATTTTCAAATGGCCTGAGGAGAGTTATTTTATCGTTTAAAATAAGACTTTAAAATTCTGAGCCAGAAAGACTTTACTGGGCTACGTCTAGAAACTGAGAAGGTTGAGGGTGCTCTGCCCTTCAGTCAATGAATTGGTAAGAAATAAGAGGTGCCATCCACTGGGTTTTGACTAAGGATAGTACTGATGGCTGTTGCGCTTTTTTCTTGCTACTAATTCTGAAAATAGTCAAGTTTTCAAGTTCCAAGGGAGCATTTAGAAACCATCACCTTTTCAAGTGCTGAGATTGCCTCTGAAGTTTATATTTGATATTCAGAAATTGAAGCCGTACTTGGAACAACAGAGAAAAAAATATGAAATTTTGTCCTTTGGAACTAAGTCAATAAAAATTACAAACATATATTGGAATGGCTTTTAACACTGCTTATTATAGTGTCCACAGTGTTGGGATGAAACAAAAAAACACCAATATACAAATATACAGAGCTCATGATAGGTTCGTACTCATTGGTACAGCCCTTCCTGGTATTGTTTATTTGCATTCATCAGAGTATCTGTTCTGATTTGATAATGTTTCTGCTCTAGTTGTCTGTTACATATTTTTAGTATTACCTGTGCGTTTATATATAATTGAAGGGCATTCAAGTGGGGAGCAGGAAGGGTGCTGGTAAGAGTTAGTGCAGAGTTTCTATTAATAGACTCCTCTTGCAACAAAGAACATTTGCATTTCATGTTTCTTTGTCTAATGTCTAAATTCTACGCCATAATTCCTGACCCAATTCAAGTGTAGCTCTTCCATAAAACCTTCTTTAAGCTCCTCCATGTGGTGTTTATGTCTTCTTCCAAAGATATAAGATATGTCATCTATACATCGTATATGCCAGTAATCATTGTCTGGTATGTAATTATAACTTGACTACTCTCCACTAAAAGACTATGTTTTTCATGGTGGTTTGGCCTACATATTAGTTCATTTGGTTCTCCCAATAACCCCCTGTGGCTTTGGTGTAATTATCTCCTTTTTTTCAAACTAGAAACCAAAACAGGGAGAGGTTAAGGAACATTCTCAAGGCCCAAATTCGCTATAAGTGCAATTTGATAATCATTTTCAGTAATGCTTAGGTATAGTTGAAATAGCATAAGCACTGTATGTTACATACTTAATGAGTTAAAGAGTCCTTTTAAAAGACTGACCTAGTAACATAAACTTCAATTGGAATGTTTTAGGAAAAAGTACTTCTAAATTTCAAACAGCTTCCTCAGAGAGAAAGTCACATAGCATAGTGTTTAAAGCAGAGGTTTAGAAGTCACGCCCAGTTAAATTTGTGTGTTTTGTCATCCAGTTAATAGACAGGAGGCCTAGTCATGAAACTTCTTTAGCCGCCAGTTCTAAATTTGTAACATGGGGTTAATACTAGAACTTTCTTCCCATCCAATAGTGAAGTTTGTCACATACGATCCCCTCAATGCTTACCATTCAACCTGACACAGCTTAGTGCTGAAAATGTGTTAGCTATCATCTCCTTATCAGTTACACACTTGTGGCTAACCCTTCATTTGCACCATGGTAACTTACAAGTGTCACTGCTGACAAAAGGCTATTTTATAGCTTTTTGAAAGTTGCAAATGGTAATCCCTCACTGCTTTTCCTTTTATACTCCAGCCTCAACAGCAAGGGAAAAGGAGAGGGACAAATCTGATGGCTGTAAAGGCCAGAGAGCCCAAGCCTAGTTTCAGATCCTCCTGAGCTTTCAGAGACCCTTTTCTGTCTTATTTTTCTTGAACATTTTGATAATTACCAATTCAAAATAATGAATTTTCGAAATTCTGTTCTAAGCCAATTGGTCCTTTAAATTTGTTATAGACTATTCACTATTTTGCATAATTCATTGCTGGCTCAATTTTGTTTGCATTTTGATAACTAACACTGCATTTATATTAGTATAAAAATGCAGATAAATACTATTTATATTTCAGGTTTCATTAATTCGGCTGCCTGTTATTTGCTTACCTGGTAGAAGTCATCATGTTAAGTGTTTAGGTTACAATGGTGAACAAGACAGAAGTAGCACGGGTCTTCACTGAACTTAGATTCTAATGAGAAAGAGCATAATCACACAACTAAATAATTATGCAACTGAAGAAAGAAATTATACAACTAAAGAAAGAAATTACACATTTTGAAAAATGCTATGAGGGCAATAAACTCGGTGTTATGAAAGAGTGTATATGGGGAACAAGGGTACGTTAGACAGAGTGGGTAAGGAAGGCCTTTCTGAGGAAATGATATTTGAACCAGGGTCAACATACGAGAGGGAATTGATCACTTGAAAGACAGGATGGAGGGAAGACATTCGAGGTGGAGGAAGTATAATGGCCAAAGGCACCAAACAAGGACGCATTCTGAAAACTGAAGTTACGTTAGTGGGACTGGTCAGTGGGACTGAGCACAAGAAAGAACCATAGTAAGAAGTACTGATTTTATTCTAAGTTTCATGAGATAGTATTAAAAGGATTTAAGCAGAGGAGTGACATGATCCAATTTATGTCTTTAAAAAAATCCCTCTGTCTATAGTGTGTTTAGTGATTGGACAAGGTCATGCCAAGCTGGGAGAGCATTCACGATTATCCATTCATCCCGACAGGAGATAATAGTGACACCTAGACTAGAGTCCGTGAGAACAGATCTAGGGATTATAAGGAGAAAAGGGTTGTGCTCATAAGGAGAAATGAGTGAGGCAAAAATCGAAAAGGTTATATTTCATCTTACTTCTGTGTTTTTAGTGTTTATTACACTGCCATCTGTATATGGTTACAATTTCCCACCATCTGAGTAAAACATTACTATTTTATTTTGACACAAAGGGAGGAAATCCTGTTTTCAAGTTAAAGACATTAAATTTCTCTATTCAGAATTTGAGATCATTCATTGTAGATGACCATTCCTCTTGTTAAAATATTTTTTACATTTCACGTATTCATTCACTCATTCACTCATTCATTCAACAAATATTTGAGTTGCTTGTAATAGTCAAAATATTGTATCATTTATTAAAGTTGTATTTTTCATTGTTTGTTTTCCATGTGAACAACAAAAAAAATGACTCTCCAGGAAAACGGTGTCATTGATCTTACTCTGGGTATTTCCTCACCCTCCTGGTTTTAAGACTTAATAAACTCTTTTTATTTCTTTCCCTAAATTCTTTCTTTCTAATGGATAATTGATGTTTATCAAGATACTTTTCTTCAGAATTTGAACTGGAGTTTGGAAATTGCTCAACCCACATTCTATTAATTCCTGTATTTTTCAACAGAAAAAAGAGAAGTCCTCTGTCATGATACAGAACAATGCCTACGCAGTGGCTGTTGCCAATTATGCCCCGAATCTTTCAAAAGACCCCGTTCTCTCCACCATCTCTAAGAGTGCAACCACACCAGAACCCAACAAGAAGCCGGAAAACAAGCCAGCCGAAGCCAAGAAGACCTTCAACAGTGTTAGCAAAATTGACAGAATGTCTAGAATAGTTTTCCCAGTTTTGTTTGGTACATTTAATTTAGTTTACTGGGCTACATATTTAAACCGAGAACCTGTATTAGGGGTCAGTCCTTGAATCTAGACACAGGCTAACTTTGGGATGGATAGTGACATTAAGTTTGGTTTGTTTTGCTATGTACAGTCTGACTAATAACTGCTAATTTGTGAACCAACATGTATAGTGTGTAAATAGCGATGTAGCTTACCAGTACACCTCTAATGGAGACACGCATTTGCTCACTTCAGGAACTTCAAGCAGAAAGCACCCCATGCCCAAATGTTGTTTTGAGATTTACCCTAGGGACTGGTTTAAGGTGAGTTTCAGATGACCTGACCTATTGCCTCTTTTAATAGCAATGAAAATGCAGAGCCTATACCACAGTTGAGGAACTCTTTTGACATAGGTCTTAATTGGAGTATTTTCTACTGTTGCCTAACTATAATGTAAGATACCATTGTCATTCCAAGACAAATTCTTCTAAATAACAGAACCTCATACCTGCAACATCAGTCCCCCTCCTGAGTGCTCAGAATCCCTCCTAGCGTAATTGGAAGCTTAGCGCACCTCTGAAGAAAAACTTAGCGATTTGACATCAGCTTTTAATTACTCTGTATAGTATCTATAGCCATGTACATATTACAGCATGACAAGCTCAAATAATTACGAGTAGCCCCTGACAGGATGTTAATTATGCCTAGAATTTAATAACTATTGGAATGTCATGGTCATTGCATTTTTAGAGTCAGCTTATTTGAAAGTAATAAATGAAATCCAACAGATATTTTTAATCACTGGAATCTACCTTAAATTAAAAAAGGTAACATTAAAATGTGTCTTACTCTTTCCAGGTATGAGTTGTATTGACATTGATCAGCTAAATTTTCTTGGTGCTGGAGACTGGAAAAAGCATCCAATTTGGCTGCTGTGGAGCAACATTCATATTGGATTAGAAAATTGTGCCAAAAACTCCCACCAATGAGAATTCATAGGTGTCACAGATTATAGATGAGCACTTATATGATTCTCTTCTTTCCTGTTTACTGCAAATTCTGCCTTAAGGCTTCTTTTCATCAGGACTCAGAAGCCACTAATTACAAAGGAAAGAACAGTTAATTGGCACATTTTTCTGTCTTGGAAGCAGTGCTTTCAGATAAGAATTAATGTAAATCTGCTTTTGTAAATTGCAACTTTAAATTTTGCTGACTCAAATTTACAACAGCTTTGTATACCAGAAGAGGTTTTGGTAAGAGTTGAACATTTTTAAACTGAAACTTCAAAACGTTACCAACAGATTGTGAATTAATTCACATGCACAAACACAATTAGCTAAATTAGAACACACACACATACACAAACACATAGCTAAATTACAAAACCACAGTTTCAATTTTATATAATTGCTAAATATTCATTTGCTAAAAATTCATTTTTCATTTAATATTTAAAAAATACTCTTATGCCCCTCAAATATGTTAATAGAAGTTAACAATTGTGTCTCATGCCTAGATTCAATGTTCTGGCAAACTTAAAACCCTTTTGACTCACATATACATTAGCAGTTATTAGTTGACTTTTACTAATAGGTACACCTTTATGGTGGTGTTTTTGTAGAAACATAAGTAGTCCAATAGTGGCATTTCTTGCAATTTTGTACAGTATTTCAGTATAGTGCATTAATAGGTATAAAATCAATAAAAGGAATATCTTACCGAAATAAGCAAAATCACAACAAAAATTTCTGTTCCTTTGCCTCGTTTAAGTTTTGTTTTTCTCATTTTCTTTGTTTTAGTGTGATTCTATTATGTGCTTTGCATGATTGTATTATTACCAAGGTCACAAATGCATCTTATCAACAGAATTTGCCATGAAGATAGACTTGAAATTCAAAATTCCCTCACAAGAGGTCATCCATCATCCTTATTAAAATAAATCGTTACATGAGCCAATAAATGCATTTCTTTAATCCCCTTTCAATAACACCTTCTTTGTCATCTAAATAGTTTGAAAATGTGCACTTTATTTCTACATTGAAATGGAAGATATCCTATTTTCGTATACATTTAAAGCATAGCTCTTCTGTGTAGTTTAGGGGAGTGTGCAGTAGTCTAAGAATGTACACAATGCTTGAAGGCAAGCAATAAAATGCTTCATACAGTATGCATTATTAGACAATTTGAAAATGTTGTTCTTATAAGTTCTGCATTGCCCCCTTAATGTCTGACTATAAATTATAAATTTATAAATATGTACACATGTAAAAATAGTTGTAAATAGCATTTCTGTAAGAAAAAAGAAAAGACTCATCTATATCTCTGGCAAAGGGCTGCACCTACATTGATGGCACCAGTTTTATTCAAATTTGTCATAGACTGCCCAGAAAAGTTATCATTATTGTTATTTTTATTTTTAGTTTCAGTTGAAAATCTTTTTTTAGCCTGATGACATCCTAACAGTTCAGATTTTCTGATAACGTGGGTCAGGATTTTCTGTTATTTCTCTTTGTTGTATTTTTATACACATTTTAATCTTTTTAATGTTTAGAGAAATCAAAAGGAGCCTTAGGTCTTGCTGGAGAGAAGGAGAATGCTCCGTGGAAAATGATTTTAAATTATAAAACCATAGCCTTCACAATTACCTTCCCTTCTATAAACCATTTTGAAACAGAAATGTGACATGGATTTATTAAAATAAGACTAATTTTTCAGGAAACGCATTTCTAATATACTAATAGTCATCTCTTTGGCCCATAATATTATACCTATTTTATGCAGTTGTACATTGACATAAAGGGTTATGGTGTGTAAAAAAATGTAGATAAATACATGTACATATATAGAGGTATCTCATTTTGTATAGCTACTACTGTGATTCAGCTAATATTTATTCAACAAATGTTTTTACATCCTACTATGTGCCATGCAGTGAGGAGGGTGTTAATACCACTCATGTCACACCTACAGAATTCAGTTAAAAAATTAAAGTACATCTCATTCTTATAAAGAGTGAAAATCAAAGAGTAAATGGAACATCAGTTAAGTTAGCACTGAAAGTTGTTTAATTAGCTATGAGCTCACTAGTGTGCTAAGATCGTGGCTGTTTCTCTCTTTTCTCCTATTCATGTTCCTAGTTGTTTGAATATAAAAACGGAATTAATATAATCATTTTATATTTTTTAAACTCGTGATTATTTTTTAAATGCCGGTCTTAATGTTTAGCAATCTTTTCAGGGATGTCTCTATTTTGAATTTATCTCAGGTTTGGATAAGTGATCCCCGTAGCCACATTTGCCCTTTTTTTCTTAAATAGTTCATAGTTTATTTAAAAAGAACACACATATATATATGAAATATATCTCAAGTGTTTATGATGTGGCTCTTTTTCTATTCCTGGTAGAGGGAACTGAAATCTGCCTGATATAGATTCTAGTGAGCACCAAAGCTCAATGGATTCTATGGACACTGGACTTTGGCATGGCTTGGCATCATTCCAATGGGAGGACAAGGGGAGTAGCTCAAATCACCTGCAAGATCACGGTTCTCCAGCATCTATTAAAAATATTTTCCAAGTAGTCCATACTTGATGTCCTCATACAAGGCCTGTGAAACACTAAAATGTTTATTATTACTTAATTTGAAATCTGGGACCCTCCTAATAGGTTTGTTACACAAGTGGTTTCTCTTGTTAGTCTTCCGGCATCCCTACATTCATCTGAATATTTTGAAGCAATTGCCAGATTTTTTTTCATATAAAATGATTCAGAATTTCAAGAGAAGCAGCAGCTGACCTATTTCTTTCCTATATTGCATTTATTTTTCTTTTAATTAAGGTTTCACAGGCATCTTGGGCTTCCCTTTTATTCTAAAATATACAGAAACAAAATTGAAACTGAGGAGGGTGAAGTTATTTTTAACATCTGCACACTTGGGAACCCAGAACACTGTATCCAAATCTCTCAAAATGGCATGGACAAGACAAATTATCATATTTTCCTCTTGAATTCATGTTTTAAAAAAATGAAATTCACTAATTAATAACTTTTAAGATCCATAATCTTGTGTTATCAACATTATATAAAAATATATTTCCATTATTATTAAGCACTCATATTTTCATCTTTTCAAAGACAAATTCAGGACCACAAAAACAAAAAGAGAGAAACCCACCAAAATAATGAGGTTTTTACTGGGTAAACTAAGTGAAGCATTTTCCCTTAACTTCTAACAAAGGGGAGAAATTATACACACATAACAGAAATACCTAACAGTCATGATTCTATCAAGGTACGCATCATGATTAAAATTTTAAAATAAGTAAAGTTAATGTAAAAAGCAGTTGGGGAAGGTAGTAATCAATAAATTATTCAGTATCTACTTATAAGTATTTTGTATCATGGTTTTCCTTATAATTCTTAATTATCCAACTTATTTAGATCACTTTTCAAATTTATTTAGTTGAAATGTTCTATTTTTGTTTATATAAGGAACATTTTCTTATATATGTAATTATTATATACCCCACTTCAAATCACTCTGTGTTGTATTTAATGTGTCACATCAGATAATATTGTCAGTAGAGAAGAACAGCTAACAGGTTTATGTTTCCATTTATAGTAATATTCCTGAAGAACTTTTAATAAGGTCTTAGCTTTGATTAGAAATTGTGTGTGTGTGTGTGTGTGTGTGTGTGTGTGTGTGTGTGTGTTTCCCAGGTATGAAAGAACATCTTGAGAAATTCAGACAAATTTATGAAATCTAAACTGCTCTATTAATGGATCCAATCACAAGTGTAGCTCTTATTAAACTAGCAATTCATTTAGTCAATAGGATAGCTTTTTTCAATAGATCTGTAACAAACTTATTGGAATTTAGTCCTGAACTATACACATTTTTGTGTAAACATTTTTTTCTGATGTATTTTTTGTTGATTTTTGAACCATTACATTCAAAATGGTATCACGATTCTGCTTGTGAGACAGAAAAATCCTTCTTGGATTGTAAGACAGAAAAATCCTTCTTGAGAAACTCCAAGTTTCTCAATGGAAGTTTATGAAAACCTCCATTAAATTGTTTGGTTGATCATTTGCAAATACCAAGTAATCTACCTTCATTACTGGTTAGTTTCATACCTTTTTGAGTTGAAATAGTTCTCAGTATTGTCCACAGAGAATTCACCTATAAGTACATGCTGGTCAAGTTTCCAAATCCTTCACATACATTACCTCATTTAGTCACAACCACTGTAATCACTGTGTGATTATTGAAGTTGTGGAAGTTTAGGATTTCTATATAGTACACGAACACACTAGTCTAACATATATTTAAGGCGAGGTAAAAAATGAAGCTATATTTTTCTTTGTTTTAATTAGAATTTACTCATAATTTGTGGCAGCATCAGTCCAATAAGAAGGCCAACATCTGCTTTTCTACTCAAGCAAATCAAGCAAACACTAAAACCAAACTAAGCAATCAAGAGTGTATTTTGTGAGACTACCTATATACTAACATTGGTTATAATTTAATTTCTTGGAATACATTGCATTTTTTCTTTTTTTGATTCATAGGTATTTATAATGTATAAAAATGCTTAAAATTGATTCAAAACACAAAATAATCACTTCCTGCTTTATTTAATTCTTTTGTTTTTTGCCAGTTTTGTTAGGAGTTAGACAGGTTTTTATTCACCATATTATTGGTTTCACGACATAAATCTGTTGGACATCAAATATTATATATTGATGTCATCACACACTTTGTTGCAAATTACTATTAGTAGCAAGAAGCCTTAACTGTCCCCAAATGCTAGTGTTGGAACTCTAAGTTTTGAATTTGTTTGGTTGGGGTGAAAATTCCAATTTTCCATGCTTTGTTTCCGAAGATGGACTTTACCATAACATGCTGCCAAACGCAAGCCTGTGTTATTGGATAAGTGTATTTGTGAAAACAAATGGTCCTAGAAAAGCTAAACAAAGTAGTTAGAATTACTTTGGGGATAATACCATACAGATTTATTCCCAATTTATTTATGTTTTAAATATTCAACACAGTAATTGAAGCACTTGGCTTTTTTTACACCCCTTGTCATGTATGACCACGTTTAATGTGTGATTAGAAAGGCCTAAACAAATTGAACTTAGAGCCACAATTCTTATAAATTAAACTTTGCCATCTATGGAGAAGTCCGTGATTGTTTATTGATCTTGGGTGTCTGCTCCATAATCGATTTCGAGTTTTTAGTATCCAAATTTTTTCAACATTTTTCTGAACAGATAGAAATTCAGGTTTCGGTGTGCTTCACTCTGAGGAATGGAACCTTTCATGAAATGTTCCTTTTAGAGGTGACATACATGGAAACCTTAAAACACTTCATTTGTGGCTAAATTAGAAAAGGAAAAAAAAGCAAAAAGGACTGAAATATTTTCCCCTTGCTACAAATCAATAATCAAATCACATGCATAGAGGATGCATGTTAAAGCTCCAAATATAAACTTTGAATATTCACGTTAGGTGAAATTAAAATTTCCAGGTGACAGTATACTGTTAGGGTAGGTTTTTGGGTTTGACAAAATTCGGGAGATAATAATATTTGTAATTTGTGACCTTGTTGTAATTGGGAAAAGTCACTATTTTTTATGTATGTAAGATACTTTAAACTTTATTGAATGTGTCATTATGCTTGCTGTTTAAAAAAAATTATAATTAATCACATACAAATTAATGCTCAGTATTATCTTTTTGTACTTATTAAAATTAATTTAAATATACTTGATCTGAAATTTGTGTTTTTTGTACTCTAATCACTCCATATCTGCTTACGAGAATAGAATTTATTATAAATGTGACTTTTTATATTGGGATATAAAACACTGATATTTTGTAATAGTGATTTTAAATGTTGTTAGTTTGTTTAACTTTCTTTTAAAATAAAATAAAAAATTATAGGTGACAGGAGAAGCATAAACCTACCCTGAATTTTTAGGGGTGAGATCATAAATTGATAGTATTGATCTCTTTAACCCAATAGGAAGTGATGCTACAGAAAACAAAAGTTCAGCCAGAAAATTGGCTGCACTCTGTCATAAAGGTGTCCCATTTACATGAAACCATTAAATGAAATAAATGTGATTTTATTTTCTTTAGATAGACTCAATTCATCATTCTATTTGTAAACTAGAAATATTGCAGTTTTCTAGTTGGATCAATTCTCTTAATTTAATGCAGTTTATGTAGATAAGATCCTCTTTTAATTATTGCTATTATTGCTAATATTGCTGAAATGAAATAATTTTAAGTGTCAAAATGGTATAAAAACAGCAATTGTTATCAATGGTAAATTCTCATACAATATTTCTCAACCCTAGCCACACTTTAAAAAAACCTCAGTAGTTTTAAGAAAACATTGGTACTACCCTAGACCAAATAAAGCAGAATCCTGAGAATAGAGTTATGACACATTTTTAAAACTCCCCAGGTAATTCTACTCTACAGTAGAATTGATTGTGTGTGTGTGTGTGTGTGTGTGTGTGTGTGTGTGTGTGTGTGTGTGTTTATTCTGTGAATCTATTTATGGGCTTCTTCTAAACTCTGGTTCTTGTTTGGAGACCTCTGCTTGCTTGTCTATAAGTTTAGTCTATATTAGTAAAGAAAAAAAGAAACAACCACAAAATTACATGAACATTACAAGTTAGCTTTTCGTGTAATATAGTGCATTTAAATGACAATACCAAATCTTACTCAACAAAGTATTCATTCTTGAAATGTTACTGTCTAATCAATTACAATCTAATAAAAGTTACTCTTAATTTGTACCCTATGAACCTGTTGGTAATTATAAACAATGTGAGTATACATATGATTATGTAGTATTATAATTGTGATTTCAGAAAATGCTTTTAAATCAAATTCTTAAAAAAATTATTCATACTAACATATTTTTGCTACTATTTGCCTGGGGGAAATCATGCTCAATTTAAATAATAAGGTGAGAATTTAGAACTCCAATTCACATCTCAATAAAATCATAGCCAGAAAAAATGCTACATTCTTTAATGGCATTTAGCTAGTTTTTTCAATATCAATTTATAGTCCAGTCTTTGTCAAATTCATGTAAATGAAAGCATACTGTAAATGGAAGCGTTTATGTCATCTTTGTTCTAAAGGATTCAGAAAGGGAGGAATTAAGGCTCAAAAAGGTTTTCTATGGAGATTAAAGTTTTGTGTCACCTTTAGAATGTACAGCCAAGGAAACTGCTGAGAAAGCAATAAGACTTAAATAATAGTAGTCCGTGAAGATTGTTGCACTGCCAAATGGAAAAGGTTTTATATTTTAAGGCCAGCCTGAGGTCATCATTAACTCTTGGAGGTTTTTAGATGGAGTTAGAAAAGCAAAAAATGGAAAACCAGATGTAACTAGTAAAAAAAGTATTAATGGCATTAAATCCCCTCAATAGCCCCTTGAGAAAATGTTGAATTACATCCAGACTTCTGGGTTTAAGAAATCAGGGAAATGGGTATTTTTAAAAATTTTAACTTTATCAACAATGTCAGTGGACATTTTGGAGTTTAATTATTCGAGGTTCATTTACTTGGGAAAATACATTCCTGTGGAACACCTTGTTCCATTAATGACTTGAAATTTTATAACATTTCTTCCATGAATCAATAAAAACAATCTTATGGAGAATTTCTAAATCATGTCTTAAGATGTATAATAATAAAACAATGTAAACTAGTAATTGAAGCATATTGGCTTTGAATTGCTCTTGCACTTACTGTTTGCTCATTTACTTTCAAATAAATACACACAAAATGCCAGATAAATAGAAAATGAAAGAATTTATCAATATTTAAAAATCATCATGCCTGTCCCTTAATGAGCTTACAGGAAGATTTCTCTGTAGGTATGTACCCTTAGGCTTATCTCAAAGTCCAATCCATTCCAAACAACTGACTATGTATCTGAGGAGAAAATGTTTTTAATTTTTTACTTCTCTCTCTCTCTCTCTCTCTCTTCCTCTCTCTCCTTCCCTCCCTCCTTCCTTCCTCCCTTTCTTCCTTTCATTTTGTTTACTTTACCTCACACTGATCATTTGATCATTGCCTTCCTATGTTTGATATTCTGGTATCCTATTCAGTAATTACATTGACCATTTTACCTCTAGGTAACTTTAGATAGTGTCAAAGTTAAGATACAATATTTTACTGAAAGTCATATTTAGCTTCCTGAAAGTCGGTATCTTAGTTTTGACTCTTTGACTAAGAGCAACAGCAACTGCTAAGTAACGTGAGCACAAAAGGAACTCAGGGAAAGGACATAAGATATCATATAAAAAGCATTAAAGGACCTGAGCAGGGAAAGTAGGGAGTTGACTGATATGTTGGAAAAACAAGACTCATTGCCTAAGTAGTTCGGTTCAAATTTTTGAGTAAAATAATCTGATAGGAGCAGTCTGGTCCATTTAACTCTATTATCTACAGTAAAAAAGATAAGCACAGCTGCTGGTATACCTCTCTGCCTGGAGAGAGGCAGTGCCATTAAAGAGGGGCAAAGATTCAGCATATACCTCAAAACATTGGCCATTACAGTGAAATAAGTTTTCTTGTTTTTACTTTGAAAAACTCCAAAAATTAAAATAATTTTTTAATTAAGGTTTATTGGTGTGACAATTGTTAGTAAAGTTACATAGATTTCAGGTGTACAATGCTGTATTACATCATCTGTATATCATGTTGTGTGTTCAACACCCAGGATGAGTTCTCCTTCCATCACCTTATATTTGATCCCTTTTATCCTCATCTACTATCCCCCCGACCCCCTTACCCTCTGGTGACCACTAAACTATTGTCTGTGTCTATGAGTTTTTGTTTCTTCATTTGTTTGTCTTGTTCCTTTGTTGTTTTCAGTTTTATGAAAACAGTTTTAAGAACTATCAGTGAAATCAAAAATACTTTTTTAAAAAAAGGAAAACAAAAAGACATGCTCTCAGTGTTCATATAAACCATTGTATTTTTCCAATTGATACAAATTTACTACTTAAGGATGATATAATTTATAATTGAATTGTTAATATATCTCTGTATAGTGTATATAATGTAAAAATACAATTAATGAACATGTACGAGAGCAAAGAATACACGTATTTCATAGATGTTGTTATATACATATCTGTTACCAAAATTGGCTCATGTTTAGTTTACGTTGGGATGGCAAGCCATCTACTTTACTACATACGCTCACAATGCCCCGATCAGTGGTGTTCCTCAATAAGTGTGGAGGTGACTGGTGGCACAGGTAAGTGAGTCATGATTGAGATGTGGGGTCCTCAGAGAAGACAATTCTTTGTCACCAAAGAAATATTTTATAAATTATTCTGATAGAAAGAATGTGTCCCTTATTGGAAAAGTGAAAACAAATTACATTTCCAGCACAGGATGTAGGACAAAAATATTCCATCGGTGTCTTTTCTTCCCATTTAAAAAAAAATATATAACATAAAATTTACTATCTTAACCATTTTTAAGTATGCAGTTCAGTGGTATTAAGTATGCGTGTATTCATATTGTACAACCATCACCACCATCCATTTTCATAACTCTTTTCATCTTGAAAAACTGAAGCTGTACCCATTAAACAACTCCCCGTGACCTCCTCCCTCCCTTCAGCCTCTGGCAACCACCACTATTATTTTAATCTCCCTCTTTCCCATATCCTAGCCTCTCATTCTACTCTCTGTTACTTTGCATTCAGCTTTTTATATTTTATTTTATTTTATTTTATTTAGATTCCGTATATTACAGGATAAAACTTTCATGTCAACTTCACTCTAAAGGATTCAGAAAAGGACAAACTGAGGTTTTGAAGGACTTTCTATGGAGTTAGAAGTTTTACCTATTCTGTTTCCTATCCAACGTATCCAGGACGAGAAAGAGACTAAAGCTTAATGTCAAACATAAATTATTCTGGCAAGGAATATTCTAGGACAATTAAGACAATCAACATCTTCAAACTGCAGTAACAAGACCAAAACAAGAGGGTGAACAGGTGAGCAGAACTGGAATGGAATTGGAACATGTGTAAATAAAAAAAAAAAAAAACCAAAAAGAAAAAATCCTCTTGATGACCAGCAATGGAACTACAATATCTTCTTTGTTTTCATTATGCATGCTGGTATGCTCATTACACATGCTGGGTCACACTCATATTAGATAAAATAAATAAGATGAAATAAAGCTATGAGCAGTGAATGCAACTTTATTTTAGTCAGTAGCTGAAGACAGTTACTAAAATAATTAATGTTGGAATTTGCAATCAATGTTTGATGACTTGGTCTTCCTGTTTTCAAAAACCAGAATTTGTCATTTGCTCTTAATATTAATTTGTACAGCTAAATGTGCATTTGGTATATTGTTGCTTCTTTATTCAAATAGTTTTTATACCGTGTGAGACATTTTGATACAGAAATAGGCATCACATCTATCATATTTAAGCTTAACTTATCTGATTCGCATATTTCAAGATACCACAGTAATTTCTGAAAGCAGTATTTTAATTTCAGTCTTTGCTCAGAAGAATGAAGTTCTGTTTATACAGGATGCCACTATTAATGACTCATTATTAAGTATACATTATTATAATTTCTATATGTAACTGTTTTAAATTTGATAGTGTTATAGTTAATGTTTTAATAACAAAAGGACTGAAACATTAGATAATAATTTGTAGTTTATATGATTTGAGTACACCATAGACAAACTTTCACAAAACATTGTGAACTACCTCTTGATTGAGCAAAATTAGGTTCCACATCATTTGTTTGCCTACTTTTCTCAGCTATTCCATAAATACTGCATTATACCGGAGAATCCTGCTGCATCCCAGCCTGTTTAGTGAAGCTAGTACCATTTCCCAACTCCTCCCTCTGACCTGGAATGTGCATGAAGTTCCAAGTCCTCCTTGTGGAAAACTTGTGCCTGATCACATGTTCCTGGACACATCGTTGGGCTCCTATGCTGCCCATTAGTCTGTAATATTAACGGCAGGTATTATGACCATCTTTTACAAAGCTTTTGATTGAAATTTAGGGAGACTCTTTATATCTGTGGATTGTTTCTTTTATTGGTTCTGGAAAATTCTCAGTCATTATCTCTTCAAATAGTCTTTCTCCTCCAGTCTCTCTCTCCCTCATTCCGGAGTGCCCATTGGATAGATATATGTTAGAGCTTCTTCCTCTATCCTCCATGTTCCGTAACCTTTCTTTTATGTTTTCTATCTCTTAGGTCTGCGTGTCTCCTTTGGGATAATTTCTCCTGAACCTTAGTTCTGAATGACTTGCCTAAATAACTTAAGCTAAATGACCTGCCTAAATCTACATTTTTAATATTTTGAATTTCCATTGTTACACAGTGATTCTATAATTGTCTTTCCTTGAAAATGATTAATATGAATATAAGCTACTTCTGTAGTTAATAAGACTTGACAAAAATCATACATTAGCCCACTTGAACCTCTAACCTGTGACTCCATGAGCTATGGCAGAACACGAGGGAAAGAACCTAGGGAAACTGAATCAAGTGGTTGCCCTCAGATCCTACCCCTTAGAGTTTTGTTTGGTTAATTTTCTGTATGTAGTTTCAGTCATATAAAATGGCAAGTGAATGTCACCGTTTCAAAATGATGTTGCAGTAACTGCTTTTCCTACACTCTATTGCAGACTTCAGTTCTCTTCATATACTAAATGCTCAATACATATCAACAGATTTCTTGACTGAATAAGTCTCTAAAAAGAAGTCTTGGCAATTGTCTTTAGCCAGATTGTACTTGAAAGCTCAAAAGGGAGTGACTTCACCTTGATGATACCAAAACATTCAATCTTCCACCGTTTGTGATGGTTGTGCCTTTTTTATTCAATTAATAACAAAGCAGAATCATCTTATAAAAGAAATAAGTGCCTAGAAAACATATTCAGATTGCATACATCAGAGAGCAGCTGTGGCCATCTAGCTGGTGTTTGGTATCAAACAACAACAACAGCAACAACAAATCCACTTCATCTGTAATTAATTACTCGTGGAAAAACTGCAAATATTTCTATAAACATTGTACTTCTTTCTAAAATATAAAACTATTTACAATTCAATGCCTGAAGATGACGATTACTCAAAGCAGTAAAATTTAAATGGATTGATTTTGATTTTAGATTCAAAAGAATTAAAATTATTGCAGATACTTTTAGAAGGAAATAGAATGTAAAGGGTATTCATCATATATGAGCCGTGCTAATATTTTATAGGGCATTAAATGTGTCTACTTCATAAATAAAAATACAAATAATTATTCTATAGAGCAAACCCATAGCACTATATTAACAGAATTCAGTTGAAGAAAACAGTACATTATAGGTATATTAGGCACAAAATTATTTATTGTATATAGAGTTTTAAAAATAACCTGCAGATTGTTAGGAAGGCTAGTAAAACAGAATATTCAGGTTTTAATGTCTCTACGGCCAGGCCAACAAGACTTTTATCTCTTCTATGAGTAAGAAATCACTGGTCCAAGAGCTATGCCACCCCTGCCACAATCAAAAAGACCCCTAATCAGGAAGCTAATATCATGTCTCTTGGTCCAGACCATACTGTGCTTTCAAACTTCCAAAATATAGAAAGTCACCCGACTGCCAGTTAACTACATTCACCATAGTTTACCCTTTTGGCTATTCTATTTCTAGAAGTATCTTTCTTCCCATACCTAAATTTACAAACACATACATGGATGTGTGCATACATATGATCATTGCCGCATTGTTTGCAATGGCCAAGATGTGGAGGCCGCCTGGGTGTGTGTGGATGGAAGAATGGTTAAAGAGGAGATGGTACATTTCTGGACCATGGAAGGAAATGGGTTCTTGTCATCTGCGGTGGCATGGATGGACCTGGACGGTATTGTGCTGAGTGGAGTATGTCAGACAGAGAAAGGCAGATGCAATGAGATTTTGCTCATATATGGAATCTAAAGAACAAAATAAACAAAACAGAAACAAATTCATAGAAATAGAGAATATTTTGATGGTTTCTACATGGGAGGGGGTTGGCGTTGGGTGAAAAGGGAAGGAATTAAGTGCAAATTGGTTGTTGCAAAGTAGTCATTGGGATGTGGGGTATAGCATAAGGAATATAGTCAGAAATATTGTAATAACTGTGTATGGTGTCAGATGGGTACTAGATTTATCAGGGTGATAGATGAGAGGTTGGGCGCTGGGTGGGCACAGGGTGAAAAAACTGAAGAGCTTAAAAAGTGCAAATTGGTAGTTACAAAATAGTCAGGGGGGTGAAAAGCACAGAGAATATAGCCAATAATATGGTAATAACTATGTATAGTGCTAATTGGGTACTAGAATTGTGAGGGGGATCACTTTTTAAATTATATAAATGTCTAAACACTATGCTGTACACCTGAAATTAATATAAAATAACATTGAATGTCAACTATAGGTGAAAAATTTTAAAAGGGGGGAAAAGGTGAAGGGGAATAAGAGGTTTAAATTTCCAGGTATAAAACAAATAAGTCATAGGGACGTAATGTACAGCATAGGAAATATAGTCAATAACATGGTGATAGTGTGGTACAGTGTCAGGAGATTGCTGGATTTATCATGATGATCACTTCTTTAGGTATATAAATGTTGAATAACTTTCTGTATACCTGAAACTAATATAATATTGTATGTGAACTACATATTAATAACATCTTTTAAAAATGACAATTATATGCAAACAGATTTTGTGTTTGTTTAGTTTGCTTGTTTGTTTGTTTTGTTTTGTTTTGTAATTTAAATAGGTAGCAAGCAGCAGAAAAGGGGTTTTACTTAAATGTTTTCTTTTCTGATGCCTTCCTGCTACTCAATGCAGGTAAGTGGGGTTTGGAGCCACCTTTTGACCTCATGAATGTAAACCCCTATGAAAAGGAAAGTGATTTGAGATGATGAATGCAAATTCTTTAAGGTAGGGTCAAGAAGTTTTATCCACCACATTGTGGGAAGACTAGGAAAGAAAGAACAATTACAGGAAGTGGAATCTATCTGGTTTGAAAAAAATAATATATGGGATTTTGAAATATGATGTCAAGAATTAATAGTATTTCAAATTGATTTTGTTTTTTAGAAGTTATTTACATCTAGAATAAAGAGGAGATTGAGAAGTCTGGCCAGAGTTTTAAAAAACATGTAAATGATCTATATACAGACCACAACTTAATCTCTAGAAGTCTCTTGAAATTGTAAAAATGTTTAGAGAACCGAATGATGAAGTGCTTTAGAAATGTGCACCGGGTAAATGTGGCAGAAAAAGACCCCGGAATTATAGCACTTCTCAAGCTAAAAAGACATCAGCAATGAAATGCTGTACTAGATAAATTTCCAGTACTGCTATGTGATGATTTTGTGGGTAGTGAAGAGAGAAATTCAGGGCTTCATACAATCTGTCCCTCAGAATATGCACTGTGAAGTGCTCTCACGAGAATGAAAAGGGAATAATCGAATGCATGAGAAGAGAGCAGTTGTGGACCAAAATATTGATGAATGAAGAAGGGACAACTCTTGGGAAAGAAACAAAACCATGGAAGGCAGGTGATTTCTAAATTTCAAGTTCAGTTTCTTATTGAAATACAGGAGAGGATGAATGTGAGGCAACTCTGAAATTGTAATTAGAGGGAAATCTATAATAATCGCCTTTGCAAAATTCTAAATGTGGCAGTGGGAAAGATTTTTAAATAAATAATTTTCAAGCCTATTGAAAGGATAATGGAGTGTGTAGTTCTCTCTTGGCACAGACAACAGCTCTCTCTGTCCATAAAATTATAGGGCAAGCGATACAGAACACTTGGACTTCATTAAGAAGAGTGCAGAGCTCTGCTGCCGACTGCGAAACAAGGAGCTACTTGAACAGAGAGCCAAGAAAGGCATCCACATCTTTCCTGTTTGCCATTTCATTCAAATATTATTGTAAATGTTTTAAATTATTCCCTCAACTCATAATGCAGAAGAAAAAGAGAGTTCTGTTTTTGTAATGAAGCCAGCTGTTCATGAAGGTTAAGAATAATGGGATGAGTGAGTATGCATATTTAAAGCTAATGTACACAGAAAGAGAAGTTATTTATGGTGTAACTATTGCAGATTGAAAGTCAAGAAAAAATGAAATTTTGTCTTGCTGAGCATCTGAGCAAGTAGATCACAGCTGGAAGTCTTTCACTTTTTATGTGATTCCAATTATTATTCTTCAGCTCACTAAGAATTACATAGTAAACTCACATATGGCATGCTAAACTTCTCACTTGAAAGATATTTTACTAACTAGGTATGCACTCTTACCTCTTCAAATACCGGAAAGCAAAGAATACAAGCTGTTCTCTGAAAATTAAATCCGAATGTCAAAAATGAAGTGTCAAACTCATATTTCAGTGACAAAATACCATCCGGGTCTTATAACTAGAAATATAGCCTGACTATAAATTGTAACATTTTCAATAGAACATTTGAATTGGAAATATTGTTGGTTGGCCACAGAAGCCTAACAAAAGTAGATCCTTCGAAGCAAACATCGTTAATGTCCATCCAAGCTCTACCCCAAGAGAGAGAGACTTAGCATCAGAATATCCTGGTCCTTGAGTATGAGTAAGAACATCCTGATTGCCAGATGGTTGCATGAGGCAAAATCCGCCTAATGTAGATTAATATCAGATTTATCACATTCCTTTGTTCTGATTACTGAAACACTAAGTAAAGTCTTCATCAGTATTTGGCTTCTCATTTAGGTCTGCCTCCTGTGAAACAATGTACTAGACATATGGACTAGAAATGTTTTTGCCTCTGTAATAGTTCTTTGTTACTACAACTTACCACTGTGGTTGTTCTGATTATATACATCACTTTCACATTTTAATTACTGAGTCTGTCCCCAAGAGAGGAACTGCCAGTGATCTGTTGACAATGTCTTATTTCTCAATAAGATATTAGATATAGGTAAATTACTAAGGACACAGGGGAGATTTTGAGAGTCCTTTACAGAGAAACGCCTGCTCGACATTCCCTCACCTCCATATTACTGTATTAGGAAGAGAGAAATCACATTTATTTTCCTCAGGTCATATCTTATTGCTTCGATTAACCACAATATAGTCACTTTCTCCTTATATTTCCTCAGTACATTTAATGCAGTTTATATCGATCATTATATACTCCCTGAATTAGATAACATACAGTGTCCAGTACATATTGATTGCTCAATAAATGTTACAAATAATTGGCATTTTTGTGGTTATTATTATATTTTAAAATCCAATCACCAGAAGGCACTGTTATCACAGGTCTTTCTCTTTTCATCAATAGCACTTAAGTTTTAGGAATTAAACTTTTCAGGATGCAATGTACATGTGTCATTTTCTTTTCTGGGGAGTTGCTACCCAGAACAGAATAGTATTAGTATAGACTTTCTATTTCTAATTAAGAGGCAGTATCAGTGGTACAAGAAAGAATGGTCTTGCTTCAACTTTCATGTGGCAGACTTCCATAAATGCTTCATGCTTTATCTTTACGTAAAGTTCCACCATCCTTGTAATTAGTGAAATTACCTTATAGAGACCAACAATAAGTTAACTCAAAACTTTTCTATTATAATAGTTTGAAGTTGTTTTGTTTCCTTTTAAATGGGTGTAAATGCATTGATATCTAAATTAAAAAGTAAAGAAGTGTGTCAGAGTCTGCAATCAGAACCATGTATAATAGAGCTGATGTGTTTACCGCTGACCATACACATAAGAAAATCTCAATCTGTTCATTTCCTCAATTACAGAGCAAAGCTGATCCAATGTGCATGGGCCTCTACCAGGTTATTATATCACCACATTCAAAAGTATTTAGGGGTAAATTCCATCATTGATTAGCGGACATTTGGTCCTGTCCAAAACCTCCACGGAGACAGTTAGTCCATGCCAAAAGGTGTTTGAAATTTGGTCCTGCTCAAAACGAACATGAGCTTGTTTGATTCATACCAAATGGTCCTTGATTTAAAACAAGGACCTTATTCAAAACAGAAAATGTTTGGAAAATGTCCCTAGGTTCAAATAGCCTATAATGTTTATTTCTACTTTTCGTTTACAGCATTAATACATTAAGAAAGTACTATCCTGTTTTACTGGTACGATGATTATGTTGGGGCTGTATTGCCAATAATGAGCCTTCTTGCCTCGGTAGGACAAATATCAGTAACCTTCTGTCATGGACTGGATGTCTCTATGGACATTTTGTGCAGCACCAAATATCAAGGACCAATTTCAAATGGTTGGCTGCCACCCGCTCTGATTTCCAGGCTCTGGTTTGGAAATGAATTCCTTAAGCAACTAGCCCTAAGTCATGTTCCCCTTCTGCTCACAAGTCCCCATGATGGAGAGGTTTTCACTTTTATTAACCTCACCAATACCGTCTACCAGGATCCAGATATATCTGTTTTCTTATTTGCTTTTCAAGGTATCTCATTTTCTCTTCCTTTCTCTACAGTTCAATTCTTACCAATAATAGCTAACATTTATTGAGCTAGATTGACTTTGGCATGCACTGCACAAAGATTTTTCTGTGAATCCACTCATTTAATTAGTATAACAAATATGAGACAGGTACTAATATTATGTCCGTTTTAACAGTGGGAAGCCTGAGGCACAGTGGAGGTAAGTAACTTGGCCAGTGTCACATACTAAGAAGAGGTAAAGAAATGGACATGTACATCAGCTTTATTGTTATGCAGCACTGATTTCTTTCCTGAAACTGAAAACTATTGCTTCTATTCAAGTATGATAATATTTCTGTTGTTGTATGGTCTTTGGGATTGCTTATGAAGTGAATATCTAAAGCCCAGTAATATACAAATGGGATAAGGTAAAAATACCTGAGAGGAGGAATATGCAGAAAACACCTAGATAAATACGTAAAGTTAAAACTCAACCACAACTTATTATACTAGATTCTTACAACCACAAATTGTACTGGATTTTTTATTGAATAGTTTTGATATATAAAATATCCTGAATTTTACTGATTTGTTCAAGTCTTCAGTAAGATATAATCTTCGCTGCACCTTCATATTTAAAGTTTGACAAATTGCTCATGTTCAGTGGAACTAACTGATTTAGCTGCATATTGGAGACTGTTTTAAAATACAGTGATCTTATTAAAATGTTTTCTTCCCTTAGAATTATCTTTTTAATAGACTCTCAATGTTTTACTGCACAGACATATGGAGGTCAAGGACACCTGAGAACAAACACAAATATGGTTATTTAACTTTGTATTTTATATTGATGAATGTCATCTTACAGTATAAAGGGGAAGTTTTCCAGTACACAATAAAAATCATTTTTAACATAGAGACTAATTGCTTATAAAGAAATTATTTTCATAATAAGATAAGGGCATTTGTAGTTCTCTTGAGGTATATGGTCTGCCCATTTAACGTCTCCTTCTCAAGGATATTTCAATAACTCTGTAGCACTCTCATTTTAGTAATTTCCAGAGTTTGTGTGATGGATGGAAATCATAACATAATGTACCAATCTGTGGTTTTCTGAAGATGGTGGCAATAATTTATCTGGCATCCTTATTTCAGATTAATAAACTTTGCTATGGATTACATGAGGCTCCTTATTTACAAATCAACCCCAAAATGCCCATTTCTAGGGTGGTCACTAGTGAATGCCAGTTGATAATGTGGGACTCACTAAGGAGAAATATTTCAGAAGGCTGCTAGTTCCTTCATAAGACTTTGTACCTTAGTCTCTGGAAGAGGTGGTCTGTGTAATTTATGTGACCAATCCCCAGAATTTTATATACAGGTGAGTGCCTTAGAAATATTTTGTTAACAAGTAATAATAGGAGAGTTCAGGGAGGAAATCATATATATTAAAGAGCTCTATATTTATAGTCAATGTCTCCATTTAACAAAATGAATTTGCCTGAGCAATATAGGATTGATTGCCAGGGATCTTCAGTAAATGTGAAGTAATTTTGTATTCACCTTATCTGCCCAATTGGTTTTATCGTTCCATTTTGTTTTGTTTACTGTTGAGAAGACATTTTAAAGAAGATTATATCTGAAAGCTATTGTGGTAACATATGCATTAATACCTCCACATGCATGAAAATTCTCATACTTACCACCATACAAATACCTGAGTGGTGGAACAACCGACTCAGAAAGGCATCTTATGTACATGACCATGGCCACACCCCTACTATTAGTCAAAAGAGAATGTTTACAGTCACTATTGTCTCTTTTTTTTTCTACACTCATTTTCAATCCCTCATCAATTCTTATCAACAACAAATACCTGTGTCCAGCTGGAAAAAAAAATGGTGCTTCTTTAAATTTTTTTTATTTTACTTTTTTTTCCATTTATTATTAAATTTATTGGGGTGATATTGCTTAAACAAATTATATAGGTTTGGAATGTATAATTCTATAATACATCATCTGTATATTACATTGTGTGTTCACCACCCAAAGTCAAATTTCCTTCTTTCACCATATTTTTGACCTCCTTTACCCTTTTCTAACCCCTCTTCCTCATTTTTCCTCTAGTAACCACTAAACAGTTGTCTGTGTCTATGAGTCTTTGTTTCTTTGTCTTGTTCATTTGTTGCTTTCAGTTTTATATCCCACATACAAGTATGAGTGAAATCATATGGTTCTCAACTTTTTCTGTCTTACTTCGCTTAGCATGGTAATCTCAAGATTCATCCGTGTTGTTGCAAATTGCAGTATTTCATCTTTTCTTATGACTGAGTAACATTCCATTGTATTTATGTACTACATCTTCTTTATCCAATAATCTTTCAAAGGACATGTCAGTTGTTTCCACATCTTGGCCACCATGAATAATGTTGCAATGAACATAGGGGTACATGTATCTGTACTGATAAATGTTTGCAAATTTTGGGGATACCCAAGAAGAGATTGCTGGGTCATATGGTATTTCTATTCTTAATTTTTTGAGGAATCCTCCATACTATTTTCCATAATGGCTGCACCGTTTGACATTCCTACCAACAATTTATGAGGGTTCTTTTTCCCCTACAACCTCCAACACTTTTAATTACTTGTCTTGTTGATGACACCATCCCTTGGACCCTTCTCCTTTTCTTCATCCCTAATGTCACTGCCTTCACTTAGCATCTGTCTTGTTTCCATGGCCTCTTGAAATACTTCCTCACATTGTCTCTCTCTATTCCTATTCACCCTTCATCCCGAGCAGAGGTTTCTTTCTAAACTCAAATTTTGATCATTTCAAGTTGATACAAGATTTCTAGTTTCTGGTGCCCGGGTGTGGGGACAAAGCCCCAAAAAACAGTTTCCAGGCTCTCGGCCTCACAATAGAAAGGTGCTGGCTCGGGTAGTAAATGGCCATCAACTGTGATCAGATGGCCAACAGCTGTGGCTAGTTGGCCGTCAGCTGTAACCCGTAGGCCATTGGCCACTAATATAACCATTGTGGCTACGCTAGCAGAGAGAATGGGGGCTAGCAAGAAGATGGTGGCTGGCAAGCGCGGACTGCTGTTAGGCAGATTATGTAGATCCTGCTTCCTGTGTCTCCAGCCCAGCCGCCAACGAGAAAATATTGGATTGATTCCCCTATCTATGGCTCCATGGATGTTCCTTTTTGGCCTCACCATGTCCTGTGTTCTTATGTGGGGAGCGGGAGCTGAGACCCCGCAGGCCGCCTCGCACAACAAATGGCGCAGCGAGCAGGGTCCCCTGCACGACACTGGGGTTCGTGGCTTGACACACTTGAAGAATAAGGATGAGGACCCAGAGAGGTAAATTGAAGATGTTTATAGTTTTATTACAGAAGAGGATAGTTTATTAAAGCAAAGAGTTACAGCTCCCGAGCGGGAGAGGGTACCCGAAGCTGGGATGCCCACCAGCTAAAGCAAAGACTTCTGTTTTTATACTTTTCCTTGTATCTCTAAGGAGAAAAGCTGACGTCTACTGGCATAGTTTTATCAAATTCTCAGTGGTGAGAAGGCTTTTGAGAAGGCTTTTTGAAACAAACCAACTGTCTTGTGCTAATGATGTTTCCCAGGGCTACAGCCTTGAAGATATGACTGTCCTTGTCCATTCTACCAGGGAATTCCTGACTGCCTGAAGTCATGCTGACTAACCTGCCTCAAGGGTACTGCTTAATAACTAACAATTTCACAAGGATAAAATTCAAACTAAGCATAGAGGCCCTTCATAATATGACTACTTCCTAAATTATAGACCTTATTATATTGCCATGTTTTTTTTGCCCTTTTCTTCAAGCACTTACTTAATTCTATGACTGCAGTAGAGTATTTCCTGACCTCTAAATGGGTTATATGTATTTTTTCCTTTGTGGCTTTGTATGTTTCCCATTTCACTGGCCTGTTCCCCACCTTCCTTCCATCCTTGCCTGCTGAAAACCCTTTCAGCCTTCAAGACATAAATTCACCTGTAGTCTCTTCTGTGATTTATTTTTTATATTTTTCTAGAATTCATTTTTGTCTTTAAGCCTCACTAGAATTTAAATTAAATGAGTTTATTATGTTTAAAGAACATAAAATGATGCTAGCAAGGTAGAGCATATTCATTTTCTGTCTGACTACAATCTATCTTTTAGTCTCTGTCCAATGTATCTGAAGCTAAAAGCCTATGGACGGCTATGATATCTGCAGCTCCTTTTAAATCATGCCTTTAATAAATTCTCAAAGTCTATAATTCTTTATGATCTATATATTATACTGACATATTTTTCCTACTTCTCTCTTTAATGGAAATAACAAGGAGGTTAAAGTGTATGTCTTTTTCAAGAATCTTAATTCTACTGGGAATGAAATTAACTCCTGCAATCATATATTACAATTTATGATCTTTCTTTGTCCGCAGACTTTGAACCACCTGAAATTATGCTCATAGCCTATCCACTTTAAATCACTTGGCATTGCTAATGAACCCCACCTGGGAAATACAAAAGAGATGTAGGTACCCATTAATAGTAGCAATCTCAGTCAAGCCTGACCACCTCTGCACATTAAACACCACTCTTTGAAAATGACTTCTGATATATGTGGCTGTTTGAAATTTTACAAGCTGTTTTACATGAAAAAAAATTCAGAAACATAGATTTTCTATGTATTTTTTGTATTTTTGTCAAGATTGCCTTTTAAAAATACTCAAATGAAGAATCAAAGTGAAATGGTTTAAAAACGTTTGCGGAGACAGAAGACTGAAACCAAGCAGGATATCACTGAATAAGTGTCAGATAGATTCAAAGGAGTAGTGAAGAAAAAATGTGGAGAACAATGTTAAAATATTTCACTAAGGTTTATTAATAATGTAGTTCAAAATATTTAGAATTAAAAAAATTATTTAGATTGAAGATTTAAAGAAAAATGTAACATATACACCTAAATTTATTCCCTTACTATAATGATACATTTGACTCCCTAATTTCAAATACAAAGAAGAGTTCAGAGAGTAAGACATAGTCTCCTCCACAAGAATCTGTGAACAAAATTGTGGGGACAGAATCCCAGAGAGCAGTTTCCAGGCTCTCGCCATCACGTGGAAAGATGCTGGCTCGGGTAGTAGATGGGCATCAGCTGTAACCAGTTAGCCATTAGCCACTAATATAACTACTATGATTACGCTAGGGGGATTGTTGGTTGGTTGGCAGAAAAGCAGATGGCGGATTGATGATTTTGTGGATCCTACTTCCTGTGTCTTGCCCAGCCACCAGTGAGACTGAGGTGCGGAAAGACCCCCTATTGGGGTACTAGTGGATTTTTGCTTTTGTGTCTTGACTAGCTGTCATGAAGGGCGGCCCGCGGGGTCTCTGGTCCCGCTCCCCACACAAGAACACAGGATATGGTGAGGCCAAAAAGGAACACCCACGGAGCCATAAGTAGGGGAGTCATATCACTATAGTCTCACTGGAGGCTGGATTCACACTATGTGTGACCTCCTGTCCACTTTTCTGCCAACAGACGAACTCGACTCTCTTCCACTCGACTCCCCAACGTAGTTGCGGCAGTTATATTAGTGGCCAATGGCTCAATGGTTACAGCTGATGGCCATCTACTACCTGAGCCAGCACCTTTCCACATGAGGCCGAGAGCCTGTAAACTGCTCTCCGGGGCTCCGTCCCCACACCAACCGCCATTGAGAATATAGTGGTATAACTCCCCTATCTATGCTTCTCTTGTTCCTTTTTGGCCTCACCATATCCTGCGTTCTTGTACGGGGAGCGAGAGCTGAGTCCCTGCATGACAAAAATAACGTATTTGATTCTACTGGGTTTGTGAGTTCACATAATGAGAGTTTGGATAATGAAGGATGCCTACATTTGTATGAGCATTATATATGCTTATACTAATTTCTAGGAAGATTCTTTGTGCAATAGTGGTTCTATATCTCAAGAAAGCCTTATTATAGCCATTGAGAACATGTTTTCAAAGACCATTTTATTTCTTTTTTAAAATGTTTAAAATATTCTCATTAAACGGTACTTATTTTATTTGTGTGTACATAAGGCAGTTTGATCTGAATTTTGTCCAGTCCTGTTGTCATGTGGGGTCTCTGGTCCCGCTCCCCACATAAGAACACAGGATATGGTGAGGCCAAAAAGGAACACCGACGGAGCCATGGATGGGGGGGTTCATACCACTACACTCTCGCTGGCGGCTGGGCTGGAGACACAGGAAGCAGGAGCCACATGATGCGCAACCTGCCATCTGCTGCTCTGCCAACCAAACAAGCAACTCTCCAACCCATGCACAGCAGTTATATCAGTGGCCAATGGCTAACTGGTTACAACTGATGGCCACCTAGTCACAGCTGATGACCATCTACTACTTGAGCCAGCACCTTTCCACGTGAGGCCGAGAGCCTGGAAAATGCTCTCTGGGACTCTGTCCCCACACCTGTTTTTACCAAGGATAGGAAGAAGAAAAAGAACTCAGAAAATCTTGAATTCAATCATTCTGCTCTCAGACAATGATCTTCAAATTTTCCATCTCCCTTTCTGACTATCTTTCCTTTTGGACTAATCTAGATCCTCTTCTCTCTTAGTTTATAAAATATATTGAATATTCCAAACTATTCTTATTTATAAGTTTTCACTTATCTTAAAACAACTACCAACACTACTACTACTACTAATAATATTTATTGGATGATTACTACATACCAGACACTGTTATATGAACTGATTTGTTTATTAACTCATTTAATTGTCATAATAGTCCTATGAGATAGGTACTATTTTTATCTTTTTTTTTCCAAGCAAGGACAGTGAAATTGAAACAAATTAAGTTACTTCCCACATTTGGAGAGCTAGTAAATATTGAAGTTGGGATTTAAATCCAGGCAATTTAGTGATAATAGCTAGGGCTTAACCTCTCTGCTAAAATACATTTACATATCTTTTTTTTTTCATTTTCCCTCAGTGATATTTTATTCACTTAAAATAATCATAAGAGCACTAATAACTGGTATGTTAGAAAGTGGAGATTTCTGTTTATTAAAATCATACTTATGATAAAACACATTTTAAGTTAAAGAAAGATTTTTCTTCTTAATGATATTAAATTAACAGTAAATTTAAGCAGTCATTTTACTTTTTCATAGTAACAGCCCTGTAAGTAGATTGTATATTGAAGTTTCTCATTCTGCCTTCATCTCGCTGACTTTGGGGTGTATGGTGAACAATGTTCAGGAAAGAGCCCCGAAGGGCAAGGAATTCTAGGCTAAGAACTGAATGAGAAGTATGAGCTGGGCAGGGAACAAGAGGATGCTTTAGAAAGATGGTGTGGAAAGCATATGATTTTTTTTTAATTTATTAGTTTCAGGTGTACAAGAAAAGGTAATACTTAGACGTTCATCATTTATATCCCTCACACTGTGAACCCCTTTCCCCCCTTCCACTATCCCTCCGACCTCGCACGGAGCAATCACATTATATATATAAAATTATAGTTGGCATTCATTAATCCACATTATCTCTGAGGTAGTCTCCCAAATAGGACACATGTCCATCGGATACCCAACAAAATCTTTACAACATTATTGAATACGTTCCCCAAATTAATTTTCAAAAACCCTGAGGCCCTCTTGTGGTTACCAGCTGCTTCCTAATCCCTTCACCTTTCCCCTTATGCCCCCTCACCCCCCCACCGCCCATATGAATTTAAAGGGGGAAAAAGGGACTGTCATGGAACTGGAATACAAACTGACAGTGATGGGATTTTATGTTGAAGAGATAAGGAAGGGTCAAGTCATAAAGAGTCTTGAAAGCTAATTTATTCTGAATGTGGACTTTGTTCTATGTATTTTGGGGAGACATCAAAGGTAATGAAATGTCAACACTTTCATTTTAGAATCACTCTGGTTATGCTGGAGGTAACAGGGAAAGGGAGATATCAATTAGGAGACTGATGTAGTGACTCTAGTAAGAAATGATGTTTCCTCAAGTAGATGATGAAAATGTGGGAATAATAGCTCTGAGAACCAATTAGGAAGCTGAAGAGACAGATCTCAGGGAATGATTAGATATAGGTCATAAAGGGAGAAACAAGACTAAGATTAATTCCATGTTTCTGTCTTTAGAAACTGGATCGATAATAAGTATGTCACCAATAACTAAAATAAGAAGCATAGACACACATTTAGTTAGAGGAGGGAGTAGATTGGTAAAAGAAGACAATTCATTTGTGTTTTTTTGTTTGTTTGTTTGTTTAGTTTGAGGTCCCTGAGGATCTGAAGGAGTTCACAGTGATCTGAGCTAGACCTAGAAATTTGGAAATATTCAGAAAATCAGTATTTTCTGAAGCAATGGAAGTGGATGACATTGGGATAAAATGTGTCTGAGAGAAGTGAATTCTTAACTTTAACCTGGAGGAAAATTGTCATTTACAAAAGAGACATAAATAGGGACGCCTTCAAATAACATCCCCCAGGAAGGACTGTGGGAGATTACTAGGTCTTTTACAAATGTGCTGCCAATAGAAAAAACCTTAGTATATTAAAAATTATTCCACTTAACATTCTTAAGGTGACCATTTCTCCTAGGTGGATGGACTGGTTCTAGAGTTATACTCTGCAAATATGCTAATTTTGCTAGTCTCAGGAAGACAGACAGAAAATGGAATTTATATGTTGGGTTCAACACCATAGGACCCAGTTCTAAACTAATTTTGGAAAATCTATATATAGATATAGATGATAGATATAGATATAGATGATATAGATATAGATGATAGATATAGATATAGATATAGATATAGATATAGATATACTATAATATATATGCTTTGTAGATATAAACATTACTATTTTAAAATGAAACTTTAAAAACCTGAGAACCCGAAAAGTATTACTGCTCTTTTTTTCTCTTTTTCTGAAATGACACTAGCTATAGCTTTACAAATTAAAAAAGAAAACCAGTGTACCGGTTTTCAGCTTATATTCATTTGTTTATTCATCCATTCTTTCGTTTGTATTTTTTTTAAAAAAGAACAGCACATGATTTTGTTGTATTTATCAGATGTATATAAACAACAATCTATATCTATAATTTATAGATATTTGGTTATCCCCTTATTAATCTTTCAAATAACTGAATACTTAAAAGAGGTTTTTAGACACAATTTAATGTCATTAATTCTCTCCCATTAGTGTAGGCAATCAACAAATTATCATATGTATAAAATTTAATGAAATTTCTAGCAATTTATTTTTTAAAACATCAATAGCCTTATTGTAGAACAAGTAAATACCATGCTTCTTGGCATTTTGATCATTCTTTCACTCCAAGTGGTATATTTTACAATTGCAACTATCAGCAAAGAAAATAGTTGGAAGATTAAATGATGTTTTCAACAGTGTTTTTATGAACTTAAAAAAATGAATCCTTGTGATTACAAGTCATTGCTTGAATTTTATTTTAATCCAGTCTCATGATGTTTATAAATCTTACCAACCTGAATTACATTCATCTTTTCGTTGAGTGTAAAAATAAGTCTTGCTGAGGTAGAGAAATTGTCAGGAGTAAAATGTGTTATGTTTTATTTGAGTAACAGATTTCATTCTTTTAAATATCCCACACTTTATGCTTTTCTGTTGGTTTGTTCAGCAGAAGTATAGAATAAAATGTGACTTGTTTAGGTGTGATGATTCATTTTGTCTCTCTACCTCTAATCTGTTAATACCTTGAACACTGGTTATTTTACACTCTCAAGTGACTGTAGGCTATTAAAAAAAAAAGTAGTCCAACTGAGTATCAAAACAAATAGAATAAGTAAAGGAAACTTATACTTATTGTGCCTTTTGTATGTACCTGCTGGAACATACTTCTAATTATATCATTGAATCCTGGAATAATACTTCAGGGTAGTAATAACTTTGCCCATTTTACAGATTAGGAAATTGAAGGCTAGAAGGTTTATGTGATAGTTTACAGTTCCCTGTATGTTAAAAGGTAGGCATAGGAGTCAAAACCTTCATAGTTCCAAGAGCACATTACTCTGCTTTACTTTTAGTTTAGAACTCCACAAATAATGTTTATACATGGTATTTCAGAAGCATTTGATAACAATCACAATATTAATAATCAATGCACACATAGTACTTACTATATGCCAAACAGTAAATACTTTACATAAATCAACTCACAACAACTCTGTGGAATAGATCCTATTATTTCCATTTCATAGTTCAAATAATCTGGCAAAGGTCATTCAGTGAATAAATAGAAAAACTGAGATTTAATTCCAGTAAGTTATTTCAGTATCACGGGCCTTGTTAATAGTACATTTACAATAGTATTTTGAAAAAAAAAATTGTAGGAGTTCCTAGATCTTTGAAGTTTACACAGAACTAAATCCCCACAAGAGTCCATCAATCCTTGGGTTGAAAAATAGGTCTTAAAACTAACCTTAAAGAAAACAATAAATATATTTAGGGCAGAATTGAAACTCTATTATGGATTTTTTTAATACAACGGATTATAAACAAGCAATGCAATGGAGAAAGGAGGTGCAAAAGAAGAACAGCAATTTAGAATTACAATGGAAATAATCAGCTTGCAGTACTAATAGAGTGTGTTATTTCCTGTTAAATGAAATGTAATTTTGTTTAAGCAAAATACTTTGATGGGCTCAAGTTGGCCTAAAAGGAGAGAGGAGTGGGGCCAGAGGTGATGAGAAGAGAAACTGTTCCTTTACCCAGTTTGCACTGGGCAGCCAGTCATTTGAAGGTAAAATAAGGGCCTTGAGTATAAACTGAGGGATAAAGATATATTAGTTTTATTTGAATTATAAAGGAAAAGCAATGTCAGAACTGGAAGACTTAGACCATCTCAACTGACATTTGTATTTTCATTGGGTGCTATGATATGTTCCTTCTAATTCAGAGGCAGTATGTCTTGTTAGAAGTCTCCATCTAATTGCACATCATTGGCAGCAAGCCAAACAATAGCCTGGATAATATAGAGGAATGGTCTATTCCTTGTCATATGTATTTAAGGATTTAACTGTTCAATTTCTCTTTAATCATGATGCATGATTTGGATTCTTTACAATTCCTCAGGGCAAAGAAAACTTATTCTACACATATTATGAATAATATCGCATGTCTGAATAAGATGTCAGAATAAGCCCTTTACCAGTCAAGCAATTTCTAAGTTGAATACCTTGGAGAAGTTTTACAATTATTTGTTAAAAGTTTGAAATAGAAGACTGTACAATTGAACTCTGATTCCCCTTTGTCAAAATATTAATTTGTCAAGATTCATTCTACTATTTGCAATAGATTTGTTTGCACTGAATTTATTTAAATCATATATGAAGTTTTTCAATTTTTAAAAAGTACTCATAAAAATGTTTTTAACTTTTCACAAACATCCCTTGCAAAATCTAACTGTAATAGCATATACGATATTTTACAGACTATTATCACAGACTAACATGCCTTAATTTCCTCTTATTATCCCAGTATGCAAAATTGTGGTCTCAGAGTTTAGAAGTCAATTAAAAACAAAACATAGTTTTCTTATGTGGACATATTACCCTTGCTTAGCCGAACAAATGTTATTCATAAGTTGTTCTACGTTTTCTTTTTTGATCACCCAATCTTATCTGTCCATATTAATTCTCTCTGGAAATCAATATCCTAATAATTATAAGATGGCTTTTCAACAAGTGTGAAGATTTATTTTTCCTAAAGGAAGATTTTGGTTGAATGATTGCTGAAAGGTTAGATGTTTCAGATTCTCTTAGAACTACTTTCTGACTTTGTTTACACCACTTTATTTGATGCTGGGGAAAAGAGTTAACTTCTCCATACCTTCTTTTTCTGAATTAAAATACATGTTTCCTTGCGGTGACAATAACTGTTAAAATAAATGTATCAAAAATGGCTCAAACACAAGAGAAATATATTTCTTACTCACATACAATTGTGTATTTCTGGTCACTAGAGACTCACCACAAGGAGGTTTGGGATCTAGGCTTCTTCACATGTGATTCCACCATCTTCCATATGAGACTTTTAGATTTACATTGCTTGTCATCATCAATCTCACAGTTGAGGCAACAGTGCGGCCAGTCGCACATAGGGATATTTATAAGTCAGTTCACAAAATGATAGATAACTCTTTTGCTTACATTCCATTACATGACTAGCAATATGTAAATTGCCACATCTATCTGCAAAGTAAGTTAGGAAACATAATCTATGGATGCGTGACAAGACGAATGAGAGTTTGGTTAATAGCTGTGCCAGTCACTCTCACAATCTTGATCTCATATTATAGCATTTATGGTCAAGAGAAACAAATTAGAAGAGTTGCTCCTGCTCTCCTATTATAAGTAGAGAAAGGAAACTTACCCACATCTAACCAGCCAATGAAATGGGAGTTAGCAGTAGTCAAAACGTGGTCCACATAAATCACATCCACAGCATCTATTGCTAGCCAAAAGCCATTGTGGGGGACAAGGGAGGATGCTCTTTCCTTTTGAGGCTTTTGTCTTTGAAGGTTAGGAAATTGTGGGAAGTGGAAGAATCGGTCTGTTACCTTTTTCCCCCCAACATTTCAATTAATAATTCCTTGCCTTAGTGCTGTGATACTGAGTGCTCATTGTGAATGACATGTGAACAGATCGTGAAAGAGAGAATATGGATAAAAGTACCCATATTCCTCTAGTTATTCCTGGGACATTCCAGATACATCTATTTTTTTCACAAAGAGTTAAATTTAAGATTTAAGATTTGTTGAAGGACATATTCTTAATCTCTTACATGGGAGGGGACAGTATAAGACATTTTTAATATCATATTTACTGTATAATTATGAGGCACTTAACCTCTTAAACCATTCGTCCACAAAGTTAGTTTAAAAGGGGTCATTATCTACTTAGATAGTTATTGAATTTTAAAGTAATGCCTGTTGCTTAGAACAATAGCGTGAGCACAGCAAAATATCTGACATTGTGAAACCAGTAATAGCAGCAGTAAAGAAAGTCTGAGGACTTTCTTTACTTTACAAGGGAATGCTTTACTTTACAAGGGAATGCGTGTGGTTATATTTGACCTGAGGATATCCCTCCTTACAGCACTGCTGGATCCTGGTCAGCATGGCGTTTCCCAGGCACTAGGTAACCCCGTTGACAGGCAAACTGTTCCCATAGTTGTTCTGAAATAAAGGATTGTTTACCTTCAGGGGTGATCTGTTCTACAAGGCTATACAGAATCTGCCATTGTTCACTGCTCCAATCTCACCTTACATCATCCTCAATCTCCTTCACTACACTGTTCATGGTATGTCCTCCTGCGTGCAATCCCCTTTCCCCCTGGTCTTTTCATGTATTTTTCCTTTATGTCATACAGATTTCATCTCTAATGTCATCACATTTCCTGACTATCATCCCTAGGATGTAATAATTTGCCTTTCATCCCTACCCAAGTCACTCTCTGTCAAATTATTGTTTTGTTTTCTTCATGGTATTTAAATGACTTGAAATGATTTTACTTACATGGCTGCTTTTTTTCTTATTTTCCTCCTTGTATTCTAAGCTTGACAAGGAAAGTGAACTTTCCTTGTTTGTTTTGCTCACTATTGATGTGTTTCTAAACCCAAGAACAATGTTTGACATATTCTAAGTACACAGTCAATATTTGTTGAATGAAGGAGACAATGGTAAATGGGTTAGAGAAGCTGATATGAGTCCTTAGAATATAGGGAGGTTCTGAGAATGAGCAATGAATTGCAAATTTCCCCTGAAATATCTTTTGGGGAAAAATTGTGTATCTTCTCATCAAAGTAAAAGGAAACTGTCCTTTCTCTAATATTTTTACCATTCTGATCCTGGTAGAATTATGTTTATATCCTTGACAATTTTGAATGATTTTTGTTAATGCTGGTTTGAGCATCATCCAATGTACAAAATGTACAATAATGTATAAAATAATTCTTCATGAAATTCATTATGCCACCTAGAAACCTAGAATGATTAAGCTTTGTAATTATAAAAATAGCAACAACGATGATTAATTTATAGCTACCAACAATACAATCAATAATGATAGCAATCATTATTGGGTCAGTGAACTTTGTAAAAAAAGTGCTGTATTTTTCTTTTTAACATGAAAACATTGAGTTTTAAGGGTTTGAGTAGTCTTTGGAAGGTCATACATCCAAGAATCAGTTTTCCACCACAAGTTTTACTGATGGTAAGGTTTATACACCTTAACCATTTGCCTATTTATCACCAGCACCAAATGTTTATTGAGTCTTGTGATGTCCTGCAGAGCTTAGATTATGAAAAACCCAAGCAGTCTGGTTTCAGAGCCCATGTTTAAAACCAGTATTCTGAGCTACTTCCTATTTTAAATGTTTACTCTGGTCTTCAAAAGAAATATACTGTTCTTAAAAAAAACAATTTTCATTATATATTTTTAGGGGTAGAATAAACATGGTTGTCTAGTCAGGAAGTCTTTTAATGTTCATTAAAATAAATTTTGAAAATTTATAACAATTACAAATTGAGAATGTAAGTTTCATACATGCTTGTGCTTGTTGTATAATAAAGGAAAATTAAAAATAAAAATGATCTAGAAGCTCTTCCTTCCCACGATAGCTACTGTCAAGAAATCTTTGGATCAGAAAACAAAATTGTTCTTAGTAGTAAGAGAGATGAAAGTTCAGAGAGTATAAAACTCTTCAAGCTCTCAAAAACAGTCACAGAATGTTCTGATCATCAGAAAAACCATTGAAGCCTCTTAGTTTTCAGGTGGTCTTATAGATAGATATCACCAAAATATGTGCAGAAATTGCAATATAGCAAGGTCACTTAACCCTTTGATACCTCAGGTATTCCTTTGAATATAAAAATAATAAGTCCTAGCTTACCTGTTTCAAGGATGTGTTTAAGGATAAAATTAGAGTATAAATGTGGCAGCTCTTTGAAATATCTTCTCTCTTGCTGGGCACTTCTCCACAACTATATTCTGTAACTTTGCTCTCTGTCCTTTCTTTTCACTTTAGAATCACTCCTTCTTCCGCAGAAATTGGGAAATGAAGGGACTACACACTCTCTAGGCTACTTTCTGTTTCAGTGCTATTTCTGGGTGCAAATGACAATGTTACTAGGGGGAAAAAAGGCATACAGAAAAATATTGGAAAAAAGTTTTAAGATGTCTGTCAATGGTTCAGTGTGCCATTGGTCAAGTTTATCCAGGTCTTTTCTTATGAGTAGTAAGACTCTGATTGCTAAATGATGAAGCATCTTTTTATATCCACTACTTTCTTCATTCTTGAGGCTCTTGTTCTATTTCTTACTTTTAGTTTCAAACTCATTCTTTATTTTTGTATATTTCTATTGGCATTTAACTATTTCATTAAAAAAACAAAAACAAAAACAAACAAACAAAAGAACACGTAATGTCTCATTTCTGTCTGGTTATTGCCTTACCTAATATTTTATTTTCATGAATAGTCTCTCCTCACTCTTGTCTATATGGACTGACTTTACTTGTTTCCCTCTCCATGTATGCTTTCTTAGCATCTACTATGAATGTTATTCATGCTATGATAAACAGTTTGAAACAATTTATAATTATAGCCCAGGGTCTCAGTCCCACCACTCAAAGTAAAGTTTTCAGTGTCAATCTCATGTCCTGGAGACTGCCCATAGTCTTTGCCATGTGCCCCTCTTGCAGGTCCTCCCACATGAGAGCTTAATTCTCCAAGGTAAGTGGGAGAATCTCTTCTTTCAGGGAAGGTCTAGGCCTATTTTAAAAGGGCTCACGTTTTAGAATTAGTGTTTTGGATTTTTTTGGTCAGATACCCAGGAGTGGAATCGCTGGGTCATAAGGTAGTTCCATTTTCAATTTTTTGATGTACTTCCATACTGTCTTCCACAGTGGCTGCACCAATCTGCAACCCCATCCACACTACATGAGGGTTCGCTTTCCTCCACATCCTAGCCAGCACTTACTGTTTATTGACTTATTGATGTTGGCCATTCTGACAGGAGTTAGGTGGTATTTCATTGTAGTTTTTATTTGCATTTCTCCAATGATTGATGACATTGAGCATTTTTAGAATATTTCACAGTATAAATATATTACACAATATAAATATAATACTCCTTTTTAAATAAAAAGTAGGAGTGTTTGTATATACAATAGATGTTCCATTGTACTCCTAGCACAAATTAATATATAATTTTTGTTTCTTAATGTTTTATTGGTACTTTCTAGTTACTCTTCAGTTTTACTTTTTTATTGATTCAAGTTTTCTTATTAATAAAAAAATATATTTAACACCTTCATGTTATATACTTTGGATTTTATTTAATATTTATTAAATTAACTCCTATTTTCATTATATTATGTTGTATTTCTCAAGCTTCTAGAACATCACAGTTTTTTTGATTTGTTGTCTACGTCTCCTTCTACTATTTTAGGCTCCTTTATTATTCTTCTTCCTCTGATCTTCTTTTAGATAATTTGTTTACTGAGAAGTTTATTATTTCCCTTATTCTCTCTCTGTTTTTTTTTTTTTTAACATATTTTGCCTGGGTATCACTCATCCACATGGCTTAATTATTATTCCTTTGCTAGTAGCCTCATATCTACATATCCACTATATAACACCTTCCTAAGTTCCACACTTATCTAAATGTTCATACACTTTCCTTGGGATAACTTATAGGTGACCAAACAAAATGCTCAGAATAGAGTTCAATGACTTCTGAATCTTATCTCCAAATAGACTTTTGCCTTTTCAACTATTTGAAGTCAAATCAATCGTAAGATTCTAATTATCCTGCCTGCCTTATAAGGCCTTTTGTGCCTTACTTCCAGTATATTGGTTTGAAATATGCTTTGCCCCACCTTCCTTCTTCATGCATTTCCCCCTTCTTGCTACCAATGGTCAACTCCATCACTTACATAACATTTCAATGTATGCTTAAGACAAAGGCTCTGGCACCCAACTGTATTCTTTCAAATCTGATTAAATCACTCTGCTGTGTGACTTTGTGTCTCTTTGTGTACTTAACCTCTCTCTTCCTCATAAAGTAGTATATCCATTTTAAGATTGCAATAATAACTTAATCATAAACATATAAAGCAATGTTGCCTGGCAAAAAGTAAGAACCCAGTAAATGTTTGCTGTTCTTTTAAGGCCACAATCAATAATTTTCTATTACAAAACCCAAAAAGCTGTCGAAACAATGGGAGTTTCAGAATTCATTTGGCAAGAAAATCAGACGTACACTGACCAATGCTTATTTGGAAGCAAGATCTGACTTGAACTAAAGTGATATTATTATGTTATTTACTAATTAAAGTGAATATTTGTATTTCTCTGCTAAAATAGAAATGTTTTATGTACTGGAGTGTTACTCCAAATCCCATTATGGATGTTACATAATATACTATATATGCACTATATTACCTTGTATAAATGTGGACATTTTCTGAAGACACAAATACAACTGGCCCAAGGATTTCAGAAAACAATCATGATGGTATTACACATTAGACCTTAGCTTCAATATAATTTTCTTGTCAAAGTCTTCTCTGTATTCCAACACTGTTTGTTTGTTTTTGACATTCAATATTATTTTATATTAATTTCAGGCACACAGCACAGTGATTTGATATTTATATAATTTAAGAAGTGATCTCCCTGACTAGTCTAGTAGTTACCTGGCACTATACATACTTATTACTATATTATCGACAATATTCCTGTTGTGCAGAGTGGCATGTGGGGTCTCAGCTCCTGCTCCCCACATAAGAATGCAGGATATGGTGAGGCCAAAAAGAACACCCACGGAGCCATAGATAGGGGTGTCATACCATTATATTCTCGCTGGAGGCTGGGTTGGACATACAGGAAGCAGGATCCATATGATCTGCAATCTGCTGTCCGCTTCTCTGCCAACCAACCACCAACCTCACTTGCTAGCTGCAATCCGCACTTGCTATCTCAGCCACCATCTTTTTGCTAGCCCCCCACTTGCTGCTAGCGTAGCCATGGCAGTTATATTAGTGGCCAATGGCTCACTGGTTACAGCTGACGGCCAAATAGCCACCGCTGATGGCCATCCAATCACAGTTGATGGCCATTTACTACCCGAGCCAGCTCCTTTCCACATGAGGCCAAGAGCATGGAAACTGCACTCCTGGCTCTGTCCCCACAATTCCCTATGCTTTACATTACCTACCTTGACTATTTTGTTACTATCAATTTTTATTTCTTAATTCCTTCACCTTTTTCTCCCTGCTCCCCAACCTTCCTCCCATCTATCAACCTGATAATTCTAGTACCTATCTGACACATACATAGATTTTACAACATTATTGACTATATTCCTTATGCTATACTCTACTTTCCCATGATTACTTTCCATATTTCCCCCAAAATAAGACCAGTTCTTATATTTCTGCTCCAAAAGATGCATTAGGGCTTATTTTCAGGGGGTGTCTTTTTTTCATGTACAAAAATCTACATTTATTCATTATTCATGTACAAAAATCTACATTTATTCAAATACAGTAATGTCATCTTCTTCTGGAACATCGTCATAACTCTCCAAACCCCGAATTCCAGCTTGAATTTCTTGCAACTCCATTTCCTGTAGAACCACTGGCCCCAATCTCTCATGCCCAGCAGTAGAGCTCTCCTTAAATGAGCACTTCTTGTCCATGTAGCCTGCTCATAGTGCATTGGCAACACAGCTGTCAGTGATTTTATCCCATGAATTCTTCACCCAAGTCGTGACTGCTTGCAGGCTAGGCTTCACAAAGTTTCCATGCTGATTTCTCTCCATTCTATTTTCAATGTAGTCATTGATTTTCATGTGCAAATTGTCCATGACTAACTTGTTTATTGCAGTATCAGAGTCTGGAGATAGGCAGTGTCCTGCGGGAGACCCTGCTCACGGCACCATTTGTCATGCGGGGTGGCCTGCAGGGTCTCTTGTCCTGCTCCCCACATAAGAACGCAGGATATGGCTAGGCCAAAAAGGAACACCCATAGGTAGGGGAGTCATACCACTATAGTCTCACTGGAGGCTGGAGTCACACAACCTGCTGTCCGCTTCTCTGCCTGCCAACCAACCTACCAACTCTAGACTCCCCAACCAGCGCAGCTGTGGCAGTTATATCAGGGGCTAATTGGCTAACTGGTTACAGCTGACGGCTAATTAGCCACAGCTGACAGCCATCTGCTATCCGAGTCAGCACCTTTCTACATGAGGCCGCGCCATTTGTTGTGCAGGAGATCCATTGTAAGCTTGGGCATTACTCAATATTTACATGTGGTTATATCTATAAAATTCTGAAAGGAAGAAGATGGTATAGTTATTTCATTGAAACAACAAAGGAGGAGTCATTTATGTGGACATTACAGTCAATGAATTAGTTATTGAAAATGTGGGGTAACAACCATAAAATCAAAGTTTCAGTAGCAATTTTTATTGTCTTTTTAAATGTTTTGGAGTCGGTAGAATAAAATTTCCACAAGGGTAGTTACTTAGGATGTGTTTTATTACAAAAGGAATCCCCAGTTCCCACACAACCTAAAAACCAGCATACACTAAAAAATAAAATGTTTGATGAATGAAGAATGAACATAAAATTGGACATTTAATAAAGTGGAAGGAGGAGAGTATTTACATGTTTTTAATAATTTACCTTATTTAATCCTCACAATAAGTCAGTAAGGTAGGTATAATTATCTTCATTTTATAAAAGAGAAAATTAAAACAGAGCTAGAAATTACCTCACCTAAAGTATGTATGCATGTATTTATATATAATATCTGTATATTATATATAAATACATGTCTAAATATGCCTGCATCTATCTATCATCAATCACCTACTTCATACCTACCTGTTCATACGCCTACAATCATCTCTAAAAGATGGTAGGTGCTCAATTGATGCAAATCTCTTTTACTGTTATCAATGGTCTTATGTTTAATATGCAGATTAAATAAAATCTTGAAATGAATTAATCTGTAGTCTTGCATAATGCTATAAGTTCATAAGGTGATTTGAACAGCAAAACTGTCTCTATTTCCACCCTTTTCTCTCCTTCTCTCTCATATATATAATAATTAATTTGTCTAGCTCTTTTTCCAAATGACTCAGAAAAATATTTTTACATCTCAAAAATTGTAGTCACTTCACTTGTTCAGAACTTTTGTTCATTTCCATAAAAAAAAACAAAACAAAACAACTGGCATTTCTTATATTTCACACAAATTACAATGTAATATATTTTTCCCATTATTTGAATTTGTGTCTAGGGATGTCTGAAGGCCAAGAGCTTAAAAGATAGATGTCGTGAATCAGGGAGCTAAAGAGATACAAAATTTAAAGTAATATATTCATTTTGATTGTGCTAACCTTTCCCCACAGACTTTGAATAAAATTACTTCTGAAATGGAATGAGTGTTCAGAGCCTTTAAGTTGTTGAGAAAATGAGGTCAGTATATAAATGGTGGTTAAATGCATCCATAGAAACGATAACTTAAAATTCAGGTATACTAGACATCAAGTGATATAGAAGATTTTCTTCTAAACTTAGGCATCTTAACATTTTCCATTTGGGGATTATTTAGGAAGGCATATTGAAATATCTCATGTCATTTTCAGAACTTATCCTTTATAAATAATTCAACTACTTCAGTATGATTTGTGCTCATTTGGGAGAGGTTTTTGAGTTTTTCTTGTTAAATACTGGGCCAAAAAGTAGGATCCAATTCATCTTTATTTTTCCAATAATGAAAATATTACTGATTTTTGGAAGAGAGACAAATCCATTAAATAACTTGTCTTTCTCAAACTGATTATAAACTGTTTACTATTACAGCTCTAGACAGGAAAAATAGAAATTTAAGTTTTTTATGTAATACAATATATTGAAATATTTTTAAAGAATTAATTGAAGCCATGGTGAATTGTATTTAGCCACTCTGATACACAGATATTTTGAGAGCAAGCTAATATATATGAGAAATTATTTTACATATCTTTGTGGTGCTCATTAACACTAGCAATTTTTGCTTTTTTTTTTAAGTGTTTTGGAGTCAGTAGAATAAAAGTTCCCCAAGGGCAGTTATTTAGTATGTGTTCTATTATACAAAGAATCCCCAGTTCCCGCACAACCTAAAAACTTACGTACACTGAATACACTAATTCTCCTTCCAGGTTTGATATGGCTATGTGACTTGCTTTGGTTAATGGAATATGTTTTTTCTCAGTGGAAGCTTTAAAATCCAATACATGGTTAATCATATTTTGCTCCTCCTGCTACAATAACCTTGAGAACATGTCAAGGTGGAGTTCTTGTCAGCCTGGGTCTCTGAGTGACCAGAGTGACCAGAACTTCTCTGCTGACGTCTATGAGAAGTGGGTCACTGCCCAACTCTGTCATTTGTTTCTGCAATATAATTCAGCTTCTTAGGAGTGATACACTATTATTTGGGAAAAAAAAGTGTTTATGTATGTAAATGACATTTATGTGTATTTGAAAGTATAGAGATGGTTACACATTAATATTGATAGTAGCTTTACTTAAAAAGTAACTGGAGACACATATGGTGCATTGTACTAGAGTACCTAGGAATAAGCAGTTAATCATTGTGAATTATGACTATTAGTTAAAATCTAGTCTTCAGGGTTATTGAGAGAATTTAGCCAGAAATAATTATATGTCTAATGTAGTACAGAGGCATAGTAGGCACTCTATTGAAAATTTTCTTCTTTCTTCAGGTTTTTACAGGTAAGACTCTTAAGTAATTTATTTTAAGCAAGAATTTAACAACTTCACTTAAAAATATTAACCATGCAAAATTTGAATTGTTGATTTCCCAGATTATTGCATTAATAAAAACTCAACCCCTCTTTTCAAAAGGTTATAGTTTTTAATCAAAGAAAAAAGCCCTAACTTATCAGTGGTCTACTTTCTCTAGTATAAAATACTGTTTCCCCAAAAATAAGACCTAGCCAGACCATCAGCTCTAAAGTGTTGTTTGGAGCAAAAATTAATGTAATATATATAACTATATTATATATATACATACATACATATATATTATATAGTATAATATATATTATATTATATTATATTATTATATTATATTATATTATATCATATCATATTATATTATATTCCTGGTCTTATAGTAAAGTAAGACTGGGTCTTATATTAATTTTTGCTCCAAAAGACGCATTAGAGCTGATAGTCTGTCTAGGTCTTATTTTCGTGGAAACACGGTAACTATAATAGATGGATTTTTGTATGATTACTTAACATAAATCCTAAATCATATGTGTATACTCGTATATGTACTAAAATGATTGGTATGTCAGTGTTGATACATGATACATGCCATGTTTTCTCATCTCTACGTGCTTATACATATGATGTTTAACACATATTCACTGAGTAAAGTGCCACATACTATGATCAGATATAGTTGCTGCTCTTCCAAAAATGCTCATTTTTTTCTATGACATTCTGATTTTCTGGATTTGTGAAGAGGTTTCATGAACAATTTTATGTATTTGAATGTTCAAACTAGTGTCTGAGACATAGAAATGACAGAAAGTAGCAATGGAATCTAATAGGTTTTTAATTTATTTCCATATTATAAATTTTCCCGAAATGAAAGTGACCATTTATTTCCAGAAAATAACCCGTCTGACCAATTTCTGCCACATTTCCTCCTGCCACCATTTTAATTTAGATCTTTATCATTTCACAGAAATTACTACAGTAACTTTCAAGCTGGCTTATTGCAAGCAGTCTCACTTTTTCCTAAATATCCTACATTAAATCACTAAAGTAAACCCTCCTGTCTCTACCCTGTACAAATAAAATGAAACAAACATAACAATGTCAAGAATCAGTACTCTTAAGACTAGCCTCAACTCTTCTCCGTATTCCTCTATACAAGTATTGTAGTATGAACCAAATACCCCTCTTTCACCTGAGTGGTCTCTCCACATGCATAGTAAGCAATTTGTTCCCCCATTCAACCCCTAAATAACTTTTATCCCATAAACCTCATTTTGTTTATTATTCATTGCACAGCATTATGAATTCCTTTGTGTTGCATGCATGCTATTTCTGTATCTAATTTTTAAACTCATGGAGACTAAGTATATTTTGTATCCTCCTAAAATATCTACAATACTTATGAATATTTTTCAACTTGATTCTAAAAATTGATACACTTAATTTACTTTCTGGAAAAAAAAACATGGAAAATTATCACATTAGCAAGAATTTATATGATAATTACCCTCATAAACAATAAACAAAATTACTAAATAAAAATGTTTTGAGATTTAACCAAACATTTCATAGTCTCTAATGTGCAGATGGTTTTAATTGCTTTCAAGACCCCTTTTTGGGAAAACTAGTTAAATAAGAGACTTGGTGTCTCCTCTTTAATGCACAGCACTTAGCTTTTGGCTAAATTATCATCCGAGCAAGGTGACTTCCATTTTAGTATGATAATGTTACCTTAAGATGGAGGAGAATAAAAGTGATATAAAAAATATCTTTTAGATGAGAAATATGGTTAACGAAAATCTCTGCTCTGACAGAGCAAACAAAGGTAGTGTTAAAAGATTGCATTCTTAGTGAGCAAATGATGCTTCCATATTAATAAAATAATGACATGTGGTTGTAAATTTAGACACAAAAATAAATATTAGAAAAGATGAAAATTCATAAAATTCAAAAATATAAACAGAATTTTAAGCCAAATTTTTGTCATTGTTTAGGGAATTAAATTCACACATTGGGCAGGATAAGTCCTTCCCCTCTCTCATGTACAAAGCTGGGAGTAGGAAGGCAGAGTTGGGAATTATAAAGTCCCATATGTTTTATGAGCAGCAAGCCACTCAAACCCCTTTTCTAAGAATCTGGAGGCCAGTGTAAAAAAGAAAGAAAATTGTCTCTGTTTACAAAGACTGACCATCCAACTACTTAAATACTAGAGTTTACAAGGTGAGTCCTACAAATGGTCATGTAGCTCCTTTTGTTTTGCTAGATTACCATTAAGAAATAACAATTTCAGGTTAATTTGTAAAATATTTAGCACCAGGAAGATTTAGAGAGATAACAAAAACAAATGTAGTTAAAAAAACAAAACAAAACTTAGAACTAAATCTAAGGCAATAGTAAATGCTTTCAGAAAGGGATTATAAGGCAATTCTATCATCCCTCTTTTTCTTGGCATTAATGAAGCACCGGATTTAACGTTTACTTCTGTTATGTTATGGGTCTGCCATATTGATGATATCTAGAAAAGGAAGGTTATTTCCCCTGGATTCCAGTAACATATTGCCATTTTTTACTTAAACTATATTAATTATACATGATGCTTCCTTGAAATGTGCAAGACATTTTTCCATTTAGGAAAAAAGTTAATTCTGTTCACTCTACCTTTTTCTATTTCTTTCTTTTATGTACATTTTTGAGATTATTTTTTCTGTTTTCATTATTCTAGGCATGTCTAGCTCCACCTCCACCCCCACTCAAACTTCCCTCTGTGCCATATGTGCTGTCTGTCATTGTTTGTCTTTTACTTGTTTTCTTTTTACTTTTTTTATTGTTTTATTTTACTTTTTTAAACTTCCATTTTACTTGATGTATAACATCTGATATAATTACCTATAGATTATGCAAATATTTACCTATAGATTATACTCTTGTTTTCCACAACTTCATCTGCAAAATGTATTAACAAACTTCCGAAAAATTTTTCCAATCTAAACTGTGAAACATGAAATCGACTGTGATTTTAATTCACATTTGCTTATTTTTTCTTACTACCTTTCTATTTGAGATTATTTCTGTATAATTATCGGCTACTTATTTGGTGAATTTTCCCTATTCCTTGACATATTTTTTAAAAATATATACCTTTTTGTACATTCTGCGACAAATGCATTTTGTGTATCTCAAGTATTTTCTCATAATCTGTCATTTGTCTTTTTGTTTTGTTTAAAGTTTAACAATTTTAGAAGTATTCACATCTTATATGATAAAGATTTATTATTATAGAATATGGAATAGTCTAAATATATTTCAGTTGTCTTATATGGTCTTAGTGTCTGCATTATCTTTATATGGACCCTACACATTTTTTTTTTCCTGGATTTTCCACAAGTTTGTTGCTTTTTTAAAAATTTAAATTCCTCTAGGTTGTATGGGAAAGTTATCAGTGTTTATACACAATTATTTTGTCTGGCCAATTTAACATTTATGTATTAAGTACCTTCTATGAGGAATGCGATTTCTAGTCTCTGAGGGCAAAATAATCTTTGCTGTTAAGTTTACTCATCAGCTTGTATGATGCATTTAGTAACAGTGACAACTCCTCTTTTCAGTAGATTTAATGTGTGTGTTTCTTATCAAAATGTTTCCAGGTTTCCCCATAATTTTGCTGTGAATTTTAAACTGCTCTAAAAAATGAAAGTTAATTTAAAAAAAATACTTCTAGTATAGTACTGAATAATAGCATCATTCTTGTCTAGTCCTTGACCATATTTGAAAATGTATCTAATTTTTCACCATTAAGTTTGAAGTTTTTGATATAGATTTTTTTTTACTAACAAACCAATTCATTTTTAAATCTAAATTTATTTTTATTTCTTTGTAATTACAAATGCATATTAGATTTTCTCAAATGCTTTTTAAAATCTATTAAGATTATAATGGGATTTTTCACCTTTAATCAATAAAGATAATTAAATTGAACCATTTTTCTTTCATACAATTAACCATATTATCATAATATATTATTTCTTTAATCAGTTATACATTTTATGTTATAAACATCAACAATTTAAAATATGAACCGTGATTGATAGTTTACTTTCACTATATATAGGAATAATTTAGATTTTAAATATTGCTTCAATTGTTTTATTTCACAGCTAATGTTTATTGTGTTCTCGTTTATTTAAACCACTTTGTAAATATATATATGTATATATATATGTATATATATATACATATATATATATATATATATATATATATATACACACACACATACGCTTTACGTTCTCATGTAATTCTTTCAAAATCTCCAAATGACAAACTGATGAACTAACACTATCTGAAGACTACTTTTTTTAATTGAAAATATCTGTTTCATCTTCCAAATTTAAAGTATTACTAGGAATACAGTTCTTCACTGAAAATAAATTTATCCGAAATGGAAAGACATTATTCTATTCCTAGTATCCTGGTTGAAAAAGAGAAATTCGATGCATATTTTATTCTTATTTCTTTAAAGTTACTATTTTCTTTCCTTCTTGAAGTTTTTCAATTTTCTTTTATTTTAAGATTTCTATAATTTTACCAGTTTGTTAATAGGTCAGAGTTAAAGGAAATAATGAAATAATTATTTTATTCAAAATGAAAGAATTTGGTAGAGTCTTTCAATCTGAGAATGAGTTACAGATAAATTATCCCCTTTAAAGAAAAAAAAGTCAACAAAACAAAAGCAACAATAAAAGCAACATATATTTCTCCCATTTTACCGATTCTCTTCTTAAGGAAATCATTAGAGGAGCCTCTAAATATCTCCTTTATGACTAATCCTCTAGGTTCTAGACAATTTCTCTGATTTTTCTTTATAGAAAATAAATTTTATTTTTAGCCCAGTCTAGACCTACTTAAATTATTTTTTTAAATTATAAGTGTATCACATTGCTTAGTATTTTTTCCTGTTTCACATTTTTCTCTGAATTAATTTTTCCCAAAAAAAAACTGCTCCGAGAGTTTCTAGTACTTAGAACTTTCTTTGACTTATTCTGTTTATTCTGAGTTCAGTTATTGTGATCGCTATTTTTTTGTCTCTGAATTATCCTCAGAATTCTAGAAAACTCATTATATTAATTAATGAAAATGCAGGTTTATTTATATAAGTACCTAATGTAGGTTTCCATTGAAGTAGTGTAAATTGATTTCCCAATCAAGCCTCGTTCTAGAATGGGGAAATGGGTGGAGCTGCCCTCATTTTCTGTGTCACTAAAGTGTTACCTGGTAGGCTTCACTTTAGAGGACATGGGTGGAACACAAGATGCCTGCTTATGTGCCTTCCTGATTGCCAAAATAAACAGGACTTTTTTCTTGGGATATTGACTATTTTGGGAGTTCCAAAATTCTGAAAGTTCTCTTCTACATATTCTTTTAGCCGTCACTCCCAACCCCCACCCCCACATACACTCTAATAAACCTATTTAGACAGCTGTGCTATTGTAATCAATTTAACTCCAGGGGAAGATGTATTCCTAATTAAATAGTAACTGAAAATTGACTGAACAGTCCCTCTTGATCACTTGTTTCTTGACATCATTTTTGGGATATCATGAAATGATGATAACCTTTGCAGCAGCTTGCTCTTATATGTGTTTTATATTTTAGCAGTGGGTTTTCTTCAATCTCATTTTTTTCATTGTTATGATTTTAAAGATTGCTCATGTTCTCAAAGATCTTCCAAATACCTATCTTCTTTAGGGTGCACTTTTGTTTTCCATGGCTATTAAGGATTTTCCTTCCACAAAAATAACATTTATGCCCATTCATGATGTATAGGCTTGGAGGAGATATATAGGTTTTCTCGATCCTCTGTCTTGATTTAATTTTTGAAATAACCAATCTCAACTTGTAAAATAATGTACAGTCATCACAAGAAAGAAGTTTTGGTGTTCTTGGATGTAGTAGCTGGGCCCACTTGAAACTCTGTTCCAACCTCCTTATATGTGTTAAAACTATCTTTCCTAGATTTCATAGGAGCTAGGATCTTGGACCTGGTTTCAGCTTTGCCAACCAGATGAATTAGTGTGAGATTTGAATTTGGAAATGAGTTAAGTGGGATGTGAGGTGTTCAAGGGATTGATATTTTGCTGCCGGAGAATTAGTGACATGGGTTTGAATCCAACATTCTGGAGAGGGATTCCTAATTCCTGGTTATAACTTCAAGCCAGTGGTCTCCTGTAGCTAATAATTGCACTGATAGCTTTCTGATCCTTTAATTTCCTAATTGTGACAGACGTTTAGGGAGTCATTCCCAAGGGGCTGAGCCTTAAGTCTGTTCTTAAATTCCTTTCTGTTTAATATACAGAGGGTGCCAGAAAAATATATACACATTTTAAGAAAGGAAAACTGTATTAAAATTGTAATACTCGGGCCGGCCCGGTGGCTCAGGCCGTTAGAGCTCCATGCTCCTAACTCCGAAGGCTGCCGGTTCGATTCCCACATGGGCCAGTGGGCTCTCAACAAAAAAAAAAAAAAAAGGAAAAAAAAATTGTAATACTCCATATATACCGATAGCAAAAGATGCATACAAGTCACATTTGACTTCTGCAATTACAAGAGGTGCTCAACGTGGTGCTCAACCATCAGCATCCAGACACTTCTGATTACAGTGAACTACTGCTTGAGTAACGTTCACCAAAGGGTCCACTTGTATACATTTTTTTGGCACCTCCGGTATTAGAACAATGCCTGGCACAAATTAAGAACTCAAGAAACAGGATGTTTTATTAATGGAATTGTTGCATTTTGATTATTATATAGCCTCCATAAAAGGAAAAACTGTTTGGCTTAATCTTCTACACAAACATTCTCCTGATGAATATATCAGCACAAAATTAATATGTGAAACTTAGTCTAATTGTTTTTATTCACAAGTATAAACTATAAAACCTATTATAATCTATACCCTTATCCAGCAGACTTAGAATTCATTCCAATAAAGGATCCCAGATGTCTGTGAAAAACAATTCTTTTGGTATGCCTGGGGCTAGAGGAGAGCTGGGGACTATAGTTTCTTGGTATTTACGCGTAGTGGCTGTATTCTTTGTTGGACAAAGAGTTACAGTGAGACACACGAGGAAGGAAAAATGCAAGTAGAAGGAGGCTCTCCCTCTCTCTCTCTGGACCTTCGTGACGATAGAAAATTATATTATTCTTTAGATGCCATTCAAAACCACATAAATAGACACATTGTGGGCTATAAACCAGATGAGTAGGGAGTTAGGTGTGGATATCATTCATTCAAACATGCACTGGGGGCTACTATTTCAATGACACTGCTGCTAGCAAGACATTTTAAAATAAAATATATTAGGCTATATGGGGCAAATGAGTAATTGATATAATAAAGCTTCATTGAGACCTTTAGGGTTTTCATTAAATGTTAGGCTTTGATAAATCTTCAAGTGCTGGCTCTCTTTTCTGTAAGTGTCTCATACACTAAATAGGACTATATTCCTCTGAAATATGGCTGCTTATGGGTCATTCTTCAAAAACTCTTTCCTATCTTAGACATTTTTATGGGATGGCCCTTTAAAATAAAATATGAAAGGTCTTCAGGACAATAATGCCCTGGTATGTAGTCACTGAAATATCAGTGTTGGTTAACCTGAGGGGAGGGGGGGAAATTGTCCTTGGCAGAGATATGAATGATCCTTGGAAGCAGAGATCATGACTCATCTGTCATCCAAAAACCAATATCACATAGCAGTTCAAAACATGTGCACTGAAACCTGATTCCCCAAATTCAAGTCCCAGCTTTTCCACTTAACTTGCTATACGACTTGGAACATTACTAAATCTCTGCTCTTTAGTTTCCTCATCTGTAAAATAAAGGATTATAGTAGCAATTGCCTCACAGGATGGTTGTGGGCTTTCAATAAGTTAAGATACCCAACTCAATTATGATGCGCAATGTTTAGAAAACTGGGAGGACTATATAATGCTAGCTCTTGGTATTTTGTATTTCTTTGTCGTGCTTCTTTAATTATTGTCATTTTGTGCTGATCATCAAAAGTAACAATAAAATCAATAACTAATATTTCTGTATCATTTAATAGTTTACAACTGTTATAGTAAGATTATTTTATTTGATCTCCATACCCATTTTGGTAGGAATAACTGTCATCTCCATTTTGTAATTGAGAAATCTGGGGTTCAGATGGATGTTGTGATTTGCCAAAGATCGCAAAAATAATTAATGTAGACAGGATTTAAATCTATGTTGCATGACTATATTGTTACTTTTTCAAATATAACTTGCTTATATGAGCTTACAAGCATTTACCCACCTGATTCCAAATTCTTGCCATTTGTTGAGGGAGATTATGTGCTAGGTATTTTTATATTATCTAAGAATATTATATCAACTCAGACAACTTCATGTTAATATCCTATTTTTTATGGAAATCAAATGTAAGCTTACAAACATGAAGGATAATGCTCAAAGTTATAGATAGAGATAATAAATGTAGGAACATTGTAGTTTATTCCTTTATTCATTTATTCATTCAACAAATGGCTATGACAGTATACCAGACATTGGGGACAGTGTGGACAAAGAAAAAAAAAAAGACAAAATCCCTTATTATCAAGGGGTGGCAGTCTATGCAAGAGACAGTAATTAAATGTTTTTGAAAAATTATTTTTAAGAAACAAAATATATATAATCTGAGTTATAAAAAGCTCAATAGAATGCAAGTTCAACCAGAGCACAAAACTTTGCTTTGTTTATTATGGTATCTTTAGTTTATAGAAGAGTGCTTGAAACCCCAGTGCTCAGTGACTATTTCTTGAATTAAATAAACCAATTAATTACAAAATACGGCAAGTGTCAGAAAGGAAAAATACTGAGTGCCATCAGGTGACATAATGGAGGATTTCATTTAAATTGGGTCTTCTTCGAAGAAATGCCAGTTAAGCTGAGAATAGTAGGGGACAAGGAAATAGCCAGACAAAGTGTGAAATGTGAGATGGAGCAATCCAAGTATAGGGAAACCATCTGCAAAGCTCCAAAGTATCAATGAGTCATGGCAATGACAATACTGATAAAAGGTCATTCTGGCTGAAAACACAGCAAGAGAAAGAAAGAACAAAAAAGATAGAACAGAGATGACAGGTGGGGTTAGAAACTGGAGCATTTTAAAGGCCATGATAATAATATTACATTTTTGTCCTAAGTACAATAGGAAATCATTGAATGGTTTGAGCAGAATGTAATCAGATTTCCACTTTTTAAAGACCATTGTGATATTTATATAAAGAATAAATTAGAGATAGGCAAGATTAGAAATTGAAGGTATTGTAGTAATCCAAGTAAGATATGATAGATGCTTGGCTTAATTGGCAGTCACGATAGAAAGTTGGGTAATGATAATAGCAACAGTAATAATTGTTAAGGTTAACTGAACACTTACTATATACCAAGCACTGTTCTAAGAGCGTTATATAAATTCACAAATTTAGTTTTCACAGCAATCATATGGGAATTAAGACATTGTAAAGTAAGCTTCTTATCCTTACAGTTATTAATAAAGGATCTTGAATTTGAACCCAGACTATCTTATTCATGAGCCCATGGTCACTGCAACCTATTTATACTAGATACATTGGAGATAAGATTTGGAAATATTAAAAACAGTTCATAATAGAATATATATATGGTGAAGTGCTGGTTTGACTTGCTGGTATTAGTTGGATATTTGTGTCTAAAGTCCAACAGAAATTCCTGGACTTGCAACATGATTTAAGGGGATATATTTCGTTTTTTAAAATAGCATATATTATAGTTTGGGAAATAGATGTGGTTGTCCACTGTGAAAGTGTGATACAAAAAAAAAAGTTGAACTGATATTTGAGGAACTCCAGAATGTTGTAGTCAGGCAGAACAAGCCTAAAACGAGTTTGCTAAAGGTGCATGAGAAAAAACAAACAAACAAACAAACAAAAAACAGGAAAGCATAGTATTATGAAATTTGGAAGTATTTTGGAAATGGTCAACAGAATCAAATGCAGATGAAAGATCATACAGGGTGAATGTAGAAAACTTCTACTGAATTCAGCAACATTAAGGCATTAGTATCAAGGAAACACAAGTCAGACTATAGAGTTTGGTGAGTGAATGGGTGGTAAAGAAGTAGGAAAAATGGCTATTAATGGAAGGAAGTGATAGGCATGGAAAATAGAGGTGTGATGAGGTTAATATAGTATACAGAGGGTGCCAAAATATACACATATTTTAAGAAAGGAAAAAGCTGTATTAAAATTGTAATACTCAATATATGTTGGTAACAAAAGATGACTACAAGTCATGTGTGTACATTTTTTTGGCAACCCCAGTATGTGTATATTTTAATGTTACACATGAGCATATTTTTATGTTGATGGGAAAATCAGATAGAAAGGAACATATGGAAAATACAAGAGTGGAAGTAACCAGTGGTAAAAGGATAGATTTAGAACTTGTAATACAGAAACAAACAGGCAAACCCAAACAAAAACAAAAACAAAAACAAACAAAAAACAAAACAGGGTGGACTTAGTGTTAGACTCTCTAGACCCATTGCTGCCTTCTACCAAGAATGAGCTTCTAGACAGCCCCTCTTGGCTGCACTCTAGAGACCAAGTACAGGATTAAGGACATTGAAAAGATTGACAAAAATGGGTATGTGCCTTCAGTCTTTTAAAAATCTCCTTGTGCTGGCCCTCTCTTCTGTTTAACTCAAATAATAGTTTGATTGCATAAATTAAGGTGCCTGGGTTTGTTCGTTTTGATCATGGCAACTTGTTAATAGGAAAAATTATTAATTCTCATGGTCTGATGGAAAGAAATAAGTCAAGCAATAAGACCTGGATTTTGTCTATTTAGAGATGGGCACTAGAGATCTATGCAATTGAAAGAGATCACTTAATGACTCCAGAAAGATATTCATGTGTTTATTCATTAAAATTATACATTGACAATATAGTGATTGTATGGGTGTTTACTGAGTGACAAGAACTTGCTAGACACTGCTTTGGAGAAAAGAGGTGATGAACACAAATGAAATCTCTGCCGTCATGATCCATGTTCTAGTGGGAGAAAGGTACTGATCAAATACACAGAATATTAAATATATACATATTATACTATTATTATATGTTATTATTATATTATTATTATATAATATAATACCAGGTCTGATAAGCACTATCCATCTTTGATATATAAAATTTAAAAACCCAGAACTGTCAGTTTGGAATACAAATAGTTTCCAAAAATGGTAATATGTTCTATGATATAAAGTGGCTGCTTTAAGTGGGCTTAGGACTATATATGCCTATAATTTGGAACCATTAAGAATAATGCTTGGTGACACACAGTGAACACTCAACAAATACTAACTATTATTATAGGATAGACCTATACCACAGACTAGCAAATAACTTCTAAACTTAATCAGGAGTAATGGAGAGAGGCTAGGCAGATGAAGATGAGGAAAGGGCCTCCTAAGCCAAGGGAGTAGCATATGACAAGACAGAAAGGATGATATTGAGTGATGAGTTTAGGAACACATACATGTGTTTTGACTGAAGTATAGAGTTTGTGGTCATGAAAAGAAAAGTGCAGGGGGAGAACTAGAACATGACTCAAAATGTCTTCATGCTCTGAAGAAGCCAACATTGTCAGGGTGATGATGAGGGTGGGATGAGAACACCACTCTCCCCTAATCCTCTCCATCCTTTCTGTTAGACTGTGTATTCTAGAAATTACTACCCTGTGCTAGACACTGTACTAAAAGTTAGGGTGAATAAGTTAGATTTGAAATCTACTCTCAACAAGTTAACAACAATGACAACTAACATGTTTTGAGTAATTGGGCTTCTACATGTACTGTTTTAAGTGATTCCCATGTATTAATCCTGTCAACCCTTCAAACAACTCTTGAAGTTAAGTAGAATTCTCATCTTTTTATAAGTGAAGAAACTGATCACAAAGAGCTCCACCTTATGCACCACTGTATTCCTAATTCTAGGCTTACTGTCTGACATCACAGTTTCTAGGGCCATGGTTGCACAGTCATAATCAGGCCACTGTCTCACTCAGCATTTTATGAAATGATCATAGGATAATGAGTCTAAAACCTTCGGAGGCATCACAATCTCTTGAGGTTCTTGATGAAAATTTTAATTTGTTAGATCTGAAGAGAAGTCCATGACTTTGCATTTTTAAGAGTACCCCAAACATTTTGTTCTAAGGTGATACCTGGACAAGGTTTTTTTGTTTGTTTGTTTTGTTTTTTGTTTTTTAGAGATATTGTTGTGCTCTATCAGTTGATAATCATTACAGCTAGACATAACACTTGTGGATAATGATTGTGGCTCAGCTTTCAAAAGTAGGATAGAAATGGTAACTTCAATTACTTCAATTAACTTCTCAAACTTGACACAATTGACAGTTTGAACCCTATAATTCTTTCTTGTGGGATGGCTTTGTTTTGCATTTTAGAATGTGTAGCAGCAATTCTAGACTCCACCATTTGCCAGTAGCTTTGTCCATCCCCCAAGTTGCAACAACTGAAAATATCTCCAGACATTGATAAATGTCCCATGTTGTCAAATTGCCTGTAGTTGGAATGCAGTGCTGTAATGAAGAAGAGCTAGCTTTCTTCCGTCACTTCCTTATCAGCAACTTCTGGCCTTCTAATCTAGAATCATGTAAGATACCTGATCTGATTCCCTATGAGTGTTTCTCTGTGAGATACTTTAGTTTGTTTGATGAGTAGAGTACCTTCTTGGCTTTTTACAGAACTCAAGCATGCGCCAACCCTTCCCCCAGTGCCCCTACCCTACACACAGCTGGTTTATTGAATCAAATGAGACAGACTGTCAGGGTCAAGACATGGCTGATATCTAAAATCATCATTCCTTCTTCAGGTTCCTGAGGGCTCAGATCTCTTTTACAGAGTTTTCAGGGAATTATAAAGATAAGATCAGATTCCCAAAAGACATACGAGTATATTATAAAAAGGAAAAGAAAAATCAATGGAAGAGACATAGAAATAAAGTCAGATAAAAGTGCTTGAAAAAAAAGAAATAAATTTGAAAATATTTCATCACAAAATTGGCAAAACACTAGATGTTGAAAAACACAGGAAATTTCCCAGTCTAGATATTACTCCTATCCTTTTATCTTTTACAAGGATAAACAGGCAACATGTAACTACCCAAGGGAGTATATCCTTCACCTTTTCTCTATTAATTTCTTTTAACTGTTCTCAGTATCTTTCAGTTGCATACGAGAACAATAAGAGTAAAATCTTGTTATTTTTGACAAGAGAACCATTGACTACTATCGTGTAACATTAGGCAGTATCATATTCCCATTAATATATGCAAAAACCTTACTTTACCAAAATGCAAAAAGTAACTGGATAAGCATTTGTTATTCACTACATACTTCTAATGAATTGATTTCTAGTTCACTGGCTAATCAGATCAGTGAATTAGTGTGTGCATCCAACAAAACAATTAAATAGCTATCCAAAGCACATTCTTGTTTGAAGCAGAAAAAACAAACAAACAAAAAAACTATCCAGATTAATATTGACATCAACTTTTAATTAAATTTATTTGCCTCAAAATCAATTATAAGGAAACATTATTGTTATATAAATTATTTGGTATGAGCTACCTTGACTAAAAAGTACTTTGTGGAAGAGATTAATGCTGTCTAATTAACATTTAGAAGAAGGAAAACAAGAGATCAATACTATTTTCATTGGAGACTTAAAGGATGGTGAAATCACTCAAAGAGAGGGGAGAAAAGCCCAGCAGGGCACCCTCTGTCATTCCAGGTAAGAAAATACCTGTAACCTGACTACTCCCATCCAGTTTTTCTAAGGGATTTCAGAAGGTAGGGTAGCAACAGTTACCTTACCTTCAAGCACAAACACTGTTACTTCTACCTTGAACTGTTTGCTGGGAGACATGCTCTCGGGTTACTAGATAGTAAATTGCAGTTCACTTCTGAATCTGACCAATTCTAGGTGGTAGGGAGTGATTAAAGAGACCACCAAAGATCCTAATCCCAGGCAGCTTCTGTGGGAAACAGGGATTTAGGAAGGCATAAAGGCAGATGTCTGGGCAGAGTGAGCTTGCTACCACCACGACCCCTGCCACCACCACCACCACTACCACCAGCCCCACCCCCACCACCACCACTGTCTTTGCCTGTACAGTTGTTCAAGCTGCCAGAGGCTTTCTGGTTGCCATGGCAACTGTTGAGTTCTGCTGCAAACTCAAATCAGAGCCTCTGAAGTTAGGTACTAAACACTGGAGCTCAACATACACAAAGGCAACTGGGGAGGGAGAGGAGAAGAATTACCTATGTGATACCGTGTTTCCCCCAAAATAAGACCCAACCGGACAATCAGCTCTACTGTGTCTTTTAGGGCAAAAATTAATATAAGACCCAGCCTTATATTATATCAAAGACCCGGTCTTATAGTAAAATAAGACTGGATCTTATATTAATTTTTGCTCCAAAAGACGCATTAGAGCTTATTGTCCGGCTGGGTCTTATTTTTGGGGAAACACCGGTAGTTCTATAACTGCTATGGCTCAGAGGACCTTTTTTAAAATTGGATTTTTGTTTATGTTTTTGTAAAATGAGATAGTTCTTGCCAGGCATTGTTCATTAGTATTATCTTCAGCTTACAGGAGCAAGAAGAAGATTGCACATCTTCTCACTCATAAAGACAGAGGAAAGGGGTTAGGAAACGGAATTACCAGGAATGCACTAAGCCAGCCCATCATCTCTTAAGACTCATTTGTGCCGGGCATTGTGCCAGGTGCTGGGGCTGCAAAGCAAAATGAGACACCACCCCACACTCAAAATTAACGGTAATTAACAAAAAATAGCGGAAGCTTGGCGAGCCCAGGGAAAACCAATTAGGCACTGCAACCTTCCCACAGGTCTCAGAAGACAGATTCCGAATGCAAACGCGGGAGAGGAAAGAGGCAGTGGCCCCTAAAATAGAGTCAGGCGGGAAAGAAGACCGGGAGGAACAGGGAGACAGCTTTTTCCTAGGGAGAGCCTCTGTCAAGGCCACTCAAAGGTTCCTCGGGGGCTGCGAGAGAGGAGAGGTTTGTTTTTTAGAAAGACGGAGCCCTTTTCCCTACTGGGCTCGATTTCTAGTAGGGGGAGCTCCGCCCCTTGGGGCCGTTGATTGGACCAACTCCTTTTCAGATAATTTATGCCAGCATCCTCTCGGTTTGATTGGCTCTTATGCTCAATTCCGCCGAGAGTCGCATCCTACCTGGTCGGGAGGTGTATTTCTTTCCCACACTCTCCCTTGTTGTACTCACCCCGCTGCTGCTGAGGTGGGCGAAAAAGTCCCGGTGCTGAGAATTTAGCGGAAGAAACGATCCCGATGGGTTCTTGGAAAGCGTTTCTCTTCTCCCCTTTTCTTCTGTGCAGTCAAAGTAGAGTGGTGAGGCTCACGTTCCTGCTACTGGCCCTGCATTTGGGAAACTGGTGAGTAAATGCAAGGACTTAAGACTATTCTTTAGTATCTATCTACACTCCCCCTCATTTCTCTTTCTTTCAAAAACTCATTCTAAGTTAAGTAATTTGCAGTTGCCCGTGCACATGTGTGACATTTTACTATCATTTTTTTTTCTAATTAGATTTAGCCATTTTCAGATAGAATGAAATTAGCCTATGTGTGAAGCACGGAGGTTAGTTCAGGTGTTTTTGACTTGAAGCACAGTCAAAATTAGTAAAGATTCAGTTACTGGGAGTGGCGGTGGGGAGTAGAAATTATTTTGCTACTAAATTTAGTGAATGAATGCCATTGATAAAATTTCTGATGATTTTGCATTTTAAAGACAGTTCTTTTAGAAACTAACAAGTTTCGTAGCATAGTATTATGATATTTTCTATATACTAATGTTGCCATTTACCTCATCCCCTTTTACTTTTGCTATTCTGGAGAAAACAAAGTTTTTTATTAAAGGATTATAAATATGGCTAAAACTCTATCAGGGTTGTGGGTTACATTTAAGTTAAAATAACTATGTATATTTTATTGAGCCAGATTCAAATGTTTTTTTATTTGAATTGATTGTCTACAGATAAAAAAGTATGTGGTATAAATGTCCTGGCTGTGTGAGTGTGAGTGTGTGTGTGTGTGTGTGTGTGTGTGTGTGTGTGTGTATGTGTATGTGTGTGTGTGTGTGTGTGAGAGAGAGAGGTGGGAGAGAGAGGGAGAGGGAGAGGAAGAAAGAGAGAGAGAGAGATTACCAACCCCAAGACTCCAATTTAACAGGAACAAGACTTGGGCTGCTTGGGCTGCAATACCTTTCAATAAAACTTTGAAATCATCATGGAAAAATCATAAAATACTCAGGTACTGCATCTGGCTATAGGAGTAGTTGGAGACTGCAGTTAAAACATATTGATTAAGACATAGACCTCATAAAGGTCTTGGACATACGACTCATATCATATAACTGTGTTTTATATAAATGTACAGTTAAAATTATATTATTGTATTATGTAATCCTGCTTAGAACACAAGAATAAAACACAATCACTATCCAGATGGAAACATGTCTTTAAGACTAATTGTGTCATTACTAAATGAATTAATATTATGATTAATTTCAGTATATAGCTAAAGTGAATTTTTTTGTGAATACCACCAGATACAACAACTGTGTTTCTCTCTGAAAATAGAGAATAGATTAAAGTATGCTAAGTAGACTTGCCAGAAAATATTTGACACTCAATGGTTTTTAAAAGTATTAACAGTTTTAGTTTATTTACCCTTTTCTCTTAGAACTTGAATGTCCTGCATGGGCACAAACATACTACTTGATTAATTATTCCTTATGTTATATATAAGTTGTGTCATAATGGCTTATTTCTATGAATGTATTATAAAATTATAGAAGCTGTTTTGGTACAGCATGTATCAGTGTTCTCATACATCTTCATATTATAGTATTACAAATGAATCTGTGTTCTCATAAATAAATAAAAAAGATTACCCAGTGGTTTTCTGAAATAACAACCTGTATGTTCCTTTATCATTATAAGTGCAAGTTGCCCTTGAAATCTAATATAAAGCTGCCTACTAAAGGGCATGTTTATTACAGGGCATAAAAAGATGTTTGGGTTTAAATAATATCTTTTGTTTTTGACAATATTTATACTATGATTATCATAATTGGCTCCAGAATTCCCTTCAAGCTGCTCAGAATTAAAAAAGATTTGTGTTGTAGTGGACAGAAATGGACTCTGGCAATCTGAAGACATGATTTTATACGTCAAGAGTCCTTAACCTCTGAACAGTTTCTTCATCTAGGAAATGAAGAATAGTAGCAGATCACTTATGATTTCTTCAACTTTTCACGTGCAATATGACAGAGATTTGAACGAAACATAAAATAACTCAATAGTTGCTTCTCTGGCTTTTCTTAGTGATTTTCAAGAGGGACGTTCTAATTGGGAATGCCATGCACTTTTTGCAGCATACATATGAGTGAGAGAGAGGTGACATGCAGTTAAAATAGATAAATAATTCATTTTATCATAGTACTCTAGATTATCTGGGTTATTCTGGCCAGTGGATAAATATTTAAAAAACAAAGCTATATGTTGCCATAATAATGAACTTTTAGGGCCTCAATTATAAGAGTCTTTTGAAAGTAGTGACAGTATGGGAAACTTTTTGTCTTTTAATATTTAGTTGGAGATAACTGATGTCAACATGTATAAATCATTTATATTCATATTTCCTTCTCCCTTTATTCTTCTTTTGAGGAACCTTTCTAAAACTAACCGTAGATGGTTGTGTTTATAAGAATTTTGATATCTTATGCTAGTTTCTAAAACAAGTCATCAAAGTCATGTATTTTAAGATTTACTAAATTGGAAACTATTATTTCTTATATCTAAGCAGGGAAATAGCTTGTTTCCTCATTAGTTTCCCTCAAGAGCACAAAGGAGAGATGCGATATCAATTTTTGTATTGCTGAACTATAATATTAAAACCTCTCCCACTGTGGTAACTAAAAGCTGTAGTCATGATTCCTGTGTTTCATTCTCTATGAGGCTCTATGGCATCTTCACAAGTTGGTTAAAATCTCTTGAGCTTGATCTGATTTATTTGTAATGTTGCAAAAATAAAAAAATCTAATTATAATCAGGTTTTTAAAAAGAGTTGAAAGGGCTTTGATATTGTAGCTGTTCTAAAAATAATTTATAATAAGCTATGATTAAGAAGTTATATTTTGAGAGAGCTCAAGGAAAATAACTTGTTTTTGTTTTTTAAAACAATTTTATGAATCAGTAATATAATATAAAATTTAGCATTCTGTTGTCCAAATGAAAATAGTCAAATATACGTGCTTTATAAAATATATTATTTTCAAGTAATTTCGGTGATATATTTTGTCGAGGTACTTGTGAGTGAAATATATATATATATTTTTAAGTCATCTAGAATTTTGGCTTAAATTTCTAATAAGATACTAATGATGACCATGCAAACTTGAGGGCAAAATAACTAAGTATGATGTTCCATGATAATTAAATATTCAACGAAGGACTGAACAAAAATAATTTTTGAAGCTAAAATGCAAATGCTATAATTGATAAATCCCCTGGGTATAGAGTTTTTTAGTATACCCTTCTTTCATTTTATTTCATTATATACTATGAGACGCACTTTTGGCTAAGCAACAAAAGGAAATATTTGACCTTTTATTCAAACATTAAAATAGACTAATCTAATATTGTACATTTATATGAGGGTGATTAAAATTTGTCTAAGAAAATAATAATGAAGGTGGAGTCTCAAAGGAGAGGAGACATGACAAGGTAGAAAACTGAAAAAAAAATGACTCGAGATATTATCAAAATATGATAAATCACTGCCATGGGGGAAGGTGGAGGAGTGAGCATAGATTGAATGTACAGGCCTCAGGAAAACAATTGACATGCATATATGCATGGTACCAACTGAGAATCCTAGACTTTACAATTAGATTTAAATTCCACTTTCAGCTCCATCATTTCCCACAAGGGTGATGTCAGGCAAATATTTGAGGCAGAGCATCCTCATTTGTGAAAAATAGAAATTACATCTACCTTTCTAGATTGTTTTAAGACCAAGAGGAAACATTTGTGGAAAGAATATAGCATTTAAAATTTTAACTGAGAAGACCTTATAACAGACACTCTACGGAATCACAGTATTCTAGTATCATTTATTCTAGTGAAAGAGTTTTTAAGTGCAATAGAGTGAATTCCTTGGATTCTTGTGCATTATTAAATATCGTTTGGATTTGAAAAAGATCGTTCATTCTTTTACAACAAACATTTATTGAATGCCTGCAACATGCTGGATTTACAGTGTTGAATGGACTAGATATGATTATTTCTATATGGAATTTATACTCACTGCTAAGAGCTAGATTTATGGTAATCACAGAAAAATATCTTGTAGTCAAAATAAGGATATATACCTTCAGAACTTTACAGATAAATAGAGATGTCAAAAGTTTTAATATAGAGGGTGCCGCTGATGGAGCAGATCACAATCAAGGAAAGAGAATTAGAGAGCCATGAGAGTTGTCTCAACAATACCAGAAGACTATGGGGGAAATGTCTCCAAAATTCTAGACTAGAAGGTTACACTTAGCCAAATTACAATAAAATATTAAAGACAAATAAAGCCTATATGCTGTTATTCTCCCCATTTTACAGATGGGGAAACTGGGGCACAGCGATTTTTAGGAACTTGCTTAAAAATCATCTTTCTGGTAAGTGCTAAATCCAAGACTCAAATCCATGTGTTCTATGCCCAGAGTGTCCATTCTAAACTACCACACGTCTCAGATTACAAATGCTGTATAAGTCAAAACAGGTAACATGACTGTGGATGAAGGAAACAAAAAGGAAGGGAGAGAAGGAAGAAGAGGAGAGTAGGAGGGGATGGGAGGGGAGGGTGGTACAATGAGAGAAGCACAGTAAGTATACAAATCTACTGTGTACCTAACACATAATCTGAAATCTTATGTGCAGTGCTAGATTAATAATTTTGGGGAAAACTTTAACAAACTGGAGTACTTGATCTATAAAAAAAAATCATTAAATTCAAGTGTTAAAAGCAAGAATTTTCCCCAGAGTTGCCATTAATGCCACCCTCCTCAGCGTCCCCACTATAGCTCAGCTAGAATTCTGAGTACCAAATAAAGCATTTTATTGTTTTGTTTATATTAATCAACTGTCTCAACATAAACTTATAGAATTTAAGTTCACTGGGAACTAGATTAATTATTTGGGGGGCAAATTTTAACAAGCAGGAGTACTCGATCTATAAAAAAACATTGTAATATAAATTGTTGAAAGAATTTTGGAATTTAGCTAAGTTTTGATGAGAAATTCGATGGCTGCTTATTTTTAGGATGCTATATAAAATCACAGTTGACTTTGTTATGTGTAGGTGTAACAACCAAGCCATAACCAAGTAGTGAAAACTACTTGAAGGGATTTACTTTCAATACAAAAGCTCTGTAACAAAATAATTGGTGCTCTATCACTAGGCTTATTCAAGCAGAAACTTGTTAGAGTTTTGTACTCTGTGGGAGGTAAATGAAATATACATTTTGTTTTTTTTCTATTTTTATACATCTCAAAATCTAATTTTATCACTCAAATAGTTTAATCAACAGAAGCCCCATATTTTAGGAAACTCTCTTAGCTATTAATTCATTCAGTAAACATTTATTGAGCATTGGCATTCATTTACTGCAATAAAATGCAATAATTGGTACTCAAAATTATAGGTGAGCTATTGTGGGGACACTGAGGAGGGTGGCATCAATCGCAACTCTGGGAAAAAACTGAATATTCTCAGCTATCATGGGTATACCTTCAGGTCAATGAGAGTGAAGATTGGAGAGAGAAAGAGAGATAATGTTACTATTATATGGCCAAAGTTACAGTTTCAAAATTTGATAGGCCTCTTGAAAACAATATTCCTGTATCTTTTAGGAAATGCTTTACTCTGATCATCTAACATGTGGAATTAAATTGGTAAAATCCTATTAGAGGCTATAGAATTCAGTTTAATGCTGAACTTCTGAACTGTAAGGATCTTTTCCTCCCAGACACACTGTATCCGAAGACTTAACATTTCTCCTTATTTTTAAACAAACACATTAAGTAACAAATATATTGAGCAACACAGTAGCAGGGACTATGCTAAACTGTAGGGATATCGAAGTAACTGTTAACATGGACCTTGCTTTCCAATCTGTAGCTGGATTAGCAGATCAGAAAATCTATGATATAGTGAGTGTTAAAAAAAAAATCAACAGCTATATTTTGAAGATCTAATTGGCTTTATTAAGCAATTTATGAATCAGGCAGCATCTCATCTAGCAACTAGGAAGGTACTCTGAGGGGTTGTAAAAAATGGAAGGTTTTTTGTAAGAAGAAGGGTGGGGCAAAGGAATGATTCAAAAGAAAATAAAGGACAAATTTTAGACTAAAACATCTTTTTTTTATGTGGGGGGGAAGGGAACACAAAGGTTTTTATCATGCAGTTTACCTCTTCTTTCTGTGCGGGATGGAGAGGGCTCACTTGACAGATTACCTCCTTGGTGTTGACCAGGAAATTCCAGACTAGGTGATTATGATTATTTTCCTGGAAAGGTTGTAACAGCAATAGGTTAGGGATTGAATCTAGATTTGGTACTATGGGCTTTAGCACAAGTGATAACATTTTGGGCTTGTGGTTTTTTCCTCTTTAACATGGGTTTAATATGAATGTTTCACTATTGGTGTGATCTGGGTGTGATTTGCTTCTCCAGATAGCTTTAAGTCTGCTACAATCAGGGCCCTGGCCAAAAGGTTAATCTTTGGGTACATTTCTAGGACCATCACTTATAGTTGCACAATTTGTGAATTACATAAATACAGAGATATACTTCACCTCTCATCTTAAATGTGTATAATTATCAGAATAATTTCCCAGCACATGTAGTAGAATGTTTTAAGTAAGGATTACCTTTTCCACAAAATACCCATATTGACTCGCACAAAGTAGTCATTTTGCTGGATTAAATTTATTGTGTTACTCAGACATGGTTTCTACAAATTAATTTGTTACTCTGTGCAGGTGGCCTTTGAGGGCATCTTTGTTTCTGCTATTTCCTTAGTAACAGTTCTTTGTGAAAAACCTTCAAATTGACATAGCTAGAATTGACTACTAGAAAGAGTATTTGGTTGTTTCTGTTACTCATTTGGATTCTCTCCCTTTAGAAGTGAATGATCTGAGAGGATCCTTATGTCAATGAAAACATTTTGTTTCTCATTTTATAATCCCAAGATTTCAGAATAAAAGGTATATCTCTCCATTCAGAAGATGTAATTCCCATTTCTTTCTGTCATTTAATTTTAAGATCTTTTAATATGCATTATAATGTAATAAGCCTCAATATTATGCACTCCATGAAAATTTTAGCAGCCTTGTAGAATTTATCTGATGTAGAAGAGCATCAAAGGATGAGAGAATGTGAATGTCGTGAAGAGTAGTTTCTAAGTCTAATTTATGTTCTGTCCATTTCTGTGGATATTAATTAGAACAATGTGGAAGTTAGTGTTCATTTTAATATACTTTCAACACAGTGGTCATTTTTTCTCATAGGCTGTAATGAAAATTATGGTTCCTTTCCCTTTCCCCCCAAAATACAAGAAAATGGTTTCAAAAGAACATTTGTAATCTTTAGATATTCACCATACCCCTGAGGATTATTCATGGACTAATGAATAATCCTAATCTCTAAATTTTTTTAAGGAACAGAGTTCCTTATTCTAAATTGTTTTAAGGGACATAGTTGGCCTGTGTAACAAAGCAAATAAAGGAAACGAAAACAATACTCCAAAAATTGGCAAAATACATTTTTTATTACTAGTATTGTTGTGATATTAAGAATCAATCACTTATCTACAGAAATTCCTTACCTATGACCAAAGATGTTAAGAAAAAAAAAACCTCTGCTTTATTTTATAGTTGTCTGTTTTGTTTTTTTTTTACTTTCTAAACATATGCCCCTATAACAATTGATCTTCTAAAAATCTATTTTGGTATCAATCTGTCCCTTTCTCATTAACTATAAAATTACATATTTTTATATCTAATCTAACTAGATCAGACTACGTGTATGTTCTAACAGATTTAGGAATTGTGCAGACCCGTTTTTGAAGCTAATAGTGAAGCAGTCAATGCCAAAAGCATTTTTTATTGCTGCTTTTTCCTAACTTTAATGTAATTTGAAAGGTTCTACGTATTCTACCTTACCAAGGAAACTACATAAAATTCATAATGGATGAAGATGTCACAGTTTATTTTTTTCTCCTAGATCAATGTTTCACATCACAAATTGTGGAATCATTAGTGTATAATCCAAACTCTGTTCTGTTCTATTCACTTAAAATATTTTAAATTCTCAGTTTTTTTTTACCACAAATTGGTTAGATCTTATTTTTATTTATTTGTTTTCTTAACAACTAATATTTTCCAAGTAATACATATTAATTTCCAAGTTTTATATATAGATATATGTATTTGTTGAAATATGTGGAAAAAATAAAACTGTTTTTTCCAATGCCATAACAGTTTCGATCCTATAACGTAAATAATAAAGTCACTTATTTCATTCCAGTCCTCAAATTTATTTAGAAATTTGGAGCCTATACTTCCAGATTTTTCCCTAAGATTTGACAGGCATGTGTATATACATTTATGTGTATTATTATATAAATGGAATCTAACACTTGTTTTTTGTCAGATACCTAATATCAGAGGTATCTTTCAAGATTAGCACATACTTAGTGTACCTCCTTTTTAATGATGATGTAGTGTTCTATACTATAGAAGAATCATAATTTATTATATAATTTCATAATAGATTCTCTTTTTTATTTTATTACACATTATCTATCTATATATATGTCTATATGTCTATGTCTATATATCTATATCTATCTATCTGTCTGTCTGTCTGTCTGTCTATCTACCTACCTACCTATGGCTGGCACAGTATAAATGTGAAAAGAAAATAACTTTTTTTTTAAATTTCTTATTTTACTATTTTTTTTTTTGACTTTCAAATCTAAAATCAGTGCTTATATCTATTCTCTAAAATCTAGTTCTCGTAGGCTTTGACTTTAGGGCATCTTCTACACAGAAACATTATAATAGGTTTCTTTCTGTCATACAACTTGTCATTTGTCTACTAGGCTTATAGAAATTGATGTTTATAAATAAACAGACTTTAACTTGGCATGAGCAACAGATCACAGATGAGGCCTGGCTTTGGAGTTTCATCTGCTCTTTCTTAACAGATTAATAGAAATGTCTTCACCAGGTGTCAGAACTAGGATATTCACAGCCACTTTAATATGAACTATATACAGGGTGACTACATAATTTATCATCCAAATTAAGTAACTTTGCCAGTGAAAAAAAGGTGCTATTACTTGTTATTCCAGGAAAACAGGTGTAAACCTGACCATTCTGGGTAAATCTCAATGAGTGTTCACCCTATGTATGAAAAATAGTTTATATTAATTGACTGACTTGATATGGGACTGGTGAGAACACAGTGCTGTTCCAGAGGACTGGCAACTGGGCTGTCAGTCAGCTATGTTCCCGCAGGAGAACGGAGTGGCACATTTTCTGTGCTCCCACCATTTATTTCTTGGCAGAGTATAAAGCTCTGCTTCTCTATGAAAGGCTCTATTTAATTGTTTATCTTTTATGATTAGAAAATAACACTATCTGGTGTATAGGAAAAGATAGGTATTAATGTCAAACTAACTCATTTTGGTGTATTCATATAATAAAATTACACACAAAGATTATGATATATTATTAATATACACAAAAATAAAATTGTAACACTATTTAGCATACTAAGTATATTCATTATGTTTATTGCCCATTAAATCTATAGCCATTTATACATTAGTTTTATTACAAGCAAATTAGTATGTATTATTTTTCATATTATTCAATTATTAAAATAATTTTAGATTTTGACAGACTCTTCACAATCACCAAATGAATGGATGCGTCCATTGCATCGTATGGATATGTCATAATTTACTTAAACATACTCTAATAAGTTTAAAATTTGGCTGCTATAGATAATACTATGATACGTGTCTTTGCATATGAGTATGATGGTTTTCTGTATCATTTGTTTGACTAGATTTCTCATTTATTAGAAAATATGACCATCTAGATCAAGAATATAATGTTATTCGTATTTGTATTTTCAGTGCTTAGCACATTTGTACATAGTAGTCCCTCTACAAATAAATTAAAGCATAGGGTTGCATATTGAACACACATATTAGAAAGTATTTCTCATTAGAGTGTGTGTGATTCCTTGAGATTATTATTCAAACTTCTTAGAACTCAAAGGCAGAGATGAAGCATCCTACCTATGCACAATCCAAATGCACTTCAAATTACTTACCATAAGTATTGCTGTGTTCTTATCTTATGAATTAGAAAACTCAAAATCCAACCATCTTGGGTTATTTAATAAAAGGTAAAATGAAGTGATACCATAGAAACTTCAAAGGAAACAGGATACGAGTCTTCAAACTAAATCAATATTGTCTTAAATCCTGCCTCTGTTATATAATAGTGTATGTTCTAGGAATTCTATAAACCTATTTTTTCATCTGTAAAATGGGAATATTAATATTTGTTTCATGGAATTACTCTGGATTAATTGACTAATGTGGAAATAACTTAGCACATGTTCCTGAAACATGGTAGGCACTTACTGGTACATTATAGGCACTCAATAGCAGATAATAACAATAAATAGCAATCATTAAAACAAGCAGTAAATTTATGTATTCAAGGGTCCAAATGTATTTACACTAATGATAAAATTTTACATATTCAAATTATCTAAAAGAAGTGCTTGAGCATGAGTCTAGAACTTGTCAAAGTATTACTTAAAATCACAATTGGTTTCCCCAAATGAACAGCCACTCAACATATGTAAATGTTACAAAAATCTCCCAGTCTATAAAAGACATCGAGACATCAGATGTTATATGAACGATTTTTAAAATTATCACAAGTACTTTTGAATCACCAAAATAATACCAGTGTGATATTCAAGGTAATTAATGAATAGTCTGAATATAATTTAAAGAGCTTGGAAAGAAGATACCGAAAAATTAACCTTAAGGAATTTTTCTGTTATTTCCCCAAATGAGGAAAGATAGCCTTGTGATATCATAGAGATCAACATTTATATTACCTCTGAGCTAGCTGAGAAAAAGGGGAATGTAAGTCACTATGAACATATGTTTTTTGGATAACCAGGATGTTACTACTGTAAAAAACATAAAAAAAAGCTTTTATTTTTTTTTCTAGAAACTTCCATTTGACCACAATCCTATTTCAAAGAAAGATCAGCTGCTTGTATGTGCAGTGGCCTGCCTCTATCCACCAGATGTTTCATTCTATAAAACTGGGATTTCAAGCTAAATGGATGCCTTAAAATTTAGGTTGTTGCCAGTATCTCAACAATTCTAATTAGAAAAGGCAACTTTCCTGGAGGATGTACCACAATGCTTCAGTAATTTCAGTGTTTTAGTTTATGCATGAATTTATGTATATATGTACATATTTGATTGAGAGAAAATAATAAGAAATGATTTGAAGGAAATCATACAGCCAGTAGTATATACTTTTTGAAGTTATATACAGCACAGTAATTAATATAAATGAGCACTTCATTAAAACTCTGTTAGCCAGTAGTTTACATAGAAATAAAAGTTGTGCACTATAGTAGTAAACTACTCCCAAATCTCAATGGCTTACACTAGATGTTTATTTCTCGCTCAGGCTGTGTCCATTGTAGGTTAATCGTGGCTCTGTCCATGTTGCCTTCACTCTGGGAGTGAAGTGACAGAGTAGCCTCTGTCTGAGTGTGGCTGGTCTTCTGACAGAGGATAAGAAAGATATGGTGAACCATGCACTGACATTAAATCTTCTGCTTGGTGTTGACACATGTCACATACTTTCCATCACTTAAAGCAAATCACAGGGCCACACCTGAATTCAATCGGACTGGGGTATATAATGCTCTTTCAGGAAGGAGAATTTCGGGTCACATGTCTCAGTTAGAAGTCAGTGAAGGGAAAAGTATAATTCTATGACAGGAAAGAGAGGAGAAATAATGAGGATAAGAATGTATTCCATTATCTTTTGATAAATAATGATCAGTAGAATTATTGTGAAGATGAGATAGCAAATACGTTAAAGGTTAAGTTTTAATTTACAATGTTAATTTGTACTCATTAAGGATAAAGAGGGTGGATATCAACTAAACTTATTCTGGTAAGCTTTCTACACACACACACACACACACACGTATATATATATATCAACTCATTATATTGTGTACCTTAAATATTATACAATGTTTAATATTTAATTATACAATTTTAATACAATGTTGAATACAATGTTATGTGTTACTTACATCTCAGTAAAACTGGATTTTTTTTAATAGAAAGGGTGTGGGGGTTGCATTAGTTAAGATGTTTAGATCCAAAGCAAAATAGATCTGAATGGATAGTGTAGAAAGAGTAATTAAAGAGAAGATAAACTTGCATATTTACTATTAGTAGAAACCGTAAAATATTTGAAATATATATAAATAACTATTATATTATGGATTTACCTGATTTTATAAATGTAAACATTTAGTCTTTTGACCCTTTTTCACTGGAGGACTAACGTTACTAAAGTAGGGTGTGTTAAATCTAGAATGATCTTAGACAAATGATGATGGATGTACTGATGGGCAATAAAGTAAGAGAAGTTGGTTACTTTTGATGAATTGTGGATGACTATCTGTATTAGGTGTTTTCTACCACAATCCAGAAGTAATCTGAATCCTTATGGTTGTTAAATACACAGATGTAGCAGGGAGCATTAACTGGAGTGTTAGAACTTGATTCTCAGTTTTGCTAACAAATAGGGTTGTACTTTAATCAGTTCTCTGATGTCTTCACTTTTCTCATTTATAATATAATGGCAGTGGGTTATTTGATCCCTAAATTCTAACTTCTATGTGTAAAATTTGATAGTCATGCCTCCCTCAAAATATATGGAGGGTGAGTCACCCACTGTTGCTTTGATGATAACATGATCTTTGACAATGTTTTTAGAATAAAAAGTCTGGGTTCTTCAGATTAAAAAGAAACATAGATGTGTTCAATACTTACTTTTTTGTTTTCCCCTCAAAACTTTCTTCACCCCTTTTTCCTTAATTCTTCTTTTGTACAATGATGTTTTTATACTTTTACCAGACTAATTATTCCAACTTTTCCCGTATTTAATTACCTTTTAATTTTAAGTTTTGGGTGTGGTGTTTTAGAGTCACCATGTGTGGTAATGCAGATTATGTAGTGCATATATGTAGGGCCACTATTCACATTGTCAATGCATAATTCCTATGGCCTTCAATGACAGTTGTGGTGGTGGCTAAGATTTATTTTATTATGTTAATGGTATGTGTTATATTTCTTCTACTAAATTCTCAGTTTTTGAGTATTATATCAGGACAGTTCCTATGATGAAAGTGTTAGTCTTGCTAAATGTACAAATTTGTAATACCTTTTTCCCCTCTTACTGCTCGCTACAAAATTATAATAATTATAATAATCTTAAACTATTTTTTAAATACACAATTTGGTTGAAAACTTTCTGTCATCCTTTTCTGGGGGGGATTCTTTAGTGTTGATAAAGCAGATGATGAAGATGATGAGGATTTAACAGTGAACAAAACTTGGGTGTTGGCACCAAAGATTCATGAAGGAGATATAACGCAAATTCTCAACTCATTGCTTCAAGGCTATGACAATAAGCTTCGCCCGGATATCGGAGGTAAGTTTTGAGTTCTCTTTCTGAGATTTGGGGGACTACGAAAACCATATTGACCAATATGATTTTAACCATAGATCTCATATTCCTTGAGTGTCTGATATATATCAGAGACTACAGGGTTTGACAATTATTAATTGGAAAGACACTAATTAGAGAGCTTCACAGTTTGAGATGGGAAAAAAGGCATATAAACCTTATTGATGTAATTTTTTTACACCTTCTACAACAAAAGATGCAACAGCAAAGTTCTGATGAAACTATCTGAAAAGCTGAGAGGTATTTCATAAAAGAGAGTATTTGAAAGGTAAGTAGGAGTTCTAATTTTGTGCCATGCCACACTGTTTTAATTAATGTAGAATTACAAGCCTTGGTAGTATATTGAGGGGTAGGTTATCCTACTTTGCTCTTCTTTGTGAGGATAGTTATCCTCGGCCTTTGCATTTATGTATCAATTTTATATCGTAATCAACTTTCAAGTTCCGCCCCCTGCTATGAATCTTTAAAACAAACAAAAACTATAAATCAGCAAACATTTTTATTGTGATTGCATTAAATCTACAGTCAATATAGGGAATTTGAAATCTTTACCATATTAAATTTTTACCATTCCAAATTCATAAGTATCATATACTCCTTAATTTATATATTCATTTTTATTAATATTTCCTGTGAAGAAGTGTTGAATATATTTTACTAAATTTAATTCTATATATATATGGAGTTTTTGATGCAAATGTAAACAGATCTTTTAAATATTTTCTAATTTTGTATTAGCAGTATATAGAAATAGAATAGATAATTGCATATTTACTCTGTCTTCAGGAGTCTTGATAAGTTTATCAAATTTGTTATATTTATGTAGATATATTCATGTAGATATATAACAATGTATATTTCAGTATTAGATATAATATTTGGTATGGGCTTCTTTTTTATGACACTCTTTTTAGTTTCTTTTTCTCATTTTGCTAGGGTTCTTTTTTCCTCCATAATGTTTCAAATAATCTGTGCATTTACTGAAATAATCATATTTTGCCTTTTATTCTACTTACCATTTGTTCTGTAAGTAACTTTGACTTTTAAAACTTAAACCAAAATGCATTTCTGTAATAAATGCCACTTGGTTTTGATTTGGTAACCTTTAGAAAATATCACTGCTCTCAGTTTGATAATATTTTGTTTTGGAATTTTACATCTTTGTTCATGAAGGACATTAGATAGTTATTTCACATTCTGTAATGTCTTTTTCAGTTTTAGAATCAAGATTATGCTAGCAGCTACAAATAAGATACCTTTTCCTTCTCTTTTTATTCCTGAAAGAGTTTATCCGAAATGGATGCTGTTTCTTCCTAAATATTTGGAAGACTCATTTGGTGAGGTCATGTTGGCCTAGAGTTTGCTTTTTAACAGTTCAATTAGTTTAATAGTCAGTTTTGGTAAGTTGGACTTTCCAAGAAATTTCAATTTTCAAATTTACGGGTGTTAAATTGTGACATTTTAATATTTTAGGATCTGAGGGTTTTTCACTTTGGTCTTTCCTGATACTGGTAATCTAGTCTTTCATTTATGCATCAATCTTAAAAGACTATTTCAATTTTATTAGGATTATTATAAAATCAAATTTTGGCTTAGTCAATTTTCTCTGTGGAAAAATTACCTTAAATTTAGTTTATTTACAATACTTGGTTTATTATGTTAACCTACTGTCCTTGGGTTGAATTTGCTGTTTTCCTAGATTGCTTTACTTATTTATTTTCACAATAAAACTTAGACTTAGTAAAACATTGTTGATACATGGAAATCCCACAAACTCTTTAACCTTAAAGTTAACATTTTTCATTACTATAGAACCCTTATTTAAATCAAGAAATTAATATTGATACAATACTATTAATTAATCTCCAAACCTATTCAAATTATGGCAGGTGCCTCACTAGGGTCCTTTTTTCTGGTTCAGAACGGCAACAAAAATCACACATTGCATTTCGTTCTTCTGTCTCCTAATTCTCCTTCAATCTGGTATAATTTCTCAGTTTTTCTGTTTGTTTCATGAACTTGATAATTTTAAGGTGCACTGGCCAGTAGATTGCCCCTTCTCCTGTCTGATATTTCATTAGTCTGAGCTTATTCCTTTTTTTCCAAGAAACCACAGAAGTGATGTTGTACCCTTTCAGTGTGTTATATCAGGAGGTATGTGCTGTTAATATACCATATTTCTGGTGACTTTAACTTTGGTCAGTTAGTATGGTTTCTTCTAGGTTTCCCCAAGTACAAAGTTATTTTTCCCTTCTTGATTAACAAATATGTTGTAAGAAGATACTGCCATGGGAGAAACTATGCAAATGTTTCTCAGTACACATTGTGAAGCTAGTAGCTATCATTAATTCTTACCTGCAACAGTATTACCATGCTGTTTGCCAAATAGTGACTCAATATCATCATCATTCCTTCCATAAATATTAATCATCATTTTACCATAAGGAAGAACTGTGGCTCTCCCCCATTTATTTATATATTCATTTATTTACTCAGTGTAGACTTACAGATATGTTTTATTTTATATAGTTAATACTTATTACTTTCATTATTTATTTTGTTGCTCAAAATAATAAGTTGGTCACTGGAACTCCCTATAATTTGGCTTCTATGTCCTTTTACACATCCCCATCATTTTCTGAGCACATCCTACTTTCTAACACATAATATTCCAGTCTCATCTTGATCCAGCAATGGAATTCAATGGAATTCCAAGGAGCCCTGGTTCTTTTTTTTTTTTTTTTGTACAATGCCATTTAGAAACCGTGATCTGGGCACTAGGTACATTCATTAAAGTAGGAAATATATGTTCTACACACACATTCACAGGCATCTATCTCTATCTATCTATCTATCATCTATCTATCTATCTATCTATCTATCTATCTATCTATCTATCTATCTATCTATCTATCTATATCTTTGTACATGTATTATAAACCATGAGTTCAATCTGAGAGCTCTGATCTAAAATAAACCCCACGGGGTTCATTCAGTCTAGCTTTTCCCCTTATTTGTTTGCAACTTCTTTTTTCAAAAGATAGACACCTGGCTCTCATTTATCTGTAGTATATATTTTTATTTGTTCAATTCCAGTAAATACACAAAGTAGTTTTAGAATTTTAACACGTCTGTGAAAACAAATTAGCTAGAATAAAATATCTATGTACAATTATTTCTGTCTTTAGCTTTACAGTATGTAATCAAAATAGTGTTTCTTAAAGTTGCTTGCTCAATTATTTTTAGTTAGCTTATTTTCTGCTTTGCAAAAACATATAGCAGTTTTAAATTAGTTTCACATCCCGGTCTCAATCTTGGTTTTAGTATTTAATCTGCCTCAATATATGTTAAAATTCTCACCCTTACTCTCTTTTCTGAAATTTTCCCACTCATCTCTTACATGGGTAGGTTTTTCAAACAGTTTTTGTATGTTGAAAATTTTTTTTCCATTGACTTGATGCTTGAAGGACACATTGGTTGGATGTAAAATCCTTGGTTCAGGCTTTCTTTCACTCAGTTTTCTTATTAAGCTATTTCAAAGTTGATTCTCTTTGTGTGTCACTTTTGAGGAATTTAATGCCAGTCCAATTCTTTTGCTCTGGTAGTTTATTTCATCTTTTTTCCCCCCTGAAGTTCTTTTGTCTTTTTCTTTATGTTTTAATTGAATACTTTAAATAAGATATATCTTAAAGTTGTTAATTTTGGATAACCTTTCTTCCAGGTAACTGATAAGTCTTTTTAAAATTTCAGGTTTTCTTTCATCTCTAGAAAGATTGATTGATTGATTTACAGTGTAGTGTTGGATATTATTAGTTTTCTCCCATTGTTTTGCCTTTCGTTTTCATTGGGTTCCAATTACATGAATGCTAATCATAATTTGCCAAACTTTCTCTCTGAATTCTCTTTATTTCATGTATATTCTCTTGATGTTTCTCCTCTGCCTATTACTTTTTTTTTTTTAAGGTTATGTACTTTTGGTCATCTTAGAATTGACTTTTGTCTATTTTTTTTCCATTTCTTTCCTAAGTTCAATCAGTTCTCTGCTCATTTCTCCCTGTTTGTTATGTTCATGTGTGTGTTAGGGGAAGGGTACTTTTTACTTAGCTTCTAAATTTCTGATTCAAAGAGATTTTTCTTATCCACAAATAATTGTTTGAATACGTTTAATGGATTGTAGTGTTGCCTTATAGTTTTGTTTTGTTTTTTCTGCTTAATTTTTTTGAGAGGATTTTCCGCAGTTGATTTGTGCTGAATTTTGACTGCAACAACTTTATATGGATCTCTTCCTTTCTTTTTTCCTATTTCTTTTGTCTTACATGGGTGTTTTTGCAAGATTCCTAGTTCATTGATATCCCCTTATGTCATTATAGCAAAGCCCAGCTACTTTAAATTCATTTGTTGTTATTAGTGTCGTGTATTTGTTTTATGCTTGGGAGGAATTATGTGATTTTTCCATTTATTGGTTCTCTTTACTTGCAGGAGTATGAAATCCTCTCCTTTTTCTGTTCCCCCCCTTTACCACCTGATTTCCAAAGCCCATCTCTGTTTTCCTTTTTTGAAATTTATGTCTACCCCAAAACTCCTTATTTTGAAGACTGCTGTTTCACATCATGTATACTTCTGCATCCCTATCCTATTATATTTTGTTCTGGTCATAAGATACATTTTAAAATAATTTCACATTTATAGTACACTTAACTATTGTACTTTTAGATCTGCTTTAAGTAACTAACTGCCATCTTCTTTCTTCCTCAGTTAATCTCAGTCAGTTTTGCTCAGCATGAAATCTTGCATTAGAACAGAAGTGAGGAAGTATTTGAGAGAGTTCTTGTCATGACTTAGTTTTTTTGTTTTGCTTTGTTTTGTTTTTTACAGTCATTTTGAAATTTGGACTTTGTCTTCAAATTATGCTGCGGCCATAGTTTTTGTGCACTTTTATTTTATTCCCTTTTTGTTCTATACTTTTTTGGAAGACATACGAGGAGATTAAGACAAAGGAAATTTATATAAATGTCCTCTAAGCATTGCTTTAGCCTTTCATAATTTGTTCCTTTGTCATAATTCCACGAACACAGGGACTAGACAAATGAATAATGTGTGATTTTAAAAAATAGCTTTGTTCTAGATACTTTTGTTGTTGATAACTAGCTTAATTCTATTTTGCTCAGAGAACATGCTGAAGTCAAGTTTCTTATTGCTCAAATAATGTGTGTGTATATATACATATATGCATATATACATACATAGACATATATACATATTTAATGTATATAAAAACACACACACGCATATATACTGAAAAACGTGTGTTAAAAATATCTAACTACAGACATTGATTTATCTCTTTATTTAAAGTCCAGTCAGTTTTTGCTTTATATATATTGTAACTGTCATGCATACATATAAATTTAGGATTGTTATAAACTTACTATTGGATAGCAGTTTTATATTTGCATTTTATTTCCCTTAGTGTTAAGTTTTACAGTCTTTTTGTTTTAAATGGAGTGGCTAATGCAGATATACGAGTATTTAGGATAATTATTGTATATATTGTTTTAATCTACTGCTTTTATATTTGTTTTCTGTTTTTCTAATCTATTCTATATACCATTGTATTTTATATTTTCTATTTGTTCCCTCTTTTGGATTCATCAAAAAGTTATAGTTTATTTTATCTTTATATACTCTTATTAAATAGTCATTATTTTTAGTTATTAAAATATCCATTTTACTTGATTAAATTTAATTACATACTAGTAACATTATAATTCAAGGACATCACGAATCATTTACTACATAAACTCTAGTCCTGTTTTTACTATTATATCCATGTATTTGCATTCTATATTTTGAAATACCAAAAGACAACATTATTATTATTATTATTATTATTATTATTATTAAAGTATTTAAAAACAATTAACTTTTACCAAGAAATTACCCTGTCTGATATTGTTTCCTTTCTTAATACTGTGAGTCATATAACAGATGTGATTTTTCTTTTGTCCCATCACAGGTGAAATTTATTTTTGTTAATAATGGAATACTACAGTGTGGCTCATGGCCTAAAGCCCTAAAGAGTTAATATTTTTCTAACAGATACATATTTGTCTTATAATTTGCTAATGAAATGTTGATGTCAGGAAGCCAGGATAGATCACTCATAACTAGAGGTTTCTATACTGTAAAAAGTGTGTCCTGTATATAAAAAAAGTCTTCAGGAATTATTTCTTGGCGTAGACAGTGTTCAGTCCTTAGTATTATGAAATAAAGAGCAGATACTCAGTAGCTGTTGATTTATCAATGAACTGAAAAAAAAAAACACACCAAGAAACTAATTAAATAAGACTGGTACATTGTACTTAATTGCCTGTAAGTGGTGATAAATATACTTACAAATAAAACTAATAACCTATTGTCTTATTATTAATTGACTTTCATAAAAATCATTCTGTAGATCTAGGTATAATTAGCTTAATTATATTTCTTGGCTACAATTCATAGCTAGTCAAAAGAAAAAACAGCATAGGAAATATAGTCAATAGTATTGTAACAGCTATATATGATGTCAGAAGGGCAGTAGATTGGGGGTGATATCACTTTGAGAAGGGTGTAAATGTCTAACTATTATGTTGCTTTGTACACCTGAAATTGATAAAAATATAAATAAACAAATGGCAAACAGTTAAATCAATTCATCTTAGAAGTCATCAGCCTAAGATAAATTATAAAACTTTCTATAAATCATATAACCTGCGTTTATTTAAGAAAATTAATTATTGGCTAGCAGATCGAATTACAGTCTTATGTATTATGTAGGTCTGAAAACCTACAGTTTGACATACTAAAACCATTTCTAACAAATGTTATTTACTTTTCTGTCCAAGAAAATATGCATACCATGCAATGAAATCTTTGCTTAAAGAAAAAGAAACTATGTGCGAGTAAATGTTTTTCTAAGTGTAGTGTAGTGTTTTGTTATTTTATTGTAAAGGGTTAAATTAAATACTGTTGTGAAATTATACAGGCACTGTTTTTCAAAATGACTCAAGTTTTCCATTGTAGCTTGTTAGTTTGGGGGCTGCTGCCAGACTAGAAGGTACCAAGACAGGGAGACTTGGGGCTGAATGGAGACTCCGACTCAGACAAGCAGTCTCAGCTGTGTATTAAAGGAGGCGGTTTATCATGACAGGTGGAACATAGCGTCTGAATTGTAAGAGTAATGAATACTAGGCTGGAAAGGGAAATCTGATAGTTTAGAAAGGAGAATTGAGTAAATATCACTAAAAACATGCTACTTTAGTAACTTTTACCCTACAAGTTGGTTTTCTGCTTTATTTCACTGGCATTATCTCTTTCTGAATCTCTCTGAGATATATGATATTTTTTCTTGGAATGGTTTTCTCTTTCATGTCCACTTTGTGAACCTTTTATACACATTCCTCAAAAAGTATTTGCTAAACCAATAAATGAGAGCTTTATATCTTATTTAGTGGGGTAAGGGAAATAAGAGAAACTATGTACATCTTTTCTTTAGCAAACAAAAAGTCTTATGAGCATAAATTATCATTATTGTTATGGTAAATCTCATTATAGGAACTAAAAATACCTGACAAAGGTTGAAAGCCTAAGTTACAATCCAACATGGCATGATTGTGGATATTGGTTAATCATATCATTTTATACATATTTAAAAGGCTGACCTGTGCTATACATTTTTATAGAACATAAAATACTGTATATATCATTTAAAGACTAACTGGGAAAACACAAATGGTTATGTGCAACACACAATAGATGAAGTTTATAGTGACATCCACACTATATACTCTGGGAAAATTAGATAAAAATCCAGCTTACATTGGAGCCAACTATAAATAACCTACAGGAATATTTTTAACAAGGGAGGAATGAGGTAGGAACAAATAACAGGCTCTAAAATTTTATTCAAATTCTAAAACTCTATGATGATTGTTGAGCAAGTTATCTAGCAATTTTTACTGAATTAACTTCTTTAGTTTTATTGGATGATTTAGATATTTCTAACACTTTTTAGATTGTACATCAGAATGTTTTTACTCAAAAATGTTAATTTTTAGTTATATAAAAATTTTGTAAACTGAAAAGTTGTTTGCATTTTTGTGATGGGCTATGTTTCTTTATTTCCTAATGAGGAATTTTTTATTATTTAAATGGTAAATATTATAACTAATATTAATTTAGATTTATTTTAAAACTAAGATTTATTTAACACAACCTCTGGTCATATCTTTGTTCATTTTTGTGTGTGTGTTTGTATTTTGCAGTGAGGCCAACAGTAATTGAAACTGATGTTTATGTAAACAGCATTGGACCAGTTGATCCCATAAATATGGTGAGTAATGAATATTAAAAATAGTTATCTGGCATAAAGTTCTTGACTATATATCTCAACAATAGAATGAATATGTAGTAATTTCTGATAGCTAATTCTAAATGAGTTGAGGGCAACATGTGCAATTATTATGTGCCAGGTATTAGAAACCAGAGCTGAAATATTCCCATATCTAAGAATGTGTAGCCTGTTACTCCAATGTGCTGTGTTTTCTGTGATTTTATGCTAGGGCATAAAATCTTATCACCTGATCCATCAAGAATAGATCTTTGAAGAAATCTTGAAGGAGGTAACAAGAAGGACTATGGGAAAAAAAGTAAAAGAAGGAAAGGGATTTATTGGTAGAATAAGGAGCATGCACTGTCATAGAGAAATGAAACAGCTTGATAAGGTCAGGAGAACTTCCAGCAATTTGGCAACACTGGAACATAAAGTGGAAGATAAGGAATTAAGGCTGAAATAATGTTTAAGTGTCTTATTAAGGATGGTCTTGTAAACCATAATAGGAAACCTAGATATTGTATGAATCATATCCCCTTGGATAAGAGAAATGACTGGAAACTTTTCATCAGGAGAATACTATAGGCAGATTTATATTTTTAATAGATCACATTCTTCCAACAGTATAGAAGGTGGCTGTAAAAGGCCAAGTCCAGGGTTAGAGAGACGAGTTAAGAGGTTGTTGCATTAGTCAAAGTAATAGATCTTGAAGGCCTTACCTAGTACAGTAGCAACTGAGCTGGAGAAGAAAATAAATAACGTTTTTTTAGATGCATGATTTTTTCAGAATTTAGTGATTCATTTTGTACATAAACTAACTCCAGTGTATACATATGAGACATTGCAGATGGTAGAGTTATTTGAAATTCAGAATAGAGCCATGCGCTCCAAAGGCTAAAGGCACATTCATGGAGCTGTCCAGCAATTATTTGGATTTTAAGCCTGCTGTTTAGGGAAGAAGTTATAACTGGATATAGCCTTCTGATTAGGGAAGAAGTTATAACTGGGGAATGGAAGAGAGACAGGCAGCATATAAGATAGCCTAAAACCTCAAGAATGCATGAAATGATCTAAGAGAAGATGCAAATTAAGAAGAACACAAATCTAAAGACCAGATGCTAAAGTGAGACCCATGTATATAAAACATGGGTGAAAGAAAGAGAGGTGCAGAAAAGGAAATATTCAAAAAAGTTAGAGGATTAGGAGAAGAACCAAGAGAAGATGACATTATATAATTTGATAAATTAAAGAGGAAGACGAAGGAGGAACTAATAATCCATTGTAAATATGCATGAGAATCCAATGAGAAATGGATTAAATTGGACCCACTGGTGTTGGCAATTAGGTGGTACTGGTTAGGTCTGCAAGATGAAAATGGAATAGAAAACGTAGGACAGAAATAACAGCTGAATTTTATGTCCCTCCTCCATCCTCAATATAGGTCTCATATCCAACTAATTTCCTGTCAGAGCCCTAAAGACACATGTGGGTTCTGTAGGGGTAGACATGCAGTCATGTGCCTGTTTCAAGGTGATGGGGAGTAAGTGGGAATGCAAGTTAACTTTATGAAATACTATGTTGAGAAATCTGGCTTTGAAGAGAATGAAATAGAAGTATCATGGTAGAGAGAGGAGAGCGTGAGAATACGTGAGAAACACTGGAAGGAGAGAGAATAAGAAAAAAAGGTCAAGGGAAGGTAATTTCGGATGGAAAATGATAAACTGTGGTATGTATGTTTTATCTTTTATCCATAGAATAGAAAATATTTTATTACTACTTGAAGGATATAATTAACACCTCAGATATAACCAAAAGACGTTAGTAAAAATGTTCTGTCCCAAACCCTAATAATCTCATTTCCTTAAATCAAACTAATACTAGGTCCCCTTTAATGGGCTCACTAACATGTTATATTTGTCTCTTTTGAGTTTGTCATCTGTATTAGTCTCTCAGGCTGCCATCACAAAGTGCCACAGACTGGGTGGCTTAAACAACACAAATGTGTTTTTAATACTACTGAAGGACAGTAGTGCATTCCAAGGTGTCAGCAAGTTTAGTTTCTTTCTAGGCTTTTCTCTTTGGTTTCAAGATAGCTGCTTTGTTGCTATTTCTTCCTGTGAACCTTCCTCTGTGCAAACATATCCTTGGTGTTCTTTGTGTGTCCAAATTTTCTCTTCTCATAAGGACAACAGTCAGATTTAATTAGGGTTCATTCTAATAGCCTTATTTTAACCTAATCTTCTCTTTAAGGGCCCTGGCTCCAAATATTTCACATTCTGAGGTACTGGGGTTTGGGGCTTCGATGTTGGTATTTGTGGGGGCGGGGAGGAATGTAATTCAGTCCATAACACTATCTGAAGATAATTCTCCAAGAGTTTTTTAGTTTTTCTCCCTTACTTTTTTTAAATCGTCATAACAACAGTCAAATTGTCTCCTTATTATAGGTCTTACTCACTTTATACCTGAATAACCATAATACCTAATAATTGCTTGTGCCTGCTTATTCCAATAGTATTACAGTCAGGCTCAGTGTTTGTCTTACTCAGTATGATGCCCACGTGATTGTCATTAACTTGCACAGCTGCCTGCATTGACTGCTGTACTCACAACATTTGGGCCATACTATTTCTGACATCTTTGTCTCCGTTTTTCAAATGAGTACAAATTGGCTCTGGATAAGTTGGATTTGAGACTCTGAATTAGGAGCTACTTCTCAGGAGAAAACTGGAGCATATCTCCATCAGTAATTAGCTAAACTTCTGAGAGATAGAGAAAACTGTCTTAAAGAGAAGAAGAAAAAAAAAGAAATGAGCATCAAACCTTAAGGAACATGTACATTTAAGGACCTGTGAGATGAAGCTGAGGTAGTAAATGAAACAGCAAGGTTGGCATGAAAATGAAGATTAATTCAGTGGCAAAAGAAACAACGAAAAAGGTTTCAATGAATTTTTCAGTATTAGCTGTGCCCAATCTAAAATCTTATACAACCAGTTGATTTTTGGAAAGATAAAACATTCTATATAAATATGCAAATATGAGATTCCGTAAAGTACTATGTTACTAAAATGTTATTTTTATTTTTAAGAGAATCTTCAAATGTTGAGTTTTTAATTAACCAATGCTTGGAGAAGATAAATCTGAGCATGTGGAAGTCTATATTTTCCTGAACTGTATATTTTTTGTTTGGGGCTTTTGTTTTCAATTTAAATGAATTTATTAAAGAAGAAAATGTTAATATTAAAATAAAGAGAAATAGGATTCAAGGCTGCATTGATATTCCAGAGATATTTTGACAATAATGGCTGCCAAGAGGCTTTTATGATTATCTTACTTTATAAAAAATTCATGGTATTAAAGATTTCATTTTCCCACTGAAGCAAAGTACACACTTATAACCTTGGACAGTGATAGTTTTTTAAAAGCTAATTAAATGAAATTTCTATTAAAACTGGTGATACTAAAACACATACAGGATAAAATGGAATATTTGATAGTGTTTATTAAAAGAGAAACATTGTCATACTAGGGATTAATAAGGAGCAGTTTACATAGGAGTCTGTTTTAACTAAACAATACAAGAAAATTAGAATTCAGTTTTCATAAAATGAACAAAATTACTTTGAATGTGAGTGTAATCAGGCAAGTCGACTAGAGTGTAATTAAGCACGCAAGAGGATAGCTTTTTCAAGTGGAATGGCCAAGTGTGTGTGAAGGGGACGGGGATATAGTTAATCTGTTTGGTGAGAACTGACTTTTAACTGTTTTTTACTTTATCTTGTGTGTTTTTATTTATTTATTTATATTTGATAATAAATTCCCCAGACATATAACTTGTGTGAAAGCATTCTAAATATATCGAAAAAGCTGGTGCTCAGAGAGAAATTTTTCTCCATGAATTTTTTCCATTGCAAGGAACACATTCCTTCAGCATGGTTTGTGTAATTGGTGCTAATGTGCAATAGGTTTATCCCTCTCTCTTTTTCTCTGCTTGCACGTCTTCCTTCTTCCCTCTCTTTTTTGTTACTGCTGTTTATAGATTTAAGGAAATAAAGCCTGAAACATAGCTCCTTGATATCAGAGAAACCCTGTTTATTCCTGTTACTATATTAAGGTACATTAAACTGAAAAATCAGAAAACAGTAAAAGCATGGAAACATGATTTTATTTTTCCTATCTGCATATTTGACTTGCATATGCTAATGGAGGGGAAGAGAAGGGAGTTTAGTCTTCCTGAATGTGATGAATTAAAGTATTTGAAGAAATGCACTTATATTTAACAGTTCTAACTTTATTTGCTTGGTTTGTACGATACTTTAAAGCTCATGACCATAGTTTTAATTTCATTACTTTTCTATATTATGTTAACATTTTTGTTTTTGGGCACTAGATATTCTAAAATCTATTTTTTTATAGGCTTTATTTAATTAATTTATTTTTTAATCAAATTTACTGGGGTGACATTGGTTAATAAAACTATATAGGTTTCAAGTGTGCATTTCTATAACATATCCTCTTATATTGCATCATGTGTTCACCATCCAAAGTCAAATCTCCTTCCGTCACCATATATTTGATGCCCTTTACCCATTTCTACCCCCCTCACTTCTCTCTGGTAACCACTGTACTCTTTTCTGTATCTGTGAGTTTTTGTTTGTCTTGTTTGTTTGTTGCTTTCAGTTTTACAGTTTCACTCATATGTGGGATATAAAACTCACAGTCTTTATTTTAAAGCAATGTAAAATGTAGGTACATTATGACTCAACACTAACAGAGAAAAAATAAAAAAAAATATAAATGAATGAGTATTGTTTTCATCTCTGTGCTTCTTTGACTCAGTATGCTCATTTGCTTCATAAACATGACATTAAAGATCTTAGAATTTTAAAATTAAATTAACCCCTGAATTTCCAAAAATCACCAAAATAATTTTATTTCTTTATGTACACAAATATATTTTAATTTTATTTCATGATTTTGTTTGTCTTGTATGTATTTACTATGTATATATGTTGTAGCGGTTGGTGTAATGTCTACTAAAAGATGTGACCTCCTTCCTTAAAAGAACCACAAAACCTATTGTGGAGGATGGCTAAAAAATGAAAATTATATCAAGAGAGAAGGGGAAGGGCCAGGAAAAAGGCTGTGTGTGAATCCATACATATTTTAAGCTGCAAATGGTGACCCTATGCAATTTTTTTCTTTAAAAAAATCATAAAAATAGTTTGCTTTCTTATAAAAGAAATACATCTACAATATGGGAAAATTAGAAATTTGATTTAGACAAAGATAATTTACATATTCTAGATTATCATCATTCAGTATTCACCATTGTTGCTACCATTTTAATAAATTTATGTACATAGTTTTAGTAAATGCTATCATATTATATTGTTTCATAATGTGTCTTTCCACTTATTATATCATGACTGTATTCCACTTAATTACTTTTTGAAAAATATCTTTAAATATTGCCTAATATTGGGGGATATACTTGTACTTCATATATTTAATAATTCATTATTTAACATTTAGGATGTTTGCAATTTGTTGTGTTTAAGAGTAATGTTATCAAAATCCTTTTAGTTACCGATAACTATTAGACTATGGATACAAACAGCTCTGAAATCTTTGACACAACTTGGTCAGATTTCGGAGGTGTCAATTTTGAATTATTTTCTAATGATATGCCTCAGATAGATACCCAGGATTAGTTACAGTTTTGAATCATTTATGGATCAGTAAATATAGAATGTTGTAGAATGGGTCTATACTGTTTGGTAGTTTTGCCCCACCAGACTAGGCTTGAGGGGGAAAGTGGCAAAATGAGGGCCTAGATACGAGGTATGATCAAATAATACAGTGAATGTTTAAATAAAATAAAAAAATATTGCAGTAAAAGGCATATTGCCATTAATCCACCTCAAAATACTCCTCCTCGCTTCAAACATACTTATCCTCATTGTTCTTGCCACTTTCTGAAGCAGTCCTGGAAGTCCTCTTTCATTAGTGTCTTTAGTTGCACTGTTGTGGCTGTGGTGGTCTATTTTATGTGTCAACTTGGCTAAGTTATGGTTCCCAGATATTTGTCAAGTACAAGTCTAGATGTTGCTGTAAAGGCTTTTTAAAAAAATGAGAACAACATTTAAATCAGTAGCCTTTTTGGGTGAATCAGAATATCCTTTATACAGTGGGTGGGCCTCATCCAATCAGATGAAAGCTTTAAGAGAAAAAAAGGAAGGAAGAGGGATTCTGTCTCCAGACTGCCTTTGACTCAAGTTGAAACGTTAACTTTTCCCTTGTTCTTGTGCCTGCCAGCCTGCTCTGCAAACTATACTTGTATCTTTTCTCTACAAGTCTACCACCTTAATATTGGATTTACTGCTAACCATTATGCAGCCCACTATACTATTTTGGCTAAGTGAATAGTTTAGGGAGACATTAATGTCAAGGTGGGATGATCGCATCAGGTTCAACCAAGTTCCATGATGAAACTGCAATAATTACGTAGGCAGGTCTGCATTCTCTGTGAAAGTTCCTCCATTATTAGAAAGGCAGTCAGATTGAATGAGCTAGTACTTTTAAGTGTGAGACACATTGCATAATTGCAAAGCTGACAGTGTAGTAGGAAGATCACACTACATACACTCTTTATCAATTATGGTTTGATTTGATTGAGTTAGAAATAAAGATGACTCACTTCTTCACCTTGATTTACTAATGCTGTTTTCTCAGCTAACTTGGAAGGAGACAAAGTCTCATAATGTATATTGGATCTCAAATGTCATATACATTGTTCATTATTTCAAAATGTTTATCCTAGAAGCTATCACACTTGTTTTGGGTGAATGGAAGTTCCTTTTCATATTTCTGTTGCTTATTTATTATGCAGATTATTATAGCCTCTAAATGGGAACATGAAGTACAGGAACACAGTTTGATCATTTTTTGGAAATTACACTAAAACAAATGAGTAAACGAAATTGGATTTTTCCATTACATATAAAATGGCACAAACTTGAGTGACCTTCTTATCTGAATGAGACTCTTATTAAGGATTAGCAATTTAAAAGAGCTTGGAATTATTAACCCTCTGTAAAGGGTTTGGGAAGGACAGATTATCAAGACATATGCTTTTTATCGTTCTCTTCTTGATTTTAGATTAACGGAATAATTTTGAGTAGAAAATTGTTCACATTCCCCAGGATGCTCTGCTTGGGAGAATTTGGCTCTTTGGAAGTCATAGATCTTTTAATAGTGATTAGCACTTTTATAAACAGGTATTCTAAAGAAGATCTTGTCAGCTGCTAAGCAGGAGTCATAACTACTTGCTAAATGCCACCCCTAGATAAGTTAGTTCTCAAATGCCACCTTTAATGCCCTGTTAGGAATACAGCAGCTAAGTATACCTACTACGTAGCATGAAGTTCCCTCTACCAACCAGTGTTGGATGTTGGCCAAACCACAATCCTGGCAGGTATGTAAATCCCTTCCTTTGTTTTAAGCAGTTTCTAACTCCATACAAAAGTGCAATGTAATGCTGGCACATCATGTCATTTAAATACTCTTGCTAGGACCTACATGTCTGCTAGTGATCTACTCATCAGAATTACTGTGAGCCTTCCTTCTATTTGCATTTACTATTAAGATCAGAAACCATGTCATTAACACAGGTTAGACTCTAAGTGGTTAATCATTTGTGTGTCAGTTGAAGAGGCTGCTTGGATAAAGCATAATTTATTCCAAAGAAAAGACATCTGGCCTGAGAAGCAAGAGGTCAGCATAGGGGTGAAAGATAACCCTGTGAGTCTGCCAAACAATAGTGTGTGTGTGTGTGTGTGTGTGTGTGTGTGTGTGTGTGTGTGTGTGTCTGGTTTATAACATTGGAAAATGGTGGATCTAAGTAATTAGAATGAATTTTTTTGACAAGGAACAGTGTAAGGACGTTTAGGTAATTTGGTGAGTATTTGCATCTGAATTTTGTACTTGTTTGTGAGTTTTTCTTGCAACTTAAGCACCATGCGCCTATCATAAAAATTAATATAATTATTAACATTAAGATAATTTGCTTTTATATTTAATAATTATATTCTACATATTATAAAATTCTGAATAAAATTTCCAAAAAAAAAAAAAAAGATAAAGCCATACTGGGCAGCAGTAATTGCTAGAAATCTTGGGTTGTTTTTATATGACGCATGTAAATAATTTAAAAAGAAAGGTTAAGATTATGGCATACATTTTTCTCCAAAGAGATAGACTTTAAGTGTCATCTACTTACAGAAACTTTATAATATAAAAATTCAAATGTTTGAAAAAAGCAACTAAAATAGTGGCTTTATTATTATGAGTTTTTACTCTTCTTTTTATCTTTTAGGAATACACGATTGATATAATTTTTGCTCAAACCTGGTTTGATAGTCGTTTAAAATTCAATAGTACCATGAAAGTGCTTATGCTTAACAGTAATATGGTTGGAAAAATTTGGATTCCTGACACTTTCTTCAGAAACTCAAGAAAATCTGATGCTCATTGGATAACAACTCCCAATCGTCTACTTCGAATTTGGAATGATGGACGAGTTCTTTATACTCTAAGGTAGTACTGTTTTTTTTTTTTAAATGTTGCTCTAATTTATTTTTCATACTAACGTTTGATCAACTCATAACATTTCCCCTTTTGAAAGTTGCAAAGTAAGAAATATGGACCTGGTTTCATACTCTAAAATCCAAATAAAATGGTGCAATATTTTGGAAACACTTGCTTAAGCTCAAAGTAACATTGTGGTTTTCAATAATGTAGTAAAACATCTTTATAGAAGGATTAAATGAATATTGATGGGTAACATTCAATTATATTTAATACATTGTCTTGAACACATCTGCTTATTAAGAGTAATCCTTAATGGAAAGATGTTCCATTAAGAGATAAATTAAGAGAAAACAAATCGCCATACTTAATCATGTACCCTTTGCTGTCTGTGTGTGTGTGTGTATGCACATGTGTGTTTGTTGAGCTTCTGAAGTACAAAGTTGGAACTGTAAACAGAGATTATACTAAATATACACAGAGTTCGCTTAGTTGGCTGGAGAGGAAAATGTTACAATTTTCTCACTCATTTATAAATGTAATAATATGACCACTCAAGACTGAGATTTTAGAATTATTATTTTCTAATATAGCAAAGTCCATTATGTAGACTAAACCATTGGCCTACATAATGGTTTGAAAATTAGAGAAAATATTTCTCTAAATTAGAAAATTAGAGAAAAGATTTCCAATGCTTGATATTATTTGTCATGTTTTTAATATTTATTTTTCCATCCAAATAGATTGACAATTAATGCAGAATGTTATCTTCAGCTTCATAACTTTCCAATGGATGAACATTCCTGCCCACTAGAATTTTCAAGCTGTAAGTGATAAAATACTTGATAATTTCATAGAATTTTAGCCTCAGACCCTGTTTACTAAAAAAAAAAAAAAAAAAAGTAAAATGAAATGAGATAAAACACAATTTATGCAATTTTCAGAAATGTGGATATGTTTCAACAATTAGATAAAATAATTACAAATGCCGTATTTGTTTCTTTTAAATTAAAAAGCGACAATAAATGCTTAATCAATGTACATATTTTATTATACCATTCTTTCTGAATTTTGGTTTTATCCTAGTGTCCTTTTTGTATTTTGATTAGTTAAGGAGTACTTAAGATAGGTTTCTGTTAAAATGCTTTTGTATTGCCATGAATAAAAAGTGGATTCATATTTTATTTTATCTTCCTAAGGCAAGGTTTAACTTTGTTACATTGGATTTTAAAATATGTTTCAAGGATTGGTTTGTAATTTACTACATGAACAGAAAATAATTACAAAGGCTTTGAGGAATTGGAAAAGCCAAGATAGAAATAAATTTACTTTTTTCAAAGGAAGAATGAAATAGAGAAATGATTATAGCTAAATAATTTGGATATAAAAACCTAGTATTTTGTTCCAAGGAAATAATTAGAATATCAATATATCAATATCAATTTCATTTCATATTTACTAAAATATTTATTCTCATGTATATTTTTATTAAAATGTTTTTCTAGATAATATGTAATTGAGCAAGTCTTGAAAACGTGTAAAATGAGTTCTTAAAATGTTATTGCATATATCCACAAATTGGCTAATACCATTTTCCTTCTTTTGAAATCTAATGTTTCAAACATAACACATTCTAGAATCTTTCACAGCAGATTATAAGTATTCATAAGTATTATCTTGCTTCCTCACTTATGAAGTTCTCAAATATCTGTTGTTGCTTTTATTAATGACTTTCTTGACTTTTCTTAATGATTTTTGTCTCATTAAAATGTCCTTTCTAATTCATAATTGTATACCTCACTGCTTTGATATTCTAACATTAGCTTCTCAGTGAATAAAATAGCCAAATCACAGCAAAGACTTGTTTAATCCAAACACACAAGGGATAGTTGATATTTACATATTTGAAGATGTTAACAAGTATTATGTTCTACTGTAGGTACCATTCCTAAATTATTTGTGTGCTATCTCTTTGGCTTTGATTGCCATTATTGGGAATTAATCATCTATCCAAAATGCAATTGGGTTGCTGACATAAACATAATGTATTTTTCAGGAATTCTCTACATTAGTGAATTAAGCCTTCTACATCTAATATTTCATGACAAATATATTTGAAAGATTTTATTAAAGCCCCCACTTTAAAAATCAATATCATGAGATTTTGTGTAAAGTAACTAGCTTATTGTTTTCATTTGTGCTTACACTTCTATGTATTATGACTAAACTCTATTTCCTCTATAATGATAATTACAAGGAATAAAGCAATGTGGAAAAACAAGATGGATAGAGCTCTTAAGAATAAGCGAGAGAAGATGGAAGAAGAGCAGAGAGAATAGATTTTTAAACAGGCCTGCAGAGAGTGACAGCTACTTCACTGCATGGCTGATGAGGGTATCCTGGTGCAAAATGATGCAATGTTTCAGAAATATTTCAAGTTGATAGTGAGTTTTGTTCCTGTCATATGGTAGACCAACCCTTCCGTTGAAAACAACTTCAAACTTTATATTATTGAAAGTGCCTCAAAAACACATTAATGATCACTAGGAAGGAATTGTCAGCCACAAAAATCCACACAAAAAGTTGTAGCCAGAAAGGTAAGAAAGTCTGTAGCCAATTTTGACCTGAGAGCATTTGCTCAAGCAAGGTAAATTTGAGCTTTGATTTTGACAGCATTGTGGATTGGAAATGTAATAGAACATAATCTCTCCCTATAGTTGGGTTACAAAAGACTGGGCACCTAAGGTGACATGAAGATGTTCCGCTACCCCCATCCCCCGCTCTGCCCACTACCACACACACACTGCACAACCACTAAAGTCTAAAAGGAAAACTGTTTATGCAATGAGCATAACAAGGTGAAAAACTCCTTGAGAGAGTGTAATAACAATCCCACTCTCACATGGATTTACAGCCCAATTTTTCTTCACTTGATTGGCCCAAAAAAGCCCTTATGGATTTTCCTGACATGTTGCAGAGACAAAAATATATCTTTTCTGAGAGAATGCACCTCCATTTTTGACAGCTACAAAGAAAGCAAAGACTTTCAATACAAATAACTAACAAAAAGTTAGTATTCAGAATTTATAAAGAATTTAGACAACAGGGAAGAAATAAAAAGAAGAGAAAACCCAATAAAATCATGGGCAGTTGAACAAGCAATTATCTAATGAAGAAACCCAAGAATCTAATAAAAATATGAAAAAAAATTGCTAGGTTTCATTCATAATCAGGAAAATATGAAATAAAATATACCCTATCGACCTGTACAAATAAAGAAGATTGTCCACATCAAAGTTAATGAGACAATGGATCCACATACACTTTTATACTCTGGCTGGTGAGAAAAATTGGTATATGTTTCGTGGAAATAAAATAGTCACTATCTCATAAAGTGGAAATTATATGTAACCCATGACCCAGTTATTCTATATCCAGGTATATATATCTAAGAGAAAGCTTTGCATATATGTGTTTTGTGAGGCATGCCAAATAATGATTCTACGGTAGCAGCAATGTTAGTAATAGCCAACAGAAAACATTACAAGTGTCTACAACAATAAAATGGATAAATAAATTTTAGTACAGTTTTACAATGCAACATATTTACTATAGCTACATAGAGCAGCATGAATTTCTATTGTACATATGATATTAAAAGAATAAAATATAAAGTAATTCATCCTGTGTAGCAGCTATCAAGTAGAGTTAAAAAAATGAACTGAATAAAGCTATATTTTTCAGAAATTCATATCAGAAAATCTATAACAGAAAACCAAGGGAAGAATTATCACAGAAATCAGGTTAGTGGTTACGTCTGGTTGGGAGTGGAACTACCATATTAGAGTGGACACATGAGCTTTCCTGGCTGCTAGCAATGTTCTATTTCCTGATTTAAGTGCAGTTACATGAATTATTATTATTTGATCATTATGTGATTATTCTTAAATTATACACATGCATTTTATGCAGTATGTTCTATATTTGACATATATTGGAATACAGAAATGAATTTTTTTTAATTGTCTTTGGATAATGTTGGTATTGCAAAAGTAACAGATTTGGATCTTGTAATCTATATATTTTATCTGAATTTTTTATCTAGATGGATATCCTAAAAATGAAATTGAGTATAAGTGGAAACAGCCTTCTGTAGAAGTGGCTGATCCTAAATATTGGAGATTATATCAGTTTGCATTTGTAGGGTTACGGAATTCCACTGAAATTTCTCACACAATCTCTGGTAAGAAGGAAACACACAGTAATGAATGATGTCAGCATTAAATGGCATTTATATGTAAATCTATTGGTTGGAATCTATACTTTTATATTGTTATAGCCAAAGTAAAACCTGTCTTTTTCTTCCAGGGGATTATGTTATCATGACAATCTTTTTTGACCTGAGCAGACGAATGGGATATTTCACTATTCAGACCTACATTCCTTGTATTCTGACAGTTGTTCTTTCTTGGGTGTCTTTCTGGATCAATAAAGATGCAGTACCTGCAAGAACCTCACTAGGTATGACATATTATATGATGCCATGTATCATGGGACTTTTACAAATATTGTAATGTGATAAAAGTTTATAGTTGACTCTATTAGAATATTCCTCTACACTACAATCAAAGATGAACAGATTACTGCAATATGATGTTGAAATAAATGTGTGAAAAACAAGTAGGACATAGAAGAAGTGTAAAGAAGTTGACATTTCAGAAAACATTTTTATTTTTCCTGCTCATAGAGGTCAAGGAAAGCATAAATACACAGCAAAAATTAACGCTTGAAAATCATACGTAATCCCGGAATCTTAATGTAGGCAACATCTCCAATCACTTTTTAATCAAGATTTTATTGTTTTTCAGCTGAAACACTAATAGCCAGCATTTATTGACTGGTGTGTGTTTAGAAGGCTTTGAAGTGCCTTGCTCTTACAATGGTGCTAATGAACAGTCAGCTGTTCTAAAGGGCAGGTCGCTGAGAGGAATCAGAAGCTTCTAGACTTCTGTAATCTATAAAGTGTGTAATTAGTCTGTGAATATTTTGAGAGTTGCCTGTTCAATAACACTGATTAAAATGGTAATTTGTAATTCATACTTGATAAAATAGACTTTTATTTTCTTTCTTTAGCAATCTATTGCAATAATCAAAATCATATAAAAAATGTATCTAATTACTATAGATTTGTAAACTATACAAATCTTAAATAAAAGAAAATAACTTACATTCATGTACTGAACTACTAAGACGACTTATTGATCAATCGATTTATTCCCAAGATTAGTGCAAGACATGAATCAGGTTACTCATAATTACATTTTACAAAAACATAAAGGAAGTTAGGGCCATTTCTTTTTTCAACAGAAATGAGGTTTTCATGTGATTTCTACGGTAGCTGGTGAATAACTCTAGTTAACAAATATGGTAAACTGCAAATCACATATAAGTGGCAAGAGAAAGCCTAAGACAAGTAGCTCTATACTTGGAAATGTAGTTCCCTTGGGAGTCTAAACAAAAGTGTAGACATAACCAGTGGATAAAATGCACTCGTACCTGAGTTTTGTTTCCTATTTAAACAATTATTATTATTTCAAATTACTTTTAGTGCCAAGGGAAATAGTTTTAGATTATATGCTAGTTTGAATATGATTGAAAAATTATATTTTTGTTTTCAAATGTTATTCTCAGGGTTTTTTTTCCCAGAGAATTTGAGTGGATTATTTCTACTGTTAGGTTTGTATGAAGCCCAAAACACTATGCCATAGTGTCATGAAAGGGAATAGCCAATTGTGGAATTGTGTTTTTGCATGAATTCACATTTTTTAATATTAGCATATCAACTATAGGGATAAGCAATAGCCAAATCTAACTTGAAGAACGTCTCTAATAAATGTGGATCCTATGTAGTTGGAAGATCAAGGTTTATTTTTGAAAGTATTCATATATCTCTCGACAGATGACAGATGATAGATAGATAGATAGATAAATAGATAGATAGATAGATAGATAGATAGATAGATAGATAGATAGATAGATAGATAGATAATCAAGGACAGTTTCCTGATCTCATTTATTCAACATTGCATTTAAAAAAATTAGTTTCAAGTGTACAAAGCAACGTAATAGTTAGGCATTTACACTCCTTACAAAGTGAATGCCCCCAATCTACTACCCCTCTGACATCTTATGTAGCTGTTACAATACCATTGATTATATTCCCTATGCTGTACTTTACATCCCATGACTGTGTGTGTGTGTGTGTGTGTGTGTGTGTGTGTGTATGTATATCTATATCTATATCATCTATATCTATATATCTATATATCTATATATCTATATCTATATCTATCTACCTATCTATGTATTTATTTATTTATAGTTGCCATCCAATATTATTCTACTTCAGCTTCAAGTATATGGCACAGTGGTCAGGCATCTACACAGTCTATGAAGTGATCCTCCGATATACAATGGAGTATTACTCAGTCATACAAAAGAATGAAATCTTACCATTTGCAACAACATGGATATCATGCTAAGTGAAATAAGTCAGTGAGAAAGACAAATACCATATGATCTCACTTATATGTGGAATCTAAGGAACAGAATAAATGAGCAAGCAAAACAGAAATAGACTCAGAGATATAGGAAAAAAAAAACTGATGGTTGCTAGATGGGAAGGGGTGAGGATGGGGCAGAAGGTGAAAGATTAGAAAGTGCAAATTAGTAGTCACAAAATAGTCACAGGGATATCAAATACAGTATGGGGAATATAATCAACATTGTATTTTAACAAACATTTATCAAGTGCTTTTTAAGAAAAAGGTAGTGTTCTAGGGGCTTCAGTATTAATAGTGAACAATAGTTATAAAATCTTCATGTTCATGGCATTTATGTTTTAGTGGGGTATACAGGTACTGTATAAATATAAAACACATATAATGAAATGTCAGTAATAAAGGAGAAAGCAAAATAAATGGCTAGAGAATGGCAGGGGATGTGGATGGATATAATATTTGCTACTTTATCTTGTGGAGTCCAGCAGACTTCTCTGAGGCGGCAGCAGAGACGTAGTGAGTGTGGGAGCTGCTTGGTGGATATCTGGTAGAAAGACAGTCCAGGCAAGGAGATACTCAAGGTTCTGAAGTGGGATCTTCCTTGCCATGCCAAGCTTGAAGTTTGGAAAGAGGGTAACTAGGTAGAGCTGACTGAGAAGTGGTAGAAAATGAGATTAGAGAGGAGCCAGTAAGATTATATAAATTTTAGTAGATCATATTAAGGACTTTGAGTTTTCTTCCAAATGTGATCGGAAATTATTATAGCATTTTGAGTAGAGAAAGCCATGGAGGAAATACCAATGAATCTTTTTAATAGCTTAAATGTTTTCTTATCATGGACTCAGAGATGTTTTAATAGGAAATCCACTATCATTTTTTTTAAGCTGAGTACTGTGGTAATAATTAGTAAACTGTAAAAATAAATGTCTAAAAACTAAATGGTACTGTAGTTTTCATTGCTTTATGAATAGAAATGTAATAGTTTAATAAAGTAAAATTTAATGTAATAATTGATAATGAAATCAAGGCACACTTTAGATAGGTTTTAAGATATATATATTTTTTTAGTAGGGATGGGACATAATTATGGAAGTCAGGAATACATTTGGAAATCTACCTTTGTCTGACTATGGGAATGTTGTAATTTAATAAGTTACTAAAGAAAAAACACATAAGGCTAAGAAGAGGAAAGACTTATATTAATTGAAACTATTTAGCACTTACCATATGCAAAGCCTTTTAAATAAAATTTTGATTTACAAATTGTTGAAGCAAAAACTGTCAGGAATAAAAGGAGAAAAAAATCTGTAACCCTACTTGGACATTTTAACACCCTTTCTTACTCATTGATAGAACAATTACATTAAAATAAATCAAGATGTAGAAAATCTGAATGAAATTATCAACTACCAGTCCAGATTGATATTTATAGAACCCTACACCTAACTATAGACTACACTATATTTTTAAGTGTACGTGGAACATTAACCAAGAACTCAATAAAATTCAAAAGACTTAATTTTTCCAGAATATATTTTCTGACCAAAATGGAAGCAAATTAAAAAATAATAAAAATAATATAGATAATAAAGGCCTCATATTTGGAAATTTAAACACGATGTTTTAGATAACCTTTGGGTCAAAAAGGAAATTAGAAACTATTTCAAACTGAATTGTGATAAATAATATATAAGTATTTGTAAAATACAGCTAAAATATTGTTTAAAGGGGGAATTCTAGCTTTATAATGCTAATGTTCGAAAGAAAGAAATATTTTGTCAGTATTCTAAGTAAGGAATACTAAATAAGGAAAACTAAATAAAATAAATATCTTTGTATAAATTTATTATGAGTACAAAACACTACTGTGACAGTTTTTTAGATGAGAGGCATAGAGGATTAAGAAAGTTCCCTAAGTCACAGGGCTAAGAGATGGACGAGTCAGAATTTGAACCTAATTTTCCCTCTATGACTCCCAATCCATCATACCTGTGTCATTTTTTTTCAATCCTAAATGTTAATGAGAATTAGGCCAGTTTAAGTAAGAAGAGATTAATAGCATGGGCAGCTGAGAGGTAGAAGCCCTAAGACTAGGAGTTGTAACAACCACAAAAAGCCATGGGGTAAAGAAAAACAGACATCCCCAAAGATACATAAGTAGAACTGGGACCCAAGGTGATATCCAATTGTGTTTGCTGAATTCTTCAAAATATGAAGATTTACTCCATGCTTTTAAAGCATCCCCTTGATGTAATTTTGCCTGTATTTTTTACTTAAACTTTGAAATTAACATATAGGTTTAATTCAAGTTATCGTATCAGAAAACACTGTACTAGTTGCATTAATGTTAACTGGGTATGGCTAAAAAACGCAAATCACTGTGGATTAAATCACTGGTAGAAAAGTATTTGGTTTTTCATATAAAAAGTTTAGAGATAGGTAATCAAAGGGTAATTATAATGTGAGGTACTCAGTCTTCTTTGATCTTTCTGCTGTGTTGTGGGTAATTTTAATTTTCATGATCTCTTAATATTCTAAGATGGTTGCTGTGCTCTGGCCAGTGTATTTGAGTAGAAAATTGTGAGGAAGAGGGAAAGAAGGGCATTTCCTGTCTCTTTAAAGCCATCTTTTAAAAAAAAAATGAAACACAAACGCCATATAAATTATATTAGTTTTAGGTATACAACATAATGATTCAATATTTATATATTGTTAAATGATCGCCACAATAAGTCTAGTTAACATCCATCACCATATGTAGTTAACAAAAATCTTTCTTCTTGTGATTAGAACTTTTAAGATCTACTCTTTTAGCAACTGTCAAATATACAATACAGCATTGTAAACTATAATCACCATGCTGTACATCCCCATGACTTATTTATCTTATAACCAGAAGTTTGTACATTTTGACTTTCTTCACCCATTTTTAATGTGATCATTTGGATGTTGCTTATACCCTTGACTTAATTCTCGTTGGCTAGATCTCAGCCTGTGTCCACACATAGCTGAGAAAAAGTGGCAAAGAAAGCTGTTCTTTCAGGCAGCCTCGTGCCCACTGAAAATTGGATAGTTTGCCACTATGAAGGAAAGGAAGAATGGGTATGGGGAGTCTACTTGTAGTTCACAGAATTTAGATGATTAAAACACAGGCACGAAGAGCTGTGGCTACCGGTATTTCTTTTTTTTTCTTCCTGTTAATCAGTTATCATACCCTTTTGTTTCCAGTGTTTCTTTCCGCCCACAATATTGCCAAATGAGATGAAGTAATAAAAATGATCTGTTATTTTTCATTTTTTATTATTTCCCTCCCTCCACAGGTATTACTACAGTTCTGACCATGACAACTCTGAGTACAATCGCCCGGAAGTCATTGCCTAAGGTTTCTTATGTAACGGCGATGGATCTCTTTGTTTCTGTTTGTTTCATTTTCGTGTTTGCAGCCTTGATGGAATACGGTACCTTGCATTATTTTACCAGCAACAAAAAAACAAAGACTGCTAGAGACAGCAAGCTGAAAGACAAGGCAACGGTATGTTAAAAAATCTCTATTTTATAAATAGCAATTTACTATTAGGGACACTTCTTTTTCTTTTTAATATATTTATTTTTTATTTTCAAATTACAGTTGACATCATTATATTAGTTTCAGGGGTACAAAATAGTGATTAGATCTTTATATAGCTTATAAAGGGATGAATTCGATAAATCTGGTACCTATCTGATATCATACATACTTATTGCAATATTATTGACTATATTTCTTATGCTATATTTACATCCCGTGACTATTTTGTAACTACTGATCTGTACTTCTTAACTCCTTCCCCTGTCACTCACCCCTCCAAGCCCCCTCCCATCTGGCACCATCAAAATCTTGTCTATTATTTTGTTTCTGTTTTGTTTTTTTGTTTTTTTGTTTGTTTGTTTGTTTAGATTCCATGTATAAATGGAAAATGTGAAATTATATAGAATTTATCTTTGTCTGACTTATTTTACTCAGCATATTATCCTCTAGGTCCATCTATGTTGTTGAAAATGGCAAGATTGCATTCTTCTTTTTTTTTTCCCTCTGGCTGAGTAATGTTAATGATATATACTATATACCACTTCTTCTTTATCCATTCATCTATTGAGGGACATTTAGGTTGCTTCCATATCTTGGCTATTATAAGTAATGTTGCAATGAGCATATGGATGCATGTGTCTTTTCAAATTAGTATTTTGTGTTTTTTTCAAATAAATACCTAGAAGTAGAATTACTGGGTCTCTGTTTGTTGCTCGTTATAGCCTTGTTTTAGTCTATTTTGTCTGGTATTAGTATTTCTATCTCAACTTTCATTTCCATTTTCATGAAATATTTTTCTTTTCATCTTTTTTATTTCAGTGTGTATGTATCTTTTAATCTGAAATGAGTTTCTCATAGACAGCAAATGTAAGGGTCTTGCTTTCTAATTCATTCAGCCACCCTATGTCTTTTAATTGGAGCATTTAATCCATTTACATTGAAAGTAATTGTTCATAGATATGTAGTTATTGCCATTTTATTCATATTTTGATCCTTTTTTTCTTCTTCTTAAAAAAGTGTCTTTAACATTTCTGGTTTGATGGTGATGAACTCCTTTAGCTTTTTCTTGTCTGGGAAGCTCTTTATCTGTCCTTCAATTCTGAGTGATAGTTTTGCTGGGTAGAGTAATTTTGGTTGTAGGTCCTTGCTTTTCATCACTTTGAATATTTTGTGCCAATCCCTTCTGGCCTGCAAAGTTTCTTTTGAAAAATCAACTGATAGTCTTGTGAGAGCTCCCTTGTAGGTAACTACCTGCTTTTTTTCTTGTTGCTTTTATGATTCTCTTTGTCTTTAAACTTCACCATTTTAATTACGATGTGTCTTGTTGTGGGCCTCTTTGGGTTTATCTTCTTTGGGACTATCTGTGCTTCCAGCTTTTGTATGTCTGTTTCCTTTGCCAGATTAGGGAAGTTTTCTATCATTATTTCTTCAAATAGTTTTTCAATTCCTTGCTCTTTCTCTTCTCCTTCTGGAGAAGGCACCCCTATGATACGAATGTTGTTATGCTTGATATTGTCCGAGAGGCACCTTAAACTATTCTTTTTGGGGGGATTTTTTTTCTTGTTGCTATTCTAATTGTGTGTTTTCTGCTACTTTATCTTTCAAATTACTGATTTGATCCTCTGCTTCATGTAATCCACTATCTATTCCCTCTAATGTATTATTTATTTCAGTTATTGTATTCTTCATTTCTGACTGGTTCTGTTTCATGTTTTTTTTTTATTTTCATTTTTATGTTGCCTGTCTCTTTTTTGAAGTTCTCCCTGAGATCACTGAGCATCCTTATATGCAGTGTTTTGAACTCTGTGTCTGGTAGATTGCTTGTCTCCATTTTGTTTAGTACTTTTTCTGGAGCTTTGTTCTGTTATTTCATTTGGGACATGATTCTTTGTTTCTCAATTTTGGCTGCCTCCCAGTTTCTGTTTTTATGTATCAGATAGATCTACAAATTCTCTTGGTCTTAGTAGAGTAGCCTTATGTAGTTGGTATCTTGTGGGGCCCAGTGGCACTGTCTCTCTGGTCACCTGAGCCGGGTTTAGCAAATATGTCCCTTGTGTGTGTTGTATGTGCCCTCCTGTTGTGTTTGATCTTTGGTTGCTCTTTGCACATCAGTAGGAAGGATTGGTACTCAGGCAGATTGGTTGTGAGTACTGGTGGTGACTAAAGTGGAGGAGGTGCTGTGTAGGGGCTGATCCTATGGAGCATGATTCACTTTAATGGGGCTCTGCTGCATGCCCAGTCTGCCCTTTGACTGTGTTACTAATGGAGAAAGTTGGGTGGTTCTCTGGTGTAGTTTGAAGCTGGCCACCAGGTGTGTTGTTTCTTGAGCCTCTTGGGAAGGGTCTGTTGCAAGCCAAGGTAATTTGCTGCCTGTGTCCTGTCCAGCACCACTTGGTATGAGCTAAAGAGTGTTCTACAGAGGGGTGCCACTTGTGCTGGGCTTGGAGGTGCTGGGGAGAGGCTAAGCTGCAAACTGAGGCTAGCTGCTACTAGTGCCAGTCTTGGGAATACTTAGCAAGAGATGCAGGGTGCACTGAAGTTAAATGATGTGTGTTTGGGGTTTGTGAACATTTGAGAAATTTTAGGAAATGCCACAGTATAAGTCAAGACAGGCCATTTTTAAGGAAAAGCCACTGGAAGCAGCTTGGGTGGGCCCAAAATTTGGGTGAGGCTGGGTCTCAGGGAATCACAAGCATGGGGTAAATGTTGATAGCCAGGTTAATGGAGACTAAGATGTGGCTTCCATTTGCGTCTGCCCACTGGGTTGGAGGAGGAGAAACAAAGGTTTCTGCCAGCACTTCTGTCTAGGAGAAAGCAGCCCCCCAATCCTTGTCCTGAAGCCAGACAATTCATTTCTTCCCCTTATGTGCCTGGTGCGTTTCAAGCTGCTGCCCTAGCATTGGCACTGAGAGCTAGTGAGTCCATCAGCAAGGAAATCCAGGTGCAGGCCCTTTAAGAGAAGCACCTGGGACTCCAACTGTCCTCCATCTCATTCAGCCACAGTCTCCACTGATTTTCACAGCCTGAAGCTGTGGGGACTTCTCTTCCTACCCTGGAATCCTGGGCTAAGGAGCCTGGTGTGGGGCTGTGATTCTCACTCCTCAGGGGAGACCTCAGCAGCTGAGATATCCCTCCCTGTTTTTAACCACTGCAGGAGGGTGTGGGACCAGCCCTATCAGCACCTTCACCCCTCTCACCAGTCTTGACGTGGCTTCTTCTGTATATCCTTAATTACAGAACTTCTGTTCAGCTAGAATTCAGGTGATTCTCCATGACAGTTGTTCTGTAGTTTAGTTGTAATTTTGATGTAATTTTGAGAGGAGGTGACCTCTTTTGAATACTCATATCATAGTTGCTTAGACTAATATGGATGCTTGAAGTACCCTGACGAAAGATAAATAAAATTATGATGAAACTGGAGTACCTAACATTGCCCACTAAGGAAAGTGTGTTTATATTTTCCTACAGAAAAGACTCTTGGATAATCTTTCTAAAGAGTGGTTTTGTATGCTGTGGCTTTTCCCCAAGTGGTAGTTTCTTATAACTAAAAAAATTATTTAAGATCACTCTTTAAAGAGATTCTATGTTTGTGTGAGGATTTGGAATTCTAATAACATGTGGCCCATAAAATTAATTTAATTTTTAAAGTAAAGATTCCTCTTTAATATTAGTATTCACCTTGTTTGAAAGTCGTAGCTATAGAGTTCTGTTTGCTTTCTGTATAATTGTACTCTTTTACCCCCTTTCCAATCATATATCTACCTTAGCTTATATCACATCAAGTTGATATATTAGAATAGATTCTAAAATACATAAGTTTTGGGCGATAGGCTATAATATCTTGTTATAATGGGAATTATAAAACCTTAAAATAATATCTAACACTTTCTGAGTATGCCAGGCACTCCTCTAAGTATTTCACACGTGTGATTTCATTTATGATCATATGAGAGTACAAGTTCAGTAATTTGCACCAGGACAGCCTTAGGAAGTAAAGGATCTAAGACTCAAACTCATTTCTTTTTTCGTGCCAGAGCTCCAGCTTGTAATCCTTCCTTTATATTTCCTGTTCTCATAGAACTCAGAAAAGTAAACATGTGTTTCCCCAATATTAATAAAAAAGGCAATTTGTTGCTGGCTCCAGAAAATGTTTTCAAAGCATATTTGTTCCAATATACCCAAATAAATGAGCACTAAAATAAATATAAAATAGCTATGCAAGGTTGGCAAGCATATATCCTACCATAGTGTGTATGTAATGAGGCATAGAGTTTTCCATATTATCTCCTAACTTTGTAAGTTCTAGGATTTAATGCTGCTTCTGCCTCCCTGCATTTTTCATTAGTTTCTTTATAAATTTTTTTCATACTTATAAATTATATTTTACTCTCATGTTATATTCCAAGAACAAAATCCTTGTGAGTTTGTTTTCAGCAGAGCATATTGCTGGCAATACATATCTGAAAACTTATATTATAGATTAGCCTGTGACTTTCTCAAGTTGACATTATTTGAACTTATTCATAGGGCATACTATGACCCCTAAATGGACAAACCATCAAAGGGCAATGATGTCAACTTTAATATCTATTTGCTAAATTTTAGGTAAAGAAAAATGCCGGTTTTCTGCTATGTTCCTTTAATCAAAGCCAAGCATGCTCTCTGGATTTTCCATTTCATCATTTACTTATCCATACCTATGTTCAATTACTGCCTTGAAAATTTTACTTTTGGAAATTGTGAATGAAAGCCAAGCAGTGTGCAATCTCACATGGATTCTCTTATTTCATCCAAACAATATATACTGTAAGTAATATTATTATAATACCTATGGATAATAACCAACAAGTGGCCACAGCTAATCAGTTTCACTTCAGATCCTGCACTCTCAACCCCATGAGTACACGTCACATTTACTCAGGAAGCTAAAATATGGAGTAAAAACTTTAAAATTATGGCTTATTTAATCATTCATTCACTAAATATGTAAGGGCACCCATGTTCTAAATACTGTTCTGAAATAGTTATTTAAGAAAAAAATCTGTATGTTGAGTATTTAAAACTTAGCAACAAATCCAGGAAGCAAAATACTAAAGATGAAAAATAAGGAATAAAATGTAAATGCGGGCTTTGAAGCACTAAATTTCAAATATCAAAAGTTAAATTTGACATATTATGATTGACTACCTGGGTACAAAAAATATTTTCTTTAGAGCCTCCCACAATAAAGTTCTATAGGCTTTTCTTTCTCTTCAGTTATGTGACTCATGAGCTCTTTTTACTACTGAATGACACTTTAAATGAAAAACTGGAATCAGTAATCGAATCTGACTCCCTTCCTGGTTCTGTGTTCAGCCATATATTCTTGCTAATCAGGTAATTATTGAAGTACCAAATTTCAAAGTATTTATAACTCTTTTGTATAAATGATAGAAAACTATAGCTTTCTCATTGTGTCCTTCCTATCCTCACCTTCAATATTTTAGCTTACCTTTAATAGCTATTGTATTGGTTATTTTAAGACAATAGTTTAGTGGTTACCAGAGGGTAAGGAGGGAGGGGAGATGTAGATGAGGGTAAGGGGGATCAAATATATGGTGATGGCAGGAGAACTGACTCTGGGTGGTGAACACACAATGTGGTATATAGATGATGTAATACAGAATCGTACACCTTAAATGTATGTAACTTTGCTAAAATTGTCACCTCAATAAAATTTATTTAAAAAAAATAATACACTTAAATTTCTACTTCTTAATTCATTATTCTGTCATATTATGACTAATTCTAATGACAATATGACTATTATTTTTTGTGTCATCTATATCTATATATATCTCTATCTCTATCTCTATCTCTATCTATCTCTATCTCTATCAACTCTATCTCTATCTATCTATCTATCTATCTATCTATCTATCTATCTATATATATATATATATATATATATATATATATATATATATCTTACTTGAAATTTTCATCATCATCTTTTTCTCCATGGTGTAAAAACATTTTTAAGGATCAGTGTAATTTCTGTTTTTTGACCTCAGTCATTTCCTTGTTGCTTAATATTCTTATCTTTTATAACTGAGAATTTTCTTCATTCTTTATTCCAGTTGATTTCTGTTTTCTCCTCTAAAACTATTATTAGATGAATTTTAGACTTTCTAGGTTAGTTATACATGTATTCCAGATTTTATTTTTATCATATTTTTCATTGAGATATATATTTTTCTACATATTGTGGTCAACTTCCTCAAGATTGTATTTTACAATGCTTTAGAATTTCTTAATTACAATAATTTGATTTTCTGAGAACTCTTATTTTCTGACTGTTCTTCCACCTTTTGGACTTAAATGGACACAGTAGCTCTTCAAGTATTTCTGAGTGAACTAATTAGAAAGTTTAATGTTCTCTTACATTTCCTGAATTATTGGAATCAGTAATTCTAACTGTTCGTCATCATTTTTTCTTGGTTTACCTTGAGAGTTCTTGGAAATTTTTGTCCAATTGACACCTGCAAGTTTGGCATATAACTGTTAAGTTTGCAACTGTCAGATTTCACTTTCATTTGTGTGTATGGGGAGCATGGCATCAGTTTGCTTTCAAATATACACACATACACTACATAATGATGAAACTATTCCTAGGACATTCCAACATGAACTTCAGGAGCTCTAATCCTCCTTTGGGTGGCATGAGGTTATTTATTTGTTTTTGTTTATTTGAATTTTTTATTTTTAGAATTTATGGAGTTCTAACCCTAAGCAAACACCAACCTGTCATCATCTCTACTTCTCTGCATGTATGGTAGATGAGCAGTACTTTAGACAGGGCAGCTGTTCTGGAGATGGACTAATGCTGTGTTTTTCATCCCTTTTATCATTCCCAGTCCTCCTACCTTAGAGTGAGTCTCTCTGAAGCTTTGATGGGAAGAACAACTCTCACACTCATGTACCTATTTTTCAGCCTCTCCTGAAATGTGGCTTCCTTTGGTCTACTTTATCCATTGGCCTATTTCCATCTGTTCTTTGTCTTTTAACAACTCATCACAAATTATTATAAATGGTGGCTCAACATCATGAAGAGCCACCTAATTATCTATTTTTGACACTAATGTGCATTTTTAAAATTTTGAAATCCTGACTAGTACTTATAGGATTTTGTGAAAATAGAGTGGAGAAAACCTATGCTTAGGTTGGCATTTTCACTTGCAACTTTTTAAATAGGAAATTTAATAATAGGAATATTAGTATTATCTAATATTAATAACATGATCTAGTATTTTGTCAATTTATATTACTAATATTTAATAGCATTAATGATATTAGTATATGTAAAAATAAAATAAAATAATAAATAAATAAATAAATAAAAAATAAAATAAAAAAAGATTATATAAATATATAAACATAATTTGAACATACATGTTTTATTTACTATTTAATAGTATTTATTTGATATTAGTATGTCTTGGTACTTAAAATATATTTTATATATTAACTACATTATTAATATATGTAGTATAGTATTTAATATACAACCAGATACATATGAATATGTAATAAGGAGAATGGAATCGATTTTTTAAAATGTTAAGTTCTGCTATATTCTTAGTGACTTTTTGAAATTACAAAAAATGATATATTCTCTAAACTGTCATTTAAATTAAAAGACAATCCTATTTAATTTTGTTGTTTCTTTTTATGTCACTTAAACTGATTTATTTGTTTAATGCTTGCTATTTTGAGGGGTAGCAGGATCTTTCCTTGAAAAGTTGCAAGATGGGTAATATAGTTGCACTTCAGATAAATAAGGTTTGGAATGTGTATAGTGTTATACTGGTTTCTAAGTCACTAGTCTATCAGTCCAAATATTTTACTAATACTGTGTCAGCTCTTTGACTATTTTTCTCAGTACATATAAAGTCTATTTCCATTCACATTTATCATTCATTAAAGTATAGTTTCTTTCAATTTATGAATTTGTGGTGTTTTGGGGGTGGTAGCAGGCAACTGGAAAGTTGTCAATTTAAACTGTCACTTTAATAGAAGTTCTCCATGATTTTGAGCACCAAAAATTAGTCCACTTTTTAAAAATGAACCAATTGCAATTTTTATGCACTTTAATGTTTAATCTTTTCTGTTATGCAGAGTTGATATCTTCGGACAAACACATTGGCTTTCCATTTATGGCAGTTCTGAGTAGAATATGGAATGTGTTTTATTCCATATAACCTTGAAATTTCCAACAAACTTGTATTTTAATCACTTAAAATGAGCATTTGAACTATGGTATTTAAGTATAAGTGACAAGGAAATTAATACCAATTTGTCTCATTTTGTACATAATTTTATTGCTCCACTAAAACTCAGGAGTCTAGTAAAGTATCCCCAAGTATCAATCTCAAAAGTCTATCATTAACATTTAATAATATACTGCCTCTGCTGTTTGATACATCTAAGCCAGTGGAGTCGTGAATTTATTTGTGTTTAGGGCATTACTCCTTATCTTCAGGCTGCACATTTTCTTTCTAATATGGATATTATGACTCGTGTGATGCATTTATCTTTTTGAAATATCACAAAATGTGATTATTTTCTTCTTTTTGCATCTACTGAATGTTTAATATTTTGTGGTTTGGATTCTATGTTCCTCTTTAGAAATAAAATGTATTTAAGAGTAAGTCCAAATTTTAGATGTTCTCATTTTTCTTTGTTTAATATTTAAAACATTTTCCATATGGTATTTAATTTGTATGGTTTTGAATTATATTTATTTCAAAATTTAGGGTTAAAATTATAAACGTTTTCATTAGAAAGAATTTATGGTCAGATTAAAACAATTTTAATCACTGTATTAACTGTTTCGATAATAAAACCACTAATTATAATGAGTTGTAAAGTCATATCTTCAGATAACCCCTGAAATAAGCAGTAGTTCTGAAGGATGAAGAGTTACTAGAACTGCAATCTTCATTCATTTTTTACTTGCTATTTTTTTATTCAAGGTTTTTTTTTGTTTTGTTTTTGTTTTTTCTTTTCCTGGTACATTATTTTCTGGTAATATTTTTTGGTGTGGGCCAAGTTTTTGTTATTTTGTTGCTGCTTATTTTAACACAAACTTTATAGCCAATGGTGATATATCCTCTTCAGGAATCAACACTAGCAATGACAATAACATCAACAATAAGTGTTACTTATTGGCGGCTGAATACTTAATATGGTTCAAATATCTTGCTTGGTGCTTTATGTGCATCATCTCATTTAATCATCAAATAGTTCCATGTATTGTTACTGTGACTTTTGTACAGCAAAAGACACAGAGGCAGAAGAGCTGTCATATTTCCTGTTCAAGCTTACACAAGTCTACTGGGCAGAGCTGGAATTTCTGACCAAGCCTGTCTGACTCCTAAGTGATTGCGTTTAAGTTACATGGTATCCTGGCTTTGCTTGATTATTTTTTATATTGTAAAAAAAATATTTTTATTATTTAAATAGAATCTGGTGTCATAAAAAAGTTAATTTGATATGTGTCTCAAATCATTCTGATAATAATAGTCACTATTATTACTGGGCAAGATGGAGCACTGATCATTTTACATAGTTACGAAATTTACTCATCACAGACATCACAATAGGTAAGTGTTAATGTAATTCCATATATGAAGATAGCGACATTGGTAGAATGAGTTCTTCTGAAACCTGACTTTTAAACTCCTGCATATTCTCTCTCCCAAATATAATGCCTTGATCTTAGCCAGTACTACAAACCCCATCATATCTTTTTTATTCATTTATGGCTTCTCAAAGTTTTTTTGCATTATCAAAATGTCATCTTTGCTATTTGTTCTCATTATTACTAAAAATAAATAAATTACATAATGTAACAATAGCAAACAGATACTTATGGCATTGTAAATGTTTAATGTAAAACATCATAGAAATATACAGTTTATTTTTGTTTTAAAATTAGATACGTGTTTGACAATATTTTAGTGGATCATCTTTCTAAAGGTATAAAACATGATTCATTTTTGAGGGAAGTTTTTTTCTGCATGACCTTTGAATTATAAAATGATATTATATGTTACAAAGTAAATTATAATGTAAAAAAACATTTGGGTTGAATACCTCTTTGATTTTTAGACACCAAGATTATTTTTTCTGTTTATCACTCTTTTAGAGTTTGCCTCGAGGGGACAAATTGATCTTTGGTATGCTGTTTTCTTTCTCATTCATTATTTTACTCAGATATCCCTTGGACTCCATCCGGGATCCACTCTGATTCCAATGAATAGCATTTCTCTGCCACAAGGAGAAGATGATTATGGGTATCAGTGTTTGGAGGGCAAAGATTGTGCCAGCTTCTTCTGCTGCTTTGAAGACTGCAAAACTGGATCATGGAGGGAAGGAAGGATACACATACGCATTGCCAAAATTGATTCCTATTCTCGAATATTTTTCCCAACAGCTTTTGCCCTGTTCAATCTGGTTTATTGGGTTGGATATCTTTACTTATAAGTTCTATTCACTAGGAAAAGAATCATAAGAAGTTTAACTAAATTCAGTATAATCTACTGCACTTCGGTAACAGGAAGTTTAAATCTAAAATGCAGAAAATCCAATGGTTAAAATGTGAATAGTATTATAACCATTTTAAGGCTTTCATAGGTAAGTAAAGTAGCAGCTTTCATATTAATTTACTTTATGTAAAACAGATTAGGTGTAAGATTCAGTATATTAAAAGTACTACTATATATTTTACTTGAATTTTATTTATTTTACTTATATCACATTAGGATTTTGAACTTTTAAGTTCCTTGATTCACACACTAAAGATGGAATAATTTTAAGATATATTTTATTTCAATATAGCCTATCACTATTTTTATTGAGACCCTGACACAATTACTAATATTCAAGTAGTAAATTTTTGCCTAGAAAATATTGTTAATTTGATTTTTTTCTTGCTCTTTATTTGGATGTCCTGATTGCAATAGAAATAGATGGAAACATAAAGCCATGCTTTCCTGGGATTTACTTCCAAGATATTTTACTGTCAAGAAGAAATTGATTTATTTTTAAATTCTTTATTAATTAAGAAAAGACCTATTTTTACCCTACTAAAAGGACAGTTTCTATTTGTGTTTTAATCAAGTCCATTGCCTGACACGATATTAAATAGAAATCAAGTTATATTTAGTTTTGATGATTTACAAACTATGATAGAAACCATCAAAATAATTTCTTTTAAATACAAGATGAAAGAAATAAGGATGTTACATGTAACCATTTTATTCTCCATTTCATAGAAATTATGTATGTAGTATGAAAAGCTTGACACTGAAATATTTGGCTCTACCAGCACTGAAATTAAGCACAGAGAGAATTGATTTTTTTCTTTATGCTCTACAGAAGTGTCACATTTCTCAAGTTAACCAAAGCACTGAGGAAAAGTGCTTTGTGGTTAAAGAATTATTACCTAGCAAATTGAGTAATAGTTCATATCGAGGATGTGGTCTTAATATGAACTATTAACATTGTTCAGCCTAGAAATGTTCTGGAAACATACTGTTAAACATTTGTTATATATTGCCTTTTCCATTTTCTAAGTTTGGACCCTGCCAGTTTTACAACTTCATTATAAATTGTTCCGATGTTCTTTTTCCTAGGAAATGAGAACAGGCTCAAAAGTCATGGTGGCGTTCTGTTAAGAGGCGTTTCTGATGAACATTGAGTGTGGGGGTTCTCTAAATTTGTAGAACCAGGAGCTTTGAAAGTTTCACTATAGTTTGACTATTGGTACTGTTTTCCAAAATGTATCTTTTGTTAAGAGAGTTAAATTTACCCTCGAATCATTACATTCCTGTAACTAGTTTGGCATATCAATTGTTTATATGAACTCCATATTTATTCACCATCACCTAATTTCCTGGAAAATCTCCAGAGTCATCTTGCAGGTTAAATTAAAAAAAAAAAAAAGTTTCCATTGCCCAGAGCAACTATTAGGATGAAGTTTTATGATCAAGGCCTATCTTATGTGGAAGAAGCTATCACCTGTGCATTTGACACTCTAGTTTTTAATACAATAATTCCTTTCATGGTTAGCGAACACATGAATGAGGTTCTAACATGGTTAAACCTGTTTTTAGAATATGCAGTTTTAGAAAATCTAAATGTATTTCATTGTGTGTTCCCAGCTATGTCTGAATTTTTCACTTTGCTTAGAAACCTTTGAAAAAAGTAAGCATAAATTGAACAATAATGCTAGAATATCCACCGACACTGCTTTTTTTGAATGGAGAGCCAAATTAAACTTTGGTCTTGTAATATATTCAATTACAAATTATTCATGCAGTCATTTTTGTAACACTGAGTATTGATAGTTATTCTTAAGGTGAACATTCATTTAGGGATACATGAAAAATGAAGTACCCATGAAGAATAAAACACTTTACTATAATGTTGACTAAAACATTTCCATGTTTTAAGATGTTATCATGGGGGCAGTGTTAATTCTTGGATTCTTTCAAGTCTCTCTGAGCATGACCGTATTTTAAAATACTTAAAAATGCTTAATATAAATAGCATGGATGTTTTCAATGGTGGTCCATTAACTTGGCTTTAAATGTTGGCAGTATTTACAAGTGCAAATAAAATTAATAAAAATATATGTTTTTCTATATGAATTCATTGTATATACCATCAAAACAACTTTGTTTTCAAAGCGAGTGGTATTTTGAGCAGTTTTATTTAAACGTGTTCGTCGGAAATAAAGGTGTACAAATATTATTGTTTCTAAAAACGAGAATAAAAAGGTGAACATGCAGTTTGACTCTTTTTACGAGAAATCAAGTGAAGCTGATTTGCAAAAGGAACACATTCTAATTCCTGTTTTTCTCTAAAGAAGTTTTGCCATCTTGAGAAGTATATATATACTATGTATATATATATATACTATGTGTGTATTAAAACTGTATTAAAATTGTAATACTCAATATACACTGATAACAAAAGATGCTCAAAGTGGTTACCATCAGCATAATTTTAATACAGATTTTTCCTTTCTTAGAACGAGTATACTTTTTTTTGGCACCGTGTGTGTGGGTGTGTGTGTGTGCAGCTCTGTCCTCCTCTTTCTCCAGTGAGTTATGTCTTAATTTATTGGATTCTGAAATTTGTGTTTCCTAGCTGTTCTAAATGTTTTTAACACTAACCAAAAAATGAACATGAAGGATGAGAAGGATAATTGAAGCACAAGGATTTAGAATAATTTGGAAAATGATTCATATACACCCATCCTCTAAGTAAGATACCAGGATCTAGAAGTTCCATGAAGGAATATTATGACTAGCACAATTTTAGTCTTTTGGATGTACAATTGCATGGTAATCATTTATTTATTCTTGAATTGCCTAGTAATTTTATGCTCACGTGAAATTAATTCCTAACATATCAAGTAGTTTCTGGAAAAAATAAATAAAACCTTAGATTGTCTGAAATTCAGTAGGGAAAGGGCAAAAATTCTTCAGTAAATTCATTCAGTAAAGGTTTAAAATAAGTAGGTAGTAGATAATTCATTAGATACATTTTAAATTAAAGACATAGATTTTGTTGAGTTTTAAAAACTTATTAAGTCTAGGGTGAGGCACAGTAAATGTGTATAAATAGAAAGATAATCACCAGAATTTTTTTCTTTAGTGTTCTCATATTCTGACATCAATAAATAGTCAGAAAATATGATATATTTTTTTTGTGCTTAAGAGCAAGGCCAAAATCTAGGGTTGCATGTTTGCCAACAAGTCAGAATCAAAAAGAATGGTTGGTAGCACTTTCACATGAAGGGGCCCATAATTGCAAAATGTGAAGTATTCCAAAGCAATGTATTGTGACGAAATGTATCTTGTACTTAGATTATACAACATGAGGTTTAGATAGGATTATTTGTTTAAGTACAATTTAAATCATGTACCAATAATTGCATCAACACATAATAAATGAGTAAATACGTATAAAAAATTTCTATACCAGTGCCTATTTTCACTCTTACAAAATTTCATGTAGCAGGATATCACTTTTGCAATTATTTCATTGATCATAGCCCTGGAGTTGAAATGATCCAATAGACATTTAATGATTTAGCATTTGTCTCACCAAAAATACTTGGAACTAATTTCTGACCAAACTTCTTTTCTTTACATCACCAAATTTATGTAACACCTCAATCTCATACCATATGAAGTCAAGGCATTCTTGGTACTGTTTCTGTTGGTCATCATTGTTTTCACTGCTGGGGAACGTCTGACAGATCACTGTCAAATCATAAACCATTACAAAGTCTCCCTCAAAAACATTCCTTATGGGGTTTTCAAACACTATTGACCACATTCCTCTAGTAAATGTTCTGCCATTTTTGTGTTTGCATTGTGAAAGGGACATAACCTAATTCAAATATTTATGCAGCACCTTCTATGTATAAGGAAGGTACTGATTTAGATACAATAGGGAATATATAAAAATGAACTCTCAAGGAGCATGCAATACGATTGGAGGATTAGTTAAACAATTTAAGGGAGGGAAGGAAACTCTGTGAAAGTTTCTTGGAGAATATGTGTTTAGAGATGGGAGTTTGAGAATTGAATATGTCAATAGGTGAGGTTAATAGAGATCATAGTTTCCAGTTCAGTAAACAGCTTGAATAAAGAAACAGAAGCATGGGTTCAAATAAAAATTCTATTTTAGTTGAAAGTTAATATTCATACAGTAACAGTCAAAGATGAAGATAGAGAGATAGGTTGAGCCCTATGGAGATGCAAGAATATAAACTTCTGGAGGCTCATGAAGAGTTCACAAAGACACTTGAGTATAGTAGGGCCATTATAAATACTGCAGAAGTTTCCTCTTATTGGTGTGTGATGTTTGGGGTAAGAAAATTCAGTTAGGAAGCTGCTATAACACATAAGGTGAGAGAGGAGGAAGGGCAGTACTCTGGTGATAGAAGTTCAGTGGAGAAGGGGGAAGATAACCCCTGAATAAAAAAGTGACATACAGGAAGTTGTGATTAACAGGCAACCTTAACTGAGCCTAAGGGGAGAGGGGATTCTATAATGAATAGTATTTGTGTGTAAATAGACACTAAAACACTTCAAGGAAATTCTAGATGTATTGCAGTCTTGTTTGCTGTTACTTTGAACATTTTAATCAAATGCTTATGTTTTTCTATCGATCTGTTTTTCCCATATTAGAGATGGAGAAAAAGAATAATCTCCTGAAGTACAAATGATATGGCAGTTCTGTCCAGATTACTATTTTTAATATATATTTTTTCTTATTAAAAGGGCATTCCCTTCAAATGACTTTCTCTTCTTTCTGAGACAAAAATAATAATAATGTATTTGGACAAAGAGTGGAAGGGAAGACAACTGTGAATAGAAATAGGCTGCTGTGAAACCCGGCAAAATCAGGATGTTGATATCTGATTCTCAGATGTTTTCTGATTCTCAAACAAGTTCTCAAATATTTGTCTCAAAATAAATTAATTTTTACTGTTGGACAATGAAATGTACCTGGAAACTTTTAATCCATGAATAGGTAAGATGAGAGACTTTGATAACTGTATTGCAGTTAAGCAGAAAGGACTAATTAACAGACTTTTAAGACATGGTTGACATAAATAGAAATAGTTTGGATCTCAGTAAATCAGTGTTGTAACAATTGTTTGCGTCAATTAAATGTATATCATCACTTTATAAAATAAAGTTTTATGGCTTGTGATTGTAATGGCTTTTGTTGTCTGCTTCTGCTTCATCATTTTGGGGAGCATTTTGTGTCTGGCAAAGGTATCTCAATGTTTCAAAGTATTCTGTACATTCATGATTCTAACTACAAATAAACGCAGTAATTTGTTACAAAATAAAGGATTACACTCTCTTAAAATGTGTCTTTTTTATAGTTTTTATATAGATATGCCCCTTTATTCTTTTAGAGTTTGTAATCATAACTTTAGCATTGAAGTTAATTTCTAATTGATGTTACTTCACATTTTTCCAATTAAGAAAATAAATTTAAGTTTCTCTTTGATTGAGAGTCCTGAAAATAAACTATAAAAGGTTAAGTAAAGACAGTTAATGTTTATGTATGATTTTCACTTCAAAGACTATGAATTTCTGGATTATTCTAACAACCTTTGATTTTGTCCTAATCTGAATTAGCAGATGGTCTTCCCCAGATGAGTCAATGAAGGCAGGGTTAATATTAGCTAGGGTTAAGAGTTGGGCCATTTCAAAATCTTGTATTATAAAATGCCTTATTTACTTTGAGCAAACAGTTAGTTAAAAATGAGAAAATCAGGAAAGAGGGTATATTTTCATTACCCGTTCTGCTCTCCCTTTTCTGCCATAGCATAGTACTAAAACAAAACAAAACAAAACAAAAAAAACCAAACGATTCTTTCTTCAGGTTCAAAGCTATTTTTGTAAATGACCTAATAAACAACCCACTCAATTCTATGTAAAGCTATGTCATTCAGTAAAAGCATAATCTTTGTTATCTCATTTCCAATATTAACTTAATTTCATCTGAAACATGTTAAACATATACTTAAAATGTTCTGAAAAATTACTCCTGCTAGCCAATCAAATATAATACAGACTATTAGCTTTTTACAAAGAGGACTAACAAACTATGGCCACAGCAGTGGTTATCAGAACACAGCTGCACTCATTCTCTTACATATATCTGTGGCTGCTTTTGCACTATAATCGTAGACCTAGTAGGTGCAACAGAAATTAAGTGGCCCATAAAGTCTAGATATTTTACTCTCTGGCACTTTCTAGAAAAAGTTTGCCGATACCTGTTTTGAAATAACTACTGTGCCACTTAAAGAGGAACCACATTTTTTAGAACCCACTTTTTAAAAATTTTTTACTTTAATTTTAAGAGAAAAATATCTCGGTTGAAAAGTTGTATCTGACATAATACAAGTAATTGCTCTCCACTGTGTTTTATAGTCTTAATTCCTCTCAAAGAGGCATTAGTCAACACTATTTTCTCTTTTTTAGAATCTGTAAAAAATATTATAAAGCTGTTACATTAATTAAAATATATGCTTCATAATTATTTCAATGTTTTTGTAAATAAAGTAGTTTAACCCAGAGAGAAGATTTCTGTTATCACTAAAATTGACATAAGCGTTAAGTAAAAGAAAAGTGATAAATGCAAATATTAAAATAATTGTAATATTTTTCTCTTTGGGACAACCTAAAGCATGTTTCCTCAGTAAACTTGTTTGTGTCAACATAAAATCTTGCTTTTAACATTGTTCATAGTATTAAAACCAAGCAGCCCTTTCTGAATAATTTCTTTGGAATAAATATTTAATTTATCTTGCACATTACTCATGTGCTTTCCCTCTTCATTTCAGGATATGCACTTCAATTATTAAAATTAACATTTCTAATAGCCACAAAAAGTAGTTTGTTAAGAACTGCACACTCTGACTAAAATAGGAAAGCTTCTTTAAGATAATACTATGCAACAGGTAACTTTTGTAATGATACACTGAACACTTACCATAAATCAAATCTCTGAATACGGATTCAAGTATATCACTATAATTTTCTTATTCTAAGATTAGATTTTTAATTTTTAATTTTCTTCTAGCTTCTAACCTTCAAAGTAAGGTATCAATTCTTCACTCAGGCTTATCATTTTAGAAACAATGAAAACCTCACTTCACATTAATATGAATAATTAACATTTAGCATACTGTTTAACTATACAAGCACTTTTTAATTAATAATCTCAGCTGACAAGTAGCAAAGCATAGGAGGAATCAATAGCAAGCAACTCCATCTGACAAACAAGAAAACAATGAGCCAATAGCCTGCGTGACTTATACAACATAACACATCTCAAACTCAAGCTTTTTGCTGATAAATTCTGTTTACAATATAAATTCTGGGTTTTAAGGAATATTATTTTTTTTTCACCATTTATATAGCTCACATAATTCCTCTTTTCTTCCCTGACTTTGTCTCCTCAAGGATGAGTAAGGAAAGTAAGAAAAAAAATATTTTTACCTTCAAGTGTATTTGATGTGTTTTTTAGTCATGGGCCCAGGAGAATGATGGGATATTCAGTTGTGTAATTTGAGAAGGATTTGATAGAATGACACTTTACAAAAGTATGGGACATAGTAAAGCCCCCAAGTATCTTCCAGAATCTTCAAACTAATTCCAGAAGTGGGACCTGATGCTAGAGGACCAAATGAGGAAAGAAAGGTCATGGGAAGCTAGAAAAAAACAGCTGTGGGCCAAAGGAAATTTAACAGGCACTGTGACCTTCAGTTGAAGGAGATAGGTAGCTTGTGGCAACCCTGCTGAAAGGAACCTGTGGAATAAATACCTCAGTGACATCGCTTCCCGTCTTTCACTGATCTTCGCAGTGCTCTCCACTGGCAAACCCTACCTGGAAGCCAAAGGGGGCTTCCAGGGGCTTTGGTCTGATCTATGCAGGTCAGTTGTCTGAGATACAGAAAGCAGAGGGTGAAGAGATTTGGAAGGAAACAGAAAATACCCAGAAAAATGTTTGAGGCAACTACCAGGAGCTTCAGAATTAATTATATTTAATGCACTTTAAGGTCCCATGGTTACTTTCTCCCTACATGGAAAACAAGAGCTAGAAGCAGCCCCTGGCAGCTCAGAGCTCTGTATCTCATCGCAGGTTAATCACCATGCTGCACCAGGAAGCATTGGCAAGTTGATTTATGCATCACAGGAGCTTCTCTGCCTCTCTTGCTCCATTTTCTCTGATACTGGCAGCTAAAATTTCGGCACATTGATGCAGTAAATTTCTAGAGTGATGCTTGTTTTAAGAGCAAAGGACTAGTTTACTAGAAGTTTAAAAATTGGTATTTGTTGCCAAAGTACCAGTTTAGTGTAAATGTGTTTTTTTTTGTTGTTTGTTTTTTCTTTCTCTATTGCACACTTCTTTTTCTTGACAATTTCAATGAGGGAAAATCAGCTGGGCCAAGAAAGATAAAATATGGGCCTTCCTAGCTCTTTCTGTGTTGCTAGGATCACAACAATGAATATGACATAGTTTCTAACTTCAATATTTTTTATAAACTAGAGTAAAATAGTGTATATTGATTTTTTCTATTCTGTCACATGCTACAACATGGATGAAAATTGAGGACAATATTATAAGTAAAAGAAGCCAGTCACATAAAGACAAATACTACAGATTCCACTTACATGAGGTATCTAAAGTAGTCAAATTCAGAAACAGAGAGCAGGATTTTAGTGCCAAGGGCTGGGAGGAGGAGGAAACGCAGAGTCATTCAGTGGGTACAGACTTTCAGTTTTTGCAAGATGAAGAAGTTCTAGAGATCTCTTGCACAATAATGTAAATATAGTTAACACAACTGTACTGTACACTTCAAAATGGATAAGACGATACATTTTGTTATGTGTATCTTTCCACAATTACATCTCTATCACTATCTCTGTATCTCTATCTGTATCTCTACTTCTATCTCTATCTCTGTGTCTATCTATCTCTATCTCTATCATCTCTATCTCTATATCTCTATAGCTATAAACAGTTGACCCTTGAGCAACATGGGTTTGAACTGCACAGGTCCAGTTAAATGCATATTTTTTTCAGTAAATATAGAGTTGGCCTCCTTATCCTTGGTTTTCACAGCTTCAAATTCAGTCAACCACAAATCCAAAACAGTACTTTCAGTCTGCTTTTAAGAATTTGCAGATGTGGAGGGCAGACTCTATGCCTTGTTTTATGCCATTTTATATAAGGGACTTGAGCATCTGTGGATTTGAGTAACCAAGGAGATCCTGGAACCAGTCCCCCACGGATACTAAGGGATGACTGAGTTTCTGGAAAGTCAAAGGTTATATATACTGATTTTTAACTGCGTGTTGGTTGGTGCTTCTAACCCTCACGTTGTTCAAGGGTCAACTGTAATTACTTCTAAAATCCTGTTTGCAGGATCCTGTTTGTAGATGGGTAGCATCAGGAACAGCCATTATATTTAGAAAACTTATAAGCCTCGTGTAGTAAAAACAGGAAACAGCTCGAAAGCATGAAAAATTCGAATCACATCCTAGCTCTCCCTGTGGCCATAGACAAATTACTTATAAGCCTTGGTGGATTTTTTTCTAATCTAAAATTTGGGCTAACATATACTTTAAAGAATTTAACGAAGATAACTTTTATGGAAACAATTAGCAGCTACAAGCTGCTCCAAAATTACTTACGTGTGCCGCTGTAAAGGGAGGTTTTTTGAAATAATGACTTTTTGACCCAGGACTGTCTTAAGAAGCAGCATTGTATGGTACTTGAAAATGTAATTCTGATTTCAGATGTCAGTGTTTTAGCCCATCTCCATATGGCCTTGGGAAATCTATTTCACTCCTCCAAGCCACACTTATCTCAACTGTAAAATATGGATGACAATAAATGCACTGACTCTAGGATGTTCGGCAGACACTGGAATGCTTAAAAAAAAAAAAACGTATTTGTAGCCCCTTTCTTCCCCCTAGCCTTTCTCTGTTATAGAGGCAAAATAAATAAATAAATAAATAAACATGTATTTGTCTTCCAGTGTTTCTTATAATTTAATGGTGACCAAGTGATACAATTCTCCTTAATTAAAGATAAGGAAGTCCTGGATGTTATTTCTAGCAAGCTTTTGGTTTTTTTTTCTTAAGAAATATACTAGGCCGGTGTGTGCAATCTTTAGGTCTCTCAGCTTTTAGCCTTTCCCATCTTCCTGAAATTCAGATACAAGACCTCGAGGTTCAAAAGTCAATCTATGGGAAGAATAAGGATCATTATACCATTGCCAAATTCTCTCCTGAGCCTTAGACCTCAGAATTTCTTGTCTTTGTGGATAAAACAAACAAACAAACAAACAAAACAAAACAAACAAACACATTATTCTCTAAGACACCGTGCAGGCTTATTGCGGCAAACAGCACAGTGATTTTCCTGCTGCAGATTATTATTGACAGATGTGTATGCCTAGTTGAATGTGAATCACATCACCCTTCTATTTCATATTCAATCGTGTTGAGCACTATGGTAAAGGAAGAATGCACTGATATCCATCTACATGTATGTCATGATTCAATATTTATCCCTTTCTTAACCTTTGCCAATAAATACATGATTGTGAAGAGGCAATTATATTGCAGGTTTCCTCAGTTTTTACAGAGCTAGTGTTCAATATAACATGACAGATTAGTTGAACAGTGAGGAAAATAGAGAGCCAAGAACGTGTGTAAAGAATGTTGTGAGAACTTCCAACGGGTTTGCAAAAATAATATTTCTCTTATGGATTTCACTGTTGCATTAAAAATATTGGATGTGCATCTGCTTTGAACTATTTTAATGAGCTTAAAATATCTTGGGGGGAGTACAGGGTGTATAGCATATGCTCAAGCCTTAGTTCATTGATTAATTTATTGAGCCATGCCGACTGCCTAGTGTAAAGCTGATTAATTTTGTGATTCATCATAGGAAAAGCTAATAAGTTGAAATGCCTTTTCTACTATTCTGGAAAATGTATGTTTCCTAATGGTCTTTAAATGGCGTAGTTTTCAACCATGACCTGCTTTCCTTAAACTATCAAGATGAAAATTAAAATGACATTAAACTAAAGTGATTCATTCAATGAAGTAAATGTGTGGCTGGCTCTTTGAAAGAAAGTATATGAATCAAATCATAATTCCAGAGTTTTGTTATTTACTGAACCAGTTGCACAGATTGTGTTTTCCAGAAATGGTTATAACATTTCCCAACACATGGACTTTTTACAATATAATTTTGACCTTCTGCCAATTGAAGGATAAGACTTACATTATAACTTGATAACCTGGGAAAGCTTGTGACTTTAGTAGAAGTAATATTATGACCACTCCAATGTTACATCATAAAAAGTAACACAAGTTTTGCCTAGTTCTCTTGAGGCACTTGTTCCTGCAACCTAGCCAGTATGCTGTGAGGAAGCTCAACATATTCTATGCAGAGAAATCACATGGAGAGATAATATGCAAGTATTCTAGACATTAGGCCAGCTAAGGTCTCAGCTGACAACCAGTATCAAACTATTCAACATGTGAGTGAAGATAACCCCAGATAATTTCAGTCCTCAGGCATGGAATCATTCCTAACCTTCTAATCTTCTCTGCTGAGACCCCAGACATGGTGGAATTCAGACAAACCATTCCCATTGTACCATATGGGAATTCTTAATCTACAAACACTGTGAAGAAATTAACATGCTTGCTTCATGCAGTATCTTTTGGGGTTTTTTAAGCAGTAACAGTAACTACTGCAACTTTTCTCATTTAAAAATTAAGGAGCTCTGAGTGGTGGAACCCAGGATTCTTTAGTGATTAGTAATGCCATAATCTACATATTTGCACTGTATCATCTCTCCAATTTTTCTGAATAAATGTGACCTATACAAATGCAGGGATATGTATTTATCTCTTGATTTAAGTGTCTTCTATGACAAATAGTTTATCTAAACATACAATTTCTGAAGCAACCTACCCAAGACTGGTGGATCGGTAGATAGGGTAGCAAACTGAAAAGTATGTATTCTAAGTAAGCATTTAAATTAATGTATGTTTCAATATTCTGGGAAAACACATACGTATTACAGACCTGGTGTTTCTACCTTCAGGATTTTTTCTCTCAGCTCCATTGGGAGCTAGTGAATATCATCTTCATTATTTTTCCTGAATTCCTAAATTGAATTAATACTCTACTTCCACTTCCACGCTTGTTCACTGTAATCTATTCTCTACAGGAAAGTCTAAGGTTTGTTTGTTTTTTTATTAGTATAAATTTATTCAATTTCTTATTTCCTAGAAAGTCCTGCACTAGCAGGCCTTGCCAACATCTACAAGTTTGTCTAGTGCTATTTCAAAGCACCTGAAATGTTCACAACCAAGAACCTTGGCATAATTTATTATTTTTGCTTAGACTATTCTTTCCCCTACAATTTGCTTTATAGGCCCTTACTTCTATGTTATATCTAAGCTTAATTGTAATCTAAGGCGGCATCCTCTGACTACTCTACAAATGTGGACCTCCACAATGATTCTATATTCTGTCTGACTGATCTGTGCCCCATTTATTCACTTTATAGTACTTATTATAAGTAGTAACTTTTATAAATATTTATATACATATTGATTAATTGATTGATTGATTATATGCCCTTTTTGTTATAAATTTCAGAAAGTCTGGGGCCAAAATAGCTATCATACAATGAGAAATTAATAAGTATTACTTAAAAGAATCATTGAAATAATGGTTTAAATGACAAAGTCATAATTATACTATAATTACAGTACAACAAATGTAAAAATAATTATTTTTAAAAAGTAGGGGATGCAGTATATATTTAATCAGGCAAATGGACAGTATTTAATGCTATCATTACCAACTAGAAAAAGGAAAATGTATGGAATTAAAATTCAATCAACTAATACAGTATTCTAATCTTATACAAACTTCATCTTTAATCTTATTTTCCCACAAGAAAATTTCATGGAGAACATTTTATTCACCGTCAACTTGAAAATCATATTAAATGATTTTAGGATGCTTTAATTCTATTATTTGAAAAATTCCTGGCTAGCAAGAAGGGCAAAAGTAGGAAATGGATTCACGTCAGGGAAGAAAATTGTCAATGTGTGCTTAGATAGTGGAAATGCTTGATACAATATTCCATTTAATTCCTGCAGTCTCCCCATGAGGTAGTTATTCTAAAATAAGGTACTAAAGGTTGTGGTACTAGAATTATCTGTTCAGGTCGTGTTGTTGGTAAATGGCAGAGCAAGACTTGAACTTAGATTACCTGACTAAATACACAGTGTGTGTGTGTGTGTGTGTGTGTGTGTGTGTGTGTGTGTGTGTGTTTGGGTTTCCTTCATTCATGGTTTGGTATGGAGAATGATAAGAGAAATGTGGTTACCTCTATAAAAAGCAAAATAAATAAATATTAGGATTTGTGGCTTTCAATGTGAAATATAATCATGGATTATTTTTCCAAATGTTACTGCTTCAGAATAATATTTTATATCTAAATTACTGAAATTCCACAAACATAAATATACTATCATTTTGAAAGTATATTAGCAAAGTAGTAAATTGAAGCCAATTGCCCCCAGGATTGATGAGAGCAGCTACTAACAAAATAAAGTTTTAAAAAATCATAAAAATAACAAGTAATGACAAACTTAAAGTTTTCTAATAAACTGTAAAAATAGAAATAACCAATTGTTTTAATCACAAAGTGCTTGAGGAATCTTGCTTTTGTTTAAATTCTGATTCAAATTGATAGCAGTCTAAATATAATTTCTTCAGCAACCACTTTTAGTGGTCACAACCCACCAAACACAGACAAGCAAGCAAAGCAAGTAAACCAACACTCTGGACTCAACATTTCTCTGTTTTGCCTCTACCATCTTTTCCACTGAATATGTTTAATTTTCAGTTTTTCTCAACATAAAAAATATTCTCTACATGTTCAGCACTGAATTTAGATGGACATTTATCCAAAATTATATTAACTACTTTTAAGTTTTAAAGTGTTTTTTTTTGTTGTTGTTTTGTTTGTTTAGGAAACCCTGACTATACTTCTACTAAAGTTAATCATTTGACATTTACTATTCCCAGATTTTTCATAAAAATCAGGGAAAAAAAATGTTCAGTTAGAGTAAAACAGACCACTATCCATCTCATAGTTTTAATGGATAAAACTATTATATTAAAAAAATAGAACTGGTATTAAACAAATCCTTTCGAATGTATGCTCTTTAAGTATTCATTTTTACAGATGAACTCCCATCTAATTTTCTTAGCAAGTCAATATATCGGGCTAAAGTTTACCTTTATATAAAATTAATATTATAGGGAAAAATAATTTGTGAGATACTTTGTTCAACCGAAATAAACTCAAACATTCTCATTGATTCGGCCATTCATTCAACCACAGATGCAAAAAACTTTCATTATGTTCCATGTTATATATCAGGCTAAGGATTAGCCATCCAATATGCAAAAAATATATAAAGCATAGCCCCTGGCCCTTACCTTTTCCAGAACTTGATTGTCTAATCTAATAATTGTGATCTAAATAATAAACAGTCCCAGATATACTATCCTTATGTGGAAACATGTTTTTACTTTTATTTATTTATTTATTTTTCTTTAGTTTACATATAATTAGTATTATTATTATTTAAATTTATTGGGGTGACAATTGTTAGTAAACTTACATAGATTTCAGGTGTACAATTCTGTATTACATCATCTATAAATCCCATTGCGTGTTCACCACCCAGAGTCAGTTCTCCTTCCATCACCATATATTTGATCCCCGTAACCCTCATCTCCCACCCTCCACTCCACTTTCCCTCTGGTAACCACTAAACTATTGTCTGTTTCCATGAGTTTTTGTTTCTCATTTGTTTGTCTTGTTCTTTTGTTGTTTTTGGTTTATATACCACATATCAGTGAAATCATAGGGTTCTCTGCTTTTTCTGTCTGACTTATTTCACTTAGCATCATACTCTCAAGATACATCCATGTTATCATAAATGTTCCTATATCATCTTTTCTTACCACTAAATATTACCGCCGAATAGTATTCCATTGTGTATATATACCACAACTTCTTCATCTATTCATCTAACGAAGGACATTTTGGTTGTTTCCATGTCTTGGTCACTGTAAGCAAAGCTGCAATGACCATTGGAGCACACATGCCTTTATGTATAAATGTTTTCAGATTTTTTGAGTAGATACCCAGGAGAGGGATTGCTGGATCATATGGTAATTCTATTTGTAATTTTTTGAGGAACCTCCACACTGCCTTCCATAACAGCTGCACCAGTCTGCATTCCCACCAACAGTCGATGAGGGTTCCTTTATCTCCACAGCCTCTCCAACACTTGTTACTATTTGTCTTGTTGATGATAGCCATTCTGACTGGGGTGAGGGGATATCTCATTGTGGTTTTTATTTGCATTTCTCTGATGATTAGTGATGTTGAGCATTTTTTCATATGTCTATTTGCCATTTGTATGCCGTCTTTGGAGAAATGTTTCTTTAGGTCCTCTGCCCATTTTTCAATTTTTTTGTTTGTTTTTCTGTTGTTGAGGTTCATGAGTTCCTTGTATATTTTGGATATTAGCACCTTATTGGAGGCACTGTTTACGAAAATCTCCCATTCAGTTTGTTACCTCTTTATTTTGTCGATGGTTTCTTTTGCTGTGCAGAAGCTTTTAAACTTCATATAGTCCCATTCATTTGTTTTAGCTTTTACTTCCATTGCCTTTGGAGTCAAATTCATAAAATGCTCTTTGAATCCGAGGTCCATAGTTTAGTACCTATGTTTTCTTCTATGGAATTTATTGTGTCAGGTCCTATGCTTAAGTCTTTGATCCATTTTGAATTAATTTTGGTACATGGTGACAGATAGCAGTCCAGTTTCATTCTTTTGCATGTGGCTATCCAATTCTCCCAACACCATTTATTGAAGAGGCTGTCTTTCCTCCATTGTATGTTTTTAGCTTCTTTGTCAAAAATTGTCTGTCCATATTTATGTGGTTTTATTTCTGGATTCTCAATTCTATTCCTTTGGTCTATGTGTCTGTTTTTCTGCTAATATCATGCTGTTTTGATTATTGTAGCCATGTAGTACAAGCTAAAGTCAGGGAGTGTGATACCTCCAATATTGTTCTTTTTTCTTAAGATTGGTTTGGCTATTCGGGGTCTTTTATGGTTCCAAAGAAATCTGATGATTTTTTGTTCTATTTCTTTAAAAAATGCCATTGGGATTTTGATGGGGATTTCATTAAATCTGTATATTGCTTTGGGTAATATGGCCATTTTAACTATGTTGATTCTTCCAATCCATGAGCATAGAATGTCTTTCCATTTCTTTGTGTCTCCTTCAATTTCTTTCAAAAATGTATTACAGTTTTCAGCATATAGGTACTTTACATCCTTGCTTAGCAAGTCAATATATCGCTTAAGTTTGTTCCTAGGTATTTTATTCTTTTTGCTGCAATTGCAAAAGGAATTGTTTTTTGTATTTCTTTTTCTGAGATTTCATTGGCAGTATATAGGAATGCAATGGACTTTTGTACATTGATTCTATACATAGCATCATGTCATATGCAAAGAGTGATAATTTAACTTCATTCCCAGTTTGGATGCCTTTTGTTTCTTTCTCTTGCCTGATTGGTCTGGCAAGGTCTTCCAACACTGTATTGAAAAGCACAGGTGATAGGGGACAGCCCTGTCATGTTCCTGAACATAGAGCAAAGGGCTTCACCATTAATTATGAGATTAGCTGAGGGCTTGTCATTTATGGCCTTTATTATGTTAAGGTACTTTCCTTCTATACCTATTTTATTAGTGTTTTAATCATAAATGGGTATTAATTCTTGTCAAATGCTTTTTTGCATCAATTGATATAATCATGATTTTTGTCCTTTATTTTGCTTATGTGATGTATCACATTGATGGATTTGCGGATGTTGAAACATCCTTGTGCCCCAAGGATGAACCCCACTTGGTCGTGATGAATAATCTTCTTAGTGCATTGTTGCATTCGATTTGCTAGAATTTTGTTTAGGATTTTTGCATCTGTATTCATCCGAGATATTGGTCTGTAGTTTTCTTTTTTTGTGTTGTCCTTACCAGGTTTTGGTATTAGGGTAATGGCCTCATAAAATGAGTTAGGCAGTACTGTCTCTTCTTCAGTTTTTTGCAAGAGTTTGAGCAGGATTGATATTAGATCCTCTTTGAAGGTTTGGTAGAATTCACTAGTGAAGCCATCTGGTCCTGGACTTTTGCTTTTGGGAAGGTTTTGGATGACTGATTCAATTTCATTACTGGTGATCGGTCTGTTTAGATTTTCCAGTTCTTCATGGTTCAGCCTTGGAAGGCTATATGTTTCTAAGAACTTGTCCATTTTTCTAGGTTATTGAATTTGGTGGCATATAGTCCTACATAGTATTCTTGGATGATCTTTTGTATTTCTGTGGTGTCCGTGATAACTTCCCCTTTTTCATTTCTGATTTTGTTAATTAGTGTCTTCTCTCTTTTTATCTTAGTGAGTCTAGCCAAGGGTTTGTCAATTTTGTTAATCTTTTCAAAGAACCACCTCTTTGTCACATTAATTTTTTCTATTGTCTTTTGTTCTCTATTTCATTTAGTTCCGCTCTGATATTTGTTATTTCCTTTCTTCTGCTGACCTTGGGTTTCACTTGTTCTTTTTCTAGTTCTTTAACATGTAACATGAGGTTATTTATTTGGGATTTTTCTTGTTTCTTGAGATAGACTTGTAATGATATAAATTTCCCTCTTAAAACTGCTTTCGCTGCATCTCAACAATTTTGGTAGGATGTATTTTCATTGTCATTTGTTTCTATGTATGTTTCGAGCTCTCCTCTAATTTCTTCTTTGACTCAGTCGTTTTTTAAAAGGATGTTGTTTAATATCCATGTATTTGTGTTTTTTCCTGCTTTCTTTTTGCAGTTGATATCCAATTTCAAAGCCTTGTGATCAGAGAATATGCTTGGTATGATTTCAATCTTCTTAAATTTGCTGAGGCTGATTTTATGTCCCAATATATGGTCTATCCTCGTATACTTGAAAAGAATGTATAGTCTGATGTTTTAGGATGAAGTGCTCTATATACGTCAATTATGTCCATTTCATCTAATGTGTCATTTAGGGCTGCTATTTTGTTATTTATTTTCTGCTTGGATGATGTATCGATAGCTGTCAATGATGTATTTAAGTCCCCTAGTATAATTGTGTTTTGGTTAATTTTTCCCTTTAATTCTGTTAGTAGTTGCTTGGTATATTTTGGTGCTCCCTGATTGGGGGCATAAATATCGATGACTGTTATGTCTTCTTGTTGTATAGTCCCCTTTACCATTATGAAATGTCCATCTTTGTCTCTTGTTATCTTTTTCACCCTGAAGTCTGTTTCATCTGATATCATTATGGCTACACCCGATATTCTCTGGGTACCATTTACTTGGAGTGTCAATTTCCACCCTTTCACTTTGAGTCTATGCTTGTCCTTGTAGCTGAGATGTGTCTCTTGGAGACAGCATATGGTTGGGTTTAGTTTTTTGATCCAATCTGCTACTCTGTGCCTTTTGATTGGTGAGTTCAGTCCATTTGCATTTAGGGTGATTATTGATATGTGAGGATTTCCTGTCATTCTATCTTTAGTTTTCTGGTAAGGCTGTGTCTCCATTGTTTCTTTGCTTTTTTGTTGTTGTCTATTATTCCTGTGTGGTGGTATTCTATGATGTTTCCCTCTGTTTATATTTTTATTACAGTATATATTTCAGTTCTGGATTTTTTTTTTTTGAGTGGTTACCCTTAAGTTTATGTAAAAGAAAGTTTGATATTTAGAGTATTCCATTTTCTTCAGCATGCTTTCTTTCTCCATTACCATATTCCGGTTCAGGCCTTTACTCTCCCCTTTTTATGTTTTGGTTGCAACAAATTGTCCACGTTGATGGTGGATGAATAGCCTCCTTTAGTATTTCTTGTAGTGCAGGTCATGTATTAGAATATTCCCTGAGCTTCTGTATGTCTGGAAAGGTCTTTATTCCTTTTTCATATCTAAAGGATATCTTTGCTGGATGTATTATTCTTGGCTCATAATTTCTTTCTTTCAATAGTTTGAATATTTGGTTCCACTCCCTCCTGGCTTGTAGAATTTCTGCTGAAAAATCTGATGATAATCTAATGGGCTTTCCTTTGTAAGTTACTGTCTTCTTTTCCATGGCTGCCTTGAGGATTCTTTCTTTGTCGTTGATTTTAGACAGCTTCAATACAATGTGCCTTGGAGAAGGCCTGTTGGGGTTGAGGTAATTAGGTGTTCTATTTGCTTCTTGGATTCAAGGATCCAGTTCTGTCCACAAGTTTGGGAAGTTTTCATCAACAATTTGTTTGAATATATTCTCTGTTCCCTTCTCTCTTTCTTCTCCTTCTGGTATGTCCATTATTCTTATATTGCTCTCTCTGATGGAGTCAGAAAGTTCTTGTAGAGTTCTTTCATTTCTTTTAAGTCTCAAGTCTCTTTCTTCTTCCGTCCGTGTCATCTCCAGGTTTCTATCTTCGATGTCACTGATTCTTTCCTCCATCCGTTCAACTCTACTACCTAAGCTGGCTATTTCATTCTTAATTTCTTCTATTGAGCTCTTAATCTCCAGAAATTCTTTTGGTTCTTTTTAAAAATTTCAATCTCTTTCGTAAAATGTTCATGTTGTTCTTTGTGTTTTTGAGTTCATTAAACTGCCTTTCTGTGTTTTCTTGCATCTCGTTGAGTTTTTTTTCAGAACTGCAATCTTGAATTCTCTACTGTTTAAGTCACATATTTCCATATCTTTAAGTAACTTTTCTGTAGATTTTTTACTTTCTTTCTGAGCTGTCTTGTTGCCTTGGTTATTCATAGCAATTACTGATTTATTATTTCTCTTCCTAGACATCTACAGGAGTGGTTTCTGCAACAGGTTGATAGGAAGAGGTCTTTCTTTTGTTTTCCAGCAATTGTTGGTAGAATATTTTATTTTCTCTCCGACTGCAGCCTTTTTTTCTCTCTCACATAGTAGTGCTATGTTTTTTCTGCACTATTCCAGCTTCTCACACAATGGGGCGATTCCCTTGGAGATGGGCTTCTCCTCTGTTAATAGTTCACCTGGGTCATAGGGCGCAGTGTCAGTGTGGGTATGCGGAGTGCTTTTGAAGTTTCAAAGCTCTTCCTGCAACAGATTCAGACCTAGTATGTTTCAGCAGTTTTGTTTATTCCTGCAGGGATCCACTTAGATAGGTGTGGCCCAGGGCGGGGTGAAGTGTGAGAGGTGGTCCAGAGCAATGGCGGTGACCACCTCCCCAGCAGGTCCTGCTTCCACAGCTCCCTCCCCTTTGCCGGAACTAGTTGTTCTGCAAATCTTTGTCTGCGGTCCACAGTTCTCAGAACAGGAAATATTCTGTTCTTTTGATCTGACACTGCTACTGTTCAGCTTCTAGCACCAGGAAGGTAGGGGCAGGGCCAGCTCTGTTAGGGTAGGGAGCGGGCAGCTTGTCTCAGTGCTTAAGGCTTCCGTTCTCTGCTCAGCAGTGAGTGCTTAAATCACCCTTTTCCGCCTTTTTCCCTGTCTTTTCCCAAGGTTTCCGCCATGAGTGTTGGTTTCAGCCGTGTTATATGCTGCCCCCTCAGCCCTGTGGCTATAAACAGAGCCCTAGCAGTCTGAGTTCTTCCCTCTCCCGCAGCTGTGGCAGTTCTGGGTATCAGCGAGCTCTGAACACTGAGCTAGGTCTGCTTCCCGGGCCTCCATGGCTCCATCTCCGCACTTCTCCCTTCCCTCCTCTCCTGCTCGCGTGATCCCCCCACCTTTAGGTGAATTCAGTAGTGGGCTTCTTTGTGTTGCCTGTGTGCTGTACAGGGAGTCCTTTGTGGAGTTATTGTTGTTTGATTATGTGTAAATTCCAGGGGAGCTTTATAGAGGCTCACCTCATGCCACCATTTAGATGACGTCTCTGAAACATGTTTTAAAATGACTTCATATTTCATGTTCTTTGTAAAAGCTGACTGTCTTTAAATGATTTCCAAATGATTCTGATTTTTCAGAAATCAGATATTTTCAAATCCCACCTCAATGAATTTTAATATTATCATTTATATTTCTCCCTTGCCAAAAACTGCTTTGGAGTCATTTAGAGGAAGACTAACTTGTTCTTGAAATACGTTGTCAAGCTAACTGGCATAAGTATCTCCTACCTATATCATTTGAACATGGATATATGCATTCATATTTCAAGGTCCTAAATTTACACAGTATTTGCTGTGATTCTTAAATCATGAAGTACAGAACAATTTTCACTATTTTTTTTAAAGGAGGACTAAATCATATTCAGTTGACTTTGATAGAAAAATGTTTGCTAATCGGATTTTCCATGTTTTCCCAATTGAGGACTTCCTTAAAGCGGTGATAACTCTTAATGATTTTATTACGTAATACTAGTGATGATCTACAAGTACATGATGTTCTCTATGTAGGTTAAATGTTTTTTATAACACGTGTTCTAGTAGTATAGAATCTGTTTTCTAATATCTTGATTGCTAGCATCCCTATTTCAGGGAACCCAAAGCAATTTGATAAATCAAGGAATGGTCTAGCAATTTTAGCATACTGAAATAAATTGTTTAATTTCTTTGTATTTTTAACTTGTTAGTTTATGTCTGCAACATCAAAAATATCTCAAATTCGATTTTTTTCACTATGTTCACTTTCTTTTTTTTTTTTAAATTAAAGGTTATTGGGGTGACAATTGTTAGTAAAGATACATAGAATTCAGCTATACAATTCTGTAATATATCATCTATGTATCACATCGTGTGTTCACCACCCAGAATCAGTTCTCTTTCCATCACCATATATTTGATCTCCTTTATCCTCATCTACCACTCCTCTCTCCTCTTATCATTTGGTAACCACTAAACTATTAACTATATCTATGAGTTTTTGTTCCTTCATTTGTTTGTCTTGTTCTTTTGTTGTTTTCAGCTTTACATAACATATATCAATGAAATCATATGGTTCTCTACCTTTTCTGTCTGACTTATTTCACTTAGCATAATAATCTCAATATCCATCCATACTGTCGCAAATAGTATTATTTCATCTTTTCTTATAGTAGAACAGTATCCCATTGTGTTGATAGATGATTGGATAAAGAAGATGTGGTATATATACACAATGGGATACTATTTAAATTAGATTTTTAAGTAGTGGTGAAACAGATGTTCATTATGAGAGGATACTTGACTATGCCAAGGTTTGAATCACATCATTCCATTTTCTGGAAAGGTACAAGTATGCCTTATAAGCCCAGGATATACATCTATATCTATATCTATCTATATCCATATCTATATCTATATCTATATCTATAGATATATAGATATATAGATATAGATATATACATATCTACATATATGTATATGTGTATATGTGTATGTGTATATATATACACACATATATATAGATATGTTTATATATATGTAAAAATATATATGATTACAAAAATTGCCAAATGATTTTCTATTTCTAAAACTAACTTAGTGTTTAATCCCAAATCAAAATAATCTCCTTATAAGGCTTACAAAGCATACTTGTACCTTGCCAGAAACTCAGAAAGGAAGAAGATATATGAAAAGGATGAAACAAAGTCCATTAATTAGAAAACTTACAATCTTGTTAGTTATTATGACAAAGTCAGGTAAAATGTTATGAATTATTTTAGAATGTGAAAAATACATGATCCTTTTAGGCAGTATTATGAAAAATATCTTCAACTTGGGAAAAGCAATTGATAAATTCAGAAAACAGCTGTTAAGAATTTTTTATGAGATTCCTATTGTTTCTTATACATTTCTTTATTTTCCTTAATTTTCACCAACTTGTGAAATAACACTATTTCTAAATAAAAATAAAAAACTATAAAAAAAGAAAAGACAGAGTATGTAGATAAAATAATCAATTTTATACTTTGATGTTAACTGCAATTTGCTGAAATGATACAAAAAAGAAAATTGGAAAAGAACATAAGGTACATTATAATTCAAGAAAAGAAAGTTAATGACTCTGAAGATTAGAGACATAAATGGAGAATAAGCTACCCAACTTAGATAATAGGTCAAAATGTTGCTAAGAATACTGTCACACCACTAAATTCAAAATAGTTTTGGGGAAAAAAAAAGAAAAAAGAAGACAAGCAGCATTACATTCAGACTTTTAATGGAACTTTTCTATAAAATCTTATTCTTATATTTGTGTAAGGTACACTTTATAATTATTTTTAATGGTTTTACTTACAAAGTATTAAGCCATAGGTAATGTAGAAAAAAAGAACTCTATGAAAGATCATTCTTGCCTGAATTTATTATTATTACATTGTTTGTGGAATGTTGATTTTTTTTCTAAGTCCGTCATTCTTAAGGCAATTATGAGTGGGCATTCTACTATAAGGAAAAGCTTTCCCTTTCCCATGAATTGATTTGTTGGCTTGGTTTTTAGTGTTATTATGCAACTCATTAATTCTTTTATGTTTGTTATGTTTTTTGTGTGTGTGTGTTGTTTTTTGTTTGTTTGTTTGTTTGTTTTAAATTTCATTGACCAGATCTCTCCCCATGTGTTTTTATAGCATCCTTGGGTAAAAATAAAATAATCATTTGTAAAACTATAATGGAGTTGTTCATACTCTTAAAATATTTAGCATACTGTGCATAATTTAACGAATGTTATTTTCCAGTTATTTTTAATGTTACAAGAAAATACTCCCTATGTTAACTTGATCGTGTAAGCTGCTTTTTTGTTCTTCATATAGTTCGTCTTGCTGCATATCCATGCTCTTCCCAACACTTATTAAAAATATTTGTGTTTTAGTTAACAACTGTCATTATTTATTTTGAAGATTGCCTTTTCCATGTGTGGTATGTGTGATATTTGTCAAACTGGTTCTGTCATTTGTACAAGACAGCTCATTTCCAAATGACTAGTATTTTGTAGCACAATAATATATTTCAGAATTATCTTGTACTTTCCTTGGAATTAGTCATTTTTCTAAGTATCTATGTTTTGCCTTTAAAGGGAACAGTATTTAGGAAACAAGATATAGTTGCAAAGTGTGCTCACTTTGACAGGAGCTCCCTTGCTCCTATATCCTTTCATAATATAGAGGTAGGAGTTATGTGTATTGTAGGACTGAACACGTAAGTAACCATAATGATATTGTTGGGAGTCAGGATTATTACTATGGGAGAAAAGATAAATAAACACAGAATGGGAAAAGGAAAACTCTCATTGTACTTAGTTGGCATTAGCTATGTCAATAGAAAGTAACAGTTTTTTTAGAAAATGTCAGATACATCAGTTTTCCCAATTCATAGACTATTATTTTTCACTTCTGTTCCTGTTGACATGAATGAGATTTTTCTAAGTGTGTTGAACAGAACACTATTTTCACAAGATGCTTTAGGGATGAATAAAGATTTGATAGTCATTAAGTTTGGAAAATACTGTGTTTTCTATCACCCTAGTGGAGATAGAAGACACAGGATAGCATTTTAAGGCTCCTGAGACGTCTGACATTAAAGCAGCCTGTATAGACTAGTTCCCTAAACTATTTCTTCACAGAATTCTTTGCCCCTTTTAAAAAAGGGAAATTCAATCAAACTGGTATTATAGAAGATACATTTTAATAAATGCTCTTCTAGATCGTTACTACAGAATGTGTTCTTGAGTGGTTCAATACATGTTAGGCAGTCCTAGACTGTGGCTTAAAAATCATTATACAAGACTTTTCTTTTTAACACAAAATTCAGGAGACAGAAAAATAGCTTCCTCCTCAGTCCTGAAGCATTTGTCTTTCCTTATGTAACAGTAATTATTTCAGTGTAAGAATACTCGGAATTACAATATGACAAATGTTATTATATACCTATGTCTAAGAGCTGCATTCACTACACATTCACCTCTGCTGTTGAAAATTTATTTCAGCCTTGAACGAATAAAGGATAGTTGGAATTGTAGAAATTGAAGTTAGTCTATATAATTATTGGTAAAGACTGTGCTCATTATTGTCTTATACAGATTAAAACTCTTTGCATATCCTAGATAGACATATAGTTTCTGTTTTTAGGTATGAGGAACCAGTTCCAGTCAATATTTCTTAAAACTACATAATATCTTAATTTATAAATGAGAGAATACACAAATTAGTGATTCAGCTTTTTTTGCTATTTGTCTTCCCTCCTGGTTTTATATAAATAAATTGAGAACATATTAAAAAGTGCATAAATCATTCTTTCAAATTTCTCTCAGGTCTAAATAAACACAGAAACTATAAAATTAAGAATTATAAATATTAATTGATATATGTAATTTTGCATAATTTTTATATTGCCTTTATTTAATATAGGCAATACTCTCTTTGCAGTTTTATGAAAAGTATTTACTCACTTTGCAAATATTCACTCAGCCCTTTCTATTTGTCAGGCAAACTGTTAGAAGTTTAAAATACAATAATGAAGAATATATGAGTTCTTTCACAAAGATGCTTATAGAATAAAAAGAAGGGGAGCACATAATGAGATATATGAGTAGACACTGTTAGAGGAGCTATAAAAGGAATATGAATTAAGTATTATGTGGTGTAGAGAATGAAGACTTGAGAGCACCTATAATGCTTGTAAAAACAGATGCTTTTCTGAATTAATTTTCATCAACGATTTCACCCTACCACACAGGTTAAATTGAAGAAAACACTATCATGTGAGCTATAAAATTTCACAAATAGGAATAACTTTTCATTTCCTTATATTAAATTTAGATTGGTGGAATAGGTGATTCCTCCATGGTAATAAAAGGACTGATGTACTGGAAGGACACTTGTTGTATATTGTGAGACTTGGTATGTGGCACCTTTTTCCTACTTATTTAGTCCTGTTTCAGGACAGGGCTGAGAAGGCAGAGAAGTCCATAGACTTACAATTCAGTTGCTTTAGCAGCAAGATGAAGATGTTGGAATCTATGATTCTTAAAAGGCCTTTGAAGTTTAAGTTTATGTCTCTAATCATAACTCCAGTAAATGTGAACAGGACAGAATATGAAAGAGGAATGTCCGAACAGGTCGCTGGCCCATTAGGTCACTGGACTGAAGATATTCTGACAAACAGGTAGAAACAAAATTGTATTTGCCCCTTGTGGGGAAAGGACAGAGTTGGAAGTGGAGTCTTATCCAGTCCCTTTTCCTTTACCACTAAAAATGTCAGGAACCTGGCTCTGATTTTCTTTGCAGTAACATGGAAAAGCCAAACACAACACCTACCCTTTCATCTCCACTGCTTGTTAAACTGCAAGCACATAGATCAGAGCTGAACAATCAACCTTGAGAAAGGTATCCTCTGTAGGTAGGTTAACAGGTTTTTTGCTCCTATGAAAGTTTCCTGGGTTAAGGAGAAAACATTCCGCAAAGCTAAATAAAATGCGTTTGGTATGAAATGTGTGCATAAACTTGGGAGAATACAATTTTTGTGTGGTTTGGATTTTATGATGACATTTTCATGCCATTCTAGTTTGTTTGTTTCCCCTAGGAATCTTCACGAATGAGACTGTGTGGAGCAGTTCCCAGCCGACATTTCACTTTATTAGCTTTCCTTTTCTTCCTCCTGTGGCTGCTTTTAATCATTCTCTTTCAAACTCACACAGCCTCATCCCTCATAGCTATGTGTTAAGTCAAATTTTCATTGCATTGCTCTCTGAACACCAATAGGGATGATGGGATACTCCTTGCAGTTCATGAGCTGAACACTCTGGATTGCATTTTTCATCAGAATGCTAACCTGAGTCCTTCTAGCCCAACATCTTTATTTGCTGGAGGATGAAACTGAGACCCAGAGAGTTAAGTGAAATTGCCTTTTGAATTCCTACTGACCCTCGCAATTCAAGGCTGCCACCATTTCTTCCCTTGTTTCCTATAACACCAACCTAAGTGGTGGTATTGCCTTTGAATTTGCCTTCTTCAATCCACTCTCCATGTCAAGAAGTGAATACTTATTGAAAAATGCACTCTTTATGCCTAAAAATCCCCAAGGCTCCCCATTGCCTTAAAATAACCCTTTCATTTCCATTGAAAGTCTGACTGACCTGGCGGTTTCTGAATTCCAGCTTGAACTCTGCTCACCTCTCCTTCTGAAGTGTTATCCTCTAGCTATAATGACCTCAGCATATTCTTGCCTGCCTTTGGTTTTGTAAGTGCTGATTTCTTGCTCTGCATGGACTTCCACGTTCTCCATACTTCTAACTTCTACAAGATTACAGGTCAGAACTCAAATGCCGTTAATACCTCCTCCATATTACCTTAGTTCTCTGTGCGCATGTGCGCGTGCACACACACACACACAAACACACACACACCGAATACCACTTAATAACTATGATATGCATTGTAAATACTTTTAAATGCATGTTTATCCACTAGACTGTGAGTAGTTCTATTGGGAAAGATTTTTATTAGTTCTTCCCAATTGCTGTACCCTCTGCAATTAGCAGTGTCTAGCCCATAAAAGACTCATAATATCTGCCTATAAAACAAAGTCAAAACTGGAAATTAATTTTTCTCCTTTTCAGTCTAATGCTCTTCCCACTACCCCATCTGTTTAACCTTACTTAAATCACCTACAATTCCAGACAGACAGTCTGAGTGTATTCATGTCCCAGCCTCATTTATTGCCCCTTTAGCACACTGGTTCCAGTTTTTAGAATCCCCTACTGGTACTCTAAAGTGCCGTGTGATTTGTGACTTTGTTCCTCTACTTCTTCTTCAACCTGGTGCAATCCTCTTCATAGATCACCATCTCTGGGAAGCCTTCCCTGATTCTTCAGGTTGACATTTTTGTGCTTCCACTGTACTTTCATTGCACGTGGCACACACTTCCAAGATGAGTTTTCTTACACATAAGTGGCACATACTTCCAAGATGACATTTTCTATATTTGTTCTTATGTTTGTCACCTGAATATCTTCAAGATTTATGGATTTAAGGATGACTTACTCACTTTTTTTCCCCACTTACTTTTTAATGTCAGTATTTATCACGCAAGCTAATGCAAGTTATGCTCAGTAAATACTTTTTCAATTTCCTTCCAGTTGATTGGTCTATTTAGATTTTCCAGTTCTTCATGATTCAGTCTAGGTGACATGATTGTTTATATAGAAAACCCTAAAGACTCCACCAAACAATTATTAGAAACAATAAATGAATATAGTAAAGTTACAGGATACAGCATCAATGTATAAAAATTCATTGCATTCCTATATGCTAACAATAAAATGTCAGGAAAAGAAATGAAAAAAACAAATTCTTCAGCCATTGCAATAAAAATAATAAAATACCTAGGGATAAACTTAATGAAGGATGTGGAGGACATAGACACTGAACAGCATAAGGTGTTATTAAATGAAATTGAAGAAGACACAAAGAAATGGAAGGATATTTCATATTTATGAAGTGGATGAATCAACACAGTAAAAATGGTCATATTACCCAAAGTAATATACAGATTTAATGCAATTCCCATCAAAATCTCAATGACATTTTTCTTTTAAATAGAATAACAACAACAAATCATCAGATTTGTATGGAATTACAAAAGACCCCCAAATAGCTGTCCTGAGAAAAAAGAACAAGGCTGAAGGTGTCAGAGTCCCTGACTTCAAATTATGCTACATAGTAACAATAATCAAAACAGCATGGTATTGGCAGAAAAACAGACACACACACTAATGTAATAGAATTGAGAACCCAGAAATAAAACCACATATACACGGGCAGATACTTTTCAACAAAGGAGCCAAAACCATACAATGGAGAAAAGAAAACTTCAATAAATGGTGCTGGGTGAACTGGAAAGCCACGTGCAAAAGAATGAAATCAGACCCCTGTCATCATATACTAACATTAACTCAAAATGGATTAAAGGCCTAAATGTAAGACCTATAACAATAAATTGCCTAAAAGAAAACATAGGTACTAAATTTATGAACCTTGGTGTTAGAAAGGATTTTAAGAAGTTGACCTCAAAGGCAAGAGAAGTCAAAGCAAAAATAAATGAATGGGACTATATCAAATTAGAAAACTTCTACACAGCAAAAGAAGTTATCAGCAAAACAAAGAGAAAACCTCTGATAAGGGGATAATATCCAAAAAATATATAGAACTTGTACAACTCAAAAAAACAAACAAACAAACAACAACAAAAAAAAAACCCACACATTTTAAAAACGGGCAGAGGACCTGAACAGACACTTCTCCCAAGAAGACTTACAAATGGCCAATACATATGTGACAACATGCTCAACTTTAATAGCTATTGTGGAAATGCAAATCAAATCCACAATGAGATACAACTGCACACCTGTTAGAATGTCTATTATCAACAAGAAAACAATAACAAGTGTTGGAGAGGTTGTGGGGGAAAAGGAACTCTTATACACTGCTAATGGGAATGGAAATGTATACAGCCACTGTGAATAACAGTATGCAGGTTCCTCAAAAAAGTAAAAATAGAATTACCATATGATCCAGCAATCCCTCTCCTGGGTATCTACACCAAAAATCGGAAACCATTTATCCATAAAGTTATATGCACTCCTATGCTCATTTCAGTATTATTCACAGTGGCCAATACCTGGAAACAACCAAAGCGTCTTTCAACATGTGATTAGATAAAGAAGATGTAATACAGAATTGTACACCTGAAATTTATGTAACTTTACTAACAACTGTCACCCCAATAAGCTTTATTTTTTTAAAAAAAGATGTGGTACATATATACAATGGAATATTACTCAGACATAAGAAAAGATAAAATACTGTAACTTACGACAACATGGTTGGATCTTGAGATTATCATGCTAAGTGAAATAAGTCAGACAGGAAAACTTGAGAACATATGATTTCATTCATATGTGTGATATAAAACTGAAAGCAACAGATGAACAAAAGATGAACAAAAACTCATAGACAGACAACAGTTTAGTGGTTACCAAAGGGAAAGGGGGTGGAAGGGAGGAAAGGGTAAAGTGGGCCTAATACATGCTGGCAGAAGGAGATTTGAGTTTGGGTGGTGAACACACAATGCAACATACAGATGATGTATTATATAATTGTACATTTGAAACCCATATAATTTTATTAACCAATGTCAACCCAATAAATTTAATAAAAAGAGAATGGAATTCAAAGATAACAACTGGTTATTTATTTATTTTTTTTGAAATGTCATGATTCATAATTATTGGATGTAATATTTCATGGAGATTCTCTGACTTCTCATGAGTTACCTGAGAAATGATTTTCAATCTTGAGATAGCAAGTACTATATAAACACCAAACAATATGATTTATTAGATCATATGGTGGCAGAATAATTTACAATGCACATTAAATAAACAAGGGAATGCATAAAATAAACCTTCCAGCTTGAATTTTTGTTTATGAAACAAAGGCTATATAATTAATATTAGTACAAAAGATACTATTTACAGCTTTCTGTTGAAAGGAAACAAACAAACAAACAAACATGGAAGCAAAATCTACCCTGATTACTGAAAATGCTGACCTTGGTTTTGAATTAAAAGGTGAACTGTATTAAACTATTCTATATAGGAAACAATGTGTCATTTCTTTTTCTCCATAGCATGATGTGATGGACATTGCGTTTTATGACCAGTAATAACATCTACATTGAACATATCAGAAGAAGATCTTGTTCTGAAATGTCAGCTCTAAAACCTCAAGTAGTGTCTTCCCAGATAAACAGAACTGTTTAGATCAGCCAGCTTCATGGAAAACCCATAGGAAGCTGCAAATATTCTCCGCTACTATTATCAACAATGTAATTCCCAAATGAATACAGTTACTATTACATTACACTTCCTTTCCTGTCATATTTTAACAAAAACCTGTACTGAGTATTTTCTCTTATACATTATATGGCACCATAGTACATATTGATAATCATAAGTAACATGTACTGAGAACTTAACATGTGCCAAGTTTAATTCTCATAGAAATTCATAAGGGTTGGTGGTGCTACTCTCTACTGTGAAAGAATTTAAGATATGCCCATAATACTTTCTGTTCATATTAATATAACATTCCAATATTAAAACCTACCACTGATACTGTATTTTCATCATTGCTATCATTCCATAATTAGTGACTGATACATATTGAAGGCACATGTAGTAAATTTAATTACTAACTCAGATTTATGCAGTAAGGTAATTTCAAAACCATTTTTAAAAATTTTTAATAAATGCATTAAGAGTAAGAGGCGATAAAGATATGGCTAATGTTGACATATTTTACACAGTACAAAACAACATTTTATTATCTTGTATTATTGAAGTGACTTTTAATGAAAAGACTTTCTAAAGTTTTCTCCTTCAATTACTGGGGACAATAATACCTGTCATTAGAGAAAAAACAACACTGCTTATTAAAATTACAAATTAAGATGAACATATTCATTGGCATATGTTCTGTTTTAATTAACAAGAAAAGTTCTGTTAGGGTTGCTAATCTTTGATAATTGGAAAGAAAACTTTAGCAAACACATTTTCACCGTTTATCATGTTAGCTTGCAGACGACCAATCGCAGATCAGCATGGGAATCAGGCCTGGAGGAAGAGGGGGGTGGCTTGGGAATTGACATGGCCAGGATTTGAGAAACTGGTAAGACAAGGAACGAGAAGCCCTGCACCAACCAATGTGAAATAAGGTTTGGTCTGATTCACATCGACTAAATATCTAAGGGCACTGGTGTGGGAGGTGACGGTCGCCTTAAGAGTTTTGCAGGACAAATGAGGGGATGGCGAGTTTGAATCCCACTGAGGTCATAGCTAGTAGGTTCTTCTCAACCACGGAGAAGAAGCTGATGAGGGTTTATCAAGTTGTTATAGCTCCTGACAAGTTTAGGATGAAATGAGCACAAAATCGAAATGTTATTGCAGAAACTTTGTCACACTGACTTTGCCCGCTGTGCAGAGGAGGGAATGGGGAGCAACTCACTCCAGGCCTGGGGCCTCACTTTATTCATTTTTGATAACGGGCTTAAAACAGAAAACAAAATGCTGACTGAATCTATAGCATCCAAAGGCTTCTAATATGCTACCAGAATCATTTTCATTCACCTGGGGACAGAAAGGTAAAGCACACACATCTGCCAGGATTCATTCATTGGGCAACTCAGCACAGGCATGGAGAGCATGAGATCATCAAGCATTATGATTACAGTTCTTATTTGTTAAGTGGTGACTATTTGGAGGCCTAGGAGAGAAGGAGGTCTTAAATAAGCAAGCAAAACACACTAGTGAAGGAGGAGCAAATATATCTGCTTATAATAGTTGTTGATTAATTCAAAAATAGCGATTGAGAATCTTCTAAGTGTCAGACATGTTTATCGGTGTTTAGGATTAAAGCTATTAAAACATAGTAGATGCTTCCACTCTAGCAGGGCAAACTCAATTTCCCTTTCTATAATGCAGAAAATAATTTAGTTTGCAATCAGAAGTTTTGTTTGTGATGAGATTGAGGAATACTGAATTTTGAGGGAGTCATTTTACATGATTTCCTATAAGGTTTTAAGATATAATTCTCTATATACATAATCAAATGTGAATTTTGCTGTTAAGGATTTGTACAAAACATGTATTACAACTTACTATGCCAGGTTGTCCTGAAAAAGCTTGAATACAGTCCAAGTTAAAATAGCATATAAAACTAAATGGATTAGTTTTGTTTAGATTGCAACCAAAGATAATTTAGTTTATTATGGTCTTCCATTCATGGGACTCTATCATCATCAATTACTACAAGCTCTTTCTCATATTTTGTATATTTTCTTTATTTACTACATTTTACTTTATTTCATACTCATCCTACCTTTAAAGAGATTCTCACTTTTATTCATCTTCAGAGAAATATATAGATCTTTAAAAAAATATACAGGATTTTGTGTGTATGTATATGTTTTAAATATACTTTAAAATAAATAATAAACATTTCTAAGAATCATTCATCTCTTAATATGAGCCAGGCACTTTCAAAGTGGTTTTCATATAGTGACTCATTTAATTCTTACAACAATGTTACGGTGTAGGTAGTATTACTTTCTCTATTTACAGATGAGGAAACTGAGGCACAGAAAGTTTACGTGACTTTTTTCCAAGGTCATGCAGCTAGCAAGAAGTTATACCCAGATACAGTCCTGGCTCCAGAATCTGTAAATTTTAACCTGCTTTTATGTATGCTGCCTCTAAGTATATTTGATTGTGCTGTAGATCTATTTCCATATCTTAATTTATCACTTGACACTATATTTTTAAGGCCTGTTTACATTAGTGTATAAATGTTATTTATTTGTTGCCTCAAACTGTTCCGGTTGCATCCCATTCTATAGTATATATTAACTACATTTTATTTTACTGTTCTCATTAGAAATACCTCTGCTTCTATAAACAATACCGCAGTAAACATTCTGCAAATTTCTCTGGAGTGGATTTGCTGGGTCATGTTATATATGCATGTTAAATTTTACTAGGTCCTAATATACTCTCCAAAATAGTCGTATCAGTTTTCATTCCCACAAATTCATGTAGGTTACTCTTTTGTCACCTGATACTAAACCGTTAATATGCATTTATGTTTGCTAGTCTGATTCAGGGTTTATTATTGTGGGTTTACTACGCCATTTCTATTTACTAGAAGAGTTAATTGTCTTTTCATATATAGTTTTAGCCATTGAGGATTCATTTTCTGTAAATTGATAGTTCAAAACTTAAATCCCTTTGATCTTTTTTATTATTATTATCAACAGTTTTGGGGTTACCTGACCTAGTCACAATCACAATCAAATTGCAAACAGATGCCCTGAATGGAACCAAGAAGTTTGGTGATAATTACAGATTATTATGAAACAAAAGAATAATGAGAGACAGCAAATCCGCAACACATCAGTGAAACACAGAATAACATACTACATCAGAAAGTAAAGGAAGCATAGCAACCCAGTGAAGTAGGCATTGTTATCCCCATTTTAATGAAGATTAAACTGAAATTTACAGCAGTTAAGTTACTTCTCCATAGGATGGGTTGTTGAAGGTCAATAGTACTAGGGCACTGGGTCCCAAATCTTCATTTTTAACAACACAACACGTGATTTAGTTCTTTGTCAATGGATTTAGTTCTTTGTCAACACTTGAAGATTGTCTATCTAAACCCTACATTTGTTAAGGTTTTGTGACTTCTGCTCTATGTACAGAGAGAAAAATGTGTTACCAAAGTGTGACTATAAAAGAAATCAAGAACTTCTTTCCAGTTGCCACTCTTCCTCTCTCTCTAGTATATATTGGCCCAAATATAAAGGAAAAGGTGTTTTGGCATAATGTAATTGCACACGATATCTTCTGTCAATCCAAAAGACTTCTCTATAAGTGTAGCGCAGAAAGAAAATGGGTAATTATTGAGTAAGCTTTAAATCAAAATGTGATGTGCATCACAGGCTATCTGCTAACACCTTGCAAAGCCAAAGAAATCTTACCACTTTATATAACCAAGCAGATACAAGCCACTGCATACATGTTCTCAAGGTAAACAATATGTAGTCTTCAAGTAAGAGGATTTGACAGAATCATAGGTCACACAGTGTTCATCCTAGAGTCACCTGGTAACTGGGGTGACAATCTGTGTAAATTAATTGGCATTATTCAAAGGGAAAAAATCATTTTTCACATCCCTATGACAAGAGGCAGCTCCACAACTTCAAGCCATAGAAGTTAGGTTCCTATCATCCCACAGAAACTGGGAGATAGAGATCTTATTTTCATTGGATGCTATCATTTCAATCAGATGGTTCCCCAATCCTTGAAAAAAACATCCATGGGCCATCCATGGGCCATTAGCTTGTAAAAGGATTTATATACTTTCAAAGAGATAGAGAAAGAACTTACAATTACAAATTTTCTAAAGTAAATGGTCTAAGAAAAGTGAGTAGAGGAAAATTTCTTCCCTTTTTTTTTAAACAGAGAGTATTAAGCCTTTTATTTTTAATTTGTATTTGTCCTACGGATACTAATTTATTCTGCAGTTAATACTCACAGATGCTCTACAATGTCCTGAGTGCTTTTTGTCCATTGGTAATTTTGTTTAACAATAAACATATTAGTGTAAAACAAGGCATATACATTAATAAAATGTTTTATATGAATTAAAACAATCAGTAACATGGATGGATCTGGAGATTATTATGCTAAGCGAAATAGGTCACACAGAAAAAGTCGAGAACCACATGATTTCACTGATATGTGGGATATAAAACTGAAAACAACAAAGGAACAAGAGAAACAAATAAAGAAACCAAAACTCATAGACACAAACAATAGTTTAGTGGTTACCAGTAAGGTGGGGGGGTAGGTGAGGATAAATGGGGTCAAATATATGGCGTTGGAAGGAGAACTAACTCTGGGTGGTGAACACACAATGTGACATATAGATGATGTATTATGGAATTGTACACTTCAAACTTATGTAATTGTACTAGCCATTGTCACCCCAATAAATTTTAATTTAAATAAAGAATTAAAACAATCAATCCTCACCACAACCTATGAGAGCAATACTACTGTTATCCCCGTTAAGAGATAAGGACATTTAACACAGAAGGAAAATAATAACTCAAGGTAGCCTGGTTCTAAGTTTAGACAACTACCTTCTGAATCTCCTCTACTTATAATTTTCTCTCTCTCACTCTCCCTACCCCATCTTGTACTCCTCCTTAAGAAAATTTTGATAACACTTTTAATTCTGAAAAGCACAAATAGTTTTATTCCAGACACATCGTTTTCTGAAGGAACCAGACTATACTGACAACAAATACTGCTAGGTATTTCTAATGTTTGGAATTTATGCCTAGCTAATTGCTGCTCAATAAAATAAAATAATATACAGCCTTAGGACAGGGAAGGCAAAAAAGCTTGCCTCATAGTCTTTGTTTCTTGTCCTTGTATATAGGACGGACTCAATAAATCTGAGATAGTTTATTATATTTCTATCAAAACACTTTTTTATTGAACAATCATGCCGTGAACATATGGCCACAAAAGCAAAACAATTGCCTGCGAAATATATATTTTCTTATTAAATCTGTAACGAGTGTAAGTTAAGTGTAGGTATTAGGTTAAACACTGAAACACTGAGAATAGTAGAGGAGGATAAAGTGTTGGCCTTCAGAAGTTGATACACTAATGGGCAAGGGGGATCCATTAACATTCTGAGCAGTATTACAGTCACAAAACATCTTTTGCCTTTATTGTCTCATTTGCTCTTCATTGCAACCAGTGATGGAGGTCTTATTTTAATTCTCACTTTGTGGTAAAGGACTTGAGGCTCAGAAAGGTTAATTAATTTGTCCAAATGTGCACTCTAAATGACAGATTAAAACCAGAACTCCTTCCTAAATCTTATGCTCATTCCACTTCGTATCAGCTGCTTAATATACTAACACTACCCTTCAAAATATAAAACTAACATTTCTAATATTAACCAATTAACCAATATTTCACTAAAAATGTATCTTGATTTGTTACTAACATTTAATTGGGGGAATGCAGTGGGCATCTCTTGCTTTGTGCCACATAGCACTCATTTCACCCATATTCTGGTTGCTGCACCCAGGTTTTCATTAGGGTGAGATCTCTTACTAACACTTGACTTTAGGATTTTCAGCAAAAACTTTTACTCCAATCCTTTTGGCCTCTGTGTGCTTCTGCCCGCGTTCCCCTTGCATTTGCTTCCAGTGGCCTGTATTTAAGACTCCTTGCAAAGACTGTCCTGAAGGACCCTAAATGTACCCTACCCTCATGTACAGGTCTGCAGTTTATCCATGTGCAATAACTGAAAAGTGTAGAAGTACATGATAAACCAGATTTCCTGTCAGGAAAAGGTTGACGACTTCTTTTTCTGGACAGTGCTTGAAACACACACTTTTCTGGACTATGCCTAAAATCACACCCTTCTTTGGTTTCCTCCCATCCCTGTCCACCTTTCTGGTTTCTCCTAGGAAAACTGGGTTAGTCACCTACAGAGGGATCATTTAACAGGGTCATCTTCTGGAGAACTTGACTTCAGACACAGGTAGATCATGTCACCTTGACCTTGTGTTCTCCTGCCACATGTTTCTGTTTAGGTTGGTATCCAATATGAACCAAAGAGACACATGGAGATTTCCCTGTGAATCCTATGGGAGAAAACAGTGCCTCTTCTTAAGGTAATTGAAGTTGAAAGAATGGCTTCTTAAATCTTGTCTTTTTCATTTTTTTTTTTTTTTCCCTGAGCGTGTTGGAGAGCTGTAGCTCTATAACGAGAACAACCAATTGTTCAGTGAGAGGGACATCTGAGAGAACCACTGTGTTGTATTAAGTTGCTCTGTTTCTTATCTCCCGATAGCCAAGTTCATGCCATAAAGTTACTTACACACAGAGTTCTAGGTTTTACCATTCTGTCTTACTGGGCATCCTCTGGAAGCTGATCTCAAAGCAGCCTCCAAAAGTTTCCGTGGCGCCTCATGTCTCACAGACAATAGGAGAACCCATCATAGAAGGTAACTCGCGGAGTTAAATGTGTGAGGTGAAGTTTTGCAGAGTCATGTAATGAACAGCATGGTGAACCGGGAGCCCCAGCCTGAGGGTCTGGCTGCCGAAGCAGGTGGATTTCCACGAGGACATGGGACTCACAACAATGTGGCATGGGAGCTCAGAGGGACATCATCTCAAAAAGATTACATTGATCAACATGAAGATAATTCCAGTTGATCTTTTTGGCAGTTCATCACATGCATATGGCAGAAAGTGATGGCTGAGCAAACCTAGAGAGTTACATAAACTAAGTACCACACAGGGGTAATAATTCTCTATTTCTATACTTTGCCTTAGAATTATAATAACATTTTTATTAACTAATGTCTAATCTATGCAATCGATGATAGGTGGCATTCTGAATCACCTATCGCTGATGATAGGTGGCAATCTATGACAAATCAGTCTGCAAAAAAGTTATCAGTCTGCAAAGACAGGAAAGAACAGTTGTCTTTGATAACTAGGTGGATTCACTGCAGGACATATTCACTACCTGAAATACTCTTTCAGGTTGTGAGGGTCAGCATAATAAAATCATTTCCACCAATTAGCTTATATGCAATCCTTACATGGCCAATAATAAAGAGTTTTTGAAAATTATATATAGAAATGAATTTCAACTGGGCATAGGGATTTTGGCAATGGCTATCTTTTCTTTAAAAAAAAAAATAATGTCAAAAGAAGAAAGCAACTGGCGACTGTCTCCCTTAAATTGATTTTGATATAATTTTAGGACTGGAACATTAGTTCTTGGAACTGTCAAACAGGTATCTTTTAAATAATTCAGCCTTTCTTGAGAGAGAAAAGAAGCCACCAAAACTCTGCTGAGCAATGTTAATGGATGACTTGTTTCTCCTTGTTTAACTACAAAGAAAGATAAAACAATGAACCTTAAATCTGTGTTTCTTCATTCTTTAATCTGTATTCAACCTTAGTTCACTGACGTTCTACAAGACTTCTTGTCATTGGAACCCTGCAGACTAGTCAGAAAATTCTGAAGAAATTCTTTGTAAGTAGAAGGAAAGATGGTATTTCAATAGATCAGTAGACTGCCTGCTGATTTTAAAATAATTGTTTTGGTGACACATAGGAAATACTTTAATATTTCTTTGAACTCTGGATTTTTACTTATATCAGAATCCAGAATTCAAATATTTCCTAAAAATGAACTGACCTTACGATATAATTTTGTCTGCAAGTTTGTGGCTGAGCCTGAATTTTTTATTTAAATATTCATTCTCTCCTCCTTTTTTAAGTAACAGAACACTTAAATATTAGCAAGATGCATGGTTCTAAGAATAAAGACCATATTCTTCAGTTTTCCTTGCAAGTAGGCATAGCCACCTCATTAAGTTTGGTTCGTGGCTTGTGAATAGAAGTATTCGTGTATGCACACCTTCTAGATCTTGTCTTTGAAGGCCAGGAAACTACCCTACACTTTCCTCTGTATCTCTTCCCTCTGGCTGAATTGAGGCTATGGTACTAAGCCATTTTAGAAATGTAGGCTGTGACAGATAGTAATGTTTGCCAAATATTGTATTCATTTCCAACATATCCCAGGCCAATGATTATTAGGTAAGGCCAAATGATTACTTCTGTTCAATAAACTATAAGTAGAAGTGACCTATATCACTTCCTGGCTTACGCAAGCAGAAGCCCAGGCACCAGTCTGCAGTCTCTTTCTCCCTCTGCCACAGTGACCGAGAAAGCTTCATATTCCGTTTGATGATACCACAAAGTGGTAGAATCTCTATTATCCCACATCCCTGAGAGCTTTGTAGAGCAGAACCCTTTGCTGATGGTATGCTACACAGAGAGTAGACAGCACCCTTCTTACATCAAGCATCTGGGATTTAAGAGTTATTTTGTTGATATAAAATAGCTTATCTTTACTAACAAATGGATAGAACAACATCTTTTGAAAGACAGAACATAAAGTTGAAGGAAACTGGGTCTCTCACACTGCAGTGCTTCCATATCGGTACTGGATTTCTTATATGATTAGGCAAGAGAGAAATAAAGACATTTCTTGTTTAGGCTCCTGTTGAAGGGCTTATACATGAAGTTCCACAGTACCTCAAGAGTTGTTGACCAAATCTGAATTTAAATTATTTGATGTTTACATTTTCTAAAATAAGTACTATTGTACATAATAAAATAAGTTAAATTGTTAGGACTTTTAAAAACCACCATTTTGAAATCTCCTTTGAATAATAGTCTCTTAAAATACTCTTATCCAAGATTGTTTTATTGTAAAAGAAATATACACAGCATATGTAATTGTGAAATGCACTGCCTTTTTCACACAGTAATGGTAATGTATTTGTACTGAGCTGTTACTACATTTCAGAAATTGCATTAAGTCATTTATGTGCATTACTTTATTTACTCTTCATAAGTATGAAGCAGACACTATAATTATAATCCCTATTTTGTAGGTGAAAAAAACAGAGATATAGGGAAGTAGACAGTAAATGGCCAAGACAAAATTCAAACTAAGTTCTTAATGACTCAAGAGTCTAATCACTGGCCATGGTACTATATTATGGTGAGATAAATGCACATATGGTTAAAAAACAAAATACAAACAAACAAGAAACCATTTTTCTAGTGCTAACTTTACATTTACTTTTTCCCTTTTCCCTTTTCCTTTTTCCCCTTCTTTCCTTCTTTCCATCCTTCCTTCTTTCCTTCCATCTGCCTTCTCTTTGTCTTCTTTTCTTGTGTCCTTTTGTTCTTTCTTTCATTTTTTTCCTGCTTTTAAGAGTAGAATGCATGCAATATTTGAGATTAGAAGTCTGTAGGATTGCTGTGTTTATCTTTCACTATATAACAATAAATTTGTATGAGAAATCAGGAGCTCCCTCTACTTGCATCAAATCCCCTATGACTACCATAGCCATAATTTTATATATAGACAATTACTTTTTGAAAATAGTGAATTCATTCTGGTGGATTGTTGTGCAGACAGTTCTAAAGCTGGTATCAACTTCCGTTTTCTCTTTCTCTCCATTTAGAACAGGTGCTTGTGCTGCTTTTTACCATGTCCCTGCATCTCAAGTGGCTTAATAGGCAGTCCCTGAGTGTACAGTGAGAAGCTTACCAACTGGGCTGGGGGCTCAACAGGGTGGGTGTGAAACATATGGCAACATGAGGGAAACAAATCTGTGCTCTATTGGTACTGACACTTCCAATATAATTTAGATTTGTTAAAATAATGAAACAAGTAATAAATATAGAGCTACAGAATTAAAAAAGTATAATCATGAAAATTTAATATATAATGGAGATACATACCCCATACGGTGGTAGCAGAAAAGAGAGATGTGGAACTGAATTTAGTCATGAAATGGAGAGGGTAAGTGGTTAGAGAAAGCTCTGGGAGGAAGTGATCATTGCCCTGAATCTTAATGAATAGTAGTTAGCAATGCAGATGACAATAGTAATACTAGATTGAGATGTATAATATTGCTGATTGTAGGGGGCGGGTGCCTGTAAGGCACCATCACATAACTGAGAAGCTTGAGATAGAGGAAGTTACTTGGGTCTTTAGATAACACCCACATTTCTGTAGGGGGTGTCTGGATGGCTTAAGACAGCTAGCCTGCGGCAACCCTTCTTATGTTAATGCCCCTCCACCCAGCAAAAGAATGTATATAACCCCTGATTGAGCTGCAATAAAGAGAGACTTGATCAGAACTCCTGTCTTGTCTCCGGTCTTTGTGTCTCCCATTTTCCTCCCTTCTAGGTGCTTCGGGGTCCCTCTTGTAGTGTCCCATGGGTCGGGACAGCTGATACGCAATTATTTTCAGTTATAAAATGACAATTTCACATGGTTTAACCTAACATATGATTTCCAGTGATATCTAAGAGTTTATTATTTAATTTACTTAGTTCTCATAACAGTCATAGGTGTTAAATACTGCTACTTTACACGTGAGGAAATAGGCATAGAAAGACTAAGTATATTCTCAAAAAATAATAATAATAAATAAAATAAGTAGAAAAGTCAGGCGTCAAATGCAGGCCACCTGGCTTCTGAGGGTACTTCCTTAACAGCACTGATTTTCAGTCAAGACAGTAAAGGACACTCTTTTCCTCTTTAAAAATGGATGGTTCTGTTTACATACATCTACATTTAGTTCTTATAAATGTCCAGCATTTATGCTGGTCTCTATAGAGCTCTCCTGCTATAGAAAAGAGGAATGTTTAAAATACCCCACAATAAATGCCTAGCTCTTATTGGTCTCTGAATTATAAACATCAATATAGTGATATTGTATAAACAATAAAGCAAAATTTTACTACAATATTTGAGTGTTTTTTCACCAAATTAAATATATCTATTTTGAAGACTTTTAAACAAAGTGTGTTTAAATGATAATTTAAATATTTATTTTGAGTGTGTGTATAATTACAACCAAAACACTACTAAGAAACAGAATGAAGACACCTAAATTCCTGAAAAGTCATTTACAAAAGAAAAACAAAAATAAACAAATTCTATTAACTATAGTAAAGGCCATGGCATTTTGGTGACTTCAACATTATAAATGGAACTAGTACATTTACTACATACTTTTAAATTAAATCATTTTTTAACACATGATGTGAATATTGAGTTTGGTTATAAGTGAATCAGTTTTCGTTTTTATAACTGACACATATGGAAAAAGTTACCTTTGGTCAAAATCAAATAAAATATTTTAATTAGAAACGCTTTGAGCCAATTGCTAAGACTGCAAAGTTTTAGTTTGATTTCTTCAGGATGCCTCACATACAGAAACATTTCATTGTGTAAAAAAACTCTAGTTAGTAAATGTTACCTTTTACTTTCTTTTTGCTTCAGACTGTAAGAAAAAATATATATTTATAGTTTAGTCACCAAAAATGATTGCTAGTGTTTCATAAAAATGTCAAAAGCTAATTTACTAAATGTTTATATTTTCTTCATTTTCTGTTAGAATAAGTCAAAACAGTTTTACGTTAAGAAGAAAAATTTAATAAAGAAACACACTTATGTTTAGCCACTGAAATAAAATTGTCATCAGGGCAAAACCACAAAATGGCACTGCGATTGCTTATAATATTGATATGATACAGTGATTCATAGCCAGTTGCAATTTTCATATTCATATCTAGAAATGGAGAAACAACATGCTAATTTAAAAGATTAATAGTTACAGAATTTTAATAGTTTTTCTGTTATTACTATCCTCATCATCTTCAATTTACTAAGGAATATGGCTAGTTTACTCCATTTGGAGTAAAAATAATATATGTTTTACTATGTCTCTGAAACCTCTTTCAATATCAATGATTTATCAGCTCCTGCTAAAAACATCCTCAGTTTTTCATGGTGTGGGGTGCCTGCATATTTGCTTATCCTCGTATCTAGTCAGTGCAGGCTCTCCACCCATCCAAACTTTTCTGAGGCTGTTCACTTGTGCTGATCCTTCCTGGAAAGGTGAGATCAAACCAGGGTCAGTCATTATTAAGTCTAAAGATCTTAAACCATCTGTCTCCTCAAAAGCAGCTGTCCTTATTCCAGTAAACACCTTTAGGTAAAAAATTAAATAAATAAATAAATAAATAAATAAATAAATAAATAAATAAATAAATAAATAATAAATTAAAAATAATAATAATAATAATAAAAGTATGTTCCCTGAGTCAGGAGCATCTTCCCATGCCATTTTTTTTTCCTATTTCAAGGTTGGTTTTCCAAAAAGTTCCTTTCAGGAATGTGACTAAGAAAGAAATCGTGGACTGGAGTGGTGGAGTTTGTGGGTAGAGTTACATGCTCAGTGAACCCCAAAAAGTAAATAACATCTCTTGAGTAATCACCCCAAATATAAATCTTCTGTGCCTGGCCATCTTACAATGGATTGATCTCCCTTAAGTTTGTTCTTCAGCTTGGTCTCAGCATTGTTGCCAGTTTTGCTATTTGCCACTCAGTCAGGCTCCTACTTTTTGCCATGGACTGTGCTAGGAATTGGGTGTGTGGTGGTGAATCAGGAAGTTTGAGTACTTGCTGAATGCTGCTGTCAGTGTCGTCACCTACTCAAAGACCCTTTTTGTTTAGATTGAGGGGACTAGGTCACCTCTCTTACTGCAGGACCAGTACCCTAAAAAGTGTGACAAAGTCCCAGGAAAGGTTTCCACAGGTGGAGGATAAAGCTGCTCTTTAGGGATGTGTCTATGACAGTGCTTTACCTTCTATAACTCCTTCCAAATGCCCCCTTACTTTTAGTGCTTTCTTAAGAGCTTAAAATATGTTCAGAACAATTGAGAACTATCCTACTAAGAAAAAAAAAAAGCAAGCTATAAGGAAGGAAGGAAGGAAAGAAGGAAGGAAGGAAGGGGGAAGAAAAAAGAGGAGAAAAGAGAAGAGAAGAGAAGAAAGGAATAGGAAAGAAAAGAAAGAAAAATAGAAAAGAAAAAGAAAAGAAAAGAAAAGAAAAGAAAAGAAAAGAAAAGAAAAGAAAAGAAAAGAAAAGAAAAGAAAAGAAAACAGAAAAAAGAAAAGAAAAGTGCCCTGCCTCAAAATCTGGAAGTCTGCTTCAGGGACTGCCTTTAGATTGGGGAAATTCTCTCCTCTAACCAAAGAGGGCATGTTGGAAGCAAAGTCAAATAAACAAACAAAGAAGTGAGGAGCACTAGATTAGGAGCACTAGATTTTGATCTAGAAAACCAGAGTCACTTAGGAGGGAAAAAAACACAGAGATACTTCTTATGAGAAGTGCCATAGAACCTTCAATTTCCCATTTTGTGATCGTTATCACATAAGTAATTACTTGTTCTATGACTGTCTTACGTATGAGGCCAGAGACTATTTCCGTTACATCTTCCAAATACTAACACAGTGATTGCACACAGTTAAAGCTCAGCAGATATATTTTCTGTCATTGAATAGAAGAATTAATTGAAGATACAGTTTCAATTATAAACACATCTTCTATTCATCTAACAGAATGACATCTTTAAAATTACATCAATATGATTCTCTCCCTCTATTTTCCACATAAAAATCTCATTTCCATTTCAGCCAAGGCCTTCAATGCCTGAAAAGCAACTAGAATTGTTATAGTAGAAATGCACAGGGAGGAAAAGAACAATGATCAGCTGTTAACTTGTAAGAAATATAGTGTATGTGTTTGGGTGTATCTATGCATGTGTGCAAAGCAAGATAGTAACCTCAAATTATAGGCCTTGTGTAGAGGCACAAAGGATTTTTGAATTTCAAACGTGTTCTCATTTTTATAATGACTAAGCCTCACTGAAGAGAATAGTCAAGATGAGACAGAAGGAAATTCTCACCCACTGCAGGAGAAAACAAAGAACACTTTTGAGACCTTGAGAGAAAGAATACTAGATAGAGAGAAGGGCAAGGAGTCCTTTGATTCTTCCTGTTCTCCCACTTTGGAGTTGAATTTCAAGAGGTTGAATGATAGAAAAAGCAGAGATAAGTAGGGAGTGAAGGGCAGTCAAAAGCAGAAATGTTTTTCATGCTTCTTGAGATCACCTATTTTGAACTCAGGGTGTATAGACCACTTCCAAAGGTGCACTTACTCCACCAGGGACATTATGGAGGAGGAAAGGAAGCATGTTGTGTCCGTCCAATTACAAAGAGGGTTTACGATAGCACTCCACCACCACTCAGCCTCCACTGTTTCTCCTTGGTACTTTGTGGCGTGAAAGGTATAGAGGTTTGCTCTTACTCTTTGTAGAGGAATAAGAAATGTAGGCTGGCACCAGCTTGCCTCGTGTAGGGTTGTTGTGATGAGGGGAAGGTGACGTCATGAAGATAGCCTTGACAGAAATGGACAGAGAATACAATGGAGTAGACTGCTGGGCTGTGACTACGATCAGTGATGTTGGCAATCAGACCATTAGGTCCTGATAATTTACAGAGAGCTGTTCTCTCAAGTTCCACCAATGGGAAACCATCAGCCAACATCAGCAGTAGAGGATGTGCACAGTGACCATATAGGAGATAATACATTTCTTGAGGACTAAGGATTTGAAGACGGTAGACGAGTGAGTACAAGCATCAGCATAAGCACCAACTGCCCCATTGCTGCTGCCACGAGGTCACCTATGTGCTCACTTGTATCCAGGAATTATCTAAGGTAAGCAAAAAGAAGATGGGTAATCAGTTAAGAGGAGAGAATTATCCATGTTAGGTAGTTAACTTTAAATTGACTGAATATTTGTCCCAAAGAGATGGTTTTATATTGAGGGATTGTTTGCATCCAGAAGAGACTAAATTTTGTTTTTTGGCAAGTTAACCACATTGTCCCCCCACCTCTGAAAGAGATATGGACTTAAAAACTGAAAATATGCGCCAGTTGGATCTCATGGCTAATGTTTGACATATATATTAACATATATATGTATAATATATAATATATTATATATGTATATAATATTATAAAATTATATATATTTTTTTCTCTGTAAATCTTTAGAATAATTCTCTATAAAAGATGTTATCCCCACTTTGTAGATGAGGGAAATAATTTATTAAAGGCCACATCTATTAGATAATGTAGTCACAATACAAATGCAGATTTGTCTTTCTCTAAAAGTAGCCCTATAGGATGTCATTAGTGTACTCCTAAAACAATGAACTTGGTAAGATCTCTCATATAGTTTATCACTCAAAGATCCATTAATACGCACTTAGCAGCTACTCCTTGTTTAAAGTAATAATAATTGTTTCTATTGCTACAATTATTGTTATTATTTTGTAGCACTAAATATCTCACTATATTAAATTTTCACTCTCCCATATTATTACTAAATGTAATGCTTTTCTTCTTCCACTTGCGAGTTTCTGTAACCACATACATTTCCTGCTGGAAGGTCATGGCAGGCATATTTTGGAGAACTCCCTTACTCCTTGAGGTTTAATATTTATTACCTAAATATCACTATGCAACCAGAGATTTCTTTTGATGTTCTTGGTTGCATACTACAGAAATCAAATCAGATTAACAGGACAGGAGATTTATTCAAAATGTGTCAAGGAGATCTTAGAACTGATGGAACATCTCAAACCAAAACCATAGAACCTGGATTCCCCTACTGGCCAGGGCTGTGCAGGTTGATACAGGTCAGGAGTAGGACACTAGTGAAACTTGGAGACTTTAGTCAGGTAAACTCCTCTAATCAGCTGGGGAAATATTCTAACTCTTAACTCTTCTTGTTTGTATTAGTCAGTTAGGGCTGCCATAGTAAAATACCACAAGCTGGGTGGCTTAAACAACAGAAATTTACTTTCTCGCAGATATGGAAGTTGGAAATCCAAGATAAAAGCATTGTCAGGGTTGGTTTCTTTTAAGGCCTCTTTCTTCTTTTCTTCTTGGCTTGCAGATGGCTGCTTTCTTGTTTGGTCTTCACATGGTATTTCCCTTGTGCATGGGCATCTATAGTGTCTCTCAGTTTGTCTGCATTTCTTCTTCTTATAAATACACCAGTTGCATTGGATTAAGAATCATCCTAATGGTTTCATTGTAACTAAATCACTAATTTACAGGCTCTCACATTCTGAAGATTAAGGCTTCAACCTGTGAACTTAAGTCAGGGGGAGGGGGAGCAGTACACATTTTAGTACATAACACGGTCATAATATCCAAGGTCCTGGGTAGCATCACCTATGTATTGATTTATTTTTTTAGCTTGTGTCAGATTTGGTTACATTCTTAAATGTTCTTGGATAACTCAAACCAAAGTATCCATAAATTCTAATTGTATATTATAACCAATAAAGGATACATTCTTTGAGTTTTTTCCAATTAAGCATGAAAATGATTTCTATTTATGTTGCTATGCAACAGACTACCTGAAAAACAAACAAACAAAAAAACTGTCTTAAATATACATATGGCCGTTTGGTATGGTTCTGTGGGTTGATTGGATCTACGTGGGCAATTCTCATTCAGGGTTAACATGTGGTTTTAGTCAGAAACCACAGACTTATGCTGGAGACATCTGAAGGTATAACTGGGCTGGGTGTCCAGATGGCTTCTTCACTCACAAACCTGGCACCTAAGCAGGAATTGTGGGAATATCTGGAGACGAGCTAGGATCTCTTTCTTTCCATATTGCATCTCTTACATGATTGGCTTTGACTTCCTCACAGCATGACAGTCCAAGATAGTCAAACTTCATATAAAGTCACCAGCTTCACCCAGTAAACTTTCTAAGACACCCAGACAGAAACTGCAAGATTTCTTATGACTTTCCTTAAGAAACCACTTCTACTACATTCTATTTGGTACATAGGGCCAGAATTCAAGTAGGGAGGGGACTATATAATAGTATGAATATTAGAGGCATGGGTCATTAGGAGTCCATTTTGGATACCAACTACAACTATCATTTTATGATGGGATTGATAACAATGACTGAAAATGGATGGAGATAAGAACTTTCCTCCTGGCTATTTCCTGAAAAATATATCAGTAAGCACAGGATTCACTGTGATACAAATAGGTTTTACTTAATTGTTAAAATACAACTGAGGAGCAAAGTCTCTAAAATTTTCTTTCTATGTTCATAACACCAATATCTGATATAATCATTTACAATCTGAATGCATAATTAAAGTATTCAGTTGTGGGCTTAATTCTGTTACTGTTTTTGTTTTTTGTGGGTAAATTCAAGTAGATAGTCATAAAATGTTGATCTGAATTATGTACTTTATTATTCCCAACTGAATACATAGAAATCAACAAGAATAAAATGTTGAAGAAGTGGTCCTCAAATGTACAGTTTTGTTATATCTTGAAGAGAATATCAGTGTCCCTAGTTGACTTTGGGATTAACAGAGATTACTGGCTTCTTAACTTTATGGAAACCAAAAAAAAAAAAACCTGTTCCTTTTCTTCACTTATTAGAGGACTGATCTAAGACTCATTTAGGCCATTGTTCCACCAGGTGGTGCTGTATCGGGAGTAGAATAAATCATACATTTGGAGGCACTTCTCCCTTTGGGAATGAATGTTGGCTTTACCAGGCTTTTTCTTTTCTTAACTCTTCTTGCCTAACTAACAAGGTTATACTGGGAGCCCAAGGAAGAGGCTCTTGTAGTTTGCACAATACACCAGGGCCAGAGAGAGTTTCCGTATATAACTGTTTTAGAACAGCAAACAGTGTGATCTTTGTTCAGAGCCTCCCCTCTGGATATCTCTCTTCAGATCCCATGGCTTCTTTTTTTGTTAGTTATGTTTGGCTATCTTCTCACATTGGAAGGATTGACCGAAAAGATTAAGATTTCTCTAATAATTTGCACAGACAAACTTCTGGTAGGTTAAGAGATTTGAATTCAGAGTTTTCTTCTAATCACTTCATCTTTCCCTCCTTTGCTTTATGGTTTGCCAACTAGTTAAAGGATTACAATAACCGAGTCAGTGAAACTATATTTCCTGTACGGTTATAGAAAAGGAAATTTTGCCCTGTAGTAATGATAAATGTTTGAACCAAACCATGTTTCCAAGATTCTTTTGAGATTTCCTTCTGTTCTACTAAATTCAATGTACCATCAAGGCCACTAAACATAAATAATATAACTACAGTTCAAAATAATGACAAATCCATAAGTATCATGTATTTTAAAATTTTCTTCAAAACTTTCACTAGTTTCAAGCTCTCCATGTAGAAATATTTCTAACACCAGTTAAAATGAACCAAATTGACCAAAGAAGGATATTCCTCTACTTTTTTATTAACATATTTATTTATATTCTATTTTGTTTCAAAACAGAGTTAAGAAAGCTCTGCAGATGACTTAAAACCTTTTAATGAAATTCATGAAATCACAATATTGTTATCTAGCCTTGAGTACAAGCTTATATGTAAAACTGAATACAAAAATTGAAACAAGATTTAAAAATGGCTATTTAGATATGCTGCATTTTTAAAATTAATTTTTAAAGAAGAAATCCTATGTTAAAAATGGAGAAGGACACTAATACAACATTTTGTCTCTTAGTAGATGTTTTTCAAATATATCTGGACAAGAATGTGTCGCTCTTATATTTCTCAAGAGGAAATGGATTTCATTGCATCTCTAAATAACTCATTCTGATGCTTTAAAATTTACTGTCAAAAAATATTGGTTAAGCAAATTTGAAACCCATTCTGTTGCTTTCTCAGTTCAGTTCAGACTTAACTATGGGGAAGTTAAAAAAGAACTGTGCTGTTCATACAGAAATACTTGTAATATGCATGTATGCTGCCCAAGTGATATCCCATCAACTCATGGGTCTCCAGATTGTCTGTGGAACATTGTGATAAACGAGGCTTCAGATAATCTCCCTGTATAGGAAAGAGTGTTTGTCAGAGCCAGGGCTATAATTCCAAAGTCAGTATAAATATATGCATTAAACATTACTGTAAAAGGGTATAGTAGAGAAAAATAAATGTGATCAGTATGATTCTTAAATTCTCTTGTCATGTTCATATATCACAATACACATTTCTACAGTTCTGCAATGCTGACATTGTTTTTTGATCTATGCAATTATTTTCTAGCTTGAATATATGTTTTTCTCCCCTTTTATTTGTTCTTTATTACTTTGTATTTATTTCTGTAGGCACTCAATCTAGGGGTTTTCAAAGTTTATTTAAAAAAAATTAACAAAAACACTTGTTCAAGTTAGATGCAGAACTTTCATCCAGTTGTCAAATAATTTTCAAAAAATAAGAGAACTCTTTAAGACAATATGCAATTAAAAGGTTGATTACTTAGTACACAGTCTAAGAAACATGGGGATTCTGAGAAATAGAAATAAATAAGCAAAATTTTCCCTTCCCTTCCCTTCCCTTCCCTTCCCTTCCCTTCCCTTCCCTTCCCTTCCCTTCCCTTCCCTTCCCTTCCCTTCCCTTCCCTTCCCTTCCCTTCCCTTCCCTTCCCTTCCCTTCCCTTCCCTTCCCTTCCCTTCCCTTCCCTTCCCTTCCCTTCCCTTCCCTTCCCTTCCCTTCCCTTCCCTTCCCTTCCCTTCCCTTCCCTTCCCTTCCCTTGTCTAACTCAGATAGACTGATTCAAAAAGTTAAATCTGAAAGGCCTTGACTTTAAAAGTTAAGCCCAAGGAGGATTTTTTTCCTCCCCAGTCTGGGAAACCAAGCATGAAATGGCAGGAAAAAACAAAAATAAAAAATATGCACGTGGAATACTTTAAAACTAAACAGATCTGGTATTAAAATATGACATTGACAGTTCACTATATGGCTTTTAACGAGTCAATTTAACACTTGGATTCTCAGTAGCTTTACCTGTAAAATCTGTAAATTACCTGTAAAATAATGTACTCTCACATGATTTTTTTTGATTGCAGATAAATATCAAACACTGTTATATACAAGTTACTCAATACATGATAGCTACTAAAATTAGTTATTACAATTATTATAGAAGTCAGAATTAAATTTTATCAAGCCATAGCTACCTAAATCTTTTCCTCCTGAATAAACGTATCCCTTTTTGTGATGCACAAAATTAGTGCCAATTTCAGAAATACATATGAAACAGGTATGTTTCATGTCAGACAAAGATATGGTACTTATATGGCTTTTGTGATTTTTCCTCAATAATAAAAGGAATGAAAAATAAGTCAGGCAGAATCAAGATATTCAGAGTTCTATGACAGCAGTAACTTTTTGTTCTGGATACTCTTGACAAGGGAATTTTAAATCTTAGACAACATCATCTTTTAGAATTCTTTTTAGATTTCTATAAGGTGCACTGTATATGTAGAAAGACTTGAAATTTTTTTCTGCAGAAAAATAAAAATTAATTGTAAACCTTAAGAGATATTTGACTTCCTGTACTTCTCACTTCAGGTTAGGAGCTTCAAGGGATGAATGATGGTACAAGAACAGAAATGCTCAAATTAAACGATTTGAGTTTAATTAAGTGAAGCTGATGATTCATGTGATAAGGCAATAGTATTATACTGCCAATGATTTACAGCTAGAAATCCTTGTGTATGAAAAGAATGAAATTTTACTTAGTGGAAACACAGCTGGTGGGCCCTAAATTCTGTTTACCAATCTTAGGGAACCTGCACAGAGCAATGCATATTTTCCTGCATTTTTATATATGAAAGACTAGATTTGAAAATGTGCTAGATTTGTCCCAAGAACTATTACCACTCAGGATCCATTATGATTTTCCAGATTTTATTCCTGCAAATTTTCAGAGAGGTTTTCCCTCATATTTCAGAGTGGCAGACTTTAAAGCACAGCTTATTTTATGCCTTACTAATTTTAATCAAATGGATCCATTTGATGTACATTCCTCTCTGCTGGTGTATCAGACACACATATGGGCTTCGGTATTGAATTCCTATTCTCTGCAACAGTGGGGTCACAAGATGGTGGATAGGGATCAATACAGGGAAAGAAGACACAAAGCAAAAATTGGAGGCTCCCAATTGATCTCTTCTGGACTTCTGGTCTGTACTTTGTACAAAAGAAATGATCAGTTTCAGTAGCTGAAAAGTGATCTCTAGACATTGTCAGGTGACAGCCATGCTAGATTCTGGAAAAATGAGGATATGGGCAAGTATCAGGGTTAACTTTCAGAAGTCAAGAAAGTTTAGATGTATGGCTTTCATTTTTCCAAACTTCTATAAAGTTACTGTGCAACAAGAGTAAACATACTATGAATTTTAGGCCAAATCTGGCCCACCATCATTTTTTATTAAGTTTTACTGGAATTTTTAGGTTATTTGGAAGATCATCAAATGATCACATCTTTACTGCCCCAACTATTTTTAAAAATCTTAATTCATATTTCTATCTATTTCATTGAAAATAATAGCAGATAGCCCATGCTATATTTATAATAAATACAGAATACAGAGCATAGTAAACATAAAGAACACCACTTAATTTATTATCCCTGGATAGGTGAAGATCATGTTAAAAATCAAAGCCAAATTCTTATAAAACTATCATAAAATGTGGCCTAGTTCTCTTATTCTCAATTGCATTTTACAGTTGGTATTTCCATTTGACCTCTGGGCCAAGCCAGGAGTGATTCATAGGTCACTACAAATACAACTCTTAAATCTAAGGGCAAAATTGAATGAAAGACTCATCCATCTTCTTCAGTCCAGAAACCCATGTGAAATAGTTTGTCTAGAATGTAACTTTTTTTTTTATTTGTAATCATAGCATAAACTTAAAAGTCTGTAAGAGTTTGAGTAGATTTCCAGAAAGTCCCTTTCTTACGTGGTGTTTTTGTTATATGTGTGCTATCCCAGATATTATACATTCTTTTAAGTCTTCAAGTCTTACCTTGTGCACTATGTAAGAGGGATCATAATACCTTTTCTTAAGAAAGAAAGAAACTAAGCAATGTGATGTTTGAGATTACTTTCAGGTCTAAGCTGAATACAGGAGGTGCTCATTGAAAATTAAGCCAGTTGTCATTTTATATTTACCCTACAGACCACAATCTAAACATGAGGAAATTCCAAATCCTGTCAAATCTCAGGAATGCTAGCTGGCAATTTTTGCTACTGCTTTAATAAGAGAAAAATAAGTCACACACACACACACACACACACACACACACACACACACAGTTAAGTTTGCTGACATGATTGATCAGACCTATTTATATGCATATGTCATTGTCAGAATTCTCAAATCTAGTTTCCTTAAAAACACCAGTTGTATCAGTCATGGGTATATATTACTTGGGTTTTCTCTTATGAAGTACTTACTGTTCAGTGATAAGGAGTACATTTAGTTCAGAGCCTCTGATTACTAACACCTTCAGGATTGCCTCAGTTTTCAAATGACAAGCACACTGTTCCTGGGAAGCCTCCCACCTAATACTGAGGATGGTAGAGGCACTAAGATATTGCAGTTCCCTCAACATGAAGCTCTTCTAGCAAACAATTTTTGTTCCAGTGCTGCCTATGGTTTGTTGAAGACTACTGTATCTTCATTGTAGTTTGACACTCTCTCTGCTCATTTTTGGTATTTTTATCTCTCCTCCCCCACAAGCATTTCATCCCCTGTAAAACTCTTGCCTTGCTAACTGTCTTAGCCTCTACTCCTCAGTTTATTTGACTGACAGACAGAATATTTGATGAGATATTAATTAATATGGTTATTTAATAAAAAGTTCCATGCCCAAACAAATTCATTTCACAGATATTCACAAATACACTCCTCACAAATAGCATTATAAAATATTTGCAGCAATCACATTTGCTTAATGTTTTTCAATTTGCATTTTTTTTTACATTTTTTAAAATTTATTGGGGTGACAATTGTTAATGAAATTACATAATTTCAGGTGTACAATTCTGTATTACATCATCTATAAATCCCATTGTGTGTTCACCACCCAGAGTCAGTTCTCCTTCCATCACCATATATTTGATTCCCCTTACCCTCATCTCCCTCCCCCCACTCCCCTTACCCTGGTAACCACTAAACTCATAGACACAGTCAGTTTGCATTTTGAGACCTATTTAAGAGCATAATGCTTTTCTCAAAATTTTCTTTTTAATATCTCTGATTCTAGTGTTCTGCAGATTTTTATATATTTGCTGTAATGGTGCTACAAGAAATGTTCTTATGTTTGAAAAAGAAAAGGTTCTCTCCAGCCCTTCTTCATGCCATATCTTAACTTTGATTCTTCAAAAGAGTTCATCCAATTGGCAATAATCAATGATGATCACTTAACTTTCTTACTGGAGACCAGGTAAACTTAGAAATTAAAGGTCAGAGGCATGGACAGTCCATTCTCTTTTCCCTTCTACCTATGCTCTGGTTGGCTCTCATTCTTATACTATGTAGCTGCTCAGAATGTATAAAGATACTGAATTTGGATTTGGGTTTATGCTTTGGGGAGGTTTCATCATTCTCTAATCTGCGCTTTGAGATAAAGATAAGCATCCCAGAGAATTCTTCTGCTGAAGATAGCAGGCAATAGGAGAAGACAGATTCAGCTAAGAATAATGCTAATTTGTTTTCCTTTGACCTCGCCTCTTGTTCATCTATCTTTCTTATAGAATTTTTGGTCATGAAGAATGCCAGACATCCCTATCCTCTGGCCATCTTCACACCATCAGAATTCACCTTTCATTCTAATACTTGGCTTGGTCAGTTTAGCTCTCTCTGGATCTTATTTTAAAGACATCTTTATTTTTCAACTAACTTTCCCCACCACTCTTATACTTCTTAAGGGGTATGTTGACTCAGAGCAGTAATGAGGAATACAACATGACAAACTCAGTATATTTTATTCAGGGAAATATGAAACTCAGTGATATTTTCTGAGATTATTTTCATGGCTTTGGTGAATAGGTCTTGTAAATGAGTGCTAGGAATAAAGGTCTCATTAGAAATTATTTTAGTACATCAATATCTAGATTGATATTTCAAATATACCACTTCAGGGAAATCATTATATTAGCTTCAGAGATAGAGGAGAATAAGAGAGTGACTCTACAATACCCTTAAAAAAGTATTAGTTAAAAACACTTTTCTGTCTTTGGGTATTTGTGGACATCTAGTCCAATTTGCCTGCTGTGGATACCACATGGTTATACAATCAGTTTCTTATATAGGGAATTAGGGAGTACTCAGTTAACCCTCATAGACACTGTAAGGCACCTAGTAAGGTAATCTTCACAGAGACATTATGCTTGTGATATCAAATTAAATACAGGATTCATGAAACCTGAATCAGTTCCTAGCTCTGTCTCTTATTACCTATGAGAAGCTGAGTAAGTGATTAACCTCTCTGAAACTCAATATATTCACTTGTAGAAATGGGAATCACAATGTCCTTGTTCCATCACAGGAATGATAAGAACAACCAGGTTAGAAAAGGTATGGAAATTACTTTTTAAGTGGGAGAGCATTATGTAAATGAGATGAAAAACATCAGAACAAACCTTAGAAAAAGGGTGTACAGGAAATAAGTTTTTGTTCTGGTCCTCAAATTTCACTATAGATAGCCCAAATGCTCCCTGGCTGTCTGCAATCTATAGACAAATTATGGTAAATATCATTCTAAGATGGTTTCTTTGATCTCTGCTCTTTGGTAGGGAATCTTGCTTCCAGCCAATAGAACATAGCAAAGGAAATGGGATGTGATTCCCTTGACTAAGAAACATTATATGGAAAAGGTTATGGTTACAGTATGTCACTCTCATGATCTCATTATGTTATATAAAACTCTCTCTTTCCAGACTGGAGTAAAAAATTACCCTAGTGACACTAAAGAAGCAAGCGCTCATGACGTTAATTGCCTGTGGAGAGCATCATGAGGCCAAACTGCAGGGGGCCTCTAGAAGCTGAGGACCTCAGTCCTACAACCACAGCAACTGAATTCTGCAAACAAGTATGTCATCCTGGAAAAGGATCCAGAACCTTAGATGAAACCAGTTCTGACTGACATTTTAATTGCAGCCTGTGGAATTCTAGCAGAGGATTTTCCTAAGAAATGTTCAGATTCCTGATCCTTGTCAATATGAGGTAACAGATGTGTGTTGTTTTAAATCATGAAGTTTGTGGAAATCTGTTTTTTAGTCATGGAAAATGAGTAAACCAGATTACAGATCTTTCCTTTTGCAGTCAAACTAAACTGTCTGGTTTTCCAAAACTAATCTGACTTATGCATAGACACTGTGTTAATAGTTAAATATCCATTCTAGTTAATATACAAAAATGGCAAATTTACATATACGGTAACTGTAAATGCCTTAACTTGATAATTTTCAAAAGAAGTTACTCAGAGCCTCAGAGATGTTTCAAGGAAGAGGCTTAGGGTTACAGATGGGTAAGTTGATAGAAAAGGAATATACAACAACAACAACAAAAACCCATAGTTCCTGACTCCTGCTGTTCTGCTTATAAATGCATCAACTCCTTTTGGTGTACAAATTAGAAATTACTTTTAACAAGTGTTACTCTTACAAAACATTTGAAAATGACTTCTTTAAGCCAAATCATTAGTGGATGGTGCAAAATTTAAGTGGTGAAGGGAGGTATCATCATAATCCTGGTTTCTAGCATATGCAGATATTCAATAAAGAAAGAAGAAGAAAGGAAGAAAAGAAGGAAAGTAGGAAGGAGAGAATAAAATAATGCATGTGAAAATTCTAGGCTCCTAATAGACACATAAAAATGTTAGTATTTAAAATAACTTGTTTTATGTATTTATAAAATTTTATTTTCTCATAATCTTGAGAAGCAATAATATCTGCCTTTTTAAGGGGAAATCATAACCACATTAGCATTTTATTTTTGTTGAAGGTGCTAAAATCCAAGCAAACTGATAATGACTAATAGATAGAACATAAAATAAAATATGTACGGGTTAAATAACATATTCACTGGCCTACAGGTAAGTGTATTAGATAGCTAAAGCAGATTTCAGGTCAAGATGGTGGAATAGGTAAATGCTGTGCTTGCCTCCTCCCATGACCACATTAAAATTACAACTAAACTACAGAACAATCATCATTGAGAATCACCTGAAGTCTATCTGAACAGAAGTCCTACAATTAAGGACATACAGAAGCCACCTCGAGATTGATAGGAGGAGCAGAGATGCAGAATGGGTTAATTCCACACAAACCTGTCATGGTTAAAAATTGGAAGGGGTATCTTGGCTGAAGAGGTCCCCTCAAGCGATCCCAGCCCTACACCAGGTTCCCCACCCCAGGTTCCAGTGCCAGGGAGACAAGTCCCTACAACTTCTGGCTGTGAAAAACAGTAGAGATTGTGTCTGGACTAGACAGAGGATAACTTGATTCCCAGGAGCTACTTTTTAATAGCCTGTGTACTCAATCACTGAAGGACTCACTCGCTCTGAGCTCCCAAACTGGGGCAGCAGCTGGAAAGACACCAAAGAAATACAAGGAGGAAGTAAATTGTTTGGGATCAGGCCAACGGCTGGAGGGGCAGCTTTCTCCTAAATAGAAGTGCTGGCAGAATCCACTGTTTCATTGTTGAGCTCTCCTCCCTCTCAGCATAGAGATGCAGACAGCCTCCTTATCTGAGTCTCCATCAACCTGGCTAACACCATTCATTTGCCCTGCCCTGGTGATTCCGAGACCCAACACAGTCCAACTTGCTGGGCCACCCAAGATGCTTCCAGTGGCTTTTCCATATCAATGGCCTATTGTGGCTCATGCTGCAGACTTTCCTAAAATCTCAAATCCCAAACAAGCAGCATCTGGCTTTGATGTGTCCTGTACCTCTTGGTGAGTAGCCCCAAGCATGGCACAAGCAGCAGCCAGCCTAAGTTTAGGGCCTGGCTTCTTAAGGTACCTCCTAGAGGCTCAGTGCAGGTGGCAGCCATCTGTGGAATTCTTTGTAGCTCATGCCAGGTGGCCCTGGGCTGGACAAAGGCTGCAGTTGAACTTCCCCTGCAGTGAGGCCCCTCCCAGGAGGCGCTGGGGCTGGCATGCCCAGTGGCCAGCATCAGATGGATCTGCAACATCATCTGGCTGCCTCCAAAGATAACACATCAAAAAGGCAGACTGGGCAGGTATCAGAGCCCTACTAAGGAGAATCCTGCTCCATAGAGTCAGACCTTGCACAATAGCTCCTTTGCTGCAGTCATGGCCAGTCCTTACAACCAATCAGCAAAGGGACAATTTGTCTCATTGACATATAAACATCCACCAAGCTTCAACTACACAGAAGAACACACACAACCCATACAAGGGACACACCTGGAGAACCCAGCTCAATTGACCAGGGAGACAATGCCACTGTGCTCCACAGCACACCTATTACATAAGGGCAACTACTTAGACCAAGAGACATAGTATCCGTACCTAAAGCAAACACAGGGAGACAGCCAAAATCGGGAGAGAAAGAAACATGTTCCAAATGAAAGAATGGAACAAAGCTCCAGAAAAAGAACTCAACAAAATGGAGACAAGCAATCTACTAGATGCAGAGTTCAAAACACTGGTCATAAGGATGTTCAATGATCTCAGGGAGATGTTCAACAAAGAGATAGAAAACATAAAAAAAGAACCAGCCAGAATTGAAAACATGTAACTGAAATGAAGAATACTATATAGGGAAGCAACAATAGATTAGACAAAGTAAAAGACTGAATCAGAGATTTAGAAGATAAGGTAGAAGAAAACACCAATCAAAAAACAAAAGAAAAACAGAATCCAAAAAACATGAGGATAGTTTAAGGGGCCTCTGGGACAACGTCAAGCATATCAACATTCTGATCATAGGGGTACCAGAAGGAGAACAGAGAGACCAAGGAATTGAAAACCTATTTGAAGAAATAGTGACAGAAAACTTCCCTTACCTGGGGAAGAAAAGAGACATTTAAGCCCAGGAAACACAGAGAGTCCCAAACAAGATCCCAACCCAAAGAAGCCCACACCAAGACACGTCACAATTAAAATGCCAAAGGTGAAAGACAAAGAGAGAATCTTAAAAGCAGCAAGAGTAAAACTGTTAGTTTCCTAGAGGGGAACTCCCGTAAGACTGTCAGTTGATTTCTCAACAGAAACTTCTCAAGCCATAAAAGATTGGTAGAAAATATTCAACATGATAAAAAGCAAAGACCTACAACTAAGACTAATCTATCCAGGAAAGCTATCATTTAGATAGCCTTGAAGGAGAGGTGAACAGCTTCCCAGATAAGAAAAAGATAAAGGAGTTCATCACCACCAAATTAGTATTACAAGAAATGTTAGGGGACTTCCATAGAAATAAAACAAAACAAAAAGATCAAAAATGTGAATAATAAAATGGCAATAACTACATATCTATCAACAATTACTTTCAATGTAAATGGGTTAAATGCTCCAATCAAAAGATAGTGTGGCTTAATAGATAAGAAAGAAGGACACTTACATATGCTGCCTACAAGAAACTCACCTCAGATTAAAAGACACACATAGACTGAAAGTAAAGGGATGGAAAAATATATTTCATTAAAATGGAAACAAAAACAGAACAAAAAACAGCTGGGTTTGTAATGCTTATACCAGATAAAATGGACTTTAAAACAAAGGCTATAACAAAAGACAAAGAAGAACCCAGTAATCCCACTCTGGGTTTTTATCTGAAGAAACCCAAAATGCTACTTAAAGGGGACATGTGGTTCCATATGTTCATTGCAGTATTGTTTATAATGGCCAAGACGTGGAAGTAGCCAGGTGTCTGTCAATGTATGAATAAGAAGTAGATGGCACATATATACAATAGAATATTTTTCGGCCATGGAAGGGAATGGGTTCTTGCCATCTGCGGCAGCATGTGTGGACCTGGAGGGTACTGTGATGAGTGGAGATGTCAGACAGAGAAAGACAGATTCAATGTGATTTTTCTTATATATGGAATCTAAAGAACAAAATAAAAGAACAAAACAGAAACAAATACATTAATTCAAAGAACATTTTGATAGTTGCCAGATTAGGGGTGGGGGTGACTGGAAAAGGGGAGGAGATTAAAAAGTACTAATTGGCAGTTACAAGATAGTCATGGGGATATAGAGTATAGCATAAGGAATATAGTCAATAATATTGTAATAACTAAATATGGTGTCATATTGGTATTAGGTTTATTGGGGTTATAGATAGGAGAGGGTCAGGGGCAGAGTGAAAAAGTTGAGAGCATTAAGAAATACAAATTGGCAATGACAAAATAGTCATGGGGATGTAAAATAGAGCATAGGGAATATAGTCAATAATATGGTAATGACTACGTATAGTGCCAGGTGGGTACTAGACTAATCGGGGGATCACTTCTTAAAATTATATCGATGTCTAAACACTACGTACAACTGAAATTAATATAAAATAATGTTGAATGTCAACTGTTGTTAAAATTTAGAAAGGGAGGGAGTAAAGGGGAATAAGAAATCTAAATTTCCAGTTATAAAACAAATAAGTCATGGGGATGTGATGTTCAGCAGAGGGAATATAGTCAATAATATTGTGCTAGCATGGTACGGTGTCGGATGGTAAGTGAACTTATCATGGTGATCACTTCTTTAGATAAATAAATGTTGAATAACGATGTTGTACACCTGAAACTAAAATAATATTGTATATTAGCTATATTTTAATAAAATTCTTTAAAAAAACGCACAGAAACAGAAGTTAAAGCATTTCAAGGAGTTCACTTGCACTCATGGAATTGAGACACTTTTAGAGAGCACCCAGACTGCAAATAGTAAAATGAGATTCAAGTTTCCACGAACAGTGAAGAAATTCTTATTTTAAATATTATTTTAAAATGTGCTTGAGACTTTAAACTCCTGAGAAGTAAAAAAGGATGTTTTTCCCTTATAGGCTGTTAACTCCTTGATTTCATTTCCCACCATTTGTTCTCTTTCCTAACCAAATTTTAAAACTAATTCATGGGAAAAAGATTTTAGTCAGTGTCCCTCACCGTATGAATTTTAGGAGTCATTCAATTGTGTGATGTGAATGACTTTGTGTGTGAAAATTATAGGCAGTGTGATAGGAAGGAAGGACGACAAAGGACAAAAGACTAGTGCAGTTTGACTAGGGAAATTATATAGGTCACTCATGATGCTCACTTTGAACATATGAAAAAATTACATGCTCAATTATTTCTGTCCTAGAAAATCAGCGAGTAAAGGGAATTTCTATACAACCTAAAAGTAGGGAGTAATTGGTAAACAAGTAATACTTTTATATGAAAAATTAAATATAATTGTGGTGGTCATGATGATATAATGCTCACGCTTCTCTTCAAGAGAATCTATTGCAGTTTGTTGTCTGACAGTTTGCAGTTGTTCTGGGGACTTACTTGTTCCTGATGGGGCCACAGGCTCCTTTAGACCACTCCTAGCCAATGATCGAACACATTTGGGGTACAGTATTTGGGCTATTTATGCCATCTGCTGAACCCCTCTAAAAGGCAGTCTTTGCTAAGAGACTCCCTGTTGTCCTGGATAATACTTTCTCAGAGCTGCTGATCCTTTTATTTCTTTTCTGTCAGTAGAAACTCCGTATAAAGAACGTGTGATTGTAATATTGAATTTACGGTCCAGACCTAAAGCTGTGCTTTTCTATGATTTCATGAAATAAACCTAAAATAGCAGAGTTGGCACTCTAGGCAGCCAAAGACTTGGTTGTTATTTTTATTATTGTTTTATTGTTTTGACAGTATATATATACATATATATGACAGTATATATATACATATATATATATTATGAAATTCTAATATAACCTTTGTGGCAGGGTATTGGTTTTAGTGAAGATGGACATGAGTTAATACATTAGAAATAAGAGTGGCTTGGTGGTTCAACCAGAAAATAATAGGAAATATTGTCTGAAAGCCTGTCAGTTCCTCGTGCAATCCTATGGAAGTCACTGAAATTGACAGTTCTTTATGATACAACAATAGTGGGTCACTCTTTTTGTAAGCTTACATGGGTCAGTGAGTGTCTTCATATTTTTGATGTTCTAAATATGTAAGATTTTCTTCCAATGTGTTAAAATTGCGACTTCTTTGGTGTTTAGGGTTGTTTTACAGTTAAAATGAAAAGTGTCATTCATATCTGAACAGTCATTATGTTCCATAGTACTGTTAAACATAATCACAAAGAACATTGTATAAATGGCATCTGCTCCATGAATACTAAGCAAAATCTTTTTGATTTCAGTTGCTGGCTGCCCACTATCATTTGCATCATAAATGTTCCACACAATGTGAAGAGAATGAACACACTGGTTCTTCTGCTCCACCAAATGACAGACTCAACAGCTTCATTTACATTACTTCATGTCTAGATAACTGAGTTTAGTTGTCCTGAAGATATGCATCGCTTCATTTCTTGTATTTGCAGGCTTGAAATTGGTATGTGGTTGTGACAGGAAATTGTACTAACATGGGGTTAAATGATTGTTTGTTAACATGCTAAAATTTTAAGAACATTTGTCTATTGCATGTAAGCATGAATCTCCAGGTGTCTAGTTAAAACCCACAAGTCTCAGTCACAAGGCATAGTCTCATCTCAGAGTTGTGAGAATGTGACTTATCCCAGGACTGTGGCTACATAGGTACAGCCTGCCCACAAAGAATTCAGTGATAGAGAAAGCCTGGATAATTCCATTTCAAATTATGGGTTGGATGATTGTCAGCACCTTTTATATTATAGCATGTTCATATCAATGTACATTTTGTACTAAAAAATAGTAGAACACTTAAAAATAGATATTCTTACATCCATATAGCTTACCTATCAGGGATAATAATTAAGGCAGTGTTCACCATCATGACTATACTGTTTGTTTCTGAAAATTCTTGCTGGGAAATAAAACCATAGACCAGTAAACAACTTCATTGAATGCCTTAGGAATATCCCTTGAGGAATATGTTTTCCTTCAAGTATGTAAGCCATACATTAAAGTTCTCAGGAGAAATTATTTTTAATAAATACAACAGAGAACTCCATGTTCTGTTTTCCCAGATGGTAGGAGAAGCCATACACTGGATCCTCCAAAACATAATTAAATGTGATCCTCAGAAATTCTTCCTCCCATGTGCTGTTGTCAGCAGTGCTGTCAGAATAAGGAGGTTCATATTCCAAGCAGCCATGGCATATCAGTTGTATTTAGACAGCCGAGACATCACTTTTCCTGCTCTTTGGGGAATTTTTCATTTGGCTTGCTTCTTAGGGTTTGCTTGACCCATAGCACTACCTGGTAAATGCCTTCTATGTATCCCACCTCACCCTTAGATATGTGAGGTGTGATCAAGCAATACAGTGAACATTAAAATTAAAAATATTATTACAGTAAAAGACACATTGCTATTAATCCTCCTCAAAATACTCCCCCTCACTTCGAACACACTTATCTCACCCTTCTTGCCATTTTCTGAAGCAGTTCTGGAAGTCCTCTTTCATGAGTGTCTTTAGTTGCAATGTCGTGGCTGCCTCAATGTCCTGAATCGATCAAAACATTTATCTTTCATGCTCATTTTGACTTTGAGGAAGAAACAGAAGTTGCAGGGTGCCAGACCTGAGGAATAAGGTGGATGAAGACACACCGTAATGTTTTTATTTGACAGAAATTGCCATACCAGAAGCGATGTATGACATGGAACCTTTCCATTGCAATCACAAAATACAGTGAATGCTGCTGCCGAGTCACATCCAATGGAAAGGCAGGGATCTTCAATATAGGAAGCAGCACATGGAACCTTAGTAACAGTGTGTGACGCGTTTCAACTTGTTCTGTGCAATCAGTCAGATGTGAGCCACAGTTGAGAGAAGGTGGTTTTAAAGGGTGCCATAAATCATCCTCCATCATGACAATGCCCTGTGTCACACATTCTTCTGGTATAGCAATTTATGTCAAATAAAAACATTACAGTGTGTTTTCATCCACATTATTCACTGGATCTGACTCTGAGTGACTTCTGAGTCACGCAGAAGTCTTCCCCAAAGTCAAAATGACCATGGAAGGTAAATGTTTTGATTGATTCAGGACATGGAGGCAGCCACGACAGCACAACTAAAGACACTCACAAAAGAGGACTTCCAGAACTGCTTTAGAGTGACAAGAACGATGAGATAAATGTGTTCAAAGTGAGGGGATTGATGGCAATGTGTCTTTATATCTATATCTATATCTATATCTATATCTATATATCTATATATATATATATATATATATATATACATTCACCAAATTGTTTAATCACACCTCATGTATACAACTGGAGGGGACCTCATAGGGCATTAACAACACATAAAAATAACTCAAATAGTCTGAGAAAGCCCAAAAAAGTACTACTGATGATAATGAAAATGCAAATAGATTCCAGGGAAACTTCCTGGAAGATCTTACAAAGTAATAGCACTGAAGCACCAACCCTTCTATAGCTGTAGACTGAAGAAGGCATTAAGAGAGCTCTCTCACCAGTACCCCAGGTGAAGGCACAACACTTTTATACCAATATGTTGAATCTGCTCAAGGTCCTATTAGCTCAAGAAAGGTTTGCCAACTACAAGGTGAAACTGTATTTAGTATAAGAAATTATAATTCAGAAAAAAATGAAAAGAACAAGCAAGTCCTTTGCATTAAAACATAATGTTAATATCCACTATTTACTAAGCATTTACTCTGAGAAAGGAGCTCATTCTGGATAAATGTTTTGTATTCTTTACCTTACATAAATACAAAAGTAAACTGGCAAGCTTGGTATAATTATCTTCAATTTATTACTGAAAGCAGTGAGGCTCTCAGAGATTAAATAATGTAGGCAAGTTGAAAAAAAAAAGAAAAGTGATATTCTAGAATTAAAATCCCATCAGTTTGACGCCTGAGCTTGACTTATAACCAATACACTATATTGATGGGGTTAGCTCTTTCTCATATATCCCTTGACTAGTGGATTTGGGGTTGTACAATAAGTGCATTTCAGTCACTGCCCAGGTAGCCAATGGCATAAATTTTTTCTTTGTGTTATTTAGCTCTATGAAAAATTTATCTGTTTCAGAAATACCAACTAATAGAATTATATTGAATCATATAGTTCTTGGTCGCTGCAGCCATGTCTTCTTGTATCTTATCTATCTTCTTTGAATCTTGATTTTTCATTTCTTGGCCTGGTATATATTATCTCCATTTGTCATCTCATGGTCTTTTCCAGTGGATTCACAGTTCTCATTAAACAATATTAGAATTATTTCTCTAAAATGAACATTGGTCTGTCTCTTACTCAACTTCTATTACCTCTTTCTCTTTCCAAAGTGTATCCAATGTTTGCTTTGTAATCACTGCTTTCTGCAAAGGCTATGTATTTCTTGAAGCTGACCCCACCTTCGACTACAGTTATAGGTTCTGATTATTTTAGCCCAGTCAATTCAGTCCATCACCTTGCCCATGATTAAGGATGGTTTAAGAGTACGAATATGATTTCAGCTGGTGTTCTCATTTTGAATTCCTTAGAATACTGTTTGAGAAATCCTTTTTTCTTTGCTGGACATAGATGAGGGAATATGTAGCTCTAGTCATAGTGGATAGTCATTGCCCATCCATAATATTAGCTTGTTTTAGGTATTTTGGTTGTCAGAGCAAAAAATAAAGAAAGAGACTAGGTATTTGATACCATTATTGGGCTTCTGGATCTACAAATTCTGAAGTGTACCTTACTCTAATCTCCAGTTGTGATCTTCGGTTAGGCCAACAAATCCTTTTAATGTTTATGCCAATTTTAGAGGGGCCCATATTATGTGGAAACATAAGGGTCCTAATTGATAGAGATGGTGGCACCAGAATCTGAGGGGTTAAATGAGCAGGAAATATAGGCTGAAGAACTATCAGAATTTATCTTAGGCTGCGGAGTTACGGTATTTGTGTAATTGGTTACATTGCTACCATTACATGTTTGGACATAAACCATCACCTCTGAGGGTATAGCATTAAGAGATTGTGAAGAAAATTCATGCGGGTGGTGTGTACCAACCTTCAGTGAGGTCTTAGAAGCAGAGCAGGGTCAGACCAAAGATGAAGTGAATACTAATAGGAAAAAAACATGAATTACTGGTTTGCTAAGAATGGCCGTATCCTCTTATGGTCTGTAATCTTAGTCATCAAATAATGCAATAATTTTGAAGTCAATTTGGGGAATGTAATCAATAATGTACAGATTCTGTAGGGTATCCGGTGGACACTTGTCTCATTAGGGAGACCACCTCAGGGATGATGTAGATGCCTGATCACTGCACTGCACACCTGAAGCTGGAGATGAACAGTAATGAATGTCAACCACAATTTTATATATTGTATATGCATATATTATATATATATATATATATATATATATATATATATATATATATATATATATAAAGTTACAAGAAGCGGAGTACAGCATTAGGAATAGAGACAGTGGAAATGTAATGGCTGTGTGAGATTTCAGAGGGGTTGTGGATGGGGGAGAGTGGTTATCACTGTGTGAGGGATATAAATGATAAGTGTCTAACTATTACATTGTTTTGTGCACCTGAAACTAATAAAAATGTAAAAAACAATAACAAATAAATAAATAAACAAATAAAAAAACAAATAAATACCAAAAAAAAAGAACCAATGGGGGGTGGGGATAATTTTAATCCTGCTTGAATTAAAAAAGTAAAAATTTTCCTTCATACTAAATGTTGTATGAAAGCAAAATTGGAAAAAAAAAAAAAGACTTAAGAGGGGACATCATTGGAACTAGATGGAGAAAGAGCACGTCTGTCCTGGTATACTAAACAAGACCCCTATTGTCTAGTTTGAACTAGCTTAGTCCATGTCTGAGCCATTCTTTCCTGTAACAAGATAAATGGAATATGCTGAATGATTTAAATCAACCAAATCTTTTTCTAAAAGGTATAGTTTTGTTAAGGTATAATTGATATGCAAAAATATGCATGTATTTAATTTACATAATTTGGTGAGTTTAGATTTATGCATACACCATGAAACTGTCACTGCAGTCAAAGTAACCTATATCCAACACCTCTGAAAGTCCTTCTCTCCTGTTGTTTTCGTTTGTTTTGTGAAAAGAACACTTAACATGAGATCTACTTTCTTCACAAATTTTAAGTGTGTAATACAATATTGTTAACTATAGGCAGTGTATTGTACAGCAGATTTGTAGAATTATTCATCTTACATAACTGAAACTTTATACCCATTGAATGTCTTTCTATTTACCCCTCTCCTAGCCCCTGACTACCGCGCTTCTATCCTGTGATTCAATGAGTTTGACCCCTTAAATACCTCATACAGTGGAATGGTGCACTATTGATTTTTTCTGAGACTGGCTTATCTCACATATTCATAATAGCCAAGATACGGAAACAATGTAAATTGGTGGATTATGGATAAAGAAAATGCTGTATATACATACAATAGGATATTATTCAGCCTTAATAAAGAAATCAATATTGCCATTTGTGATAACACGGATGAACCTGGGGTCATCATACTAAATCAACCAGAGCTTAATCCCTGGATACATGGGCAGTCTAGTGGATACTCAGTGAATATCTGGATACATTTAGATAAAGGAAGGACAGCATGTATTCTGGATATATTACCAACAAGATTCCCCCACAGACTACCTCTGGGACTAACCAGTATCCATACATACAGTTATTATCATTTTCAAAAACCCTTATTATTTTTCCAAACAGAGACCACACAGCATCATACCAGATGTGCATCCAGCTACAAGCACTTAGTACTGATGTCTAACTTAGAAAAGGCAGTAACTGTCTTCCTGTATATCAGCCCAACTTCCTGCCTGGAAGGGAGGCAGAGAAGGGTAGTCCAAAAGTTTCACTGTAACCATCGTAAGATGTGTTTACTATGGAACTAGGTTAAGGCAAGGTATATTATTCAAAGCAACAAGGATAACTAAGAGTCAGAGAGATAAAACAAAGTAAAAATTTTCAGAGAAAGTCCAAATACCAGGAGAGACAGACATATGCAAAAGCCAGAGTCAGAGCAAGAGGGTACATTTAGTTGAAATTGTATAAGTAGGAAGTAATACATCCCCCGAGCGATACCCAGACTGTTATTCATTCTCATTGAGCAATAGATGGTTTCCATCTTATCCACAGCAAAGCCAAAGCCCTTATACAATCTACAAAGACCTCCATTGTCACATGTCACCATGCTGTATCCTACTTCTCTCGCCTTCACACCCTGCTCAAACCACTAACTTTCTTCCTGCTCCTTGGATAGTCCAGACCTCATCCCACCTTAAGCACTTTGCATTTGCTGTTTCCTCTGTCCATATAATTCTGTTTACTCAGATGCCTACATGTATTATTTCTTGGTTTTCTTTAAGTCTTCAATCAAAATTCAGCTTATCAGAAAGGCGTTACTCTGGTCATTCTCTCAAAATTTTCACCCCCAAACTATACTTAAAATTTTCTTTTGTTGGTTCATGATTTTCTTCCTTAGTTCTTACCAACAATACTGAATAAATACATTCATAAAATGTATACACATTTTAAGAAAGGAAAACTGTATTAAAATTGTATACTCAAGATATACTCATAACAAAAGATGACTACAAGTCACGTTTGAGTTCTGCAATTATAAGAGGTGTTCAAAGTGGTTACCATCAGCGTCCAGATACTTCTGATTACGGTGAACTACTGCTTGAGCAATGCTGACCAGTGTCCACTTGTATACATTTTTTGGCATCCCTGGTATACATACATATATATATATATATATATATATATATATATATATATATACATGTATATGTATATATATATACACACACACATATATATATACAAGTATATATATATATATACACACACATATATATGTATATACATATGTGTATGTAAGTATATATATGTATATATGTATATATATACAGATGTATATATACATATATACAAGTGTATATATATTGGGTGCAAATATATTATATATTTTGCCTATTTACATTGTCTGTTGCCAGTCTTCACCCCTAGAATGTGAGGTCCATGATGTATTTATGTCTGTTTTGTTCACTTTGTAGTATTTGAACCTAAATTATGTTTCCAAATACTTTAACACTCAATAAAAATGCCTTGAGTAAATGAATGAGTGAATTCAGAAGGCAAAAGTGTACAGAAGCAGTATAATATGGCTTAGAATGGTAAGCCTACAACTCGAGTGGATAGGTACATTAGAGCCAGTGGTCGCTACGAGAGGAGCCACTCCCCCAGAGGTAGTTTTTGTTTACCTATTGGAGTATGGATATTGTGGTTCATTCAGTGAATAATTGTTGAGGGGTAATTGTAAACTATGAAATAATTGTAAGAGAATAATTTTGAATAAATGTGCCAATGAAGAAGTAGTAAATATTCACAGTACTATACCATCAAGAGAAGTATAATGTGTGAGGAAGAACAGGGTTTATTTTTTGTATCAAAGTAGCTCTTTGTAAAGCAGACCCAGGACTCTAGAAGATTCTCTACCCAGTCACTTATAACAGAGGAGAGTTCATTAAAGATAAATTAATAAATATACTGAACTTTGCAGCCCAGAAATAATATAAACTCAACAATGGAGGAAAGGAGACAGAGTCCTGTACTATTTTCTACCAAACTGAAAGTTCATCCATATCCTTATTTTGTTTCATTTGTGTCTTGGAGGAGATGCTAGGCACTATCCTCATTTTGTTGGAGACAGAATTCCTAAAATGATCTCACATCTGCTGGACACTGTGCCTTATTCCATGCTATAATTTCAAAACTACAAGTAACATATTTGCACGCATAAGATATCCTGGGCCTTTAACTCCCTCACTCTCTCCTTTCTACCCATGATGAACCTGAACTTTGATTTAATTTATAACATTAAGATACAACTTGACTTAATTTTCACCTTAATTGCCTTCCTTAATGTCATAAGGAACTTCCAACAATAGCAATATCCAAAAAAATTTTTTTAAAGTCCTACCTTTCCTTCTATGCCCAGGCCTGATTCACTTCCAGCATGCTCTGAGGAACCCTTTTGTAGGGCAAAACAATCATATTCAGTTTTCAAGGAAGATCCTGAAAGGAAAATGAAAACCAAAAAACTGTGAGCATATGAACAATTTTCAAATATTCTCTCTAAAAGGAGAGGATTTTTAAGTAAAGTATAGGGATTTTGATTCCCATGATAAGCCACACTCAACTTAAGTGTGTCTTGTTTGATGCAATCACCTTTGTTTCTAGACCTAGAAAAAAATATTTGAAAGGGTTTTATAAGCAACTTTCACTTTAATTTATAAATTAATTTTTGGAACAGGCCCCGGCAGTACACAAGCTGCCTACATCTGCCTCTAGGCCCTGGGCTTCAAATATTTACACAAGGAAGCTGTCTCTGCTCCCTTCCAGCTTGCCATTTTATGGTGCTTCAATAAAATTATCTGTACTATTAATATTTCAAGGTTCACAGTTAAATTATTTTCATTGAAGGCATAGAATTTTCACGTTCCTTCTCTATTTGCAGAGTAGCCTTGCTTCAAACTAGGGAGCTGAGGCTTTCGATCCAATGGAAAAACATGATACTCTTCTAGAGTTCAAAATTTAGAGAAATATTTCACAAACTTCTCTGATGACAGGATACAGATTTCCAGGTTCTATTTCTGGAGATTCTGATTCAGTAGGTCAGATATGAGGTATGGGAATCTATTCAGTGAATATTTACCAAAGGTCCATGTGATGAGTTAGAAGACATTGACTTCCAGAACATATCAGAATGGAGATTATCGTGACCAAGTGTGAAACAATGAGGCATTTTAATTATATTTGTGCAACTCATTGTATACAGAATATGATGTAGCTCACTGTTTAAGAATGTGGTCCGTGGTGTCCAAACCTAATTTGAAAACATAGCCCTACCACTTATTTAATGGATGACTTTGGTAAATTTCTTCAAGGGATAGAAATATTTTGCCTGCCTCATTGAATTTTTGTACAGATCGAATGAGGTAATCAAAAATACTCATGAACAGGTGCCCAGCAGTGTTAAGTGCTAAATAATAGCTATTAATAATCCTGTTATTTTTGCTATCATCACTTGTTACATGAATGCTAAAAGCTGTGTTACAGTTACTATAGTTTTCCTGTTAGACGTAAAAATAAAGCCATAGTTCTGTGTTTAAGCATCAAAATCTTACCTAAAGAGTGAGACTTTTGTGCTACCAGCCAACCTTTAAAAAATCGTATCTTTCAAAGGGCAGATGGAATGAAAAAGACAAACTCTAGGTAACCTTCAGAATTGAAGTAAAGTACTCTTGTCTTTGGAAAGTAAAATACAGCCACGCACCACTTAACCACAAGGAAGAATTCTGAGAAATGCATTGCTAGGCAATTTTGTCCTTGTGTGAACATCATAAAGTTCACTTATACAAACCTAGATGGTATAGTCTACTATACATCCAGCTTTAGATGGTATAGTCTACTATGCATTTAGGCTACATGGTATAACCTATTGCTCTGCAGGGGAGGAAAAATAATTTTCCCTTCATGATTTTTGACTAAGACACCCCTTACTCCCTGAAATTAAAGATAGATCAACAGCAGAAAAACAGAAGTTTAAGAACAGCAATATAAGAACATTTATGGGATGTTACCAGGAAAAGCACAACAAACAAAGGTGAGGTAGTAATGCAGATTTAAGTCATTGCCATCTGCCTCAATAAGACTTTCTAGAGATAAGGTCATCCTCCTCCTCCTGGTACCCTTACAAACGGAGGTTTCCCTTACAGTATAAATGTCTTTTACAAAGGGTAACTGCTACTTGGTTTGCAGAGCTTTCCCTATGTCTCTGTTTCTTAAAATCAAATAGCCTAAAATAATCCTTAACCAAATAGACATATTTTCAGGGTGACACATTTAGTTTCCCTATAGCTTCTAGGCTACAAACCTGTGCAGCATGTTACTTTACTGAATACTGTAGGAAAATGTAACACAATGGTATTTGTGTAATGAAATGCATTGTGTAACCTATTATTACAAAGGCTATGATTTCACTAGGCTATAGGAAATTTTCGGGTGCATTATAATCTTCACCATCATATATGCAGTTCATCATTGACGAAAACATCATCATGTGATGTATGACTGTATTACTACGTTTGGTGAGAAATGGAATCATGCAGTATTTGTCATTCTGTGACCAACTTATTTCGCTTATCATAATGTCTTCCAGATCCATCTGTGTTATTGCAAATGGTGGTATTTCCTTCTTTTTAAAAGGCTGAATAACATTCCCTGTATAAATATATCACATTTTCTTTATCCATTGATCTGTCAATGGATATTTGGGCTGTTTCCATATCCTTGCTATTCTGAGTATTGCTACAATGAACGGAGGGTTGCAGATATCTCTGAGATTTTGATTTCAATTTCTTTTGGATAAATAATATATATATATATATATATATATAATGTATTATATGTATATTATATATATATATATATATATATATATATATATATATATCCAAGAATGAGAATGCTGCTGAGTTCAAATTTTAAGGAAACTCCATCCTGTTTTCTGCATTGCTATATCAGTTTACATTCCCACCATTTGCACCAATTGATGCAAATTAGTATAGCATATTCGTCAAATATTCCTAAACTGGACAGAGTAGAGAGAACATTAAATGATTTAAACATGTTAATATGTAGAGTTGGAGATAAGAGCTCTAGTTTTAACTTTTTCATTTAAAAGATGCATAATATAAGCTGCCACTTAATTTCTCTGAAAGTCAGTTTTCTTTACCTGTAAAATGGTATAATGATGTTGCCTACCTCAGGGGTGAGTTACAAATCATATAAGGTAATATTTAGGCAAGTGCTGTGTAAACTATATATATTTATCCATGTGCTCCTTCTTATTAATATTATAGAGCATAAGAAAGCATACAATTATTAACGTAAAATCATCTGGCCTTGCTATGTTCTTCTGAAATAATATGTGCTGAATTCTCTCATTCCTTTCATAGACATTTTAGTGTACTCAGACATAAATTGCAGGGTGATGATTTTAAATGTACTTAGAATATGAAAGACATAGTGATTGTCAAATTTGAGAGAGAATAGGTACAAAAATAAATAACCATTTGATATGTGATGCAAAAAAAAAAATTGAAAAGGAAAGAAAAGCCATGGTCAGTAGAATTATACTAGAATTCAGAAAGCTGTCAATTAATGTGTAAGTACCTTCCAGACTGCAAATCTTATTGGCAGTTAGTTTCTTCAATCCAAATATAATGACAAAATCAGGAAGTCACTGTCCATGAGTTAGGGACTGTACTCTTAACACTTGAAAAAAATGGCTATTAATACTTACAATTTGTACATTAGAAATAAATTGAACTGAATTGAATCCATACATGAACTGAAATATCTTTTGTCTAAACGTATAAGTTGCAACAAATAGGAAAATTATGTAAAAAAGCATTCAAGAGAAGCTGAATGACTCAGTGTTTCAAATAGCATAGGATGTAATTAATAGAACTGATTAAGCATTACTTTATTACAGTTAATTATCATGAATATGCTTGTTATAATTTAGGGACATGTTTCAGGTACTCAGTAGAGATAACTCACTTTCAATGAGAATCATTAAACATCAATTGTTCAAAGAAATAAATAATTTTATAAAAATGAAATAGGATGTATTGCATTAAGGTTGTCAAAAAACACATACTTCCAGTTATAAGATACAAAGTATTGTGGAAAAAATGTACAACATAATGGCTATATTTAACATGGCTGTCTATTATAATAAAAAGTTGCTAAGAAAGTAGATCCTAAAAGTTCTTATCACAAGAAAAAAACATTATTTCTTTATTTTTACACCTATTTGAGATGATCTATGTTAACTGAACTCATTTTGGTAATCATTTCACCATATATGTAACTCAATCATTAAGCTGTACACCTAAACTTAATATAGTGCTGTATGTCAATTATATCTCAATAAAACTGAAAAGAAAAAAAAGAATTAGGAATATGGAAAAGGGAAGATACAATCTAACAAGTATTTAGAACTTATTATTTGCCAACTTTGGATTGGTTAACTTTACATACATTATCTCATTTAGTTTTCACAATAACACTTTGGAGTAGATCTTAATTAGGTCATTTTAAAATGAGGAAATTGAGACTCAGGGTGGTTATATAGTTAGTCACTAAAAAAGGTAGGTTTTTAATCCAGATCCATCTGGCTCCAAAGACTTATTCTATTCACACAGGACCCTCCTTTTGGAAATGGGCAGAATTTCAGCAAAACTTGGAATTAGTTTACTATATGAATACAATCATACAATATCTTCAGTATAACAACCTTCAGTGTCATACATTAACATAACATGTTTTCATAACAGAAGAAATAGTATTTTATAAAACACAATTGCAAAATCTGGAAAAGGCCTCCGAATGATCTATATGTACTGTCCTCATTTTTAAAAGAAGGAGCATTTATGTATTAAATCATTTACTCAAAAAACACATCTCATGCTGAGCATTCTGCTAAGTGCAAGAAAGACCAAACTGGTAAAGGGTATGTTTAAGTCATGGATATAGTCATAAATACCAGAGGTGAGTTCCAAATGTGAACCAAGAAGACCCACCACATAGTGAATTTCTTAAAGATACATGTCTGCAGGTACATATAAACATGCAAACCAGAAATACAAAAAAACATACATGCAAAAATATAGGTGTATATTTTAGTAATATATTCGCTTGACAATAGCGTTGTTCATGTATTCCACATTTGGTAAGTATGTGTCAAATACTGTTCAATATGTTTGGAATAATGCAGGGAACAAAACAAAGTTATCTGTCTTTGTAGAACTTGAAGTCTAATATTGGAAATGTACAATAAATGATAAACAAAAAATGTAAACTATGGGGAATGTTAGAAGGTAAAAAAGATAGAAGAAAAAGAAAGCAAAGCAGAATATGGAGGGTACTGAGTCTACTTGCGAAGCAGAGTGTAATTTTCATTGGTGTTAAATGGGAACATCCATTGCAAAATCGCTAAACGCACGTCTGGCATTCGTGACTGGAATTAAATTTTGAACGATAAAAAAACCTGTTCAATTGTTCCCCCATGACTTTGGATATGAGTGCATTCTTCCCATATTCTATTTCATATTCCTGTTCTAAAATTATCACAAGTCATTGGGTGTCAATATTCATAGAAAACACAAATGCACTTTTTGCATTTTGTAACAATAATGGACAGGGCAGTTCACCTCACAGCAACATCTGCTTTCTCTGGATTTAACTCGTTTAAACATTTTTGTTTATATCAAAAAGTCACATTCTTTCTAATCAAAGTATACAAAATATAACGTAAAAAGACATTTGAAATTCTGATTACATTAAGAATTAGCACTGGTTTAAGATATTACTATTTTTAAATGTTTTACACATTTTGCAGTATACAAAATCAGGATCACATATTTCAGCCTTTGTTTCTCCACCCAAATAGAAGAGTACAGACTCAAGTCTCAATAACCAATATCCTTTGCTCTTTGCACTAACATGAAAGATTTTCTCCTTTTCTTTGTCTAGGGTCATTATGTATTCTTCCATTTGTTTATTTGTTTATGTATCTATTTATCTATTTGACAGCAAGTATATTTTATTTCTAAATAGTGTTTTCTTCAAATATGCTTAGAAACCAAAATAGAAAACATATGGCAACTTGTTCATAACACTCTATATTTTCAAATCATGTCAAAGGTATCAGTAAACATTATCCAGTATACTTTATAATTATATAAATCATTCAGAGTGTAGAGTTTTTATAATGTTTCACTTTAAGTTTCTAGTTCCTTAAACATCTTATATCAGAAAGATGGTTCAGAGGTGTTAAATTAGATGACAATAGTTATCCACATATTCTTTATAAATAGTTATAGACACCAGAAGTATTATTTTTGTTTGGTATATGCATTTTTGGTATAGAGGCAAACAAATTCATGGCTCTTGAAAATTAAATCATATTGAATTGTAGTCCACCAAATAAAATTGTATTTTTTAAATTTTAAAATGGTTCATTTTATATTTAGGACAGTAGTGGGTAGATATATTATTCTGCATATATATATATATATATATATATATATATATATATATATACACATGTATATATATGCATATATATATATCATCATATCTCTCCACTTATATCAGTTAGTATACTTTCTGTCTAAGAGATGAAACCCAACTCAAAATTGCTTATACAATAACGAATTTATTATCTTACATAATAAAAGAGTTACACAATTCTTTAATGTCAAGATTGGTTAAGTGAAAAAAATGATGTCCAAGAAGGTTCATGTTTCTTTCATTCATTGATGTATTTATTTTCCTAGCCCTCCTCGGATGTTCCTTCACTCCTTTTATGGTAATAAAATGGCGCCACGGCTGCAGATATCACATACTCACAAAGCAGTGAAAGCAAATGCGAGAAATAGAAGGGTCTCTTTCTCCTTTTCTTTCTCCTTCTTGTCTCTGTCTCTCATTCTCTCTCTCTCTCTCTCTCTCTCTCTCTCTCTCTCTCTCTCATATTAAAGTTTAAATAGACATAACGAAGAGTACAAGTATTGTACAACTGAGTTTTGACATATATATACAAATAGATATAGATATATAGATAGATAGATATGTCTATCTATATATCTATATCTATATCTATGTCTATGTCTATATCTATATCTACATCTATATAAAATATATATATACATTATATATATATAAATAAATATATATATATATATATATATATATACATCTTTATATATATAAAATAATCCAAAAAAATGAGAATAGTTTAAGAGGCATCTAGGACAACATCAAGAATATCAACCATCATACGGGTACCAGAAGGAGAAGAGAGAGAAAAAGCAATTGCAAACCTATTTGAAGAAATAATGACAGAAAACTTCCCTAACTTGGTGAAAGAAATAAACAAACACACCCAGAAAACTCAGAGTCCCAAACTAGATGAACCCAAATAGGCCCACACCAAGACAACTCATAATTAAAATGCTAAAGGTTAAAAACAAAGAAAGAATCTTAAAAGTGGCAAGAGAAAAACAGTTAGTTACCTACAAGGAAGCTCCTATAAGACTGTCAGCTGATTTCTCAACAGGAACTTTGCACATCAGAAGGTATTGGCATGAAATATTCAATGTGATGAAAAGCAAGGACCTACAGTGAAGACTACTCTACCCAACAAGGAAATCATTTAAAAGCGAAGGAGAGATAGAGAGCTTCCTAGACAAGAAAAAGATAAAGGAGTTCATCACCACTAAACCAATAGTACAAGAAGTATTAAAGAGACTTCTTATGAAGAAGTGGAAAAAATAAAAGAACATAAACATGAATAATAAAATGGCAATAACTACATACCTATAAGCAATCACTTTAAATTTAAATGGATTAAATATTTCAATCAAAAGCCATAGTGTAGCCGAAGGAGAAGAAAACAAGACCCATACATATGCTGTCTATAAGCGATCCACTTCAGAATGAAAGACACACACAGACTGAAAGTAAAGGGATTGAAAAAGATATTTCATGCAAATGGAAATGAAAACAAACAAACAAACAAAAAACAAACTGGTGAAGCATTATTTCCACCAGATAAAATAGATTTTAAAATGAAGGCTATGACCAGAAACAAAGAACGACCCAGTAATCCCATTCTCAGTATTTACCCAAAGAAACCCAAAACACTACTTGGAAGGGACCAGTGCATCCTTATGTTCATTGCAGCATTATTTATAATAGCCAAGATATGAAGGCAATCTGGATGCCCATCAATGGATGAATGAATTAAGAATAGGTGGTATATACACACACACACACACTGGAATATTACCCATAAAAAGAATGATATCTTGCTATCTCCGACAACATGGGAGGACCTAGAAGCTAGTGTGCTAAGTGGAGTATGTCAGACAGTGAAAGACAGATGCAATGAGATTTTGCTTATATGTGGAATCTAAAGAACAAAATAAATAAACAAAACAGAAACAGACTCAGAGATAGAGCCATCAATCATTTTGAGGGTTGTCAGATGATTGCCGGATGGTAGGAAGGTTGGGGTGGTAGGTGAAAAAAGGAAAGGGTTAAGAAGTACAAATTAATAGTTTTAAAAAGTCGTAGGAATGTAAAGTACAACATAAGAAATATAGTCAATAATAGTATAATAACTATGTATAGCGTCAGGTGGTTACTAGACTTATCATGTGATTACATTGTAAGTTATATAAATGTGAAATCACTATGTTATACAGCTAAAACTAATATTCTATGTCAATTGTAATTGGAAAAAAATGAATTATCAAAAAAATAAGGTAGGTGAAAAATCAATACATTGAAAGTCGAGAACAAAGAAAAATCATAAGATATTAGTAGGTAATCAGGTAAATTGGTAAATTAGGTAAGCAATTTATTATGTAAACAATTAGAAGAGGTTGAATGCTTCGGCATCTCTGTCTTTAGCCTACGATATGTGTATGAATAAGGAATTTGGAGGCTGTCCAAGGGCATCATTACCTCAGACTCTACAATGAAAATAGCTAAATCAGTTAACATGAATATTCACAGATTATTCCTGTAGCAGAGGTACTGGAAGCATTATACATGACAGATACTTGGAGAAATATTCAAGAAAGATTCCACAAAAAGGGAAATTAGTAAACAGAAAGGAAACAACAGAGGATTGGAGGAAGACAGACAATAGAGTTCCATGTTGATAACATGATTGCCTAAGAAAGTGCCTCCCAGAGATAAATCAGAATTATTATAGAATAGCATTTATTGGGACTTGTGAAAGACATAAATTTAAAGCTAGAAAAGCCCATTCTACTGCCAAGATTATAGCCAAAACTGACTGTGAGACATTCTCTAGTGTAGTATTGGAATTTTAAGAATATAAATGGAATCTAACCGATATTTAGGCAGAAAATCTTGCATTAACTACCAAGAAAAACACTCATATTTTTCTCAATCATCTCCTTAGTAACATTACATATTATTGGTGGGGGGAGATCAGGAACATTTCTATTGCTGTCTGTACACCTCATTATTAGATTTGGTCTAGAGAAAAAGAAGTGTTTTTGTTCCCTCTCCCCCTTTTGATGATTATTAAAAGGAATACTTTTTCTTCTAACACTATCACTTTACTTGCTCTAGCAAAGAGAATTGCAGCTCTTAGTTGTCAGAACACGACATTCATTCATTCCTATTTGTCAGTTGAGTCACTGTGTATTGAAATTCAGTGCTCATAAAAATCAGAAATTCTAGCCCCCTTGTGTGTGGATACTGAATGAGAGCCTGGCCCTTCTGAATAAGCTGACTTATTTTAGTGCCTGAAACCGCAAATGACACTCATGCTGTTTCCTGACTCATCAAGAGGAAAAGGCATAGGCTCCTCAGTGCCTGCGGACACCATCCCTGGTCATAGTCTAATTGCATTCACAGGCAGAAGCTCAGAGGCCCCCTTCCTGCTGTTTTTTTCCCAAGTAAATGAACCAGGCAGCTCAGGCCAGTGCATTGCTAGGCAATCTTAAACAGCTCAGGTGGCTTTTTTCTGTCACTATGAAGCATTTTTTAAAATATTTATAAAATAACATTTTATTTATAGATTTTTGAAGAGATGATACATTCACTTGGTTCACAACTCAAGAGGTTCAAAGATATTAGTACTAAAATACCAGCCAGTCACCCCCATTCCCCCATTACTCAGTTGCCCCTTCATGGAAGCAAATAATGCCATTATGCCAATAGTGCTTTTTTTTTTGCACTATCAGAGATATTTTCTGTAAATTCAAACAAAAACCAGATACACATGTATGTATGTATAATTTTCCCACCTTTGTTTCTAAAAATTACTGCTTACTACGACAAGCTTCTGCAATGTGCTTTTTTTACACACAGACACACACACACACACACACACACACACACACACACGTTGGTTCTTTACCAACTCAGAAACAGTTTTCTTTATTTTAAATAGCACATAGTAAGGCTACTTATTTAACCGGTCTCATAGATTATTATTTAAATTATTTCCAAATTTTGTGATAACAAAAAAATATAGTTATAATATGTAATTCCACACAAGTAAAAATATATTTCCAGAATAAAATTCTAGAAATGGAATTGCCAGGTAAAAGAAATTTGCATTTGTAGGTTTGATAGATTCTACCAGATTTCTTATCATAAAGCCTGTACCAATTTACTCTCTTAACTAAAATTGCTGTACTTGTTTCTCTACACGTTTGAAAAACAGTATTACTTTCAAAAGATACTTTGTCAATCCAGGAAAAGGATTTGCTGGATTGTTTATAATATATAGTTTAAATTGCATTTTTCTTATCAGAATTGAGGTTGAGCTTCTTTTTATATGTGTAAGAACCATTTATGCTGCCTTTTATCTGAACTACCCAGTGCCAATTCTTTCTTGGGTATTTATATCATAAATTTGTAGCAATATTTAATATACCAAAGGTATTATTTTTTATTGATGATATATTGCAGTATTTTTCCAATTTATTGTCTTTTAATTTGTATATGATGGGTTTTGCGAAGCTTTAAATATTTTTCATTTTTTCACATTTATCAGTCTTATCTTCTATTTCTGACTTCTGTGTCATACTTTGTGTCATGCTTTCTTCTTACTTTTCTTCCCCATATCTCCTATGGTTTCTTCAAATATTATTATGGAGATAGACTTTGCAATCCACTTTGATCCAACAGAATTTATCCTGGTGTTTAATGTGAGGTAAGGAAGCAAATTTACTCTTTCCCTGAAATAGCCACTTTGTTTATCTAACAAAATTTCTTATATAAATCATAAGGTCCTCACTGATTTGAAAGGGTACATTTATACAAATTAATTATAAATTGCATTTACACCTCGACTCTATTCTGTTCCTATGATATGTACGTCTATGCCTACACCAGAACCAAACTACAAGTGTGGATTTTATTTGAGGTTGTTCATTCATCCATATTTACTCTGATTCTCAAAAACCCAAGTGGGTTTATGAAAGATTTTTATCATCAGCCTGGTGTTTCAAAAAGAAGAGTTAATCTTTTTTTATCTCAAGGTGTGTGCCTTGCTCCCTAGAAACATATTTTGATGGCTTTTTCTGAAATCTGTATGTGTGTAGTGCTTTTAGTAAAACTTGTTTTTCTCTGGTTGATTACTACTGCTTTTGGAAGCAGTAGTATGCAACTTACAATCATTTTTGCTGTTTGATGGTTTTATTTATCACCTCGCTTCATTAACATGCTTTTTCTTTCATTGCTATTATTTGTTTTACATGATGATTTTGGGTGATTTCCCAAAAGAGGATAAAACTGTTGGTTCCATGCTGATATGTGCCTACCATAAGTGCTCTGATTCGTTTCTCTATTTGTGGCAGTTATATGCCCCTATTTTCGGTTCTTGGATGATGAAATAGGCACAAGCCCAAAGTTTAATCTTTAAAACAAATTCTGCTAGTGCCACCAATATAACAATAGATGGTGAGCTGAATTTTGCTTTTTAAAAATAGAAGCTGTTTTAAATCTAAGTGAAGTTCCTCTTGAAACACGTAGTATTCCTGTCTATGCGCATTTCAAATTTAGCACATAGAAAGTATTTGACTAAACCTTGTTCACTGTCTTATCCAGTAATATAAAATTAAACCCATCCTCCAAATAATTTTTAACAGGGTTACAAACAAAAATGTAAAAGTTTTGGGACTTTCAGATGAATAGTAATTATATGAGTGGGCAGATTTATTTGGGTTACCTCAAATTGTTTTTCTTTATCAAGTTCGATCTATATTCAAGGTAAAGAAGGAAACTATAGTTTGCTATACTCTTTTTGCCTGATATATGACATCAATAGGTTCCAGACTGCACTTTATATATAGCCTGTTATGTTTGCATATTTCTGTGATCCAGTGTATGGACCAGTATTAGTGAGTAGATTATTTTATCGGTAAGTTGAAAAAGAGCAAAGGAGACCTCTCATAAATGAGAGGAATATTCATCTTTGTCATTAAGTTGAAGTAGGATAAGTAGCCGAGGAAACTGACAACCCCTTCGAGGATACAAGTGAGGTGCCTCATTGATTACACCAGTAACAAGTGACTGCTTGGCACCTGAAGCTGGAAAAAAACAAGAACCAGTTTCATCCAGCAAGGCGAATCCCTATGACTGGGACCTGACCTTTACATAATCTTAGTATCATTATGACTTCATTTATATTGCAGTTACTATGATTCCCAGCATGCATCTGACACGTGATAGTTCCAAAGGAGTGAAATAAGGAAGAAAGAGTGGAAAAGTGATGATCCAACCTGCTGGGAGGAAACTGAAGAGACAAGTCAACGGGATGTCATCAGTTTCAACTTCTGGGAGGTATAAAATACCTCTGGTCAGGGCTTCCTCCATCCGAGGTGACTCAGTCACTGAATTCTCCAGCACTTCCTGCTCAAGTGTGTACTTTCAATAAATTTCAATAAATCTCTTTCACTTTCCTGCATCTCTCTTGCTCTTGACAGTTAGCACTGCTCCGGGTTGAGTTCTCTCTTGGATATTCCCATGAGCTTCCAGCAATAGAGTGAAGGAAATAACATTAAAAACTATTACAAATTTTAAAAATAAGGAATCCTATGTTGGAAAATGATGTCTCTAAATACCAGATATATTCAGAGACTCTGAAAATAAGGCTATTTAAGAAAAGTAGTTTTGAAGTTCATGTCTGATTAGAAACAGTGGGAATGTGAGAGTAATACAAGAGAGTAAATTGTTTTACTTGGAGAAGAGAGTTACTTTCTTTGGAAGAAGTGTGGCACTCCTTGCTAGCTGCATATCTAGTATACATTTTCTTCTTTTAATTGTAAGAAATAAAGATTCAAATTATTAATTAATAAAAGAATTAAAGTACTGTTTTTTGCAATTATGGGTACCATGTGATTCAGTTCTTGTGTATGAAATAGAAACAGATATTGTTAATTAGATATTCTGGGAAGTACTTTAAAAAGTGGGCACCTTCAGCTAGACAAGCTTTTTCACTATGCCGTTGGCCTTTCCACCTCCTTCTTACGTAAAAAGTAGATGCAATGCCTTGAGCTACAGAATCCATCTAGTGCTCTCAAGGGCAAAGTGCCAATGCTATGACCTAGGAAGTGGAACAAGAGATTTGCATATACAATGAAATTTGGGGCCCACGTAGAATTATTGATAAACCTCTTCTGAACTTTATCCTATGTGAGGAAAAAACTTTTTTGTTCATTTGGACCTTTTGAGAGATGTAAAGATCTCTCTTTTAAAAAATGGTGTGGACGGTTTTTGTAGTTGAACACATCCCTAAAATGACATAGTAGATGCCATATTACATTTAAATGTTTTAAAACAGTAAACTACAACACATAGCCCAAATCATGCCCTCTGGGTTTGTTTGTTTGTTTTTCAGTTTTTCTACATCTTTGCCACAATGATTTATTACGTCTATGATGGCATGTATGCTACAACAGCAGAGTTGACTTGTGACAGAGATCACATTCTCCACAAAGTCTCAAATGTTTATTATCTGACCCGTTATAGAAAAAAGTTTTTGACTCCTGAGCTTTAAAATATGGAATTAAGAAGAAAAAAAAGCAAAAATTTATAGTATTTTAATTGGCACTGGGTCAAAGAGGGTGATGGGAGCAAGAAAGCTCAGGAAGAAGGTAACAAGCGAGGCATAATTCAAACCACAAGAAATAATGAGTTACTTTTTTTCTTTGCTATAGTATGAAGTAATTAATAAAAGCAATCGCACAAATTCCTTTTAGTGTTCTGACTATAATAGGTAGTTACATAAATTTTGGATGTTTTTGACATGCAAGATTATGAAAATAAATATACTTTCTTTTTCAGTTGGGAAAGAATTCATAGCCTGTCATATGAAGGAAATTTATGAGGTTAGGGTCTCAGGAAAACCACCAAAGACACAAGAAATCAAACAGAAATCACACTAGCCTCCAATAGAGTTTGGGTCTATGTGTGATGTTGAAGATACTGAAAAATGCCTTATGGATGGAATTATACTACTCAAGGTGGTGAAAATGGTTAGATTTGTTTAAAATAATAGATGTTTTGGCAGATCAAGAAATGATTGACTTCATTTCTCTCACTAGGAAGACAACTGACAAGTTAGAACCTGCAGGAAAGTATTAGGGAAATCTATATCTAGACTAGCAATAAAGAGAACAATGTGAAATGCAGACGCTTATCCAGGAAACTATTATTCATATGTAATATAAAGAAGGAAAGAACATAACTAAGTAATGAAGATTATAGCTTTATAGTTTAAATTCTCAGTTCTCTCTAAGTAGAATACCACAAGAAAAAAATAAACATGAGAAGTTTCTCATTTCTTCCTGGAAAGAAGAGGTAAAATAATTTCTTTTTCCTTTGAAAAATTGCAAGTAACTCAACAAACTATGTGGGACAGATACATGGCAGGTAGGAGACAAACCAGTACTTATTATTTGCATGAGGGCAAAAGGATAAATAACACTATTACATATTTATTTCAAAAATCTCTTGTAGATCATTGCTCATGTTTGCACACAATGAGCTGCAAAGTCAAAATTCAATTTTAAGAGTTTGTACAAAAATTGAATAGTATTCCTAGCATGATGTTTATTCCTTTCAATCGCTTTCTTACCAAGTTTAAAATGCTTGGTAAATTTAATTATTAATCCAAAGTCAAATGCAATCTAAGGAAATTGTGTCTTCTCATGACGACTCTGTGCTTTTGTTCTATTCATCTTCTATATCACATTTTATCTCTAAATAGCTTCTCAAGGAAATAGCTTTTATACTGATGAGGCATTCTCTTTAATAATTCTCTACAATTGCATTGCTTTAAGTTTGAATTATCTTACTTTTATGGCTAACATGGGGAGTTTCTAGGAGTTTGCTCTTTTGTTTATTTTTATATAGTCCATCATATAAACATATCTGAGGACCTAAAGCAAAAATTTGGGGGATCTTATTTTCTATTACTTTAAATGATCTTTTTTGTTAAAATTCACACACTTAAAAATTATTGATTTGCACTGTTTTAAATAAAATTACTTAGACTAAATTGAGTTAAAAGTGAGTAATTTAAATAATTTGAATATGAGTATGATATTAGAGATCAAGTACTGTACCATGTTCTTGAGAATACTTAATCTTCAAACTTATTGCTGCAAGCCAAATCTCAATTATTACAGTTGTAAAACTTTAGAATTTTAGAGATGTATCAGTTCCGTATTTCTCAGAATTAAACTATGTCTGTCTATCATCTATCTATCTATCTATCTATCTATCTATCTATCTATCTATCTATCATCTATCTAATGATAATATTTGGTCTGAGACACAGTGATTTTCTATAGACTAGTAATAAAAAAAGACAAGGATTATAGTTTTCAGATGAAGGTGATTACATGATCTAAATTATACTGAGATTCCTATGCCAAGAGAAATGTGAGATGTGTGTTCAGAAATACTTCTTATTTATTTTATACATTTGTGTATCCTCTGTGTCTACCTCGTTTTCATTAATCATTACACTATAAATACATGTATAAGGAATGCACTTAATTTTCAGAAACTTGGAGAACAATACATTTAATTGCTTAGTTGTTTTTTGATTGACAAACTTATAAAGTAACTGATTACATATTTTTTAAAAAGCCATGGAGGAAAGGGGAAGAAAAAGTGTGAAAGAAACTCATTAAACATTAGCACTTTTTATTGTCTATGTGCTACCACTAGTAGAAAGTGTTTATTTGATATTTCCTATGCTCTGCTTGTCATTTTGTGTGTGTTCTTGATGTTTTTAAAATATAAAATACACTGAATTTGAGGTCTTCAGAAGGGTATTTTTGGAATTTTGATTGTAATTACCTTACATTTATCGATTACTTTGTAAAAAAAATTTCATTAGTTCAATATTAAGTTCATTACCAGAATGATACATGTCCCCAGATTTTAAGTTTTCTTAGGTATTCCAGTTAAATATTATTTTATTCATATTTATGTTCACATTTATCATTTATATATTGTTAAATAATTTAATGTTTTAATGTAATACTCTTTTGGTTGGTGTTATTCAAAGCACATATTTTTATTTATTATGTTTCTAAGCATCTCACGAAATTTGTAACTTTAAGTAAAAATATTGCTTGCAAATTGTGTTAATTTTAAATCTTGTCTATATTTATACAGTTTATTTTTATTTTCTCTCTTATAACACTCTTAAATATGATAGTATTATGGTAAATTATAATGAAGATCATGGGAATACTGCCCTTGTTATTTTTTCTCAAGGTAAAACTCTATTTAATTGCTTACTAAATAATAATAGCAAGATAAATATTGATCCAGGATGTCAAATTTTAAATAAATTAGAAAAAATAGAGTTAAGAAGCTTTGAAAATGTAGGCGCTGACCTTTGCAATTAACTGACACCTCAACTGAACTCTATATAAGGAAGGTGGAAGCTATAAAATCTGTATCAGGGCTTTTTATAAAATAAATGATTTTTAGGATCATTTAAAAACAGCCTGTTGAAATAAAATTCACTTACCATAATATTCATCTATTTAAAGCAGTATTAATGGTTATTTAAAATGGTTATTGGTATATTCGTAGAGTTTTACAACTCGCAAAACTATCTAATGTTAAAACATTTTCAAAAAGAAACCAAAAAGAACCCCCCACAGCCATTAAGGCGTCAATTTCTATTTCCTCCTCCTCAATTCTTTGAAACCATTAATCCATTTCTGTCAAACTGATCTACTTTTTTCTCTACGGATTTTTGCCTCGTCTGACATTTTACATAAAAATAATTATGTAATATGTGACATTTTATGATTGGCTTCTTTTATTTAGCATAATGTTTTCAAGGTTCATTCAAGTTATAACATGTATCAGTATTTCATCCTTTTTTATTGCTGAATGGTGTTCCATTGTATGGATAAACCACACTTTGTTTATCCATTTTTCAGATGAGGGGCATTTGAGTTGTTTCTACTTTTTAGCTATTACAAATAATGTTGCCATGAATATTCATGTACATGTTTTTGTGTGAATATATGTTTTTGTTTATCTTGGGTACATAAGTAGGAGCATAATTTCTGGTATGATAATTCTCTGTTTAACATTTGGAGGAACTGACGATTTTTTTTGCAAAGTGGCGGCATCCTTCAATAATCCCAAGCAATAAATGACAGTTGTGGTTTCTTCACATCCCTGCTAACACATTATTTTCTATTTTGATTGTTTTATTCATATTATGAGTGTGAGTTTATATCTTTTGTGGTTTTGGTTTGAAATTCTGTAATAGCTAATTATGCTTAGCATCTTTTCATGTGCATAATTTTTAATATCTCCTTTGAGAAATATCAGTGGAAAGCTTTTATCCCTTTTAAAATGGATTATTTGCCTGTTTATTGTGTTGCATAAGTTCTTTATATATTCTGGACACAATATTATCAACTAGATGATTTGTATTTTTTTCCCATTCTCTCCATTATTTGTTTACTTTTTTATGTCCTTTGAAATAAAAAAGTTTAATTTTGATAAAGTCTAATTTATATTTTTCTTTGGGTATCATATTGTCAGTTTCTGTAAATAAGAAAATGTTGCCTAACTCAAGGTCACACAATTTTACTCCTATTTTTTCTAGGAACTTTATACTTTGAACTCTTATATTTAAGTTTCTAATTCATTTTGAATTAATTTTGCAAGTAGTGTGAGGTTGAGTTGAACATCCCTTTTTTTTGCATGTATATATCCCCCATTCTCAGCACTACTTGTTGCAAATATTATTCTTTCCCTATTGAATTGTCTTGGCACTCTTTTCAGAATCAATTGACCAAAAATATAAGAATTTACTTCTAGTCTCTCATGTCTATTATATTGATCTTTTTATGTCTGTTCTCATGTCAGTACTACACTATCATGATTGCTATAATTTTGTAGTAGGTTTTGAAAATATGAAGTATGAATGATCAAATTTGGCTCTTCCTTTTCCAGATATTTTTGGCTAGTCTAGATCTCTTGCATTTTCATATGAACTTCAAGATTAGTTTGTCAGTTTCTGTAAATAAGATAGCTTTGAGTCTGGGGAATAGCATTGAATCCGTAGATCACTTTGGGGAGGATTGCCATCTAAACAATATTAAATCTGCCTGTGAACATGAAAAGTCTTTCAATTTACTTAGATTGTCCTTAATTTCTTTCAAGAATGTTTTAATCTCTGAAGACCTGCTGTTAAGCGAACTTTCATAAAGAAGAAAAAATATTCATATATAAACCATACTGAAACAGAGTACTTTAATAAAAAAACTATCCTATTTTCTTTTCTCCATGACCATTTGGGTTCCATTTCAAATTTTTAGCTCTGTTCTTCTTACTTGAAAATGCTCCCTTCAGTGTTATGGCACTTTGGATTCAGGCTCTTCAGTCTGTTCCTTGCTTGTTTCCCTTTCTTCCTACCTTCCTTCCTTTCTTTTCTTTTTTTCTTGTTTTCTTTTTTTTTTTTTTTGCTTCTATTTTTAGTGTGCAGCTAACTCTACCACTATTTTCCCCTTCCAGTGCATTCATGATCTCTTCCACAAAGTCCAATCTTATGTTGCAAACTCCCTTATAGACATTTTTATCTCTTCTTCCTGCATTCAACTCTCTAAAATCATGTTTGCATTCTTTGCCATTCACATGCTCTATCAGTCCCCTCAGACTCTGAGACTTGAAATCTTAGAACTATTTTCTATTGTTTTATATATATTATAAGTTACCAAGTCTTATTGTTTTTAAATTTTACTGTTTATACTCCTTATGTCATAACCTTAATTTAGGCACTCATCATAGCTATCTTTGAGGATACTATTTTTAATTTCTGAGTTTCATATTATTTATCTTTTACTATATTCCTTTCTTCTTTTGACATTTTCAGATATATAGAAAAATGTGGAAATAATAAAAGAAACAATGTCTGTGTACCTTCTACACAACTCCCAGCAAATCTTAACATTGTGCAATATCTGTTTCAATTTTTTTAATTTACGAATAAATATTTACACATAGGTCTGAGGCCTTCTACGTCGTTTTCTTTCTCCCATTCCACTCTATCTTCCCAGATGCAAAGACTAAGCTGAAACTGGTGTTTATATTTTGCAATGAAATAGTGTGAAACTATTTTAAACTTCAGCTAAACTCAATCCTGATTTAGAAATTTATTCACATTAATATTAATGCAGGTAACAAAATCCATCCAGTTTAACTACTGTGTTTTATTGTATGACTATATAACTGTAACCACTTTCATAGCTGGTTATTTGAGTTGTTTATGATGGCAAACATTGCATCAGTGAACAATCTCATATTTGTTATTGTTTAATTGTAAAATAATTTTAATATTTTATTTGAAATAACTTTAGACTTGCAGTAAATTTGAAAAAAAAATTCTATATACCTTTCACTCAGCTTGCCCTAATGTTAACATCTTTCCTAACAACAGCACACGAACAAAAATCAAGAAATTAACATTAGTACAATATTAACAGACTACAGAATTTCTTCAAATTTTTATATTACTTTCCACTAGCATCCTTTTTCTTTTCCAGGATTCCATCCAGAATAGTTTATTTTATTTAATTTCTATGTCTTCTTAGTTTTTAATCTGTGACAATTTTCACTCTTTACTTATTTTATCATGACATAGAAAATTTCTTAGTTTATTGACCAGATATTTAGTAGTCTGTCCTGCAATTAGCAATTTTCTGCTGTTTTCTCATGATTAGATTAAAACTCTATATATTGGCAAGGAAACCATTGTAGAGTTTTACCCTTTTCAGTGACTTATACAAGATATAAGGAAGTTTAGGATGTCAATAATCTGCCTTATTTATAATGATGTTACCTTGATTACTTGTTCAAAGTGTTATTTGCCAAACTTTTTAACTTTGAAGTTATAATTTCCACCTGGTAATTAATATGTTTCTTAGGAGAGATACTTTTAGACTTTGTAAACATCCTATTTCTCCTCAAACTCTCACCTACTATTTTAGCACATATCAGTGGATCTTGCTTTCAAAAATCATTACTGTTATTTCCTAATGGTGATTTTCTATTTCCTTCATTCCTTCTTTATTTATTAATTGAGTTTTTCTGAGAGGACAAGCTGTCCTTTCTCCTGTGTATTTTACTTAATTATTTATTTATCAGTATTGACACATGGATGCTGGACGTATACTTTGTTCCATGAGTTCTATCTAATATTATTGTTATTTTTGCTGTTCAAATTGAATTACTATAGATTTGGTAATTTGGAGCTCTTATAGATCAGTATCTGTGCTTCAGTTTTATTTGTAAAGAGAGCCCCATTCTGTTCTTTTTCTTTTTATCTTTTTCTTAATTAGTTCCTTACTTTCTGACATCAAAGTGTAAACTGTTTATAGATATTGGAATAAACAACCAACAGTTTCTTTCACAATTACCTGTGTACTCTATCACTTACCTAACTTCATAACAAACCATGTTTAAGTAGTCTAAAACAAAAACCATCTATTTAGCTCGTGATGCTTTGGGTTGGTAATTTAGGCTGTGACCAATTGAGAGGTTCTTGTGATTTGGGCTGGGGTTTCTTAAGCATTGTGATCAGCTGGGAATCAGCTAGACAGTTCTGTTTCTTGGGGTTTGCTGCCTGCTCTGAAACTCCTTATCTCTTATCCTCCACCACGACTGTTGAGCTCTTTCACATGTCAATGTTGGCTTGCTTAGAAAATGAGTGAAAGTGTTCAAGGCCATTTGAAGTCTAGTCTGAAACAGCAAAACATCACCTCCTCACTCTATCAGACAATCATCTCACTCTCAAGGTCAAACCAAATTCAACTCTTCACATAAGGAGCTGCAGAATCGCATTGCTAGAGGATGGACATGGATAATTGCAGCTATTTTAACAATCAACCTACTCCAATCATATGCTGATGCTGAAAATGAGGCATGTATAATCTCCCAAATTTGCTTTATTGCTATCCCATTACCTTTGTGTTTCGGGGTTTTATTTTGTAATTAATCTGTTATTTTTCCCCTCCCTTTGGCCCAGGAAAGAGTTGAATGAATTGTGTGTGTGTGTGTGTTTTCATAGCACAGTTGCATGTCTGCCAAATTGTCAAACAATATAAATTATTAAACATGATATATTATTTATGTTCTGTTGTACCTATTCAAGTTATTACAATCACCAGCTAGAAAAAGAAGTGAAACAATAACAAAGATGATTAGACACAAAATTACTCCAATATGGGTTGAGTAGAGCTTAGATTAAAGTTCCTAGTAGACAAATGTTGCCAGGATCATTTGAAAATATAATTTAAAATTAGCCAAATGAATTTAGTGACATTTCAAAATGTCATCTTGAACAAGCTCAAGAAAAGTGGTTATTAACTCCTAGAATAGTTGCCTAATGAGTTGATCAATATGCTAGTAACCTTTTAAATTATAAACCTTTAAGTGCTGGCAAAGAACCACCAGGCAGTTTTTCTCTGCTTTGTTTCAACTGTCTGGGCAGAATGTGCATTACAGAGATGAGGGATTCTAAAAAAGCCAGTCATTTTTCAAACAACCTTCAGAGTTGTCCCTATCCACCTGCTTATTTCATTCCCTTTGTTCTTTACTACTCAGTGACTTGTACAAATCCAATTGTGTGGATTTCAGTGCAGCATATTTCAGAAAATTGACAAGACTGGGAATCAGCTCATGAAGAGTCTGAGGGGAAAAAAGTATAATACTGTTTCCATTAAAGACAAATAAATAAATAAATAAATAAATAAATAAATGCAAATGGAACATAAAAGAAGTGAAATAACTTATTGCACTAGAGCAATTGATAAAATGCCTGTCCAAAACATGCTTTTTTTAAAAAAAAAAAATTAGTTTCAGGTGCACAAGACAAGGCAAAACATGGTTTTGAACTCACTTTAGAATCACTTCCAAGGAGGAGGTATATTGTTAGTTACTCCTAAAGATGACAGGAATCCGCTTCCTGTTTTCCCAGGGTCCTTATCACACACACTTGTAGTACAGAACTGACAATCTGTGGATTGAGTGAGAACTGCTGATAAAAGTCTTGTTGATGCCAATCACAATTTCCAATAAAAGTTCTTATCATCCCAGTGTCCAATGAAAACCACACATTTTTATATGTTTGCTTAATTTTTGTCTTAGACATTCAACACATTAGAGAAAAGGAAAGGCCAGGTGAGAGTTCTTCTATTGTCTGCTTTTCTTGTTTAAAGGTAATTAATAGTCACCAAAAATGTTGCATAATTACAAATATGATCCATAACTTATGAATAAAAAGATTTATTTTCTTTTTTATTTCAGACCTAATAGATCTAATTCTATTTTCAAAAAGAGGTGAAAGCCTCTATGCCATGCATTATGATTCTATGCTGTAATCTCTATCATACTATATGCTTTATGAACTGTGTAATATATATATATATATATATATATAAATACATATATACATACATATATACATATACACATATATAAATATACATGCATATATATATATATATATATATATATATATATATATCACATCAAGAGCTTCAATCATATAATACAAGATTTAAATCTAAAGCACACACACAAAAATAAATATTGTTAAAATTGAAGAAATGCCTCATGGTATACTACCAATCAGTAAAGTCATTTTACAATGAGGAAATAATTTAAAGTTTTCATAAATCTTAATGAAGGAAAAACATTTTCAGCTAATCAAATTAGCTGCTTAAATTGCTGAAGCAACTTAATTGAAATTGAATCAAATAATTTGCATAAATGACACCATCAAATGTTTCTCTTGAAATCTATTTAGTTGTGATTCATATAAAGACTAAGCACTCAAAGATATTAACACAAACCAGGCCTCTGAAACTCATTGTGCTATTATGGATCATTTGTAAATGTGTCATTACTTAATTAGATTTAATATTTGAATGCTTTGTACAATTTGAAGTTATTTTGGAAACATTAGGTTTAAATTATCTTGCCTTTAGTGATTTTCTGAGGAGGAAATCGGTTTATGAAGTGGGTTATTCACCAAATAACTAAACAGATTTATTTTAATTCACTAACTCACATGCCATAATGCTTCTTAAACTGTGATCTATATATTTGTTTATGGGATATATCTTTTCTTACTTCACTACACGTGACATGCTCTTCAGAAATGTTTGAATTGGGGGGAGGATGTGTGTGGATATTAAAAAAAAAACATAGATAACAGAAGTATCTATGTATATTAGTTTCTATTTAAATACTGAATATTGTTTATACAAATCTACATATTATTTCATTTTTTAAAACACATCAGTATATATTCCGTTTTATATTATCTTTGCTCAGCTATTAACCAGAATTGACTTATACACGTATATGGGGAGGATGTGCTGATATCATTACAATTGATCTTTTATTGACTCTCCTTCCCTGGATTTTTCTACTTCCCTTTTATTACAAAATATTTTTAAATTAAAGTATTTATACAATACAATCAATAACAATAATAAACGACAAGGAATCATTACCAATCTTAAATAAAGGCCATTATTAACATATTTGAAGCCACTATGGACTTCCTGATTACTTCCCTTTACCCCATCTCCAAAGGTAGCTACCAACCTTCATGATACTTGTTCATGATTCACTGTAGAACTTTACATTTAAGACATTTTCATGGTTATCTCTAAACAATACATTATATATATCTATATATATAGAGAGAGATATATACTGTATATATACTGTATATATATACATATATGTATACAGTTAATCATTCAAAAATATCCATTCAGGACGTATTATGGGCCAGTAGTATTTTAAGTACTGAAGATATAGCAGTGAAGAGAAGACAAAAAAAAATCTCCTGACCTCATAAATTTACATTCTAATGGTAGAGATGATCTATGAGCAAAGAAAATATGTCAAATATATCAATAATACTTAATGATAAATGCTAGAGAAAAAATGCAGCAGAGAATAAGATGAAATAGGTTTCATATATTTGCTTAAAATAGTCAAGGAAGCTGTCACTGAAAAAGTGACTTTTGACTAAAGACCTGAAAGAAGTGAGTGAATAAATGTAGACAGAGAAATAGAAAATAGGAACTGCAGAGCCCCTAATAGAAGTGTGTTTCTGCCCTGACCAGAAGAAGTTCAGGAGAGGCATATGACTGAAGCAGAGTGAGTAAAGTAGAATGACTAAGGGAGTGAGAGGGCTTGGAATGCCAGAGGTGAGAGTAGCCCGATCGCGTGGGACTTAGTAAGGACTTTGGCTTTTAATTTGAAGCCTTTGGAGGATTTTGAACAGAAGGGAGATAAAATCAATTCTACATCGTGATATGGTCAATCTAAGGATAAACTACAGGGGATTTGTCCCAGGCAGAAGCAGGAATTTGTATTAGTTTTGTTGCTCAATTCGTTTTTTTACTAATTTCTTTTTTTCTTTTGCATATTTTATTATATGTGCTATGGATCCAACATTAATTTATATAATTTTTTAACTTTAAATAATTCTTAAATATGAGGGAAAAACAGTTTTTCCACAAATAAATATAATGCAATTAATTATCTTATAGTACAAAATGGTACTTAAATTAAGAAAGAAGATTAATAACACAAATGGCCTCCTCATGTTAAGTACAAGTGGAAGGATCTTTCTGAAGGGTGGAGCACCTTCTATGTGACCCTTTCAACTGGCGTCCCATTAAATCCTCTCCTATGTCTTCTGCAGGCCTATAAACACAAGAAAGAACAAGGCTCTGCAACTGGTTTGCACATTTTTGACAAGTTGCTGAGTCCTACTCTTGTCCTTGGACAGACCATTAAAGATAAATGAGCCATGCTCTGAATTTCCAGTCCTCAAAGTCTATGTTAACCTATATTATTTTAAGCTATATCTTCATAGCATGCATGTTCATTGCCTTTATTAAAGCTGAATTTGAATATGCTCCTTTATTGCTTAATAACACAGATCAGTAGTTTTCAAATGGGCTCAGAGGACAACCAAGGATTTCATGGGGTCTCCTTCAAGGACTTGTTTGATGAAGATTACAAAGGTAAGGAAAACAGCTCTTAAAAAATCGGTTTTACATGTTTGATTTCCACATAAGAGCCCACAGAAACATATCAAGAGGGAATCTAATATAATCAAATGGGATTACAGAACATTTTTTTCAAATGAAATGAAATCTAAATTGATAGTGAAATTATGAGTAATATGATTCCCTTTTAATATTTAGTTTCACAACATAAAGACGTGTGAAAAGTTCTGCAATGTACATATTAATGACATAGATTGTACTATTTCTTCATGGTCTAGTTCTCTTCCTACTCTGCTCCTACTCTACTTTCTCTGAGGCTTTGGGCACATTACTCTCAGCCCTCACTCTCAGCTTCCTTTTCTATCAAGTATAGGTATTCAACTAAATTATGATTTGTGAGTTGATTTACAGTATCAAAATTCTACGATTCACTATTTCCAGAAGCGATGAAATAATAGACTAATGTGATTCTGTATTTAGGTTAACTTTGTAGAATTTACATTTAAATAAGAAATAAAAAATGATGTCAGACTATGGAAAATATTACACTGGGAAATGTTCTGGCTTTCAATAATTTAAATGTATTTTATTTAATATAGCCACTGCCTCTTGGGTGTGTTAGGCAAAGAAACAGATGTTATGCCTCCTATAAATCACAAGAATATTTTCCGTTCAAGATGACTGACCTGAAACCTGAAGGCAATTTTATGACTGAAAATATAATTGCCCATGTGCTCTAAAGAGTATTTGAAGAACTTACGTAAAAAAAAAAAAAAATTCTGAATCATAAAATGCCTCTGGGTAACAAATGCATGACAAGTAAGTAATTGAATATTCTTAAAAGCAATATTAAAATAATACTCTTGTGACTCATTGACATGGGAATCACCACTCATAATTGATAATAGTACACACTCTCTCTGTAATTTATAATTTAGAAAGGTACAGGTATTTCATTCTACAAGCTTTAACTGCAGTCCTAAAAAAAATATTACAACATTTTATGACATATGTAGAAAAAGATCTGTACAAATATACAACAGCTTGAAACAATGACATAAAAATAGAAAAAGAAAACTATGTCAAACTTTTAAATTTTCCATTTAAGTCCATGATATATTTTGAGTCAATTTTTGTGTAAGATGTGAGAATGAGGTCGAGTCATATTTTGCATATAAATGTACATTTGTTTCAGCACTATTGGTTGAAAAGGCAAACTGTTCTCTACAGAATTGCTTTCACATCTTTGTTAAAAGTCATGTGGGCAAAAGCTGCTTTCTATCCAGACATGTAAAGAGTTTGGAATTTGTCACTTTGTCCTTATGGCAAAACAAAACAAAACAGCAAAATCCTGAACACACTGAAAATCAATGATTTTTTTCTGGACTTCTCAGAACAATGAAATTTCAGGGGAATCACTACACTGAAAACTAGAAAGACAAATCTAGAGTACTACAACCAAGACTTACGTATTTAGTGAAGAATGTATTAGAGATATAAACTGATAGTAACATTAAACATAATTTTAATGAATTTTGGGAGATTGAGCGTGGATTATCTTGAGAAACTAGTGCATGTCTGCACTTTTCTTGGGTTTTATCTCTGGGAACCCCACCAGGTTCTCACAATGACTTCTGGAACAATCCCTTCATGGTACTGTTGGGGAATGAGAGGGAAATCACTGTGGAATATGTCCAGATTCTAGGAAAACGAATTTACTAGAGTCTTATCCAAGCTGAGGAAGGGCATCCCTCCTACTCCAGCCCCCTTACTATCTCACTTAAGAAGTTGGGGAAGCTATGTCACTAGAAAAACACTTTTGAAGGTTACAGTCCATATACAAAGACCTCAAAAAAAAAAAAAAGACAGAAAGGAAAGAAAAAGAAAAAGACTGAGATTTAATCACATAATTTTGAACACTTCTATTCCACACCTAATCACCACATCAACACGGCTCCAGTGTAATAACAGTGGATTATAATTGAAAATGTTGCAAGACTCACACTTTGAGTATTTAGAAAAATCCAAAGTAAAGAGGGGAAACAAGACAGAAGCAAGGACTACAGAAAATTTCAAATTTCTGTCACCTACAATGACAGCAAACATTAAATACAGCCCAAATTCTAGCTAGATTAAAATAAAACCTCACATTAAATGACTACATTAGTCCCTGTAATACAAAACATCATATCTGACTTTCAAAAGAGTTACAAGACATACAAAGAAGGAAGAAAGAAACAATGGTATAAAGAGCAAAAGCAAAAATAAGAAGCAAACTCAGATATGACACAAATTTTGTAATTAATCAGGCAGGGAATTTAAAAGACCTATGATTACTATGTAAATGAATTACCGGAAAAAAAAGTGCACAACATGCAGATCAGATGAACAATGTAAATAGGTAGAAACTTGAAGAAAAAGACAAAAAAGATTTTATAAATTAAAAAGTTGTTTAATACAAGTTAAATTTTCCTTTGTTGGGCTCATCAGTAGACTGGACATGGCTGGAAAAAGAATCAGCCCCCTTACTTTCCCACTTAAGAAGTTGGGGAAGCTATGCCACTAGAAAAACACTTTTAAGGGTTACAGTCCAGATACAAAGACCTACTGGAAAAAAAAACAAAACAAAAAAACAAAGAAAAAGAAAAAGACAATCTATAGAAATTTCGTAAACTGGATAACAAGAGTGAAATTAAAAACAAAAACAAAGGAAGAAAAGAAACCACAGAACATCCAAGATCTGTGCATGATTTCAAAAAGTATAGAACATGTATAATTGGAATACCAGAGGAAAAGAAAGAACAGAACTGAAGAAATATTTGAAGAAATAATGGCCAAGAATTTTCAAAATTAATATCAAACACCAAACCTTAGACCAAGGAAGCTCACAGAAGTCGAAGCACAATAAAAAACAACAAAAAAATCTATATTAGGCATGTTGTATTCAAACATGAAAAAACAAAGACAAAGAGAAAATCTTGAAGAAGACAGAGGGAAAAAAATCTTATCTATAAAAGGCTAATGATAAGAATTACAATGGGCTTTTATTGAGAAACCATGAAGCAGTAAGAGAGTGGAATGAAATATTTGAAATGCTGAAGGAAAAAAAAATCCACCAAACTAACATTCTGCATCTTAAGAAATTGTGCTTCAAAAGTGAAAAATCAAACAAACAAACAAAATTCTCAGATAAAGAAGAACTGAGGGGATTCATCTGCAGCAGATCTTCCCTGGAAGAAACATCACATAAAGTTCTTCAGGCAGAAGAAAAATTGTATTGTTCAGAAACATTAATCTACATAAATAAAGGAAGAACATCAAAGAAATCAGGATAGAATGAAGAACATTATAAAACAATTTATAAGTGTATTACCAATGTGAGAAACAGCCGTACCGACCAGGGTGGGTGGAAAAGTTGCTGCCAGGAGTAACTCTGGATATGAGTGGAGCATGTACTACTAAAACAAACAAACAAACAAACAAAGAAACAAAACAGTACATAAATACTATAGTTAATAAAATCTTTTCCATGGGATTACAAATGAGAAATTCTGTTACTTCTATAGCTGTATCCTGTAATGAAATAATAATAAATGGATGGCAGGTGGTGGAGGCTAAATTTCTCACTATTAGAATAAGAGGTTACAAGTAAGCAAAGGTAAGAAGAGTTTAGAATGATCCATGTAGTAATTAATTCAAATTTAAGACATTGGGATGAGCCTATGTTTAGCTTAATATAGATACAGATGGTTACATATTTATTCATACAAGGTCTGCAAATGAATTTTGCGAACTCATCCTAGAAAAGGTGCTACACACCTTATTGCTGAATATCACTACAGTCACCTTCAAAGTACTCCCTTTGGGAAGCTATGCACTGACGCCAATGCTTAGTCCACTCTTCAAAGCTATTTTGGAACTCTTTTTCTGAAATAGCCATCAGAGCTGTCTTCGAATTACCCTTGATGTCCTGAATGTCATAAACATGTCTTCATTTCAGTATTTCCTTTATCTTCAGGTAAAGAAATAAGTCATTGGGGGCCAGATCAGTAGGGAGGGTGTTCCAATACAGTTGTTTGTTAACTGGCTAAAAACTCCCTCACAGACAGTGCCGTGTAAGCTGGTGCATTGTGGTGATGCAAGAGTCATGAGTTGTTGGCAAAAAGTTGAGGTCATTTTCATCTTTTTTACGCAGCCTTCTCAGCACATTGAAATAGTAAACTTGGTTAGCTGTTTGTCCAGTTGGTACAAATTCATAATGAATAACCCCTCTGATATCAAAAAATGTTAACAACATCGTTGCAACAAGTTAGCGAACATAATTGTGTATATATTATGAGTTATATACACACATCTATTTTCTTGCTACATCAGCTGAGAGAGTCTAGGGGTGATGGTATACCAGTAGCAACAAACACTCCTAGAACATAGATCTTGGTTTTTAATACCATTCTCCAATAAAAGCAGCTCCATGGAGCTGGTGATAGTAATGGAGAAGGGAATATACAATACAAGCCTGGAGCATCTCATATTGCTAGAAAGTAAATTCATTCTCAAAAACAATCAAGTAGATAAGAAACATCACAATGATTGAGGCATATCAAAGTGATACAGAAGACAATTGAAGAGCTCTAAAGGCCAAATTTAGAGCAATTTGCGCAACAAGATAAATAAATTAGTACTGGATTATAACCTAGAGTATAGAAGAGATATCTGAGTGCATACTGTAATAAATAAGTAAATAGTAGGGTGGAAAAGATAAATCTGTGCAGAAGAATGCCACGCAATTCATGTAGCTATTCCACTCTCAAAGGAGAGCACAACTACCTATTCATTATGTGTGGGTTGCACATAATAACTTCTTTCCAAGTAATACAGTATGAAAACAGGAATAAAAAAGACTAACTTTATTGTAAAGAAATCTAAGAACCAATTTTTCATCCAGATGAGCAAGGTTAACATCAACATATTGAATGTGTATATACTCTTGATATGATGTTATAAAAATGGCACTTTACCTCTTTCATCTTCCTCCCCAAAACACATACCCCTGGTAGCAATCATGATAAAATAGATCCTTACAGTCCAGTTGAGGAATATTCCACAAAATACCTGATAGGTATTTCTCAAGACTGCTAAGGTAATAAAAATAACATTAAAGTCTGAGAAACCATCTTTGCCAAGGGAATCTAAAGAGACATAATTATTAAATGCAATATGCTAGCCTTGCTTGGATCTTAGAGCAGAAAAAGAACTACAGAAAAACTAAGAAAATATGATTATAGTATTGGCTTTAATTAACAATAAAGTGTCAATATTGGTTGCTTTTTGTAACAAACGTACCATACTAATGTTAAGGAGTTAATAATAAGGGAACTGAGTATGGAGTAAATGGAAACTCTATGTACTATCTTTGCAATTTCCCTGTAAACTTACATTTTTTTTCTAAAACAGGAAGTTTATTTTTTTTTAAAAATCAGTTTCCATATTTATGTGGCTCTATTTCTGGATGCTCTATTCTATTACATTGATGTATGTGTCTGTGTTCCCACCATTACCATAAGGTGTTCATTACTTTAGATATAAGTCTTGAAGTCAGATAGACTGAATACTCATCATCATTTTATTTCTCAAAACTATTTCAGTAATTCTAGTTTCTTTGCCTTTCTATATAACGTTTTGATCAATGTTGTCTATACCTACCATAAATCTTACTGGGATTTTGACAGGAATTATATTAAAGTTAAATATCAATTTTGGGGAAATTGATATCTTTGCTTTGTTAAGACTTTTCCCAATAATAAACATGGCATGTCTCCATATTTATTTAGATCTTCTGTGAGTTTTTTCTTTAGTATTTTGTAGTTTTCAGCACATAAATCCTGCACATGATTTATTAGGTTTACATATAGGTAAAACATTTCTTCTTTTTAGAAAATGCAAATGGCATCGTTTTTTAAATTTTGGTTTTCACATTTTCATTTCTAGATTATTAAAATACAATTGAGTTTTATATATTTATCTTGAATCTGATGACCTTAACTTACCTACTAGTTCTAGTAATATTTTTTTTTAGAATCTTTGGAGGTTTCTTTGTAGGGAATCATGTTATCTACAAATAGGGAAATAATTTTTAAAAATCTATACGCTTTTTTTACTATCCCCCCATTTCATTGGCTAGAACTTCCAAAACTATGTTCAACAAAAGTGGTTAGATCCGACATTCTTGCCTTTTTGCCAATTATATTAGAAAAGTAGTCAGTCTTTTACCATTAATTATAAATTTAGCTTTTTGAGCAATATAGTTTAATTTCAAAATAAGAACTACATATTTCTTCATTTAAAAATCCATACTAACACCAGAAGATCTGCACTAAAACAGTTTTCCTGCAGCTATGCCCCTTTGCAGCTAACATTTTCTGTTTTTCTGGTGTAAGGATAAAAAATGTCTCACACTTTCTGGTGACTTTTACTCATAGTCTAAGTCCTAGGAATAAGAATTATGTCAAAACTGATTTCACTTTACTTCTTTTGCATTTGCTCCAGTCCATAGAGGCAAAAATTTGTAAAATTATTTTTGCTGAGCTTTCCAGTTACAAGCTGAGTCCTACAGCATTACTTGAAGCCTCAGTTGCTTCAGCCAGTGCCCTGATACTATCTTCATTTATGACAGCCTCATCCCAGGATATGTGGTTGGAAAGTTGGTATATCCGACTTCCTGCTGCTGGCTGAAGTTGGGTTCTAAAGGGATTGATAGCAGAAGACTATTTCTTAGATTTAAACTTGGTAATTTCATAGCTATGAGCAAATATGTAAGCTGGGGCCAAGATATTTTTACTTGGCCCTTAAAATGGTCATATTTGTTTTGAATTTGGAAACAAATGAGATTTTAGAGGTCGAAGCAGCTTGATATGATTGATCGTAGGGAATCTTCTGCATGCAGCCACATTACTGTCATGTGCCATGCATAACCTTAACTGTGAGATGTTAATAAAGCTTCTACTACTTCTCTTGAATATCCCTGAGCCTTTCCTGTATATTAGAATCTCCCCAACTCAAAATTTAGGAAAACTCCGTTTAGCCATTCTTATCACATCTAATCCCAGACCCCAAATCCAAAGAATCCAAGTCCTAGAATAATTTAAGGTAAATCTGACCTCAGCTATGAAATTCCATTTAATCAAATAAGATTTTTTTTTTTTAACTTTCACAGTCCCTCTAACTGGCTTAATTATTATTATTTTTTTAAATCATGCTACTACTATCAGAATAACTGATTTAATCCAAGTAGTTAAGCAGGGAGGGACAAACTATACTGGATTATATTGGTATTTCTTGTATATTGGACTATTTTACTTACCAATCCTATAGGTTCCGATACATTTCTTTCTTTACATTTTATAGTGTCTGCCAACCTTGACTTGCATTTTAGATTTTGAAGTGTTCCCAAAGAGCTCTCTGGCTCAGACTCTTACCTTCAGGCAGGTGATATCCTACTAGAGCTCAATAATATAAATTTTTGTTAGCGAATAATTTTAGAGTTCTTAGTACTTCTTGATTTTCTTCTCTAACTTTCTTCTCTAACTTCTCTAACTTCTCTAAGTAGACTTTTGGATGCTACTATTTGGGACATTATGCTATACCTAAAGGGTAACTGTAGAATCATTTGATGGGTATAACTTCCTCAGATCATATTTGGGAGATTTTAGATGGGAAAGTTCCTCAGATTGCAAAATCTGAGGGTATTTTCATGACAAATATCCTCCCTATTTACTAAGTGATTCATTGTGTCTAAAAGATAAACATTTCAAAAGTAGAGGAAAATGAACCTCTATGTAGCTGCCCTTAGCTTAATGTTATTCTTTCTGGATGACTTTTGTTGTGTGTGGGTTTTTTGTTGTTATTGTTGTTGTTTTTTGTGGTCATTATGTCCTAGAGTTTGAAGAAATGGGTGAATTTTTCCCTCACATAATTTATTTAAGTTCTTGCTTCAGAACATTCAGCCTCTTCACCTTTGACAGCTTGGTAAGCATTTTGTAGCATAAAGTAAGCAATATTTTGTTGTTGTTGTTTTTTTAACTCATTAATGTGGGGTAAATACTGCCGAGACAGTGTCAACAATGGTATCCTGTGTATAGTAGACACTCCAGAAATGAAGTAAATGAATAAATAGCCCAAGGACCAATGGTTTCAATATCAAACACTAGAATAACAATTATTCTGCTAGATATGTATCAGAGTAGATATTTTGAGATTGAGGATTTGCTGGTACGTCCCAAATTCAATTTTTTGGAGAATTCATAAAGTTAAAGTATGCTTGCTTAAGGTAGTACTTTAAAATAATCACGATTATCATTGAATTAATATGACTATAATAAAAACAATAATGATAGTTAACATGAATTGAGTGAGTGCTGTCTAGACATTATATCAATAAACCATTATTGGATATGATGCATATGACAGCTTTATGAATCTAAGACTCTTTCCTACTGTTTATTTCAGGTAAAACCCACACTTATAGAAAAGCAGCAGAAATTTACATCGTTTTTACCAGATGGGCTTTGCTCCCCAAACTGTATTTTCAACTTATACCCTTGATGGCTAAGTTTCTATACCTAGTTTGTGTGAGTACAACATGATGCTTGTTTTGCATAGTATGCCTACTTAATTTATTACTATTATTTTTTGTTCAGGATTTTGTGGGTTGAACGGGGTGGAGTTGGGATGATTGTTTATTGAAGAGGCCAAGTTCTAAGGGAGTGGCTGCTATCCAGAAGAAGGAGGGGGTCATCTCAAATACAAGACAGCCTCAGTTTGATCTTTTATTCAGCATACAAGGAGAGGGGAAAGGAGCTCTTATGAACTAACTCCCACAATTTCACATGCCCATTACGATACCAAATGCCAGGGATCCTCCCTGGAAACTCAGAAATTTATCTGAATGGATGTTAGGTTCAGATTGTACATGTCAACATTTTTCAAGATGGAGTATATATCCTAGCCAATTTTGTCTTCTTTCATCAACCCCTGCCTCTTTGATCATTACCAAAAAAAAATAGAAAATGTCTAAGTGCAGACTGAGCAAATACTAACTCTGCCTCTCTACTTTAGAAATATTATTATGACTTTATCTGTTTTACAGGCTAGCGGGATATAGTACATCACCTGTAGAAATCAAATATGGTCAAATCCTCACCAATCAACTTCACAGATGTAAACCATCAAATCACGAATTGTTAGAGCTATAAGAACATTAGATCTAATATAATTAATGTCATTTATTTTGCAGAGGTAGTCCTCCATAGTCCAAAAATGGTAAAATGATTTTCTCGCTTAAGGAAGCATAGTATCACTTTCATTGATACGTGTTGTTTCATGTGAAAACACATTTTATTTGATACCCTCAAAATAAGATTTTGAACAGTTATTTATTGATATAGTACAGTAACTCACATTCTCTTTATGGAGGATAAAATCTTTTAAAATTTACCACTATCTTCTGTATGTTTATAATTATCCGTATCATGCTGCAGTATTTAACATTAAACACAGTTTTATTTCTATTGGTTTCCTTGAAATGAACAATTTTCTTCCTGTTGCTACGGAAACAGATTTTTTTAAATAGATGCAATGTAACATTGGTGTCATGGTAAACTTTAGGTCTGTCAATATCTTGAGAGTAAGCAGTTTGCTTTAATCAAAATGAATTGAAAATTATTCTGAGCATGTACAAATGCAGTATTTCAGTGATACACATTTCTTCTGGTGAGGACTTGTTTTCTTTATCTACTTTATTCAAAGTCAACATAAGATATTTTATATGTGCTTTTGTTATATAGAGTTTATGTTTTTATAATCCTAGCTTACTATATAAGTTTAATAAAAAGTAACTTTTAACAAAGCAGTAATAATTATGGTTAAAAACAAACAAAAAACTTAAGAATCAAGTGAATCTTCATTCTGAATGGTCTTGGTATTATATTTTTAAAGAAAAGGTAAACGTGAATGATATGATTTATTCTTTATTTCACTAGCTCAAATTTTTCTTATGAAAATAAAAGAGGGCTCAGATATTTGGAGAGCAGACTATCTTAGGCCAACAGCAAGAAACCCTCTTTTTTTGCTAATTATAGCTCAATACAGAAAAAAAAAAAGGAATTCATAGTTTGTAAGAAACACTTTCTATAAGTTTATTAAAAACTATTTTTATTAGCAATATTTACAAGCCACTAAAATGTTACTTCTTTGATATCTTTGAGAAGTAGTAACATGGTAACAGCTGATTAATTATTTAATTTTAACTAAGATCTAGACTATATTATGAAATGAACAGGCCTCTTTAAGATGTAGCTTATTTACTTACTGGCTTAGAGGTTTTTAGAGTATCTGGTTGTCTGAATATATCTTTTTAAAGGGGCAAAGTGTCTTCCTTTCACAGCATCTGAAATGGTAGCATAGTGTTCAGGGGTCCTAGTAGTTGAATTAAAATAGTTTCAGGGGCCACACAGATCCCAGCAATGCTGGATCCCCTGGAATTACAACAGGGGCATTGCTCAGATCTTCAGGGAAATTGGGCTGCATTTGTGAGAGACAGGAGAAAAATAGTCATGGTGTTTGCTTATTTATGGGTCAGCAGGCAGTAAAACTTATCTATTTTATTTTTTTAATTCAGGAAAATCTGGGGTTTACTCATAATATTACCAGTTTGGGAAATCAGGAAACCTGAATTTGAGTTTTGTATGTTTGTATATATTTAATCCTGTATTGTATGAAGTTTTTGGTTTATATGTCTAGCTCTTGGGGACATGCAGGTTTTATTTATACTTTTCTATGTCTTTTTTCACATTCAGCACTAATGAACATCATGAAGTATTCCTTTCTATCCTGTGTGCAATACAATAGCTTGGAGACAATAAAATGATTTATGCATCTCAACATATTTGCATAGGAAATGTCCTGTACATATGACAGACATTATGTTTGTGCAGTAAAAAAAAAGGGTTATTGTGTATTTTATTTGTGTTGTATCAAATTTTTTCTGAATAAAGCTTTTATAATTGAGGTAAGAGAGGTGTCTGCGTGTGTGTGTATGTTTGTGTGTGTGTGTGTCCACGTGTGTTGATGCGATTGTTGTTGTTTTTTTCTTGGATAATTATTATAAGGTTAAAATAATAACTAAATAGACCAATCAAATCAATTGTGCATTTAAAATTTGCTGAGTTGTAGAAGAATTGTTCTAAATATGTATTCAATGACAATGTTCATACAAAATCTATTATAAAAACATATTATATTTCCAAAGCAATAGACCTACTATTAGAAACATTAAATAACTCAAAATAATACAGACCATTTCTGCATCTTTCCCCTTGAGTTAATACAAAACTTAGTCTATGTGATTTTCCCTACAAATAATCATGTTCTGCTAGTGAATGTAATTAGGGGCTCTATACAATGCCTTAAAATTAGGAAATTATTATTTGTTTTATTAATGAATTTGTATACTTGTAGGTTTAAGGACAAAATTTAGAATCACTCGAAGTCTAGTTGAACAGAAGTCCTATAACTAAGGATATACAGAAAAAATCACCTTGAGACTGGTAGGAGGGGTAGAGATGTGGAATGTGTTAATCCCATACCCATGCATGGCCATTAAAAATTAGGAGGGTTTATCTCGGTTGCTGAGGTTCCCCTGAAGAGCAAGGTGTCTCAGACCCACACAAGACTCCCAAACCCAGAGTTCAAGTGCTGGGAAGAGAAAGCTCCACAACTTCTGGCCATGAAAACCAGTAGAGATTGTGGCTGAATGAGATCGAGGTCAAGGGGAGTCTCAAGTATTCCTCTTAAAGGGACCATACACAGACTCACTCTGACAGAATCACTTGCTGTGTGCTCTAGTGCTAGGACAACAGCTTGAAAGATACCAGGGACATACAGACAGGAACTGAGTCACTTGGCTCTTGGCGAGGGCTGGAGAGTGAGTTTTGTCATAGACACAAGTGCTGGAAGAAGCAATTGTTCCTTTGTGACCTCTCCCTTCACCCAGTGTGCAGGCACAGGTGGGTGCCATATCTGAGTCTCCATCAACCTGGCTATTACTGTTTGCCCCTCGCTGGTGATTCCCTGAGACCCCACCCCACCCAAGTTGAGGGGCCACCCAAGTCGCTACAGTGGCTATGGTCTGATGGCTTATGTTGCAGACTTTTCTAAAATCTCTCAAATGTTCACAAACCCCAAACAAGCAGCATCTGGCCTCTGTATTCCTTGTACTTCTTGCTGAGCAGCCCTAAACCCAGTACTAGTGGCAGCCAGCCTCGGTTTACAGCTTGGCCTCTCACAGGAGTGTGTGGCAGTCATTTATGGATTACTTTGGAGCTCATTTTAGGTAACTCTGGGCAGTGGATACACTGCAGCTGAACTTCACCTATAGCAAACCCCTCCCAGGAGGCCCCAGAACCAACAACCCTGGTAGCCAGCTTTGGACTACAATAGAGCAACACCTGATAAGCCCCACAAGCAGCACACCCAAAAAGTGGTCTCAACAGGCACCACAGCCCCACTAGGGCAAATTCCACTCTGTGGGGTCAGCAACCTCACACAGCAGCTTATATAGTATGGTTGTGGTCAATCCTCAGTCTGTCAGCTTGAGGGTCAATCCCACCCACTGACATGCCAACAGCAATCAAGGCTCAACTATAACAAAAGGACACATACAACCCACACAAGGGACACTCCTGGAATACCAGGCTCAGCTGATCAGGGAAACTGCACCACTGGGTTCCATAAGACACCAACTAAATAAGACCACAGTGCCAAGACTGGAAAATGTAGCAAATCCACTTAATACTTAGAAATGAACACAGGGAGTCTGCAATAATGAAGACACAAAGGACATGTTCCAAATGAAAGAACAGGAGAAAGTTCCAGAAAAAGAACTAAATGAAATGGAGGCAACTAATCTCACAAATACGCAGTTCAACATACTGGTTCTAAGAAGGCTCAAGGAAGTTAGTGAGAACTTCAACAAGAGATAAAAAGATAGTAAGCATTAAAAAAGGACATAGAAACCCTAAAAAAGTTGCAGTCAGAAATGAATAATACAATAACTAAAATGAAGAATACACTAGAAGGAATCAACAGCAGAATAGATGAAGGTATCAGAAAATGCCCAATCAAAACAGCAACAAGAAAAAAGATTTAAAAAAAAAAATGAGGATACTTCAAAGGGTCTCTAGGACAACATCAAGCATGCATCACAGGGGTACCAGAAGGAGAAGAGAGAGCACAAATAATTGTAAACCTATTTAAAGACATAATGATTAAAAACTTCCCTAACCTGGTGAAGGAAATAGACACACAAGCCCAGGAAGCACAGAGTCCAAACAAGATGAACCCAAAGAAGCCCACACCAAGACACATCATAATTAAAATGGCAAAGGTTAAAGACAAAGAGAGACTCTTAAATTTAATAATAAATAAATTAAAAAAAACATCAAAAGAAAAGCAGTTAGTTACCTATAAGTGAGCACCCATAATATTGTCAGATGATTTCTAAACAGAAACTTTGCAGGCCAGAAGGGATTAACAAGAAATATCCAAAGTGATGAAAAGAAAGGACCTACAACCAAGATCACTCTAGTCAGCAAAGATATCATTGAAAATTGAAGGAGAGATAGAGCTTCCCAGATAATAAAAAGATAAAGGAGTACATCACCACCAAAACAGTATTACAAGAAATGTTAAAAGGACTTCTTTAAGAAGAAGAAATGGAAAAGAAAAAAAAAAGTAAAAAAGCATAGACATGAATAATAAAAAGCCAATAACTACATATCTATAGTCACTTTCAATGTAAATGGATTAAATGTTGCAATCAAAAGACATAGGGTAGCTGAATGGGTAAGAAAACAAGACCAGTACATACGCTATTTACAGGTGACCCACTTCAGATCAAAAGACACACACAGGCTGGGAGTAAAGAGATGAAAAAAGATATTTTATGTAAATGAAAACAAAACTAACAAAAAGCAGTTGTAGCAATACGAATACCAGACAAAATCGATTTTAAAACTAAAGCTTTACAGAAACAAAGAACCAAGTAATCCCACATCTGAGCATTTATCCAAAGTAACCCAAAACTTTATTTCAAAAAGACATGTGCATCCATAAGTCCATTGCAGCATTATTTACAACAGCCAAGACGTGAAGGCAGCCTGGGTGTCCGTTAATGGATGAATGGATAAAGGAGAGGTGGTACAATGGAATATTACTCAGCCATAAAAAAGACTGAAATCTTGCCATCTGCGAGAACATGGATGATAATGAAGGGTTTTCTCAGACTGGAGTAAGTCAAACAAAGAAAGCAAAATGCCATATGATTTCACTTATATGTGGAATCTAAAGAACAACTAAACAAACAAAACAAACTTATAGATACAGAAAACATTTCAAGGGTTGCCAGATGGGAAGGGGCTTGGAGGGATGGTGGTAAAGGGGAAAGGATTAAAAAGAACAAATTGGTAATTACCAAATAATCATGGGGATGCAAACTATTGCATAAAGAATAAAATGGTCAATAGTACTGTAATAACTATATATGATGTCAGATGGTTACTAGATTTATCAAAGAATCATCTTATTAGTTATATAAATGTCTAATCACTATGTTTTACACCCGAAACTAATACAGTATTGTATGTCAACTGTAATTTAAAAAAAATTAAAAAGATGAACAATATATAAAGTAAAATAGATTTGATTTCTTAGAAATCTCTGCTGCTCTCTCACTGCCCTGGACACCCCACTTTCAGTGCTGCACTTACTCTCTTTCATGGCGTCTCTCTCTGGCTTCACTCTTCCTTCCCCTCTGCCTACGTATCAGGTCATGATATAAACTGTAGCGCCCCAAAAGTGGCAGCTGAAGAAAACTTACTCTCATCAGACAGTCAGTTTGGTTTGAAGCCTGTGTATTACTAGCCAGAAAACCTTAGGCATGCCCAAAAAATACCTCAGAGACTGCATCCTCTCATTTGTAAGAGAAAGAGAAAAAAATAAAACTTACTTGTTGGTAGGTTATCTATAAAAAGCCTGGGGCATAATGTTTGGCACATAATTAAATGCAATAAAAGATAGCTACGTGCTCATGATGATGGTGATGATGGTAATGATTTATGCACAAAGAGAAAAAGACCCCCTAGATAAATCAAAGGCTTGTGAAAACTTGGAATTAATTCCTGTGTGAAAGATTCAATTGAGAAAAACGAATTATTAAAAGATTAAGATAAAATCATTCTAGGCTGATTTTAGACAAGAGTTATCTTTCCATTCCAGAAAAGAAAAGATACTGAGGTTTTCAGAGAGAAGGAGCTCAACAAGCTTTTCATTAAATTATTGAAATTATGAGAACAGGGCCCTGGGGTGCAGTAATTCTATATTGTTCTAGGAGCTGAGGGCCATTTTCATTCAGCACCACACTACCCCACAATATTTACCCATCCTACAATGATGTTAGTCAATCTATTGCTTTAAACGTATGCATGTTAAAATAGTCTTTGCCTTAATGATATTAGAATAACAGAAAGTTGGGGGTGGACAGTGTATTTGGGTAAAAGATGTCATGAGGGAAAGAATAAGAAAAATGCCTTCAAATATTTTGAAATTAACAAAAAGAAAATATTTTTATGCTACAAAGAGAGTTCTGTCTTTTTGTGTACAATTCATTGTACTAATAAGGGTTTTATATACTTACATACCAAACTTGTTAAAATCAAAACGCACTTTGAATGAGTACTAGTAACAAAATAAAAATAAAAATAAATAAGAAAGAAAAGAAAAGGAGATAACAGCTAAAAACTAGCATCTGCATTCACAAAACCTAGTAAAATATAATAAAGGTGACTATATAGAGAGGCCAAATAACCTACAGACACAGTTTATATTGTTATGGTGACAAACTAATTATGCTTTTCATTATAGGCCTATATATATCAAGTAAAACTCCCTACAGAACAAATTTTATATAAATATTTTCTATGTGTTAAAATTGACATTTGAATTTTAATCCATTTTTAAAGGCTCCTGGAATTCATTTTAATTTGTTCTCTGTAAATATTTTTTCCCTTATATTAGGTTTTGAAGTCTGTTTCCATAGAAACAATTCCATCAAGCAAGGGCTTGAGCTTTTCTTTTTTAACATAAAAGAGGCTTGACCTTCTCTCTTCCTATAGTGATATAAGCGATCAAAAATAGCACGCAAAACAATTTAGAATGAAAACTGATGTTTACAATGTAACCTCTGTGGTCCATAGCCACAAAATTCATGAAATTGTCCTTTGATGGTTTATCTCTATAATTCTTAGATTAGAGGCTGTTGTGACAATGTTCCTTTTCTCTTTTATTTTTTCCCTCTTTCCGTTGGTCCCTCCTTCCCTTTTTTCCAGATTTAGTTTTCTATGGCTGCTGTAATAAATTACTACAAACTAGGTGGCTTAAAAGAGCACACATTTGTTTTCTTTTATAGTTCTACAAACAAAAGTTCTGAAACAGTTTCACTGGTAGAGGTGAGGGCAGCTATCTATCTATCTGTAGGCTGCAAGGGAAAATCCTTTTCCTTGGCTGTAGGCCACCTGCATTCCTTGACTGATGACCCTTTCCTTGAATTATTCCACCACTTACTGCTGTGGCCACTTCTACCATCTCACTTCTCTACTCAGTTCCTTGTACTAGAACCATTGTGATTACATTCCAGACACCTCCATGAACCAGGATAATCTCCTCACCTCCTCACCTATAATTTAATCACATCATGAAAGACAGTTTGCCATAAAAGGCAACATTTATAGATTCTGGGGATTAGAACTTTTCTTTCTTTGTTTCATGTATTTCAAGTCATTGTTTGTACAGAAACAAAGACAACATTGTTTGTAGTTTTAGTTAATGAATATAGACAAGTAAAACTTCCCACAACTAAAGACTCAACTTCAAGGAAGGCTTGAAAACGACTGAGGTGGGTCACAGTTGCTAGCATCAAAAAAATACCAGTTGTTAGATGAGCGGCGGGGGAGGTGGGGGATAAGGGGAAAGGTGAAGGGATTAGGAAGCATCTGGTAACCACAAGATGGCCTCAGGGTTTTTTGAAAATTAATTTAGGGAACGTATTCAATAATGTTGTAAAGATTTTGTTGGGTATCCGATGGACATGCGTCCTATTTGGGAGACCACCTCAGGGATACTGTGGATGCCTGATCATGGCATTGTACACCAGAAGCTAAAGATTAATGAATGCCAACTATAATTTTATATATACAATGTGATGGCTCGGTGTGAGGTGGAAGGGATAGTGGATAGGGGGAGGGGGGTTTCCAGTGTGAGGGATATAAATGATAAACGTCTAAGTATTACCTTGTCTTGTACACCTGAAACTAATAAATTAAAAAAACAACAACAACAAAAAGAAAACACAAAAAAACAGATAACTTGTTCAGTACATTTTTAGAGACCATCATAACCGATTTTAATATTTGCATAATGCCTTAAATATTTTCATAGAATTAATGCAATACAACAATGAGGCAGATATGATTATGGAGTTTTCCTGGTCAGAAAATTAAGGTCCCATGAGGCTAAGCCCATACAGAAGCTTACACAACCTGGGAGGTACCACTAGGGCTTTTTATCACTGCATTTAGAGGGTTAGGCTGTGAAGAGTACAGGTTATTTCTTCTTCACTCATGAGAATTGCATTGTGCAAATGAATATAATAATGCAAACTTTAGAAGTATATGCTTTGTTTTTCTTCAGGAATCTAAGATATTTTTTTTTTCTATTGTCGTTTTGTTCTCTATTTCATTTAGTTCTGCTCTGATTTTTATTATTTCCTTTCTTCTGCTGACCTTGGGTCTCCTTTGTTCTTCTTTTTCTAGTTCCTTAAGGTGTAATGTGAGGTTATTTATTTGGGATTTTTCTTGTTTCTTTGAGATAGGCCTGTAATGATATAAATTTCCCTCTTAAAACTGCTTTGCTGCATCCCCAAAATTTCGGTAGGATGTGTTTCCATTGTCATTTGTTTATATGTATCTTTTGATCTCTCCTCTAATTTCTTCTTTGACCTGGTCGTTCTTCAAAAGTATGTTGTTTAATCTCCATGTATTTGTGTTTTTTGCTGCTTTCTTTTTGCATATGATATCCAATTTCAAAGCTATTATAATGCTTAGGTTTCTGAATCATATGCCAAATTTCTCTTTACTCAGAGGAGCTTGGTTTTTGCTCTGCTTGCTTTGGTTTTTAAAAACAAAACAAAAACCCTTATAAGTAAATATTTGATAATTCTCCAAATGTTTAACAGAAAACAAAAATGAATGGTGATCCCACCACTAAGAAAACTGTTTTTCTTTATTTTTGGTATGATTACTTCATGTCTTCTACATTTTTAAACAAATATATTTGTTGTTTTTCTTCCTGCCAAACTGAGAATGCATTCTGACCTTCTGTTTTTGTTCTGTAATATTAGAAACTTAAAATGGTTATAAATGTTTGCTTATTATTATATAGCTTTATTCTTTTAGATAACTGTTTTTTGTATGTACACATTCAATTATTTTTGGGATTTAAAACTAAAACTAAAGTCACTTGCTCAAATATGATTAAGGGTAAGATTCTATTTTCAAAGTGCTAACCACTATCCATTAGAATCCCTCCAGCAGTTATCTGTAAACATCCAATTCTTTGGCATTTTGTCAATGTTGGATATACAATTTTCAATATTTTCCATTAAATAATATAAAGTGTTATTTCTTTGTTATAATTTACACTTATTGGTTAACATTAGGATGAACTTCCTCATTGGCCATTTTCTATCTATTATGAATTGTCTGTTTATATCCTTAGCACGTGTCTATTTGTTGAATTTTAAAATTAACATTATGAATTACTTTAAATAACCTCTGCTATGTAGTGTGCAGAAAGTTGTAAATGTTAATGTCAACAGTTAAAAACTCCTATTTTTTTATTTTTAAAAAAGAAAAAAACACACACTCATCTTTGGTTGGTCTAGTTTTTAAGTTGACCAACAATAAATGATTCTATTTTCATATTGTATTAGATTGGTGCAAAAGTAATTGCTATTTGAGTAATATGCCCATTTAAACTATTTTGATTCTTCCAATCCATGAGCATGGAATGTCTTTCCATTTCTTTGTGTCTTCTTCAATTTCTTTGAAAAATGTCATTGTTTTCAGGTCTTTCACATATAGGTCTTTCACATCCCTGGTTAAGTTTATTCCTAGGTATTTTTTTCTTTTTGCTACAATTGCAAAAGGAATTTTTTCTTTTCATTTCTTTTTCTGATATTTCATTGTTAGTATATAGGAATGCAATGGACTTGATTTTGTAGCCCGCAACTTTATTGTATTTGTTGATTGTTTCTAGTAGCTTTTTGAGGGAGTCTTTAGGGTTTTCTATGTAGAGCATCATGTCATCGGCAAAGAGTGACAATTCAACTTCTTCATTCCCAATTTGGATGCCTTTTACTTCTTTCTGTTGCCTGATTGCTCTGGTGAGGACTTCCAACACTAAGTTGAAAAGCAGAGGTGATAGGGGACAGCCCTGTCGTGTTCCTGAACATAGAGCAAAAGGTTTCAATTTTTCACAGTTAATTATGAGATTAGCTGAGTGTTTGTCATATATGGCCTTTATTGTGTTAAGGTATTTTCCTTCTATACCTATTTTTATTAAGTGTTTTAATCATAAATGTATGTTGTATCTTGCCAAACGCTGTTTCCGTATCAATTGATATAACCATATGATTTTTGTCCTTTATTTTGTTTATGTGATGTATCACCTTGATGGATTTACACATGTTGAACCATCCTTGGGATAAACTCCATCTGGTCGTGATGAATAATCATTTTATTGCATTGTTGCATTCGTTTTTGTTTTAAGATTTTTGCATCTGTATTCATCAGAGATATTGGTCTTTACTTTTCTTTTTTTGTGTTATCGTTAACAGGTTTTAGTATCAGAGTAATGTTAGCCTCATAAAATGAGGTAGGGAGTACTGTTTCTTTAATTTTTTGGAAGAGTTTGAGCAGAACAGGTATTAGACCCTCTTTGAAGGTTTGGTAGAATTCACTAGTGAAGCCATCTGGTCCCGGACTTTTGCTTTTGGGAAGGTTTTAGATGAGTGATTCAATTTCCTTATTGGTGATCGGTCTATTTAGATTTCCCAGTTCTTCATGATTCAGCCTTGGAAGGCTATATGTTTCTAAGAACTTGTCCATTCCTTCTAGGTTATTGAATTTGGTGGCATATAGTCCTTCATAGTATTCTTGGATGATCTTTTGTATTTCTGTGGCGTCCGTAATAACTTCCCCTTTTTCATTTCTGATTTTGTTTATTAGTGTCTTCTCTCTTTTTATTCTAGTGAGTCTAGCCAGAGGTTTGACAGACTTAATGCAATTCGCATCCCATTTTTTCATTCTATTTCTTTAAAAAATCCCAATGGCATTTTTTAAAGAAATAGAATAAAAAAATCATCAGGTTTGTTTGGAACCACAAAAGACCCCGAATAGCCAAAGAAATCTTAAGAAAAAGACCAATCCTGGAGGTATCACACTCCCTGACTTTAGCTTGTACTACAGGGCAACAATAATCAAAACAGTATGGTATTGGGAAAAAAAAAAAAAAAAAAAACAGACACGTAGATCAATGGAAGAGAATTGAGACCACAGAAATAAAACCACATAAATATGGACAAGTATTTGTTGACAAAGAAGCAAAAAAAAAAAAACATACAGTGGAGAAAAGACAGCCTCTTCAATAAATGGTGCTGGCAGAATTGGAAAGCCACGTGCAAAAGAATGAAACTGGACTGCTATCTGTCACCATGTACCCAAAATTAATTCAAAATGGATCAAAGACTTAAGCATAAGACCTGGAACAATAAACTGCATAGAAGAAAACATACATACTAAACTTATGGACCATGGATTCAAAGAGCATTTTATGAATTTGACTCCAGAGGCAAGGGAAATAAAAACTAAAATAAATAAATGGCACTATATCAAACTTAAAATCTTCTGCACAGCAAAAGAAACCCTCAACAAAATATAGAGGCAATCTGTTGAATAAGAGAAGATTTTTGAAAACAGTGTTTCTGATAAGGGGTTAATATCCAAAATATACAAGGAACTCATACATCTCAACAACAAAAAAAACAAACAACCCAATTGAAAAATGGGCAGAAGACCTGAAGAGACATTTCTCCAAAGAGGACATACAAATGGCAAACAGACATATGAAAAAATGCTCAACATCACTAATCATCAGAGAAATGCAAATAAACACCATAATGAGCTGTCACCTCACCTCATTTAGAATGGTTATCATCAAAAAACATAGCCCTCTCTAGTGCCTCTGACCAAGTCATGCTCTCCTTCTGTTCTCTCTCATAGTACATTACATTACTTCATAGGACATCAACATTTTAATTATAATTTGTGTTAGATTTTATTCATCATTTGACTTGCCCTCACATATGCCTAACTCATGGAAAGATTATATATATATATATATATGTATATATATATATATATATATATATATATATATGTATATATGTACATATATATATATGTACATATATATACATACACATACATATAGACATATATACATATATACATTTATGTATGTAACATAAGGAATAGCTGTCATTATAATAATTTTTACAGTGTGCAAAATTTTTACAGTTGCATTATTTAGCATTCAATAAAAATTGACTTGATACAAAAATAAAATGTTTCATGGGTACATTGAATAGAAAAAATTAACAGATTTCTAACTCACTCTTTATTGATAAAAATCATAGAAGAAAAACTACAATAGATGCACAAAGAAATAACTTTTAAATGGGAAAGATGCCTAAGACAGAAAAACTCAGTCTTATTTAATATAGAACTATTGTATTAGAACAATAAAAAAATATATGGTTGGTTATTTTTTGTAGAAGACTTTATTGCCTTTTCCTATTATAAACTGTTTCCTATTATAAACTGTATAGTTTTTACTGGTCAAGAAAAATAGGTTTATTACATAGTTATTAAACTTGTAATGTTTCACAGGAAACTGATATAGGGAATGGTAAAAGAAAACAAAACACAATTTTGGTATGATTTACTTGGAAATCATTAGATTTTATTGTACTCCAAAACATATTAAATATCACCTCTTATCTTTACCTCAGTGTTGGCAAAACATAATAGTTTTAGATGAAATTGTAGATCATTGAAACTTCCAATGGGATAGAATTAACTGTTCATTTAATGAGCTAGTAGTGAACACAGAATTCTAAGTAAAATGCACTGTTATGCAACTTCTGCCTCTGACTGATAGTGGGTTTGTGAAGTTACAAAAGTGAAATATGCACTTTAAATCTCAGTTTTCTGTAAATGGATGGAAAAATTAGATACCCTGCAGAGACTTGTTTTGGGTTTTCAATGAGATAAGGCTAAATGCTAAGCACATGGCCTGGGACAAAAGCACTTAGAAAAATGAGCTTTCAGAAAGCTTCAAGGTGTGTAAGATTTCTTTTGACTATGAGATACCGTTAACGTACATGTAATATAATACTGGGTGCATTTTTTATTTTATTAGTTTCAGGTGTCCAAGACAAGGTAATACCTAGAGAACATTATGTTAAGTGAAATAAGCCAGAAAGAGAAAGACAAGTACCATATAATCTCACTTATATGTGGAATCTAAAGAAAAGAATAAGTGAATGAACTAATCAGAAACAGTTCTGGGGACAAAGAGAAAATACTGGGTGCATTTTTATTAGCCACAATGTTTTTCCTAATTTCAAAAGTTATATCTGGGTCTTTCTTGTTTACTATTATTAATCTATTATAGACTTTTCACCTACATTCTCTAATATAGGCTTTTGCTATTTATTTTTTCTAAAATAATGTGCAATCTTTTATGTCACTATCTTTGCTTATATTTATATTCTCTTAGAAGGCTATTGTATAGCCTTATATTTTTAAAATAATTACATCCATAAAAATTGTGTTCATATAATTCTACTTCTTGGAATATTTCTTTTAAGATTTGATTAAACTAAGCATTTTCTTAAAAAGAAGTAAGTTTTAAGAAAAGTAACAGATAATACACCTAAGACATGAGTTTAGCCTGACATTTTTACACACCTACCTAATTTTATCTTTTGATTTGAAAAGTTTTGAAGACATTTATGAGAACGTTAATATTTACTGCATATGTATCACTAAAATCAAGTCAATTCAGTTATAAATTGGTCTGTGAAGCCACCACGAATAGCCTTGTTAATCAAGTATTCATATCTATCACACACAGTATCCAAGTTTTCAAGAGTTAGACTGTACCAAAATGTACATAAAACAAGATGTCTTCTGAAGATATTTTTTTGCTTGATAACTTATTTCAACATTTCATATTCATATCATCTAAAAAAGTAATTAATTGCCATTGATAATTGACAAGAATTTAATTGTTACTTTGTAGTATAAGGCAGGAAATGCTAGTTCATAAAGAAATCTGCCTAATCAAATGTTATAAATAGAGATTTTATTTTATTTTAATTTCTATCATTAGGCTTTGTCTTCCTGAAGAATTTCTATAAGTCATATGATTTGTCTATGCATGACTATATATGCTTTTAAGTAGTCTATAGGAAAATAGAAGCATATGTGTAACCTTTAAACTTGACATAATAATATTCAATATTAATTGCACAAAACAATGAAACAAATATTACAATAGCAGATGTATGAATTTTTGTTGAACATAAACTTATAGAAAATATGATTTTTAAGGTTGATAAAAAACTTGAAATGCTTCTAAATTTCACTAATGATGTGTTTAACTTTGCATTTGATTAGTGTCCCATTAATACACCTTACAAGCTTACAAATTACTCATCCAGGTACTTTGTTCTTTTGGAGAGCAAATTAAGTAGTTATGGATAATAATGATATTATTCAAAGACAATAAGAAAGTAAACATTTTAAAATCAAGTTATCTTGAGGCAAGGTAAGAAAAGTAAAATAATTGTTATGTTGGTAATTCATATGCATTAAATTCTGGATTTCTAAGGCACTCTGATAAATTCTCTGTTTAGCAATTTTAGAATTGGGTGAAGGGAATTAAGAAAATTATGTTTACAAGTAAAGAATCAAGGAACAATTTAAAATAATCACTTGTCTTTCTATAGCATATTTCTTTGGCAACATGTTCCAAGTCAAAAAGTAAATGTTTGTAGTTGTATATAGGGGTCTCTGAGGCTATATTGCGAGACAAAGCATCCACAGAGAGCTTGACCAGATCTTCTGTTTATATTTAGGAATCTGTTAGGAAGTATCTTGTTGCAATTTTATTGTTGGAAAAAAATATGCTTGCTTGGATTAAGTTCTCTACAATAGAGTATGTTCAGTATTATTGTCAATAGACAATGCTTGAATTTAGATTATAATGTACAATTTTAAACATAATTATAATTTTTCAGGAGATCACTGATTATCATTTACATTGATTATTTTTTATCCTTAAAGTTTAATACAATAAGCAAATAATGGATGTTTATGTGCTCTGACATGTATTGGCATGGGTAAGCAGTTAAACATAGTGTTAACTGATTAGAAAATTAAGAGAAGATTGACATGTAGAGTCGTTAATATTTGTTCTATTGCATACATCTACCTAGTAGTGAGTCACAGAAAAACGAATATATATTAACTGCTATCCTAAATACAAGATACTATTTCTACTTATGCTGCTTTGTCTAAGTCATTTTTAACATTGTCTTCAATAGTACATTATCATCTAAGTATAAATAAGAATGTCATAGTTTAATATGGGACTACATCAAGAGTGAAAAGTTTTTCTCACAGCAAAGGAAATCCTCAGTAAAACAAAAAGGATCCCACTGAATGGGAGAAGATATTTGTCAATGAGCCATCTGATAAGGGGTTAATATGCAAAATGCATAAAAAGTTCATTCAACTCAACACCAAAAAAACCCCAAACAACCCAATTAAAAAATGGGCAGAAGACATGAAGAGACATTTTTCTAAAGAGGACATACAGATGGTAAACAGAGATATGAAAATATGCTCAACATAACTAATCATTAGAGAAATGCAAATAAAAACCACAATGAGATACCACCTAACCCCAGTCAGAACAGCTGTCAGCACTAAATCAACAAACAAGTGCTGGCGAGGATGTGGAGAAAAGGGATCCTTCATACACTGCTGGTGGCGTTGCAGATTTGTGCAGCCACTATGGAAATCAGTATGAAGGTATTTCAAATAACTGGAAATGGAACTACCTTCTGACCTAGCAATTTCACTTTTAGGTATCTAACCAGAAAAATCCAAAACACTAATTCGAAAAAACTTTATGTACCCCTATGGTTATTGCAGCACTACTCACAATAGCCAAGACATGGAAACAACCAAAATGCCCATTGGTAGGTGACCAGATTAAGAAACTGTGGTACATTTATACAATGGAATATTTATTGCACAGCCATAAAGAAGAATGAAATCTTACCATTTGCAACGATATGGATGGACCTAGAGAACATTATGTTCTGTGAAATAAGTCAGACAGAGAAACACAAATACCACATGATCTCACTTATATGTGGAATCTAAAGAATAGAATAAATGAACAAACTAATCAGAAACAGTCTCAGAGATATAGAAAAAAAAAAAAACCTGAGGGTTGCTAGATGGGAAGGGGGTGGGGATGAGGGTGAAGGTGAGGGGATTAGAAAGCACAACTGGTAACCACAAGATTTCCATGGGGATACTAAAGACAGTTTAAGGAATGTATTCAATAATGTTGTAAAGATTTTGTACGGTATCCGATGGACACTTGTCTTATTAGGGAGACTACATCAAGGATGATGTAGATGCCTGATCACTGCACTGTACACCTGAAGCTGAAGCTGAGTAACAATGAATGTCAACTACAATTTCATATATATGACATTGTATATAGTGTATATATATGTAAATATATAAATATATATGTATACATGACTATATATATAGACCATATATATATATATATATATATATATATAGTCACGAGATGTGGAGTACAGCATAGGGAATAGAGTCAGTGGAATTATAACAGCTATATGTGATGTCAGAAGGGGTAGTAGATTGGGGGAGAAGGGTTATAACTTTGTGAGGGGTGTAAATGTCTAACTATTACATTGTTTTGTACACCTGAAACTAATAATAAAATACAAGAATGTCATATTTTTCAAAATAAAGTAAATGTTTTATTAAATTAAAAAATCTTAATTTTACCATGAGCCTCAAACACCTGATGTGTTTTTCTAAATTATATTATTTAATCAATTACATTATATAACATTAAGTGGCTAATATTCATAAAGGAAACAAAAAAAGTGAGCAAAACTGATTTTTGACTTTATTAATTTTTCTTCTAAACTGCATAGATTAAATGATAGAATTAATAGTCAAAATAATCTACATATTGTTAAATCAAACATGCATCCACTAAGATATTACAAATATAAGGTCCAGAATCTGGTACAGAAAGGATGAAAATTCTTTGCCAGCAATATTTAGAAATAGTGATTAACTGAAACATTTGGAAAGAGTGCCCAGTTAAAATTTTTACTACTCTCTTTCAGTTATTTTCCTGATTTGGGAGGATTTGACTTCTAGAACTCACTCTGCAAACACATATTCATTTTGTACCAACTATTAACACTTGGATACTATTCTGAGCTCCAGTAACACTAAGGAAAAAGATAATGTGTGTTTCCACAGTTTTAATAAATAGACAATATTTACATAATTCAATAAACACTGGGATTGGGAGATTATGTGTTATACGAGGTCTGACAATTAAGTTCACCACTCATCCTAGAAAAAGTGCTACATACCTCATTGCTGAATATCACTATGGTCACTTTTGAAATACTCCCCTTGGGAAGCTATGCACTGACGCAAGTGCCTAGTCCTCCCTTCAAAGCAATTTTATTTATTTTAATTTATTAGTTTCAGGTGTACAAGACAAGGTAATACTTAGACGTTCATCATTTATATCCCTCACACTGTGAACCCCCCTCCCCCCATCCACTATCCCTCCGACCTCACACCGAGCCATCACATTATATATATAAAATTATAGTTGGCATTCATTAATGTTTAGCTTCTGGTGTACAATGTCATGATCAGGAATCCACAGTATCCCTGAGGTGGTCTCCCAAATAGGACGCATGTCCATCGGATACCCAACAAAATCTTTACAACATTATTGAATAGGTTCCCCAAATTAATTTCCTATGTTTATTGCAGTGCTTTACACAATAGACAAGATATGGAAACAACCGAAATGCGCATCGGTAGATGACTGGATTAAGAAGCCGTGGTACATTTATACAATGGAGTATTACGCAGCCATAAAGAAGAAAGAAATCTTATCATTTGCAACAACATGGATGGACCTAGAGAACATTATGTTAAGTGAAATAAGTCAGAAAGAGAAAGACAAGTACCATATGATCTCACTTATATGTGGAATCTAAAGAAAAGAATATGTGAATGAACTAATCAGAAACAGTTTGGGGGACACAAAGAAAAAAATGAGAGTTGTTAGATGGGCGGGGGGGGTGGGGATAAGGGGAAAGGTGAAGGGATTAGGAAGCAGCTGGTAACCACAAAGCAATTTTTGATTCTCTTACTGGAATGGCCATCAGAGCTGTCGTCGTATTACCCTTGATGTACTGAATGTCATTAAAATGTTTTCCTTTTAATATTCCCTTTATCTTTGGATAAAGAAGTCATTGGGGGCCAGATCAGGTGAGTAGGGAGGGTGTTCCAATACAGTTATTTGGCTAAAAACTCCCTCACAGACAGTGCCGTGAGAGCTGGTGCATTGTCATAATGCAAGAGCCATGAATTATGACAAAAAGTTCGGGTCATCTAACTTTTTCATGCAGCCTTTTCAACACTTGCAAATAGTAAACTTGGTTAACAGTTTGTCCAGTTGGTACAGATTCATAATGAATAAACCCTCTGATATCAAAAAAAGGTTAGTAACATCATTGTGACAAGTTTGCTAACTTAATGGTTAGACCTCATACTATTGAAGCATGGAAAAGGGCCATCACCAAGAATCAGGGTCGGGATACTCCATAAGAAATGAGACTTGCAGGGTGAATAGAGGTTACACAGATAAATTGTGAAGGATGGGAGAGAGAGCTTGAATTAAGGCAAACAGGGTCTACAAACATATAGAAATAGATACTGTCACATTCTCTTACAAAATTTTCTTCTGGGCTGACATACCCATATCCCCTCCTGCTGAGAATGCTCTGCTGTTGAAGTCTTAAATCTGTATATGTTACTGACAATTTCCATCTGGCACAAGGTCTGTCTTACTATGGTTGTGCTACCTCCCAAGGAACTGCTCGTGGCCTGTTACAAGCTGATGTGGGAATACAAATGTCTTACCTCCTCTGAATTCCTAACATCCAAACATTTCTATTCCTAACATACTCTCTTCCCACATATACCCATTACATAAAAAAAAAAAGAAACTTTCACCTAAATATCATCGAGCTACTTCATCAAATTCGATGTTTAAAATTATGGTTTAGCATCTAAAAACTAAAATAAGTTGTTTGCCCAGACTACCTAATATAACAAGATAGAAAATGTTGGATTCTTAAATGGATTTTTGCCAAATGGTCTTTCTTTTAATCTGGTAAAAAATATGCAAAGCCTTGTATCTCATCTGAACTCCTAATAAGGCTAATTCTCTAATATTAGCTTCAGCTTCAGTTATAGTACAGGCTAAATTTAGAGATTTTAAATCCAAAATTATGGGACTCTTATCAATTTAGATTGCTAAAGACAGAGTGCTTTTCTTTTTTGAAACCATATTGCTTGCAATGTCTGCTTTCTGACTAGACATTACTTTCTTGTCTGGAAGTGACAAGAAACAATCAAGACACTCATATATTCTATTTTTCTATAATTGTCACTATTTGTACAGAATTAATCTGTACATGGCCTGGATTCAAAGCTAAAGCATGCCATGATTTGACCAAATATTTCACCTCATGATAAAAGTCACCAATATTTAGATCAAATTGGTCAAGTCCTCTTTAACCAAAGCTCATCTTCTTCACTTAGTCTATTACGTGCAACGTCTTGTAGACATTGCATCAAGTTTTTGCACATTTCTAGTTAGATTTATTCATAGGTAGTTAACTATTTTGGTTGTTATGTCAATAACATCTAGTTTTTCTATTTCTATTTTGTATTTGGATAATGTTTGTATACAGGAAAGATAATTTGACTTTTCATCTTATAATTGGACTTCTTGTTCATCTTGTTGAAATCCATTGTTGATTTCAATAGTGTGGTTGTTGGTTCTTTGGGTATTCCAGGTCTACTATAATATTCCCTACTAGTAACATTTGTGGAATATTTACTTAAGAAAAAAAATTGTTTACCTGTACCTTTAAATACTTTCCTACCTGAAATTTATTTTAACCAATTTAGCATTGCTATAAAAGTTCTTTTCATTTATTATCATTTGTTTGATAATTGTTTTTCTTTCTTTTAATTTTTCATCTTCTGTCATTTTGACTCATTTTGAGCTATGTTTTAATTTCTAAATAAAATCTTAGAGTCTGCCTTTTAATAGCTGAAATGACCTTTTCCCAGTTAGTGACATTACTAATAGTTTGAATTTAGTTTTTGTTTTCTAATTTTATTACTTTGTTTTGTTTCTGTTTTACTCTTTCCAAATTATTATAAAATCATGAAGTTTTCGTATTTTTATTTTCCCTATATTATATTGAAAAGTATGAAATATTTTATCACTTTTAAAGCTTATATCATTTAAATATCTCTGAACTTGAAATGTGTCTATTTACTGATGACATCATATAATGACTGCCAGCCAAATGGAAGTCATGAGAGAGCTGTCCTTACATTTTCATGAATGACCTTTGTCAAACTTCATTTTATCATTACATTAATTAGGTAATGTCCACCACTTGTATCACATATGTTATATTCAGTTATCTAAAATAACTACAAAAATAGTGTGATTCATTGTTGAGATATAAAGTTATTTTGGAAATTAACATGGAAACAGTGAGGTGAAATGTATTTTGTCAGTGAAGCACATATCTATTGTTGGAGCAATAAAAATGATTCCATACTTTCTTACTGAATAACAACCAAGTGCTTTATGGGACCTAAAAAAGAAGAAACCTATTAGTAGATTAAGCTGCTTTATGCTTTGTAACAGAGATATATAAAAAGGACAATTTATCACACACCAAAAAAAGAAAGTACCGACACCAAAACTTATAGGATGGCTGTCAGAAGCTTGGAAACAAATTCTAAACATAATGCTGCAGTACAAATCCTTAAGCTGAAACAGAGTATGCTGTTATATTAAAAAAGTGGGGGTGGGGTGGGGATTTATGTCTCCAGTTTAAAAATTTATATGAAACAATTGGAATTTGAATGTGAAAATGCTTTTAAGACAGGCATTTGCTTCTTATATTTTTCTTTTCATGATTGCAGCAGAAAACTGTGATAAAACATGCTCACAAAAATGTGATATAAAATGATTCTGAAATATTTCAATATATATAAATAAAGATGTTAAGATATAAGAATACATTATGTCACTGACAGCCTATTTTTCTTTTTAATCATGCAAAAATATTGTACATCTTAAAATTAAAGATATAGTTTTGATGATTTACTCTTTGAATTATCACTTTTACATATTTAGCATTTCTTTGTATACTTTTCTAACAAATTGCAGAGTTAATCCAATAGGTAATGTGTGGTTAGAAACAGAAATTAAAAAAAATGACTAATGAATTTTACTCACATTTTAAAAGTTTTCATTAAGTAATATTAAGAAGGTTAAAATGAATTTTACAATTATACAGAAGAAGTTGTACATTTTAGATGTTTGTTTTGTTAGATAACAATAGTTCCTCCCGAACCTTTTAACCATAGTGAGTTGGTAGATTTGAGCAGAAGCTATAGATTGAGGCCTATTTTAGGCTGTCTATTAAAAAAAAACCTTTTGCACATAAGATAAGTGACAAAATCTTATTTGTTTTTTTCAACTGTTGTTTCCCAAAGGGGTGAATTATTTCATGCAGTTAATACCTGTCCTAGAAGCAGTTTGGTGTGTCTGTCTGACTTGAGGGACAGGTATTCACTTGTAGCCTCTAATGTATGATAATTCTGTTTTTCAAATGAAATTCACAACAGCCCCTAAATTCTCTCCAACCCAAAATCTGTGGGACAAGAGGTCTCACCTAGAAAAACATTATATTAGTACCTGTTATACATCCTTTGTTTTGCTTTAACCTCAGAATTATTAACTACTTTCTTCAATTATAACATGGAAAATACTTATGATATGTAAAACAAATAATTTTCACTACATGTTATTCAACTGTGTAGATATAAATGTATGAATTAAAATTTCAATAACCCCTTAATTAACTAAAGTTTGTTCTTACCATAACGCCTTTCTCACTTGCATTCAAACGTAAGTTCACAGCACTTCCCAAGCTACATACTCTGTGAGAGTAATAACCCTTCTACTACCAGTAAATAGCATTCACAACTCCTAGAACTCTAACTTTAAGTTTGGAACAACACATATTACAGTTCCATCAGATGGACCTGGTAATACTTGAAAAGGTTTTCCATTTCAGGATACAATAAAGCCTTCCCAACACAGCGGGGTTTTACAATGGAAATAAATATTCCCCAGGGGGGAAAATCTTTAATATACATGGTACTCCACTCACAGGGAAATTGAACTAATCAATACTATATGTCTCAGATGATACATAATGGTCAAACAAAGGAAACCAAAAAATAAAATAAAATAAAGGAGACTTATGAAACTAAAACGTTGTTGGATAAAGCATAGCCTCCTATAGTTTACTCTTCAAAGCAATGATGATGTTACACAGTTTTATAACTGGTAGTATGTATCTGAGTAAATGTGTAGTATACAAACAAAACACATACACACTCTTAAAGTCATGCATATGCATATATATTTTTGAAATATATTTTGAAAAAATGTTTACCTGTTTTATTTTGTATTTAGAATACATGAAGTAAAAACATTTAAATTGTAATGCTATATCCTATTTTGAACATATTTTGAAATCTCTCTCACATTTCAAAACTATGTCTAACAGACTATGTCTATTTTTTTTTTTATTAACTCACCAGTCTTTGCTTATGTTACAAGCTAAAAAAAATGTAGGAGGAAAAACTACCTTTCTCTTCCGTGTTTACTATATTGTTAACATAATACTATTCTAAATTAAATCCCTAGAAAACAGTAAAGGAATACCCAAAGGTTTTGGATAAACTCAGGATTAAGTCATATTTTTAAAAGAAATATTATATAATAAAAATAAATTTGTATGAGTTTTTAATATACTTTATGTATATTTTTCTTTTCTCTGAGACAAACACCGATGATGTGTTTTCTCTCATCATATCTATGGTATATAATACTTTTGGATGTTGACCATCTTGTTCTAGGGGAAGATTCTCTTTTATTTTCAAAATTTCTTATTTTGTTGCTTATAGAGAATTGTATTTACTTATAGTAATAAGAATATAATTTGTTATAATTATAAAATTATTGAATGATTATATCACTACTGAATGTTTAGAAATAAATAATCATATTATACCTATTGAATTTACAAAACAGTAAAGAAATTAATTAAAAATATTATGTAATGGATAAAAACCATTAAGTATTACTATATTTCCAAACTCTTCAAGAAATATATTAGTGCCAATAATCAGATTATCTTTGGATTATAATGATCATATAAAATGAACTTGACATGAAATTGAGCTTTATTTATGGGGTAAAAAATACTTTTAAGTGTGAGCTTTCTTTTGTTTATATAATACGTAAATTTTTCTGATGCTTCCCTTTCATGCAGAAAAAAAACACAAACTCCTGGTGTTATTTAATATTTGTCTATTTTAGAAAATAGCAGCATGTTTATACATTATTCACTGGGAAGTATTAAACTAGTATTTTTAAATCATATATATGTATATAAATTTATATATATATACACATATATATACATATATATGTTATATAAAAATCTATATATATATACACATATATAGAGAGAGATTTATATATATAAATCTAGCACACAATTTTGTTATTCTTTGTAAAATGACAATGCAGGAATTAAAATAAGAGGTCATTGCACAAAACAAAGGGATTTGCATTACACTTAGACTCAGAAAATATTAGAAAGATTAAATTCACTAAAATATGTTATTTTACTCTAGTCCTATTGTTGCTTTGTACCTAGAAATTGCTTTAATAATTTTTCAGTGACACTTAACCAGGGCAGTTTCAAACCTTTGTATGAGTTTTCAACCTACCAGAGTCTTTGCTGAAGATTCTACCTCAGCTATGGCTGAGAACATTGAAATTATTTGATGTGATTTTCCTCAAGTTGTTTCTTATTTAATTCAAAATGTCTTTTTAAAAATATATTTTAATTACATTTTCTTTAAAAAAATTAATCCAAAATTAATCCAAAATTAACTCCTTTATCATGTCTTTGTTTTATCCCATCACGTATTTTTTAATAAGTTATCTCTACCTCTGTTGTATCTTCCTTTTCATAATCTATTTCCCCTCTGTCAAAAAGACAAAATTTTAAAAGTAAATACAATTAAAAAAAATAAATCAGTCTTTCTTTCCTACTGTTCTTGTGCTAGTAGTCAGTCATTTTTGCTTCTTCAATTGATAAAGCATTTGAAATACTTACATACCTATCATCATTAATTCCTTCTTTTAATCACTCATTTACTTTTTTCACTCTTGTAGACTGGATTATACCCCATATGCTAATTAAACTCTTTTATGTAAGGTAACTAATGAAAGATATATATATATATATATATGTATATATATATATATACATATATATATGTACACATATATATGATACATATGACATATATATGATATATATGTCATATGTATCATATATATATCTTTATATGGATATATATCATTTTATTTTATTTTATTTTTATTATTTATTTATTTATTTATTTATTTATTTATTTATTAGTTTCAGATGTACAAAACAAGGTAATACTTAGACGTTCATCATTTATATCCCTCACACTGTGAGTCCCCGTCCCCCCATCCACAATCCCTCCAACCTCGCACCGAGCCATCACATTATATGTATAAAATTATAGTTGGCATTCATTATTGTTTAGCTTCTGGTGTACAGTGCCATGATCAGGATAGCTATCATCAATAAATCAAAAGGGAATGCTTGTGCACTGTTGGTGGGATTGCAGATTAGTGCAGCCACTATGGAAAACATTATGGAGGTATCTCAGAAATCTGAAAATGGAACTACCCTATGATCCAGTAATTCCAGTCCTAGGCATCTATCCGGAGAAATCCAAAACTCCAATTCAAAAATCAGTATGCACTCCTATGTTTATTGCAGCACTTTACACGATAGCCAAGACATGGAAACAACCGAAATGCCCATCGGTAGATGACTGGATTAAGAAGCTGTGGTACATTTATACAATGGAGTATTATGCAGCCATAAAGAAGAAAGAAATCTTACCATTTGCAACAACATGGATGGACCTAGAGAACATTATGTTAAGCGAAATAAGTCAGACAGAGAAAGACAAGTACCATATGATCTCACTTATATGCGGAATCTAAAGAAAAGGATAAGTGAATGAACTAATCAGAAACAGTTTTGGGGACAAAGAGGAAAAACTGTGAGTTGTTAGATGGGCGGGGGCGGGGGGAGGGGAGTGGGGATAAAGGGAAAGGTGAAGGGATTAGGAAACAGTTGGTAACCACAAGAGGGCCTCAGGGTTTTTGAAAATTAATTTGGGGAATGTAATCAATAATGTTGTAAAGATTTTGTAGGGTATCCGATGGACACGTGTCCCATTTGGGAGACCACCTCAGGGATACTGTGGATATATATCATTTTAGATCCTCCTGGTTTTAGTGTAGTGGGAGACACTATTTAACCATATCTCTATTGGGTTTAGGGTTTACTATTAAACCTCCAGATTTGTATTTCACTCCTCAATATTTCTATTAAATTTTGGAGAGGATATTTCTATCCTCTCCAGAATGGAGAATAAATTAAGAGATGCAAAATACATAAATTGACATCAAATTTTATTACTAATAAAACTGACTGGTGAATAAGACTTTAAGTATAAGGTTACAATAGAATTCACAATATTATGCTCCTTACAGAAGTAGATACTATCATTCAGTCACAGTCAGTGTTTAATAATTACAAGTTTACCTGTAGAAAGACTATCCCATGATGAAGTAGTAAATATATCTGTTCTGGGGATAGTTTGGTTCTGAAAAGTAGAGGAATAGTCCTGGGAAGCGGTGTGTGTGTTCCACAAACACATTAATCAGATATGAAACTCCTTCAGTGAGTGAAAGTATGAACAGAGAAAAATAGATTTATTCAAGTATCCAATGGGAAGTCTGAAGAAATTAAAACTTGGTACATTGGTGCCCATTTCTCTTTTCTTGCTCTTCATGATATATTCTATCTAACATTTCTGGACTTTTGTCCTTTGATTATGCTTTATTCATTCTTTGGTCTATCTCTTTTTTATACTTGAGTCACACACATTTTAGAGAACATCAGGTTTCTTTTCTCAAATTTTTAAATGTTCTCCCATTTTTAGTTCAATCATTATGAAGTTTAGTCTATTTCTTCTCACTTTGAGGTCAAAGACCACACTGTATTCATTTTTATGACAACTTTAGCACCTAACCTGGGGCTTTACCCATAATAGGTTTTCGGTATATGCTTGTTGAATTCAACTTGTAAAAATTCAATTAAATATAACAAGCACATAAAAGCTCACTTACAAAATCTGTGTCAAAGTTTTAGCCTCCACTCCTGGTCACCATCACTGCTCTCTGTCTTAAGTATTAATATAGGCTAAGAGCCCCTAATTTATTTGTTTCCATAGTGTCCACTAATATAAATTGTACAATTATTAGACTGCAGTCAGGAGGCTGGGTGGGCTTCCAGGGCTGAGGTTCCATGGTTTGGAACATGGAGCTCTTACATCGCTAGTGTACTGAAGTGTTTGCTGCTCAATAAATGTTTGTTGAATTGGATTTAAAGCTAAATTAAAGGAATATTGATGATTAGAAATGCTTTAGTGTTTCAGTTTGTTGAAATGGAAAATGCTCATGGTAGAGCAAGTTTGGAAGAACAAATCAGGAGGGTGTGAGACTACTAAGTTTGAATTTTCTATGAGAAATCACAGCAGAAATATTGAGTAGTAAATATATAAGTCTGGAATTCAAGAGAGAAGTCTGGGCTAGAGATACACATTTGGAAGCCATTAATGTATGGCTGTGAGATCACCAAGAAAATGAGTATAAAAAGAGAAGAAAAGTGGCACAAGTACAACTGATCCTTGACACACTCCAAAATTAAAGTGTGCTGTGTAAGAGAGAAGAGGAGGAACCAGGAGAGGAGACTGAGAAGAAGGAACCAGTGAGATAGAAAGAAAATCAAGAACATGTGACATCAGGTTAAGTGAAAAGAAGGTATCAGGAGTGATAATATGTCAAATGCTACAGAAAGCAAGTAAGAAAAGATATGAGAATTGACATTGAGTTTAACAACAATGGACTTCTTTGGTGACTGAAAAGACATGCTGAAGAAAAAATAGAAGAGTTATAGACAGTAAATATCATTCTTTCAAGGTGTTTTGGTACAAAGGATAAGTGGTCAGAATAACATAGTCAAGAAAGAGTGGATTTTTTTTTAAGTTGAAAGAAATACTTTCATGTTTGCATATTTCTTGGAATGATAAAATACAGGGCAATATACTCACACACACACACAATAATATAGGAGAGAGCGGAAGAAAATCATTGAAGCTATGACTTTGAAAAGGGAACAGAGAAATTAAAGTGATGCGTGTCTACTGGCAATAAAGGATAAAATCTTCATTACTCAAGCTGAAGGATCGGCTTCAGATAGGTGTAAGTCTGACAACAATTCTATGGGAAAATATATCCTGCCTGCTATTATGGGAAATTCTACAAAGTCACATTGCAAGAAAGTGAAATATTATTCTATAACAAGGAAGGAGTAAAGAGATAAACAGCATTCTGATAAACTACATAAGGTAACTCCTTTTATCAACCCGTTCCATTCTCTAGTTCTCAAAGAAACAAGTAATCCATGGGATTTACAATAAACAAACAAAAACATAAAAGCTATTTAATATTTTGGTATTCATATTTGGTTCATGTAACTGATTATGTACATAGCTCACTTCCTTTCCAAACATACACTAGTTTCTTTTTTAATTCAAACCAGGAAATATACAGGAACCAACTGAAAGTTTTCCCATTGATATATATTTATTGAACATCTGTGTGGCTAGTACTGCTCATGTTAGGGAAAATGTTGAACTCCTAACCTCAAGACAGATTCTAGTTACGTAAAAAGTTAAAACATAAGATATTTAGATAACAATACAAGGCCATATGCAAGCAAGTACCAAAATAGATAGAGCACATAATAGGTGATTCAGTGTAGAGAGAAACATGTGGGCTGAAATTATCATATAAATTTATCTGAAGGAGGTAGAAATAGTGTTAAGCTTCAAAAAAACTGAGTACCTATTTGGTGTCTTTTTTTTTTTTTAATACTGAAGATGAATAAAAGGAAATTTCTGTCATTGAAAAGATTTTGCTCTAGGGGGGAAGAGTTAAAAACACAGGTAATTATAAGAGGATATTTTAAATGTATGAAAAAATATGATAGAGATGTATCAAAGATCAGATTGGAGTAGTGAGGTGGGTGTGAGCGCCAGAAGGGTAGACCATGAAATTTTATAGACTATATGGCCATGCCTACGAGGTATGTAAACCTTTCTTGCCAAGTCTCCAAGGATGAATAGGAGTGAACCAGGTAAAGAGATCTGAATCTGTCACTAGTTAATTAAAAAAAAAAAATAGTAGAATGACATGGGATAACAAGATATATCTATATCTATTGATGTATATATGTAGGCACCTACGGATTTTTGTTTTTAGAGTGTATGCAAACATTTGCAGAGTTCTATGGAAGGCACAACTGTAGGACAAGATCTAGAACTTCATGCATAGGAATGAGAGATTGTCTTTTCACTGCTCCTTTTTCCCTGAAGCCATACTAGGTATGTCCCATCAAGACTTTATAAAAGTATACTTCTAAGAATGTTAGCTAGGAAGAGTTAAATATTCACATTAGGATCCATCAGTTATAATTAGAATAACCCATAGGCTAAAGTTGTGTTGATGGATAGTTAAGTAAATCATAAATTAAAGCAGCTGGGGAGCGGGTAAGGGATTTCTCAAGCAGGTTTTTTTGTTGGTTTTTAACCTCACTTTTAACTGGTTCAAGATCCAGTGAATAATGGAGCCAATATTTGATTATGTGGAAATATAGAAAAAGTTCCCTGGCAAGTGTATACAAGTGTGTTCTATATTCTTGTGATTTAGTTACGCATTTTATATCAATTCAAAAAAAATTACTCACTTGGATCAAATTTTGAATATATTCACAACTTCTAAAATAGTAATGTGAAGTAATTGGTTAAAGGTGTCAAATCTGAATACAAGGAAGGAAAAATAACACTCTCAACTAAATAAGCTATTGGCAACATCCACTTAATAATAGTTTAAGTCTTCTCAGGAACATTGAATTATGAGGAAGCCATTTCAGCTTTTTGAGTGTTTTACTAAAATGCGATTTCATATATGTTTTTCTTTCATGGAAAAACCTTAATGTATAAAAAACATAAGTGAATATGCATGACAGTTTATATGGCAGCAAGAAATAAGAATTAAGAAATCTGTTAAAGGCTTTCAATTGAATGTCAATTTCTAGCACCTAAACCTTAGACTTCTATTTTTGCGTTTTTATCAAGGATTCAAAATTATTTTTAATGGCTTTTTGAAATGCATTGCAAAAGAGCAATGTATATGAGTTATTGCCAATTCAAATTATTAATTTTCCATATTAATCACTGATAAAGTTGTCTTTCCTATAAGTAGGTAATTGTGTCCACTCAAGAATAGTATTAGTTTAGAACTTAAATTCTGATAAGTGGGTTCTTTGTAAAAATAATGTAAAGAGAAGCTCAGAGGGCATGATCTCTTCTGATTAAATTTGGGCCTTATTTTTATACTTTTAACTTAATAAAGATTTATACTTTGGACCCATTCAATGGATTTAATTAAAGTGATGATTCTGGTTTCTTAGAGTTCTTTATAAAAATCCCCTCTAACATCTTCTACTATATTTTAATTATTGCCCTCCCAAATCTCCCTGGCAAGAATTGTGAAAGATCTATCAAGACATGAAAAGAATCTATTTATACTTTTATTAGGTGATTACAGGATATAGATAAGTTAAATGAAATCCAGCAATTTCACAAGGAACAGGAATGAAAAATTGAAGTCAATCTGTTATACGATATTTGCACTACTCATGAAGCTACAGTGTTATTGGAAAGTGGACTTAGATCATGTAAGTGTTTATTGCAAAATCTAGGGTAAACATTAATTTTTTTTAAGTAAATATAATTCATATGCTAAAAGAAGACAAAATGGAAGAAGGTCAACTGCTCTAGTAATCAGAAAAGACAGAAAAAGAAGAGGAAAACTAAAAGAAACAAATTGCAAATATGATAAATAGAAAAGTTACAAATACTGTAAGTATTAATCCAAATATATATATAATAACTTTAAATATGAGTAGTCTAAACACACCCATAAAAAAATACTGTCCGAGTAATTAAAAAATGAACTATATGTGCTCTTCAAGAAACTCACTGCAAATATAAAGACGTATATAGGTTAAAAGTAAAGGGATGGAGAAAAATATATCATGGTAACACTAATCAAAAGAAAGCTGGGATAGCTTTATTAATTTTTGTTAAGGTATATTTCATAACAAGGAAACATCATAGGTAAAGAGAAACAGTGCATTCAGGTAAAGTGAATAATTCTCCAAATAGACATACAATAATATATACTATATTATATATATATATATATATAGTATATAGTATATATTATAGTATAGTATATAGTATATATAGTATATAGTATAGTATATAGTATATAGTATAATATATAATATATATATACACATACATACATATATACATATATATACATAATACCTACATATATATATATATATATATATATATATATATATATACACATAGAACATCAAAATACATGAGGCAACAACAGCTAGAAGAGCAAAGAAAAATAGAGAGAATTATACTATTACACTTGGGGACTTCAACATGTCTCTTTCAATAATTTATAGGCAAAGACAAAAATGAGTAAGAATGTAGTAGTCCTGAACAGCACCAGCAGTCAACTGAATCTCATTGACATTTATAGAGTACTACATCCAACAACAGCAGAATACATATTCTCAAGTTTACATGGAACGTTTACCAAGATAGATTATGCCTGGGCCATAAAGACAGCAACAGCTTTAAAAGAATAATCATGCAAATTATGATCTCAGATCTTAATGAAATTACATATCATTAACAGAAATAGAGCTGGGAAATTCCAAAATATTTTGAGAATGAAACAATGCAGTTTTCAGTCATACATAGATCAAAAAAGAAATCTTAAGAGAAAATTTTAAAAACATTTTGAACAAAATGAAATGGAATATACAAGTCAAATTATAGTAGCAGCAAAAGTAGTGCTTAGCAGTGCATTCATATTATTGAATGGCTATATTAGAAATGAATGAAAAATCTAACATCAATAATCTAAGCTTCTACTTTAGTAAGCTAGCTAAAAGAGTCCAATTTAAGCATACAGCAAGCAGAAGAAATAATAAAAAATAGAGCAAAACTCAACAAAATTAAAATACTCATTTCATGGACATTAAAAAGATAATAAAGGACTACTACAACAACTATACGCCCACAGATTTGATTACTTAGATGAAATGGACTAATTTATTTAAAGATACAAACTACCAAAACACCGAAGAAAAATAATCTAAATAAGATTATATGCATCATAGAAATTGAATCAATAATAACATTACAAAAAGGAATACAGGGCTCAAATACATTCTCTGGTGAATTCTTCTAAACATTTAAAAAATAAATGATATCAATTCTCTAGAAGATCTTCTATGTAGAAGCAGGAGGAAAATTTCCAAACTTATTCTGAGACTAGCATTACCCCAACACCAAAAATGGATAAATACATTGCAAGAAAGGAAAACTACAAATCAATATTTTTCATGAATATAGATGCAAAATCCAAAAAAATATCAACTTAAATCCAACGATGTATAAAATATGAACACCATGAACAAGTGGTGTTTACTCCAGTAAGCAAAACTCAGTCAGTACTCAAAAATGAATTAATGTAATCCCCCACATAAGCAGAATAAAGAAGAAAAATCATGTGATTATATCAATTGATTCAGGAAAAGCAATTGAAGATTCCAAAAAACCTCTTTGTGATCAAAACTCTCATCAAACTAGGAATACAGAGAAACGTCCACATTTGTTAAAGAGCATCTGCAAATAACCTATAGCTAACATCATACTTAATCGGTAAGAACCTATATACTGCCCTTATAATATCAGAAACAAAGCTAGGATGTACCCTCTCACCATTTCCATTTAACTTTTTATTAGAAGTACGAGGTAGTGCAATGTAACAAAGAAAAAATATAAAAGTTATACGACTTGGGAAGTAAGAAATAAAATTGACTTATTTCGTAGATGACATGTTTATGTAGAAAACCCCAAAGAATCAGCAAAATTTCCTGTAACTAATTAGCAATTATACCAAGTTACTAGGCACAAGGTTAATATACTAAAATTGATTGTGTTTCTATCTACTAACAACAATTAAATTAAAAGCATAGTACCATTTACATATGAAATGCTTAGGGATCTAATAATATATGTACAGAATCTATATGTAGAAAAAATTATAATGAAAGAGATCAAAGATTGAAATAAATGGAGACCTATTTCCATATTCCAGGCTCATGGTTTAGAAGACACAATATTATAAAGATGTAAATTTTACCCAAAATTATCTATAGATTGAAACAATCCCAATCAAAATCTCATCAAGCTATTTTTTTGTATATCAACAAAGTCTAAAATTATATGAAAATAGAAAAATGAACCTAAACAGCAACAGAATACTAAAAAGAAACAAAGTTGGAGGAATGACACTATCCACACTAACCAACTTCAAAACTTACCATAAAGCTACAGTAATCAAGATAGCATTCTGTGGATGAAAGAATAGGCACATATGACAATAGAACTGAATAGAGAGTCCCAGAAATAGACTTGCACATATAAAATTAACTGACGACATAGAGGAGCAAAGGCAATCAGTGGACAAAGGATATTCTTTTTAATAGTGGTGGAACAATTGGAAATGCATATGTCAAAAAGAAACAAACAAACAAAAAAAAAAACCCATCTTGACACAGATGTTACAACTTCACAAAAATTAACTAAAAATGGATCACAGACCTAAATGTAAAATTGAAAAACTATAATGCTTCTAAAATAAAAGAGAAGAAACCTAGGTGAACTCAGATTTAGTGATGATTTTTTTTCATATGTCTTATTTTTCTTTTCTTTTTATTAAAGTTGATTGTAGTGACAATTGTTAGTAAAGTTACATAGGTTTCTAGCATACAATTCTGTAATAAAACACCAAAAGCAAGGTTGATAAAAGAAACATGTGGACTTTATTAAAATGAATAACTTTTGCTGTGGGGAAAAACATTGACAAGGGAATGAAAAGATAAGGTACAGACTGGGACAAGATATTTACAAAACATTCATCTGATTTTAAAAAAATGTATCCAAAATATACAAAAATTCAATATTCAACAATGTAAAAACAAAAACAATCCAATTGAAAGATGGGCAAAAGATATGAACAGACACCTTACCAATTAAGATACACAGATAGCAAAAGAGCACTTGTAAAGATACTCAGATATTCCACATGCTGGCAGGGATGTGGAACAGGAACTCATACTCATTCCTGGTGTAATGCAAAATGATACAGCCACTTTGGAAGCACTTTGGAAGACAGTTTGGAAATTCCTTACAAAGCTAACCATATTCTTAGCATATAATTTAAAAATTGCACTCTTAGGTATGTACCCAAATGAGTTGCAAATATGTATCCAAAAAACAAAAAGACTACTTGTGAATATTTATAGCAGTTTTGTCTATAATTTCCCCAAACAGGAAGTAACCAAGATATTCCTCAAAAACTGAATGGATAAACTGTGGTATATCAATTAAATGCATATTATTCAGTGATAAAAAGAAATGAGCTATCAATCTACAAAAAGACACAGAGGACTTAATGCATGTAACTTAGTGAAAGAAACCAATCTGAAAAGACTACAATGTCCTAAGGAATCTAATGTAAGATTATAGTGAATAAATATGGCTAATTTGGCAACTGACCAAAATTTTGTGAATTCTGTAACTGCAGTTTTTACTCTACTATATTGTTATACAAGAAGGTTTTAGATTCACCAGGAAATTATGTGCATTTTTTTAAATTGTGGAAACACTATACTAGGGGTGTCCAAACTGCAGCCCCCCGGCCAACTGTGGCCTGTGATGAATGGTTAATTGGCCCGCAGCAAATTCCAAAAATACATTTAGTTTACCTAAATAAACCAGGTGAGGCAATACATACTTCACCTCAAGTCAGTGGCCCGGCTGTTTATGTATTTTACCGCATATGGCCCTTGGTGAAAACCGTTGAAAAAAGTTTGTACACTCCTGCCCTATACCATAGTAGAAATAGGTCTTGGACATAAGTTACTATGGGTTTGCCCTACATATCTGTAGGGTGACTTCTGACACCTTTGACTAATGATGTGGCCCTCAGTACTTGGCTGGTTTCCACTTTGTATCCTCGAGGACCTAGTAAGATACCATGGAACTATTTTTATTCACTTACATCTTTATCCCCCTATACCTTTTGCATCATTTGTCCTTGTTCAATAACAAGCTGAAGAAAAACCAACTTGAGCAGGGTCTGGCAAATTGCCATTGAAACTTGTGAAAAATTTAATAAATACGTATTAAATTGATCTGAAATAAATTGAATTATTTTAAATGAAAAACTGAAGCCGGGCCCTGGGGAACTATAGACCAGTACACGTCATGTCCTTAAGTGATAGACTGCAGAATGTATAATAAGATTTAGATCCCTGTCCACTTCAGTAAACTTCCTACTTGAAGAATTGCAAAACTGTTTTTATAAAGGAAATCATGCTTGTCTAATCTACCAGTGTCATTCGAGGACATAAATAAATGCAGAAAGGCTTAGACCTTATTTCTTTGACTATTTTCTACATAAAGATAATTTTTATGTACACAGATATGGAACTGACAAGAATGCTTTACCACAGGGATCTCCTTGAGACATGCATAACAGAAAGGATAATGTAAACTTTTCTTAGACTATGCTGTGCAAGAGAAGTATAATGTGAGCCACATTAGTCATTTTGAATTTTTTAATAACCATGTTAAGGAAAAGTTAAGAGGAACAGGTGAAATTATTTAATTACATATTTTATATAACTTAATCTTTATATTCAAAACATCAATATAAAAAGTATGGAGAATAGCTGGGCTTGGGCCAGGAATCCATGTTTTAACAAATTCTCTGGGTAATTTTGATAATCACTAAAACTCGAGAGCCACTGCTTTACAGAAAGATAAGCTCAAGATTCATGGGTGAAGGTCCAAGATGGTGGATTAGGTAAACTCTATGCCTGATGCTTCCCAGGATCACATTGAATTTATAATAAATTATAGAACAATCAATCTAAAAAAATCACCTGAAGACTAGCTGAACAGAACCCCTATAACTAAGGATACAAAGAGGAGACCACAACAAGACTTGTCAGAGGGGCAAGACGCGAAACAGAATAACACCAAAACTACAGATAGTGGTTGAACACCGGGAGGGACACCTTGGTGGTGGAAGTCCCATTTCCACACCAGGCTCTCCAGCCCAGAGGTCCTGTACTGGGAAGAGGAGTCCCCACAACATCTGGCAGTAAAACTCAGCGAGGACTCTGTCTGTTCATCCCAGTGAGGTGGAAGGCAGCTGGAAACCCAGATGTCATATTAAAGGGCCCACATACAGACTCACTCACTTGCAAATACTCAGCTGGTCTCTAGTGGGGGGGCGGCTGCAACTCAAGAGGCTCCAGAAACATACGGGAAAAGACTGAGTTGTATGGTTCCAGGGTAAAGACTGGAGGGACAGCTACCATTGTCCCCGTGTGGAACTAGCTTCAGGTGTAGCCTACAGGAGGGTGCCATCTTTTCTATGTTGAATCCTCCCCCCAAAAGCCAAATCTGAGACTGCATAGGTCTAGTAAAATTCTTGTGTGTGCACCACCTTGGTGACACTGTGGGTCCCCACCATAACCAGCTAGTGCTTCATCTCTGAGGGCACTCTCAGCTCCTGGGTGGCCAGCTCCACCCCACAAGCTGCCAAAGCCTTTCACAGCAGCAAATGTCCCATGGCAGCCTGGGGAACTTTTGGTGGCTGTCAGTCAAACACAACTTGTGCTGCAGCCTCTCTTGGGTGGCAATTAAGGATCTGCAGGAGTGAGGTAAATCATGGCTGGCCATGCTGTTCTCAGGGTGTTTTGCAAAGTGGCCACGGGTCTGGCACTGGTGCGAAAACTGAATCTGCATTAACTTTGTAAAAAACACAGCCTACAACCTGTGACTCCCTCAGAGCCTATCCTGCTAAGCTTGTGCTGCATCATCAGGGACACTCTGAACACTGGGTCAACTGGCCTGGCTCACGCATTTAAGGAGGCTCTTTCAACAGCTGAGCCTTACAGGTAGCTGACAGGCGGCAACAGGCCGAGGGGAACCCTGGGCCTTTTGCTAAGCTTCCCCAGGCCCGGTACTAGTGGCATCCAGCCTCAGTTCACAGCGAGGCCAACCACACATGCCTCCAGGTCCAACAGAGGCAGCAACCAACCACATATAGCTTTGTAATTCCTACTTGATAGCCCTGGGCAGATCACAATAAGCAAAGTTGAAATTGGCCTGCACAGGAGCACCCTGAAACAACACACCAGGAGATACCAGAAACAACACATACAGAGGCCAGCTTCAGACCACACCAGGTCACTACGCTGTTAGCCCTACTAGCGGCACACCCAAAGGGTAGTCTCAACAGGCATAAGAGTCCACTGGATTGAATCCCACTCTCAGTGTTCAGCCCCCACACATCAGCTCATACACTGTGGCTGTAGCCAGTCTTCACAGACAGTCAGCCTGAGAGTCAATCTCACCCACTGACATGCCAAAAGCAAGCAAGGCTCTACTACAACAAAAGAATACAAACAACACACAAAGGGACACTCCTGGAACACACACACAAGTGAGCAGGAAGACTATGCCACTGGACCACACAGGACACCTACTGCAAGAGACAGTGAAATAAAGACCAAGAGATAGAGATCTACCTAAGAAAACACAGAGAGCCTGCCAGAATGAGGAAACAAAAAAACATGTCTCAAATAAAAGAACAGGAGAAACCTCCAGAAATAGAACTAAATGAAATGGAGGCAACCAACCTACCAGAGACAGAGTTCAAAACACTAGTTATAAGAATGCTTAACGAACTTAGTGCGAACTTCAACGAAGTGATAATGAGGATAAAGAAGAACATAGAAACCATAAAAAAGGACCAGTCAGAAAAAAAAAAAAAAGATTATAATAACTGAAATAAAGAATACACTAGAAAGAATTAACAAGTTAGATGAAGCAGAAGATCAAATCATAAATTTAGAAGACAAGGTATCATAAAACCCAATTGGAATCAAAAAACAAACAAACAAAAAAAGAAGACAGTTTAAGGGACCATTGGGAATACGTCAAGCACACCAACATTCACATCGTAGGGGTACCAGAAGGAAAAGAGATGGAGCAAGGGATTGAGAACCTATTTGAAGAAATAATGATTGAAAACTTCCTTAACCTGGTGAAAGAAATACACATACAAGCCCAGGAGGTACAGAGAGTTCCAAACAAGATGAACAAAAAAAGGCTCACACCAAGAGACACTATAATTAAAATGGCAAAGGTTAAAGACATAAAGACAATCCTAAAAGCAGCAAGAACAAGGCAGTTACCTACAAGAGAGCTCTCATAAGTCTGCCAGCTGATTTCTCAACAGAAATGTTGAAGGACAGAAGGGATTGACAGGAAATATGCAAAGTAATGAAAAATGATGGCCTAAAACCAAGACTACTCTATCTAGCAAGGCTATCATTTAAAATTGAAGGAGAGATAAATAGCTTCCCAGACAAGAAAAATTTAAAGGAATCCATTACCACCAGGCCAGTATGAACATAGATGAAAAATATCCTCAACAAAATATTAGCACACTGAATTCAGCAAACTTTAAAAAGATCATACAACGTAATCAAGTGGGATTCATTACTGGGATGCAAGGTTGGTTCAATATCCTCAAATAAATTAATGTGATACACCACATAAACAAAATGAAAACTAAAAATCATATGGTCATATCAACAGATGCAGGAAAAAAAAACACAGAAAAAAAACATTTCACAAAATCCAGCATCCATTTATAATAAAAACTCTCAGCAAAGTGGTGTGGCTAAAGAAAACATATCTCAACATTATAAAGGCCATATATAACAAACACAGAGCTAATACCATATTCAATGGAAAAAAGACAAAAGCATTCTTCTTAAGGTCAGGAACAAGACAAGGATGCCCACTTTCACCACTTTAATTTAATATAGTACTGGAAAGCCTAGCCACAACATTGAGACAAGAAAAAGAAACAAAAGGCATCCAAGTTGGAAAGGAAGAAATAAAACAGTCATTATTTGAAAATAACATGATATATAACATGATATATAGAGATCCCAAAAGAGTTCACCAAAAATGATTAGAACTGATAAATGAATTTAATTAAGTAGCAGGATACAAAATTAATATTCAGAAATCAGTTGCATTTTTGTTTGCCAATAAGGTACTATCAGAAAGAGAAATTAAGAAAACAATCCCATTTACAATTGCATCCAAAAAAAAACAAAACAAAAAACAAAACAAAACAAAACAAAACAAACAAACAAAAAACACCTAGGAGTAAATTTAGCCAAGAAAGTTGTAGGGTAGATGTTGTGGAAAATTTGCCTTCATTGGTTGATGTGAGCTTTTGTCTATTAGCTTTTATCTCTTCCTGTATGTGAGGTGATTTCTCTGCTGTGATCAGGGGTGGAGTAAATTCCCTCTTTGGTCTCATTCTCCTAAGCAGGGAAGATATGAGATGAGGTTGCTCTTCTGTCTGTGCTGTGAGGTGATGGTTCATTTAGGATTAAAGAAATTCTTGATCAGGGGTTGAGAGAATTCCTTCTTTGTTCTGTCTGTTTCACTCACATCAGCAGATGAAATGAAGAAGTAGCTAAGTTAAATCAGGATGACGTGATAGGCACAATGCTAGGCCTTGCTGCTTATCCGGATGAATTGCCCCTTTGGCTGGATGGGCAGCATTCATACCAGTAACTGCAGGACCTCCCAGAACTGACCATTCCCGGAATGGGAGGCAGGAACAAGAAACTTGGCTCTAGGGTACATCAGACAAAACATACAAGACAGACCTCAGTAGGCAGTGTAAGTATTATTGTTTCATCATTTGGTCCTTTGTCATTGGCGATTCTTCATCATTGTAACATTTTGAAGACTTCCAGCGACAGACAGCTTACAACTTCATGGATGTTGTAACAACATACAATGTCCTGACTTTCAGCTGGGAACCTGGTGAGGGCTGGCTGATTCCCGACCTCTCCAGTGCTGTTCCCCACAGTTAGCCTTCTTGAGAACTTGTTAGCATCTAGAAAACTTGTATGCAGCTTGCAGCTTACAACTTCAGAAGACATCTTAACTTCTAACAACAACAATAACCATGACAACAACAGCAATATTCTTCAGATTGTTAACACCTTGAAAACTTATATGCAGCTTGCAGTTTATAGCATCAGAAGACATCTTGACTTCTAACAACAACAACAACAACAACAACAACAACAACAAAGGCAACAGCAGCAGCATTCTTGGAAACTAACAAGCAATGGTGGGGAAGATGCCTGAGTTTTTCTCAACCTGGCAAGGTTTTGATTGATGACTTTTCCGGTGTTGTTCTCCCCCAGTTTGGTAAGCCTTTAGCATTTACTGTAATAGTTACTATCTTATAGAGCTTATTACTGCGTTTGGAAACTCCTTACTGATGTTATTGGTGTATCTAGCCAAGTAATTTTTGATCAATAGTAGGGATCTCTTAAACTTATATGTATGTATACTCCTTTGACATGACATTGTTATCAATGTATATAGTTTAGACTTAACCAGCTTTACTTTCTGACATTAACGTGTTCTATTAATTGTCTTTGTGTTTTGCTATTGCATATTGCTAAATAAATTGATTAGATATTAAATAAATAAATTAATTAGCTCCATTTTAGCCTGTGTCTTTCCTCCTTCTTTTCCCCACTTGCCATTACAGAAGTAAAAGACTTGTATTCAGAAAATTATAAGACATCAAAGAGAAAAATTAGAGAAGATACAAATAAATGGAAACATATAATATGCTCACAGATAGGAAGAATAAATATAGTTAAAATGTCCACACAACCAAAAGCAATTTATAGATTCAATGCCATCCTTATCAAAATACCAATGGCATTTTTCACAGAACTAGAACAAATAGTCCCAAAATTTATAGGGAACCATAAAAGATTCCAAATAGCCATGGCAATCCTGAGAAAGTAAAGCAAAGCTGGAGATATCATGCTACCTGATATCAAAGTATACTACAAAGCCATAGAAATCAAAACAGTATGCTATTGGCATAAAAACCAACACATACATTAATGGAACAGTGTGGGGAGCCATAATTTCTTGTTTCCTTGGAAACCTGTGGCCTGGCTTAGTTCATGATTAATCTGTTTCAGGACCTAAGGCATTGTTTCACCTGTGCCTCTAGGGGCCTGCAAGTATTTGAAGAATGAGGTGGGAGTGGCCGGTTTTCCCTGACACAGATAACTGATGGCTATCAGGACATTTGGTAGTCTCTTTCATATGATAATTACTTCTGTGAGGTAATGCATACCTGTGATTGTTAAACTGCATGTACCCAAAGGGTATATATTGGTGAAGGTAAAATAAATCCGTGCTTCAGCACCACTGAAGACCGGCCGCATCATCATACGTGTGAGTGTCTCTTTTTGCATTCCCGCTCCCCCTTCCAGGTACCCTTCGACTCGTGGCGGCTGGACCGTCACAGAACAGAATAGAGAAACCAGAAATAAATCCATGCTTATATGGTCATTTAAACTATAACAAAGAAGGCAAAAATAATACTGTGATAAATATAGTCTATTGAATAAATATTGCTGAGAAACTGGATAGATACATGCAAGAAAATGAAACTGGACCAACTTCTTTGCCATATACAATAATAAACTCAAAATGGATTAAATAACTAAATGTATGACCCAAAACTATAAAACTCCTAGAAGGAAATATAGGACATAAAGTCTTAGACATTATCCTCAGTCATACTTTTTTTCTGCTATATCTCCTTGAGCAAGAGAAACAAAAGAAAAAAATAAATAAACAAATGGGACTACATCAAACTAAAACTTTTTGCACAGCAAAGGAAACCATCAACAAAACAAAAAGACATCCTATTGAATGGGAGAAGATATTTGCCAATGATGTTTTCGATAAGGGGTTAATATCCAAAATTTGTAAAAAAAAAAAAAAAAAACTCATAGAACTCAACACCAAAAAACTCCAAACAATCGAATTAATAAAGGGGCAGAGGATCTCAATAGACTTTTCTCCAAAGAGGACATACAGATGATCAATAAACATGAAAAGATGCTCAAGGTCTCTAATCATCAGAGAAATGCAAATAAAAACCACAATGACATACTCCTGTCAGAATGACTATCATCAGTAAATCAATAAACAATAGGTGTTGGCGAGATTATGGAGAAAAGGGAGCCCTTATTCACTGTTGGTGGGATTGCAAATTGATGCAGCCACTATGGACATTATGGAGGTTTGTCAAAAAATTAAAAATAGAACTACCTTATGACCCATCAATTATACTTCTGAGTATTTATCCAAAACACAAATTCAATAAATATATGCACCCCTATGCTTATTGTAGCACTATTCACAATAGTCAATATACAGAAACAACTGAAATGCACATTAGTAGGTGAATTGGATAAAGAAATTGTGGTACATTTATACAATGGAATATTCTGCCATTAAAAAGAATGAAATCTTACCATTGGCAACAACATGGTTGGCCCTAGAGGGTGTTATGCTAAGTGAAATAAGTCAGACAGAGAGAGACAAATACCATATGATCTCACTTAGATGTGGAATCTAAAGAAAAGAATTAATGAACAAACAAAACAGAAATAGACTAGTAGATACAGAAAACAAACTGATGTTTGCTAGATTGGAGGGAGTTAGGGGGACGACTGGGAAAGTAAAGGGATTGGAAAGAACAAATTGGTAGTTACAAAATAGTTACAGAGACGTGAAATACAGTATGGGGAATATAGTCCATAATATTGTAAAAACTATGTATAGTGTCAGATGTGTACCAGACTTATCAGGGGGATCACTTCATAAATTATGCAAATGTCTAACCACTATGCTGTACACCTTAAATTAATATAAAATAATATTGAATGTTAACTATTATATATATGTGTGTGTGCATATATATGTATATATACATATATGTGTGTATGTATATATGTATATATATATTTGTACATATACATATATATGTATACATATATATATACATATATGTATATATTCACAAGATTTAAAAAAAGATTAATGAGGACAGGGCTTGAGCTGGGCTTTCTGTGTGTCAGATATGGGTTTTCCTCTATTGGATTCAGTATTTAGTTAGGACATTCTTGTCATATATTTTTTAAATATAATTTTAAAGATTTTAGAAAGCAGGTGGCAAGTTAATTGTTTCCTTTCCAGGCAGGCCTGGTTGAAAGACGACTGAACATATTCCTGGTGGGCTGATAAACATGATTCATATTTGCAAAGCTAATCTATACCATTCTTAGCTTTGGTCAAAAATAAAATAAAAGTTTAAAATATACATATAAAAAGTAAGAATGAAAATTTTTATGGTATTATTTCTACTAAGTCTGAAATCTGGTGTGGTTTTTACAGCACATCTTAATTTGGACTAGTCATATTTTGTGTGTTTATTAGACACTTGTGGCTAGTGGTTGCTGCATTAGAAAGTGCAGGCTTATAGCAATGTCCCAAAGAAGAGGAACAAAACTACTTTTAGTGATCCTCACTGGTTTCTCAGATACTTGTGGTAACACCATGCATATGGAGCATTCAGGAACATGTGTAAAGATGTAGTTAACAGTAAGCTGTTAGATCTAATGTCTCAAATGGGTTCACACACACACACACACATCAGTTACTTGCTTAACTAGTAATATAATGTATTCTCCATAAAAGTATGTGCTGTACTTCATAGCTCTTAAAATATTTGTTTAATGAATAAATGAAAAGCAAGGGAAAAACCAACCTTTGCTCTCTTGTTTCAGAATAGACAGTCCCTGCTCCAATATCTCATAATGGTTTAGACAAACATGCTTCTGCCTAGGCAATCCCAGCCTGTAGATCTCTCCTGATTTTCTAAATGCTGGCATAATCAAGATGTCAGAAGATCTCTTCTTGTGAAGGATCCTTCAGATCCTGGACCTAGATATTTTTCAATCATTTTCTTTATTTCTTACCCAATACCATAAGGAAAACAATAGGATAAAGAATGAAGGAAGAATAACAAGAAAGGAAGTGAAGGGCAGATAACAAGGGGGAATAACAGAAAAGCAAAAGTGAAAGGATTATGGAACAGTGGTAAAGCAAAAGACAAACGGGAAGAAATGAAGGAGGAAGAAAGTGGAGGGAGAATTTCATCTCAGTGAAACATCTATATTTTATGATAGAAAGGTCAAGTAAGTCCTTTTTCTTAAAATATATATATACCAGTCTTCCCTCCTCAACCCTTCCTGCTCCTCTCCTTAACAAAGCAGTCAGTTTTTGACTAATTAAACTGTATAACCACTTTAAACATCATTAACTTTCTTTAAGGAGTTTTGTTTTCAGTTAATTTTATAATAGCATGGATGATAAACATTTGTAATGATGATGAACATTTGTAATATCTTTACTAGACTGTTTTTTGTGGTTATCTGTATAATGTATTACTGTAAATGATTTCAAAAATAAAATTTACTTTGCATAATGAAGAAGTTCAATGAAACGAAAACTTTCTGCTACTAACGAGTTAGTATTTGTCACTGGGTCTTAGTTTTCTCATTTCTTACATTGAGGATAATAAACAGCACAGGGTTCTCGTGAGGCCAGGTGAAATAATGTAAAGAACTTAAGTGCAGTGCCCACTATGAGCCAAGGCTCAATACTATTCAAATTACTAATGCAGAAAAGCAGGAAATGTTGAATGAAAGAAATGGTCATACCTGCAGAATGTTATTATAAACATACATATGGAATCCTCCTAATAAGGCATGTGTACAGGTCTGGTAGTAGAAGAGGGGTAGAGTCTTGCCTATTTAACAATTTACATTTCTTCCTGCTTCTTCAAAAATGGCTCAGTTCTGCTTTTGGAAAACCCTAGGTATCTTAGAAGACTAATTTGAAAAAGATGTGAATCACATCATCTTTGAAGGATCTTTCTGTTGTTGTTACTGAAATTCTAAGATTTGATTGTTCTTGAAAAAATCCCATTATCCCTCACACTAGGAAGAGTGAGACATTCAAGAAGTCACATGGCAAAGCTAGTAAGGTGCAGGACAGGCTACTCAACTTCAGGAATGAAGAGAAAGACTTGAGAGAGTAAATAGGATAGTAAGCCAAGAAGGTTTAGCAGGATACTCTAAATAATAATGAGGGATATCTTTGAAGTACTTACAGAGGGAATGGATATTACAAACACAGACATTTATCCAATTCTGGAAAATATTGAGGAGCTCCTAGCCACTTCAATCAGTGTCACTCATAAGATAGATGATTGTGGATGCAGTTGTGTCCACTATTTATAGTTTCTAAGAATCTGTAATATGCACGTTACATACTTCACTGCTCCACTGAAAAATGGGCCTCCTTGTGATGATGTTCTACAGTTGTTCATTACCTGAAATGCTGCTCAAGCGTTTTATAGCTAATAACAACCATAGGTTCCCTGATTGTAGAATTATCACTGTTGGCAGATTTTACAGTGTTCTGGTCTGTTGTGCATAAAATCTACTCTCATATTCTTAGAAAATTGTCATTCTTAATTTTGAAGCAATTTTATGTATGAAACATAATTTCTTAAAATTTTAAGTAAAACCATGGCAATGCATGTTTCGTGGAGCAGGTCTGGATTATTCAACTGCAGAACAAACCATGTAAGTATTTGATGCACTTTATGCAGTGGTTCTTTATTTGGAAATCCTCATGTCAATATAAGTAAAACATGATAGAAACCAACCAAACTTTGGGGTAGTGCTTGAAAGAGGCAGTCAAAGATTAAGCTCAGTGGCTATTTCCAAGGACTATTAATTAAGGAGAGATGAGAATCATTTTATTGAGCCCACTGATTGCAAATTAACAAAATCACCAACCTTCACTAAAATAAATTCCATATTTATTCCTTAAGAATTCTTTCCTTTAAAACCACTTTTTTTTTCTGGTTTCAGCTTTATATGTTTTGATTAAGTATTTCTTTCTCAACGTTTTTAAAATATCCCCATGTATTTTCTAATATGTAGTATTCATTTGCTTAATTTCTATTAGGTAGATTTTAAAATGTCAAAAATAAAAAATGTGCAAGAAGTAACATTTGCCCCCTGCATGTTCCCTACCCACTAAAATAATGTATCTCCTGAGAAGGAGAAAAGCTGTTAGCTTTTTGCTTACCTTCCAAAGATTTGTTTGTAAATATATATCAATACAAATGGATTATTCTAAGTGAAAGGTAGATGTGCTTGTAAAATTTTAGGGTTCTAATTTTTACATTTTCATTATAAGTATCAAATTCTTCGAAATCATTTATTAATCATTTCCCCCATTGTCCCATACATGTAGATGTCCATACTCAGGTTTATATAATTATCTATTAGTCATTTATCAAATGTTACATGTTGATTTATTATAGCTGTATGATGTTTCACGATTAAACTCCTCTCCTTCAAAATTGTCTTGCCTATTAGTGGTTCTTTATTCTTTCATGAAAATGTTAGGATCAGCTTAGCAAGTTCTATGTGGGAAAACAATCTAAATAGAATTTTTACTATGTAGAAAGGGGAAATTGCCATTTTTATAATATTTGGTATTTCCATTCATAAAAAAAATAGGTCTATCTCTTCTATGCATTCTTTTTTGAAATTCCATATTAATTTTCTCCATCAGGTTATATTTACCTTCTGTTAATTTTTTTATTAAAGTTTATTGGGGTGACAATTGTTAGTAAAGTTACATAGATTCCAGGTGTACAATTCTGTATTACATCATCTTTTATATTTATATTTAGTAGCTTTGAGGTTTGTTTGTTTTGCTTCTGGCAATCAATATTTAGAGACAAATTTGTCAATACTGAAGAAAGAACATCTTTTTTTAGACTTCTAAACTGAGAAAGAACTGAGCGAAAACTGAGTGCCATGTAAAGATCTCTAAAAGAATTATATGATGTTTAGTGGATTCTTTATCATAATAGGAATGAATCAGCCCAATCCAGATTATAGGACATTCTGCATTTGTCTCCAAAAATTCAAGTATCACAAAAATAAAGGGTGAGGGGACTGCTAAAAAATAAAAGAGAATTAAGTGGCATACCAAAAAGAAGTATAATGAGAGTACTCTACGGATCCTGATTTGAAGAAAATGATAGTAAAAAGACAATTTTGAAATGCCTGGAAAACCTTAAACATGTATATTACATGGCGTTAAAGAATTGTTGATGGCTCAGTTGGTTGGAGCGCATGCTCTCAACAACAAGTTGCCAGTTCGACTCCTACATGGGATGGTGGGCTGCGCCCCCTGCAACTAGATTGAAAATGGCATCTGGACTTGGAGCTGAGCTGTGCCCTCTGCAACTAATATTGAAAGGACAACAACTTGACTTGGAGCAGATGGGTCCTGGGAAAAAAACACACTGTTCCCCAATAAAGTCCTGGAAATACACATTGTTTCCCAAAAAGACCTGTTCCCCTTCCCCAATTAAAAAAAATTGTTAATAGCTTGCTAGTTTATTTAAATTTGTCTTTAATAGGTATACTAACACATACCAAAAAAAAAAAAAAAACAAAAACAACAAAACTCTGAAAGATGTGAACAGGGATCGTAATGAATATTGTCTTTGAGAGAAAAAATAAGAAATGTGATTGGCAAAATATTAATAATTGTTGAAGCTAGGTAAGCAGTACATAGATTTAATTAAAGTGATCCTCTTGTTCTGCATATGGTTAGGAATTTTTTTTACAATAAAACAGTTTTTAGCAAAATTCTGCATTCAAGTTGTTTTGAAGGTATCTTTAATTTTTGCCCAACTAAAAGAATGACATTGAGTATTGTAACCTATGCATTACAGTATAGCTTTTACAAGAATAAATATCTGGAACCTAACTTAAAAACAGGCAAAGGACATACTCAGAGTCAATAAAAAGAGAAATACATTTTTTCAACATATGGAGAGATGCGGAACTTTACATAAGAAACACTGTTTGGGGTGGCCAAGACATGGAAACAACCAAAATGTCCTTCAATAGATGAATGGATAAAGAAGTTGTGGTACATATACACAATGGAATACTATTCGGCGTTAAGGAAAGATGATATAGGAGCATTTGTGACAACATGGATGGATCTTGAGAGTATAGTGCTAAGTGAAATAAGTCAGACAGAAAAAGCAGAGAACCCTATGATTTCACTGATATGTGGTATATAAACCACAAACAACAAAAGAACAAGACAAACAAATGAGAAACAAAAACTCATAGACACAGACAGTAATTTAGTGGTTACCAGAGGGTAAGGGGTGGGGCGTGGGTGATGAGGGTAAGGGGGATCAAATATATGGTGATGGAAGGAGAACTGACTCTGGGTGGTGAACACACAATGGGATTTATAGATGATATAATACAGAATTGTACACCTGAAATCTATGTAAATTTACTAACAATTGTCACCCCAATAAATCTAATAAAATAAAAAAAGAAACACTGTTTGGAACAACATTATATATTTGCCTATATGATTACCAGTAGTAAATACTAGATATCACATAATATTGGCCACAACTGAGGGAAAACATGTATTCTCAAACAATACTAAGGGGGAGTAAACCATTCAATCTCTTTAGAGAGTATTTTAGGACCACATTGTAGGAAATTATCAGACAGAATTGCACATACATCAAACACCATGTGTTGAATGACATCTGTGTGGGCAATGATTGAAACAGAACAAAATTCAGAATAAGTATATATTCATTAATGAAACACTAATGAATTATTTACTTGTGTACAATGGAATAAAATGTATCAATGAAAAAGAATTAGGCCATTATATATAACACTAGAAACTAATTTTCAAGAAATATTCAGTGCAAATGACAAGATAAAAACAATGTGTACAAACTAAATTTGTGAGCAAAGATGTGTGTGTGTGTGTGTGTGTGTGTGTGTGTGTCATGATATTCTGAAGAAACTGTCTCAGGATGTGAAAGCTCCATTCTGTGCTACCAGACATAACTGGACAACTCATGACTTAACAAAATATTAAGAATTTTTACCCATATGTGTATATTTGTTTTATTTCTGGTGGAAAAAGGGATTATTAGCCAGAAAAATATTATATTCTTGTATAAAAAGAATAATATCCTGTAAGAAAAGTTCTTAAATTCTCCAAAATGCACAATATAATTTAAAAATCAATGATATTAGTTATGTTATGATTCAAAAGCTGGTATTAATAAGTTATCCAACTGTTCTTTTCTCAGTCCATAAGAGAACAGTTAGTTCATAAAAGTCAGAAAAATATTTTATTGTTATCCCTATGAAAAACCAAGGTTAACATAATACATTTTCACACCAGGATATCAGAATAGACAACCTAGGAAATAATTTTCTTTAATCTATATTTATCAGAAAATCTTCTCAGAGATATGAAATACAGAGTGAAGACTGGATTTCAGTTTGAGCTATTTTAAATATATAACTATAGAATCCTCATTCAAAGAATAATAAATATCTAATAAAGTTTGGTTTTGATTAAGTTTAGAAAATTAAATTTACTGATATGCTGGTGCCATAAGAGATTAGTGGATTTTTTAAAGCTATCTAGAAAACTGAATGTCACTATTTAACATAGGAATTTCCTTGACATTTCATAATACCACACAGGTCATAGTTGGTCTTTTTATTAGTATTCATCACTTATGTATAATATTTACCTTTTTTATACATAGAAAGTTGTGCTATCTAGTTCTTCATCATTCTAAGAAAGTGAACATTACTTCAAAAAATGCAACAATTAAAATGCTTCCCAGTTTTACATTTTATAAGTAGTTTATGATGAGTGATAGAAATAATAGAACCTTAATCATATGCCTGTGTCTGACTCAAACAATATTGCAAAATGTTTACACACAGCTTGTATTCTCCATTTTTAATAATAACAAGAGTTATTGAAAGACAAGAAGAGACTCAATGCCATCATTTTAGTCACTATTATCATTAGTCATTATTTTTTAGTATTCTTTTGCGAACTTAATTATCTGGCCTTGTATGTCTCTCCATTTTACTTTTTACCCAATCCCAGAGATTTTTCCACTTTGCTTTCTCCCACCCCCTTAATCTACCACAAATGGATTTCATGTAACCCTCCTTATATTTCCTCCTTTGATTCTAATGTGTAAAATAAGCTGCAAAACTGAAATTTTCTGGAGCATTTTCTTAATCTGTTGAGATTTTGCCTTCTGGAAATTGTCGTTAGTTTGGCTCTAATAAATTCATTCAAGTTCTTTACAGGTTCGGATGTTTCCTACATTGATAATAGAGTCACCAACTAAGTTATGCATGGCTGATACAATAATGACAATGAAGAAGAAAGAATAGCTCTTACACATTCTTCTGAAAAAAATGAGAGGTCAGAGTCCCCCACTTGATAAGGTGTGGCATTCAGGGAGAACTCAGCAAAGACTTAGTGCTTGCCAATCTGATGTCTAAAAGCACTTTAAAAATTACTAATTTGGGGACAACAAAAGTAACTGAATCAATTATTAAACAATATGAAAGGACATTGAGGAGGCACAAAAAGGTTAATAAAAGTTTGCCAAAGGGGGACTGCCCAGGCCTGCATCGCCTCCCCAGGAACCACCCAGACTCATCCCCTAGAAATAAATCAAGCTGTTCAAACACCCTTAGAAAGAGCAGATAAAACACTAACCAGATTAAGCTGGTTCCTGACACATACACAAACTGTTGAGACCTGTCCATTGTTTGAACTCTAGCCTCATTATAATAAAATTAAAATAAAATGAACATTAAGCCTTGCCTCCCCCTCATATGTTTTTCTGCATTATGGGTAACAGCATGTGCAGAAAGTGCTAGTTATATAACCAACATAAGTCAGTCAAATGACTTTAGTCTACGTGTCACATCTGATGCTGTAAAGAAATTTATCCCCCCTTTTTCTATGTAAGAAAAAGCTAACCTAAAGCTAGGTGCAGTTGTCTATTCTAAGACTCTACCCTGGCAACCCTACCCCCACCGGTGTTTCTCTCCTTACTACATGGGGTAGCCATTTTCTTTAAACACAGGCATTTTCTTTCTGCCCTACCTTCAATAAAACTTGTTCTCTTAATTTTTTGTGATTTTTTTCACCTTTTGTGAATGACCAGGGGTTAATTCTAATGACATAACAGAAACCTGATGACTTGCAGCCAAAATCTAAGGTAATTTTAAAATAAACACACAGTTCTCTTCAAATAGCCAATATCTACATAGTGTCCTTAGGAAGCATTATTATCCTAATATTAAAGATGCTTGTTCCTCAGTTTAACCTGCATAATGGAATGAGTAAAATGGAATACATAGGAATTGATTGGATATTGTAGTATTAATCTCTAAGTTATCCCTACAAAGAATTTTGTTATATATTCACAGCAGTACGGATTTTATTAAAGAAATCTATTAATATTAGCTCTTTCTTGAAACAGATTTGCTGAGACATAAGACTGGAAGTGGTTCAAATCTAGAGAGTTCTTAAAGATTTCCTGCAGAAGCTTGAATTGCTCCAGAACTAACACTGCAGCCTGGGTAATCAGCCAAAATAATGTACTTTTGCTCCTCTTTATATTCTAAGTGCTTTTGATAAGCCTGGCTGGAGGGGAGAATGAGGAAGAACAGCTAGTTTTATGAAAATTTAATGCATTCATCAACTTGGATATTCACCCAGGCAAAGATTTCAATTCTCGTAGCACATGACTAGGTACTATCATAATATAACTTAAGAAATAGTCAATATCAAATACATGATTTTGCGTTCATATGCACTCTGGCTAAAAATTACTTTCCATACAATGGATGACAAGAATGTATGTATATAAAACTCATACCCTTGCTTTGAAAAAGAAATGAGGCATTTTGAAATATTATCCGCTGCTTGTCATGCCAAAACCAAAGGTGCCAATAAGAGCGGGGCCGATAAATAAACAAATATAAGTTGAATGATTATCGATTTTCTCCTCTACAAAATCTTTAATTTCTTCATAAACCCAATCTCTCAGGTTCCTGAACTATCTTCAATTCATATGAAGATTGTATTTTATATAAATATTTGATAAAACCTCTGTCAGTTAAAGTTGCAAACCATCAACTCACCCATGAAAAAACCTAACCATTTGGACATGGTGTCTTTATTTAAGTCCCAAAGAAACTCTTTCTTTCACTCCTTCTCACATCATGCAGTGTGCCAAAAATTTTAAACAAATACATGGCAGTGCACATTTATAAACATTTTCCAAAGAAACATTTGCAAGACTTGCTTTGGAAGTGAGGTTACCATGGAAACAGTTCTGTTGCATCATTAACTGGGAGCATATATTGAGGGTTTTTATAATTCTGGAAAATGCATTTACAGGACAGTGGGATCACACTCTAAAAACTGACATGGAATAATGTCGGATCAAGTGGACTGGTGAGATGCTAGCGAGGCAACATAATTATACTTTTAACAGACTCAACAATTTTGAGGCATTATTCTCTTATTCCCATGTCTATTGAAAATCCTGCAATACATTTAGCCATTATGATGTTAAGATGTGAAGAAACATGAGAAGGAAAAAAGAAAAGATTAGTTCATATGTGTAAGTTCTTTTAAATGTGAAGCAGATCAGGAATATAAAAGTCAAAACTCCAAAAGACAAATGGAAAAATTCACATATTATATTTCCTACTATTTTGCATGTATTTTGAGAGATGAATGTGTCAATAGAAATGAAAAAGAGAGCAAAAAGTCAGTGAAGAACAGCTGTTCAATAATTAAGTTACATTGAAAAATAAAAGTCCCAATACACATGGCCTCTCTGCAAGGGAAGAATGTTACTGTAAGCACGAATATCAGTGGAATGATGTGTATCTAAATTTCAGAAATGAAAAGGCATATCAGATAAAGGTAAATGACCCAAAGTTAAGTATAACAATAATTTCAAATAATCCAAAATTTACGTGTGTGCTTTCAAAGATTAAAAATATTATTTATTTATGCCTGCATTGATTTAGAAATTAATCTTTACTGCTATTGAGTTTTCTTTAGAAATATTAAGTATGGATTTTAATTTAACTTAGATTAAAACTCATAATTTCGATTTATGAATTATTTGATGTTTATATTAAAAAGTGAAAGCATGTTTTATGAACAAATAAAACATTGTTATTTATATTTTAACCCTATATTCTTTGCTATATATATTTAAATATACTTTTGTATGTATTTTATTTATTAATCATTTATATGTTATCAATTATAATACTATGTAGCTCCAATTATATTTGAATGTGCATTTTAAGCTTACGCCAACTATGCAAATAATAATCAGATCTTAAAGTCATTCAAACCATTTTAATTCCAGAAAACACAGCATATGTCTCCGTTTCTCAATATGTTTGCATATTTATATGTAATTTTCCGATTGGTATAGATTTATAAGTACCGGGGTATATATTTATATAAAAACTCTCTGTTAAGTAAAAAATCAAGTTTTTATGGATCCAGTAACTATTATACAACAGAGCACAGCATAGAGAAAAATACAGAGGCTGTAGAGTTACATCTTAATTCAAAACCTAGATCTTTCAGAAGCAGTTATATGACTTGTGCAAAAAAAAAAAAAGGTTTATTTACCTATAAACATAGTGTGATATTAATAGTAATGAGCTTACACATATTTTTTTTGCCTACTAATGCCAGCCATTATTGTAACAAATCACTTATTTTAAGTCATTTAACCCCTGCACCCTTTTGGAATAGGTGTTATATAAATCTCTTCAGAGAAAGACTTAGGCATCAAGACTGTGACTGGCCTCAGGTCCTTCAAGAAGAATTGTTTGAACACAGGAGTTCTGCCTTTACTTATTTTAGACTAGGCTTGTGAAAGATATGCACACATACACACACATATAATGCTTAGCATGTAGTAGATATTTAAAGTTGATAAATCTCATAGAACCACATAGGTCAATGTATTTGAATTAAATCAACAGTTATAGAACCTTGTACTATGAAAGGAAGAAAGGAAAGAAGGACGGAAGGAAGGAAGAAAGGAAGGAAGGAAGGAAGGAAGGAAGGAAGGAAGGAAGGAAGGAAGGAAGGAAGGAAGGAAGGAAGGAAAGAAGGAAGGAAGGAAAAGAGGGAGGGAGGGAGCGTGGGAGGGAGAGAGATAAAAAGACAGTTTAGAGAGAAATAAAATTTTTGAAAAGTTTCATATAATGTACATTGTATGTCATCTAAACTTCATATGATGTTATTAGTGGGCAATTTTACGCAGGAAGATTATTCCCCCTACAATAATTTTAACACTATTTTCCTTAAACCATTCCCCATATAACAGGTTGTGTTATTATTCACAACTCACTACTCTGCCACTTAAGATAATTTTATATCCTTGCCCTTTGAATGTGACTTGCAATGGCTCATTTACCTGCCCTGTTGATGAGCCTGTCCATAGGATCTTCTTTGGTTTATGGAATGTATGTGACCATGACAAAAGCCAAACCCAAACCGAGTTTTAAGTTCATTTGAGTTTTACCTTCAATTCCCTTCTCTTGAAAAACATATCCAAAGATAGGCTTCTCCTTCAACCTGTCTTATAGAGAAAGGAAATGTAGAGTCAAAACCACAGCTTGGAATAGAACCAGAGCTGTCCCACAGCCCATATCTTGCTTGACTGAGAAATTCACGCTCATTGGTGAAAACCACAAATGTTTGGGGAGCTGTTTGTTATACAATATGGCCTAGCATAATTTACTAATGCACCATGGCTATATCCAACCATCTATATTCTTGCTTAAAATAGGTCTTTCCTCATGACAGTTCTCTATATTTGTATATTTTCTATAGCCATTTCTTCAGGCTTTTTCCTCACAAATAAGACTTAAGCAATCTTTTTAAATTAAAGATTACAGAACCCTTATTTTGCTTCATTAGGTTTGGGGTTAGTCTAGTGTCAGAAATCTTAATAAAAATCCCAGGAGTTTCTGATATTGGTGTTCTGAGAACCTAAGTTTGAGGGGGGAAATGATTGTCATTCTGTTTATTTTCATTATAACGTTTATTTCTGGTAAATTTCTATGCTTTGTAAATACAGAATAAAGTGGATTCTGAAAACAATATATTTTTCTTAAATCAGCATTAACTGTGATTATCATAGGTTTAATAGTAATCATTGACCTTTTAAAGCTAGTTATTTTATTTTTATTAATTTTTCCTATTATAAAATTTGCATGTATTCGTATTATATAGAAAAACTAAAAACTGCACTGAAATATGTAATATAAAAAGTTAAAACCTTCCATTCCATTCAACCTCTAATTTCACTTTCTCCGTGGAAGCCACTAATAATATTGAGTGAACACTGTTCCCTCATACTTTTTATGTATAATCAAAATCAGTATCTCCCTCACTTTAAATCTTACTCTACACTACATTATCTCTCTCTCTCTCTCTCTCTCTCTCTCTCTCTCTCTCTCTCTCTCTCTCTCTCTCTCTTTCTCTCATCTATCATGTATATCTATCTATCTATCTATCTATCTATCTATCTATCTATCTATCATCCATCATCTATGTATCTATATCTCTCTCTGTCTATCATCTATCATATCTATCTATCTATCTATCTATCTATCTATCTATCTATCTATCTATCTATCTATCATCTATCCATCATCATCATTATCATCATCATCATCATCATCATCTATCTATCTACTTGCTCTTCTGAAACTTTTATTTAAATAGAAAAATACCCTGAACATACTTATTTAACGTACTGTGCACATTTAACAATCAATGTATTGTCAACCTCTTTTCATATTAGTATATGTAGAAAATACCTAATTAAAAAATATTAACATAGAATTATTTTCTGTGGATAATTTGTGGAAAATTCAACCAGACATCTACTGATTCACGTTTGATTTCTATATCCTCTTCTTACAAACACCACAGTGAAAGTACATGTATGAATCTATGAAGTACATTTTCTTTTGTGGGAGAGATATTTATTGAACACTACTTTTTGTATCATTAATTTCCCTCTTTTATACATCAACTGGTTCAACATCTGAAAAGTCATTACATCTTCAAAATCTTGGCAAATAGTAGTTTGTGATAAGAGGACTTGCTATTTGAAAAAGAAATTTAAACACTGACTAAACTGATATGTTTGAAGTGTCCCTTATTATACTTAAATGATGAGCTTTGCTCTTTTGATGTGAAGGCAGCAGAGAATAGATTGCAATCATTATGCAAATACAGCTTCTTTTTCCATTACAATCTCAGTATATTCACTTCTTTGCACATTTTACTTTCTTGCTGAAATTACTTTTCATTAAAATAAGACTTAATAGTACCCCTTATAACCTACTCTATCAATAAAATCTTTTCAGCATTCTTCTTTTCTTCATTTAAGTTCTGAATGTATTTCTGATGAAGGTTCACTTACATTTTCTAAGAAGCAAGAAGAGGTTTAAGATTTGGGGAGAGAATGTCAGCAGTGAACACATCATAACCCTGATTTGGACTCTACCTACATTTAGGCAATCACCTCAATCTTACTATTTTACCAGATTAAAAAAAAAAAAGCAAAAACAAACAAAAAAACAAACTTTTTTTTCAATTACTGTTGACATTCAATATTATATTAGTTTCAGATGCACAGCATAGTGATTAGACATTTATGAAACTTACAAAGTGATCTCCCAGATAAGTCTAGTACCCATCTGACATCATACATAGTTGCTAAAATATTGACAGTCTTCCCTAAGCCGTGCTTTATATCCATCCTTGTGACTATCTTGCACTGCCAGTTTGTACTTCTTGATCCCAGTTTTTCTTTTCTTTTTCCTGATTATTTATTGACATTGTTATTTCTTTAATTTCCCCCAGTTTTCTTATATTCATATATCTAATAAATACAACGTGAACATATTTTCCTTATATAAAATATTAAATATATTTTAATAACCTGACTTTTAAGGTATATTTTATCATAGCGTATTAGTTACATCAGATACTTGAATGCAAAAAATCAGCAGTCAATAAACAGAATGTATAAAATTGGTAAAATGTATTGTTTTTTCTGAAAGAGTATTACTGAGATTTAGTGAAATCTTTACGTACTATATTTAGGAGAATTATCTGTTTTTCTTCTACTTTTCTATCTTAGTTTACATAGTAAAAATCTTGTTTTCTCGTCATACCTGAAGAAGGGGAATTAGTTCTGGCTTTTTCCCTGTATCCTCTTAAAAGCTTCCCCAAAAGAGAATACGTATAATGTTCAGATGTGAATAAATATCGCCTCACATTTTATTAGTGGGTGGGAATTTGACTTTTATTTTTTTTCTTTGATCTAAATTTGATCAAAAAGACAAAATAAAAGTTTAATTCTTAATTGTCTTGTCATTTAAAATACATGCCTGTGAGCTGCCTCTCTGTCTCTCCGTTGTAAGATAACCAAGCATGTTCCACTTTGCGGTCAGGGTCCTTTGAGTTCCCATCTCTATCTCTGTGACTGAACGTAAAGCAGTTAGCTAGCGTTAGCTGGCACTTGTGCACTAGGATCATTGGCAAGGTGGCAGTACATGACTGAATTTTTTTCTTTTGGTGAGGTTGAGGAGACTGCTTGACCATTAATAATGCTGACAATTACTTAGCTTCCCTTTTGAGGAGAAATGTGTATCGGCACCCCTAATCCCTAATATTTTTATTCCTGGAGAGCAGAAGGTCTGCGTGATCTCCAACAGAAGTTCGTTGTTTTATACAGTCACAAAAATAGCTGGCCTTCTTACCCTGCACAGCTGCACACTGTGAGAGAAATGTCACATAGTCTAAGTTACACATAGTAGATACTAGATAAATAATGACTGAATTCAAATTACATAGAATAAATGGTATTGTACTGTCATATTAATATAGAGAAAAGTGGATATTTAGTAAGGAAACATATTTAATATTTCCAAAATTGTCAGTATGAGGCACCATGACACCTCAAATAATCATTTTGTTGTTTGCAAATCTTTTGCATTCTTTTTCTTCCAAACAAATTATATCTTATTTTTACTGATTATCTGTTGATTAGAATGGGTATGCAATGAATATTCTCTTTGTGTGTAAGTGTGTGTATACTTGTCCTCTTCACTTCAACCCACAATGTAAATAACATGTGAAGGAGAACATAGATTCTTTGACTTTGGTTTTAAGAATGCCAGTGTAGGGTCAAATCACACATACCTAAGTTGTTTCTCTCTACTCATAGGATTAACAATTCAACCCATTTTAAACATAATCAAAGACTAATACAACTCTTCTCAATAATCTGTCATGAAATCAACTCTAAATAATGGAAATGGATCAAGTATTTGCTTGTTTACTTGTATTAGGTATGTCAGTTTGAGAAGGGTGCCTGGATGCCAGTATATACCACAATCACTATCGAATATGTATATTTATTTATATGTATATGACCTCAACTCAGTAATCACTATTGAATAAACATAATTTTGTTGTTACTCCAATTCAAGTATTAATTTAGTAATCCTTTGAGTGAATTTGTGATTTCCTACTTTGGCATTAGTTATCAAAGTCAATGAGCCTAACCTACCTATACAGTTTGGTGAGCATATTAAATAGATACTCTCAAACTTTTAGTATAATCCTGTATTACCATTCTATTTTTATATTTCTGTTATTTTCATGATGCTCTTAATAAGAAAAGAGTAACAAAACAAAACAAAACAAGATTAGGCTAAGCTAAAGAAGTTTTGTTTTCCTTTTCTGCCTTTGTGACTCCTATAAAAGAGCATTTGACATTGTCTATGCACAAAGTTTAGATATAAATGTTATTTGAAACTGAAATTAATTTAGAACATAAGTAAACATACTTCCTGCAATGGAAACCTAAATCTCTCTTATGATAAAAGGCCCCGTTGTATGTTTCCACTGGTAGAGTTTTCAACTTTGTTACTCAGATTCCAAGAAAAACACAGGTTACTAATACACACAAACACACATACACACACACACACACACACACATACACACACATACACACGCACATACAGGCTGCCAAAAAAGAGAAGTATACACATTTTAAGAAAGGAAAACTGTATTAAAATTGTAATAATATATACCTATAACAAAAGAGAATACAAGTCACGTTTGACTTCTGCAATTACAAGAGGTGCTCAAAGTGGTTACCATCAATGTCCAGACACTTCTGATTACAGTGAACTACTGGAGCAATGTTGACCGAAATGTCCACTTCTATACATTTTTTTTTGGCACCCTTGGTATTTGTGTGTGTGTGTGTGTGTGTGTGTGTGTATTTAAACCCTCAAAACACTAAGAAAGAACAAGTTTAAAAATACAACCACAGACACGTTATCAATTATTCTGAATAATGAACTAAGTAGAAAGATTAAATTCCTTTAATGATATTAGAATAATTTCAGGAAATAGGTTTCCTAAATCATTCTATAATATGGGTTGATGTGGCTACATACAAAAGTAGATTTCTCTTCTTAATATATTTGGTTTTAAAATTTAATTTTCTCATGAAATACGCAATTTTATGCCATGTAGTGTACAAATTGGTAATTTTCTTCTTGATTCACTCTTGGAAGATTGTGTTTCTAGGAATGTATCCATTTCTTCTAGATTGTCAAATTTGTTGGCGTGTATTTTTTGTGGTATTTTCTTAAAATCCTTTCTATGTCTGTGGTGTCATTATCACTCTCCTTTTTCATTTCTGATTTTATATATTTGAGTCCTGTCTCTTTTTTTCTTGATGAGTGTGTTTAATGGTTTATCAATTTTGTATATCTTTTTAAAGAACAAACTCTGGGTTTAACTGATCTTTCATATTGTTTTTTTAGCCTCTATTTTGTTTATTTGTCTTCTGATCTTCATTGTTTCTTTCTTTTTACTCACTTCAGACTTTATTTGCTGTTCTTTTTCTAGTTCCTTTAGATGTGTTTATTTGAGACCTTTTTTGTTTGTTTCTTGAGGTAGGTCTGTATTGCTATCAATTTCCCACTTAGGATTACTGTCACTGTATCTCTGAGACTTTGGGTCATTGTGTTTGCTTTTTAATCTGTCTCAAGGTATCTTTTGATTTCTTCCATGATATCATCATTGTCCCATTCATTGTTTACTAGCATGTTATTTAGCCTCCATGTGTTTGTGTGTTTTCAGGTATTTGTTTGTTTGTTTGTTTTCCTATAATTGATTTCTAGTTTCATACCATTGTAGTCAGAAAAGAAGCTTGATATGATTTCAAACTTCTTAAATTTATTGAGACTTGTTTTGTGGCCTAATATGTGGTCTAGTTTAGAAAATGTACCATGTGCACTTGAAAGGGATGTATATTCTGCTGTTTTGAGGTGAAATGCTCTAAAAATATCAATTAAATCCATCTGATCTAATGTGTCATTTAAGAGTGCTGTTGCTTGTTGATTTTCTGTCTGGAAGGTCTATCCATTGATGTTAATGGAGTATTAAAGTCCCCTACTATGACTATGTATTATTGTTAATGTATACCATTATGTCTGGCAATTTTTGCTTTATATATTTAGGTGATCCTATGTTAGGTGCATAACCGTTTAGAAGGGTTATACCCACTTCTTATGTCTACTTGTTGGATTTATCCCTTTACTGTTATGAAAAGTCCTTCTTTGTCTCTTGTTTTAACCTCTGTTTTAAAGTCTATTTTGTGTGATATATGTATCACTACGCCAGCTTTTTTTTCAAATTTCTATTTGCATGAAATATCTTTTTCTATCCCTTTACTTTAAGTCTGTGTGTGTCTTTCAATTTGAAGTGAGTCGCATAGAATGGGTTTTGTTTTCTTACCCATTCAGCTACCTTTTATCTTTGATTGGAAATTTTATTTACATTTAAAGTAATTATTAATCAGTACATAATTATTGCTATTTTATTATTCATATTTTGATTTTGTTTTCCTGTTTTAAAGAAGTCACTCTAACATTCTTTATAATACTAGTTTTGTGGTGATGAACTCCGTTAGTTTTTTCTTGTCTGGGAAGCTCTTTATATCTCCTTCCTCTCTTAGTCTTTAAACTTTGTCATTTTGATTATGATGTGTCTTATTGTGGGTCTGTTTGGGTTCACTTGGTTTGGGACTCTATGTGCTGTCTGGACTTGTATGTTTATTTCCTTCACCAGATTTGGGAAGTTTTCCATCATTATTTCCTCAAATAGGTTCTAATACTTTGCTCTCTCTCTCCGCCTTCTGGTACCCCTATGATGTGAATGTTGTTGCGCTCATTGTTGTCCCAGATGTCCCATAAACTATCTTCATTTTTAATTCTATTTTCTTTTGCTGTTTTGATTTGGTGCTTTCTGCTACCTTTCAAATTGTTGATTGGATTCTCTGCTTTATCTAATCTGCTGCCGATTAATCTGCTTCTAGTGTATTCTTCATTTCAATTACTATATTCTTCATTTCTGACTGGATTTTTTTTAATGGTTTCTATGTGCTTTTTGATGTTTACTATCTGTGTATTAAAGTTCTCACTACATTCCTTGAGACTCCTTACAACCAGTGTTTTGAATTGTGCATGTGATAGAATGTTTACCTCTATTTTGTTTAATTCTTTTTCTGTAGTTTCCTCCTGTTCTTTCATTTGGTTTTATTTATTTATTTATTTATTTATTTATTTATTTATTTATTTATTTATTTACTTATTTTTGTCCCCTCAATTTGGCTGCCTCCCTGTGATGGTTTCTATGTATTAGGTAGATCTGCTACATCTCCCACGCTTGGCATGGTGGCCTTATGTTGTAGGTGCCTGTGGGGCCCAGTGGCACAGTCTCTCTGATCACTTGAGCCAGGTTCTCCAAGAGTTTCCCTTGTGTGTTTTATGTGTGCCTTCCTATTGTAATTGAATCTTGATTCCTGTTGGCTCATCAGTGAGTGGGATTGATCCTAAGGCTGACTGACTGTGACGATTGGTCACAACCATAGCATATAAGCTGCTCAGCAAGAAGGGCTGACTTCATGGAGCAAGATTTGACCCAGTGATCTCTGGGGCTTACTTAGACCACCCTTTGGGTTTGTTGTGATACTTATCAGGCAGTGCTCTGCTATAGTCCAAAGCCAGCCACCAGATGTGTCAGATCTGGGGCCTCTTTGGAAGGGCTCCCATTTAGGCCAATGTCAGCTCCTGCCTGTGACCAGCTGTGATTACCAGGCAGGAGCTACAAAGCATTTTGGTGTTGGTCACTAACTATGCTGGACCTGAGATACATGGTATATGCCATGATGCAAACTAAGGCCAGTTGCCACAAGTACCAGGTCTGTGGTAGCCCAGCAAAAGACACAGGACACCCTGAACCTTACCACTACATGACTGATGTCCATAAGGCTCAGCTGCTGAAAGAACTTCTGGCAGTAATTGAGTTAGGTGAGGCAGATCTCAGGCAGTCACACGTTAAGTGTATAAGTATTCATAAGGTTGATGCAGATTCATGTACAACACCAGTTCTGATTCTGGAGCCACTCAAAAATGACACAGAGTACACTAAGGCCAGTACTGCCCTCCTGGGGCTTGCAGACTCCTGAGAGTTTTCCAAAAAAGATTGCAGTGTGGGCCAATGTTAGCTGATTGCCACAGAAAGAGCCTATGACGGTGTGGGAGTCGGGTCTCAGGGAGTTGTCAGGGTGGGGCTAGTGGAGGTCACCAACAATGCAGATTCAGATTTAGTCATGTAGAGGGGAGGCCTCAACACAGAAAAGATGGTGCCTGCTTGGAGGAGAGCTCAACATAGAGACAATGGCACCTGTCCCTCTAGCTCTCGCCCTGAAGCCACACAAATCAATCTTTCCCTATATGTCTCTGATGCTGCCCAGTCCTCCATACCTCTGCCGGAGCCCAAAGGGTGTGCATGGAATGAAAGGTCTGTGCCTGGGCCCTTAAGAGAACACCTTGGTTTCCAGAAGCCTTTCTTCTCTCCCAGACAGAGAGAAACCCCGTGATTTTCACAGCCATATGTTGTGAGGTTCCCCTCCTGGCACGGGTGCTCTGAGATGTGCAGTGTGGTATGGAGTGGGAACTTCTCACACCTCAGGGGTGATCTCCGCAGCTGAGATTTCTCCTGATATCAATTGCCACACATGGGTGTGGGGCCAGCCCAATTTGCATGTCTGCCCCTTCTTCCAGTCTTGACATAGCTTCTTCTTTACATCCTTAGTTATAGGACTTCTGTTCAGCTAGTCTTCAGATGGTTCTCCAAGTTGGTTGTTTTATAGTTTAGTTGTAATTTTAATGTAGGCATGGTAGGAGGTGAGGACAGCATTTAACTACTCTGCCATCTTGCTGGAACCTTGAAAACAACTCTAGTAAGCCAGTTAGCAAGTGGCAGAGACAAGTCTAAATCTGGTTCTCTTTTTGTCCAGTCTATTGCTGCCTCAATGATGCAGAATAGCCATGAGCTTGGAGGTATTAAAAAGCAATTATAATAGGCAAAACAAAATGTAATGGGATAAATAATTTCCTTTATGTCAATTTTCTATCTGTAATCATCTGAATCCCTTCTTTGACCTGTTAGTCAGGTATTCTGGTAATACATTTTCACAAGATATAATACATTCAAATAATGTTAGGAGTTTGCAAATTTGTGCCATGTTGTGGAGTATAGTTGTAAATGTTTTTCACATCATAATACTTTCTTTGTACACAATATGAAGACACATTGTCATTTGTCAATTTAGATATACAGACTCAGGAGTCACACTCAGTTTGAATTCTGGCTCCACCTGGACAGTTGGGTCACTGTGGACAATTTACTCAGTAACTTTCAACTTAATCCTTTTTATCTGTAAAATAAGTGTTATGATAGCACCAATTTAATGTGATTGTTATGAAGAATAATAGTATAAAAACTGAAAAGAACTTAGCACAGTGTACAAAAAATGCTTAGAGGTAAATGACTTTTAACTATTAAAAACAAAACAAAAACAAAAACATTTTTTTTTCATCTAAAGATATTCTTCAATGTCTTTTGGTTACCCAATAGTATACACATGTTTTCAGTGTCATAGTATGTGGATATGTGGACACTTAGCTCTTGAATAAGTACAAGTAATATATATTGTTAAATCAATGGCTTCATCTAGATGGGTTAGTCATTCAGTTCATGTGTGTTTGTTTTAGGGGTCATCAGTAGACCTAATTAAAAAGAAGTTGACTGCTTGTCAGTTGCAGTAACTGAAGACCAAAGTCAAATAAAATAAACAAACAAAAAAAAAATCCTGCTTTTTTTAAGAAGGATGTGTTTTTGTTAAACTCTAATATAACTAACCTCACTCAAATAACATTTTGGATTACCTTTCTAGTGATGAATCTTGAAAGAATAAATTAAATATAAAAACATGCATAGTTTGACGATTCCTCAATTTAACATTTTTAAACATTTTAATTATAGGATTAGAGTTTTCCTATTTCCTAAATTCCATCTAAAAGTATTTTAATCCCTCAATTCTTTAGGTATTGTAGAATAAAATAGGGTCGTATTCAATCAGTTTCATTAACATTACTCACTAACAGTATGATTTCTCTGTACGAGATGAAAAGAAAATAATAAAGTAGATAATGCAGTAACTCATTGAGACATCATATGGCATATTCATGTCTGCTCTTTTTAGCTTTGTTCTGTATGCTTGTCTTATTATACTTTTCCCTTTTCTTTTCTTTTCTTGACAATTATTTTCTCTTACATCTCATCCAAACTATTTCATTTAATTTGTCTTTATTCTCTATGACATTTTTACCCATGAAATGGAAAAAATCTTGTTTGGTGATGTACTTATGGTTTCAGGGAACATAATGTTTGTGGAAAGATTATGGAGTTTAGTTAATATTGTTAACTACTCTGCCATATATACTCAGTACTGGAGATGGCTGTTTTTCTATACGTGATAACAGAACACATAAATAGAGGCCACAATGAATGACAACTTATCATTATTTACATGTGCAATGCATTTAGGAAACATTTGAGGAAAAAGAAAATAGTGATAAGCTATCCTTGGGGCTGAGAGAGAATTCATTAAAAAGGAGAAGGACCTGCTACTTCTCAAATAAGTCTTAGCAAATTCTAGGTGATAAGTCCTATGTAAGAAGCATTGATCCTGGAAGTTAGGGAATGTATTCATGGCTAGAAACCAGGACTTCCTGTATTTTAAAAAATTTCTTAACTATGGAAAGTACACTGATGGTCTTCAGGGTTCCCATGAGTCAGGCAAGCAACACATTTTATTCTTTAATTTTAAAATTTCTCATGTAAATAAATTGTTTGTCAATGGCCTGAAGATATTTATTTATTCCAAAGAAAAATATGTGGCGTGAGATGCTATTTTGATTCTTATTAATAATTATGTAAGAAAACCAAATATTTATGCACCTAAAATTAATTTCTTAGCTGAATTCAAATTTGTTTTTGTGTTCTTGCATAATATTGTCATACACATTGTTTCAGGCAATGGAAACATTTTTACAAGAAAAAGTAAACCTGCATAAAAGCTGTCATTTTCAGTCCTTGAGTTAAAACAAACAATAGCAAAAAAATCCCAAAAAAACGTGTTTCCAATCTAATATATATATACCAATCTAATATACATATAAATCAATAGGAAATTTAAATGTGATTTGGTTTCATAATTGGGAATCGAGTATTATAATCAGCTCCAGCCAACCTCAGTTCTGATTTACCTGCAGATATATCTTCACCCAGATGTTGAAACATCTATGTCCAATTGCTTTTTCCACTAGAAAGTATGCAGGAATGAGAAGTTAATCTGGCTAGTGAATTCGTTAGCATCCAGTTTATTTAGCTGCTGGAAAACCACATTTTATATATATATATATATATATATATATATATATATATATATATATATGTATGTATATATATATGTATATATGTATATGTATATATATATGTATATATATGTATATATATATATACACACACATATATATATATCATTATATATATATATATATTTGTTGTTGTTGCTGTTGTTGTTGTTGTTGTTATTTAGTCTTAATGTAGTCCATGGCAATCTACCACTGATTCCTTTACAATATTTTTCAGATCTTCTATAACCCAGTAACAGCCTTTACCATTCATTAAAGCACCATTTCAAAATGATCCTTTTGGTTTCTTTACAGCCTCTGTGCTCTCTTATTCACCATATACAGTTCAGCGTGAATGTTCCTCAAATGCCAATTTGTCTGCTAACATCCATACAGGCTTTCCAACAATTGAGGAAACTCTACATTTATCTGTCTCTATATTCTAACCATGCAAAGATAATACAGACCTCATACATCACCCTTTAACTATTTATAATAAAAATAATGCATATGCCATGTCTGCTTTCTTTCATTCAAATTTTTCTTCAAATCTTTCAAAGCAAGATTTAACTGATTTTTTTTGGTCTACCTTTTTTGTTTTTTTTTCAAGTAATCCTCATACGAGTCTCTTAGCTGTTCTGTGTCTGATTTTTTTTTTTTAATGCACTTGATCTGACAGATCGATAGTAGTGTCAATGGTGACCCCTCTGCTATCCAGTTTATAAAAGTCCATGACCATTATATCTTCCCTTAGCATTGTAACATTTACTATAAAGTGATCCTTGGTTAATATACCATTTTTTGCCTTAAATCCTACTTCAGTGACTGTTCAAATTAAATCCTGCCTTTATTTTTCCATGCTTATTTGATACCTATTTTTAATAGTTTCCAGGGCCATCATAATTTCTATTTACATTTTTTCTTTCAGTACTTAAAAACATTTTAACTAGAATTTCAAAAAGATAAAACTGCTACTGATTACTTGACAAAGTCTGAACCCAGAAAATACCCTAATCCGTTACTTCAGTATGGAGTTTTTATTTCATGTTTGTTTTTAACTCTCCACAAACATGTAGCTTTTATATAAAAATGTCAAATATATTACACACTTCTTTATGAAGCATATAATAATTATATCATAACTTACCAAAGGGAAAAAAGGACCCTTAAAATACTTGTCAGAAAATATAAATTTAAGTTGTCTGCACTCCAGGACCTATCAAAAGCTTAGAGAAGAGAGGTTATATTCAGAGAAGGTTGTGTAAAGGGAGTGAAGAGTCCTTCCGATGCTCTCTCATGGTAAGGCATGTTCTTTGATTAAAGTGCATCACTGAGCTCTGGTTTAGAGCCTCACAGAATCACTTCCTTGGAACAAAATCTAATGGTGAGATCTTGACTTTTGTTGGTTATTATAAGGAATGAAAATAAGAAAAGTGTTGTTAGACTTGTTATAAAATTATTTCAAAAGTTATTTCCTGTAAGCAACATGAAAAACAAAATGTTCCCAAATGACAGTGAGAAAATTAATTTGCAACCAAATCCTATTAAAAATTGTTTCCCCAGAGATTTGATTTCACTAATGAGACATTTCTAGCATTCAGTTTCCTTTTTTTTGTTATGGCTATCCATAAGTTTGTAGCCAAATTTTCTGTTTGGCCCTTGTGCTGGTGAAGGAATATGTGGGTAGTGATTTTTGAAAGTTTCGTAAACCAAGCTAAGGGCGGATCTTTGGACAATTGCTATTTGCTTCCTTCATCTGTGAACAAATAGAAGTAAAATGTGTCAGTTGAAAAGATAGAATTGAATTATGTCAGTTGGAAAGCATGACAGACTAAAGCCATTATCTGTTCCTATTAGAATATTTAAAAAAGGGAAATAAAAGAAATATATGATATGTTCTTGAGCCTTTATCTTGAACTGTGTAAGGAAAATATTTTAATGCTTGCTGCTTTGTAATAGCTCTGTTGGATAATAGAAAAAGCTCTTTTCTTAGAACCAATTTAAAGGGAAACATTGTGGTTGTATGTCATCTGTGTTAATATTCTTGCTACAATAGAGGAAGATAGGCCACCTTACAAGAAAGGAACACAAGATACACCATATCCAGAGAGATGTTTGTGTGCACCTTCTAAGAAGTTGTGCACCTTCTAAGAAGTCATATGTTCAATTCTCTCTGAGCTTTGAACTTATTAAAGGCCAGAGATTTTGTGATTAGAAAGCTAAAAAGCAAATTCGGGTAAAATATCATTACTTAAATTTATTCTGTGTATAATAAAGTCTCTCTGAGAGGTCTGAAATTTCATCACTAACTGACAGGAAAAATATTCTTGGTTAATTTGTTAATGTTGATTAATTTTGAAGCTTTCCCTTTTGTGAATATATAGCTCATTGCTAAAAAGTAGTTTAATAGTTTTATTTTTTTACCATTATGTTTCTTTATTGGATTAACTTTAAAACATGATATACTTTTAGAAAGCTACTTGATAATTCTAAGAATAAATTAACTTTTCTCCCTTAGACTGGAAGAGTCTTTATGAAATATCTTAGATATTATTTGTATCTGCTAATGGCAGAACATAGGAGACCATGGAACTAGGAAGTGGCCAAGTGAGAAATATTACATCATTAAAAAATTACATAGCTAGATATAGATAGACAGATTTACAGATATTATGTTAAATAAAAAGTACACTGTCCACGTCCTCATGTTTGTTTATATGATAGTCTTTGGTAGTGTTTTTGTGAATTTTGTCTACAGCTTTAAAATGTGGCCTTAAAGAAGTATGAATCTTCTCTTTATGTCTGAACAAGCCTAATCTGCATTGAAGAGAATGTATAATCTCTTATGACAAAAATTAACGAAACAATACTTCATGTGTCAGCTTTTAAAAGAGGGTGGTCTAATAACAGAGAAAATCCTGATATCATATAAAGAAGTGCTTTTTGAAGGAATATGTATAGTTAATATTATAGATTGGGGAAATCAGGACAACATCAAATCCAATAACATATTTTATGGGATTCAGGTAAGATGTCTATTATAAACAGGAGGAAAGACCAGCAGTCTATCTCAGGTCAACATTCATTTTTGGTTTTGTTTTGTTTTTCACTCATTTCCAGGTCTTTCTTTCAAGGAATAAGTGACTTATACCTAATCTACAGATCACTTCAGACTCCCTATATGATTAGCTATCAGAAAAATCAACAACATGCTTTAAAAGGCCTATGACCAAAGAGCAGTTAGTAGACGAACTATTTTTTTTTAAAGCCAGAACATAATTTAAAAATAAAGTCCAGATAATCTGGTGCTAGAACATTGAGGGATAAAAGTGGAAATTCAGTAAAGTTGGATATACTGAATTGGTGGCAATACGAAATCAGTGATGAAACTCTTGTTACTATGTTTGTAAATCAGATTTGAAATCACAGAAGTATTATCTATTATGAGGGTTGTAATAATACAAGAGCTCAAAGGACTGACTGTTCATGAGAACAATTCTGGTAATGTTCTCATTAAATAAATAAATTAAATAAAAACAATAAGGGAAGTTACAAAGGAAGATCTCCTTCCACCTATCATACAGGTCTACTAATGAGAGATATTCCAGTTCTCTATAGGATAAAATTCTCCCTGAAAATCAAAGATATTCACTTCTTACCTGCTCCAATGTATATTGTTCTCTCCAAACAGCTTATGATAGAGACTTGGATACTCAGGACAGATTGGGAACAACTTAAGGTGCTAGTGTTTTGTTCAGTCTCTGTGATACTTTCTTAGTCAGTCAGGAAAGGGACAAAATAATAGGTAATTGCTTATTGATTTTAGAATAAAACAGAACTTCAAAACTATAATAAGACTATGGGTTAATTAATAAACATGCAAGTAATTAGACTTCTAGTTCCGGAACAAGAGAATTTGTCATCAAATAATCTACCCTAAAAGAATGGCTAAAGAAAGTTTTTGAGATGGAAAATAATTATAAAAGAAGAAACTTAGATCATCATAAAGAATGAAATCACAATATAAAAAAATAAAAATCCAGGTAAATATAATAGATCATGAGTTTTCTAAATTTTGTTCGCCAGTGGAAGTGAAAATTATAATATCATCTGATTTGGTTATTAAATATACAGAGGAAATATCTAAGACAATTATTTTAAAATAGGAAAATGTAACAGGACATATAGGGACAAAAGTTTTCTACACTTCACTTAAAATGGTGAACATTAGTACATTGTGATAAATTATATATGTATAGTATAATACATAATTCAACTACTAAGGCATCTTTATAAATATATATACTAAGAAACAATATAGATAACTAAAAAATAAATTGTAAAAATGATAAATATTTATCTTTAAATGTGACCCACAGGTAAACAGAAAAAAAGAAACAGAGTAACCCACAGATAAGCAAATAAAAGAAAACAAAGAAATGAAGAACAAAGGAAACAAATCTAAAAACTAAAATGTCCACTCAAGCTCTAACATATCAATAATTGCATTAAGTAAATGGTCTAAATACACAAACTAAAATACAGTGATGAGCAGAGTAGATTAAGAAAACAAACCGTGATCCAACTACATGCTGTACACAAGAAACTTAGAATAATGATACAAGTGATAATTGATGCAGGATCTGAACTTGTTACACTAAACAAATATTAGATGCATGGCAAAAACTTTTCAACTTGTTGAAAAGTTACATGCCAGTTTGTTATATCTCTTTTTTTTTTTATCAATTGCTTTTAAAAGTATAATATACATACTTAGGGAAAAACTATAGATATATATCTCTTAAGTATCTTTTCTTTTTCTCTTATTAAAATTTATGGGGGTGACAATGGTCAATAAAACTACATAGGTTTCAAGTGTAAAATTCTGTAATACAACATCTATATATTGCATTATGTATCTCTTAAGGATCTTAAAGCACTATAACTCCTTTCCTTTCTGTTTATCATGATTAGAATTGTCCAACGTTTTGGTTAACTCCTTTTTCTTTCAAATTTAACAGTATAATTATATACAGTAAACATTTGCTTATAATCACTCACATATTTACCATATTTTCCTCTAAGTATTTATTGTATTTCATGTTTGCTCAGGGATTGTTTTCCATTTTCTCGATGTACTTCCATTTAGTATAAATTGTTTTATTTCATTTTTATTCTTGAATTATCAATAAACTGGGGGTAAAGTTTAATATGAGAATTCTCTTCCCTCTCAAACTTTTGATTATATTATTCTACTGTCTTCTAGCTTTCATTCCATCTATTGATAATTTTTGTATTAATTTATTATTTATAGGTAAACTGTCTATACATTCTGGATGTTTTAAGATATCTTTGATTTTAACTTTATTCTGTAGTTTTATTATTATGTGTTTTACAATGGATTTCATTTTATTTACATTGTTTCCTGAAACTCTAAATTTAGCCTACCATCATTTCTGGAAATAACTCCCTTCAAATATTGCCTTTTTCATGGTCTCTCTGTTCTATAATTCTGAGATTCTGATTTCATATCTATTAATCTTTATTCTCTCCTTTATATCATTTATCTTTTATTTTATATTTTCTACCGTTTTGACTTTATGTTCTAAATTCTGAGAAGTGTCTTTAAGTGTAATTTCCATGTCATTAATTCTCTGTACTGTTTGACTACTGTTTAAAATGTCATTTTTCTCCTTTCTTTAAATAGGCTTATATTTTTTATTAAAGTTCTGTTTTCTTACATATACCTTTTGTTTTTCTAGATTTGATTCCATATTTTACACTCTTATACAAAATATTCTTATTTTACCCAATATTTTCAATACTTCATTTTGAATTAGTTCTAATCCTAAATAAGATATAGTACGTTACAACCCCAAACAGACACTTCAAGTCGAACCTCAGTCTCTCATTAATTATAAATTAATACCTTATCCCACATCTATTTAATTTTTTAGAAAATTTAAAAATTAAAATGAATTTGAAATTTTTATGGTCATTTAATCATACTGAAAGATAAATATCTGATAACCACTTGATAATTTTTCTTTCCAACAGTGAAAGTGGGATTTCTTACATAAATTATTGATGCAGGTTGTTTAATATTTTATCCATATTTGGGATGTGTGTGCATTTATATGTGTTTGGTCAGCCATCCCCAGGGCCAGCTGTAGGTTTGGTTATTTAGTAGGAAGACTCACAGAACGCCGCATATATTTTTGCTCATATCTGTGATATATAATGAAAGCAAAATCATCAAAGGGCAAAGCAAATGGAACAAACACAGAGAAAACCATGTACGAGCTTCTAAGAATCCTCTTCCAGTGGAGTCACATAAAATGTGCTTAATTCCTCCAGTAACTAGTTGTAAAACACATATGAAATATTGTCTACTAATTAGATACTCAGTGCTCAGAGTTTTTATTAGGGGAAATTTATATAGGTACCATTTGTCTTGCATATACCATATTTCCAAACTCCTAGTAGGAAAGTAGGTGCTCACCATAAAATAACTTTTTTTTTTTTTTGGTACAGTTTAGGCAGAATGAGCCATTCTTATTAATTAAGAGAATGTTGGGTATGATTCCATAATTTACGTTTCTAAACACTTTTTTAAAAAGGCCTACTTTGCAAGCAGATTTTTCTCAAGATAGCAGTCTTAGGTCATCTATGTTAACTAATTTGTGCACTGTGTGTGTGTATTCTATGTTCTTCTTGGGTTTACTTCTGCTAACATTATCCGCTGGAGTTTTTTTTTTTGCATATGAGCATCTGGGCAAGGTATACCCCCATTGTATTTTTATTGTTGTGCATTGTATTTTTAGTAAAGTACATTTTTAATACTTGTGGATAATGGGTATTAGACTACTTTTTCTCTGTTTATTCTTTGTCAGAAGGTTAGGCTCTGTTAATATTGCAATGAGGGTTTTTTAAAAGCATCTTGATTAAAATAGGTTAATTTAAAATCCAGATTGAAATCTGGATTTCAGTAAAATATCTACTTAGAAATAGTTTCTTTATTTTTATAAGAAGCCCACTGAAAATGTAAATGGAATTGCAATCACATTTAATCTACAGATCACTTTGGAGGGAAAGGACATCTTTATAATGCTGAATGTTCTGATTGTTGAACATGATGTATTTCTCTAGTTATGTTGATCTTCTTTATTTCAGCAATCTTTGGAAGTTTTCAGTATAGAGGTCTTGCAAATATTTTCATAAAACTATCTTTAAGTGTTTTGTGTTGTTGAATCCTTTTGTAAAGGTCATTTATTTTTAATTTTAATTTTCAAATATCTATTGTTAGCATATAGACATACAATTGAACTTCACTAATTGATTTTGTATCTTATTAACTTATTAAACCCACATATTAACTTGTACCTTAGTTCAGCCCCATTTTTCCCATCCAGTATCAAATTTGAAAGATAAATCAAGTTGAACTCTTACTAGTAAAAGCATAAGAAAATTGGAAACGTATTTTAAGTATCTTATTTATCTTGAGATATAAGTGGTCTCTTAAAGCAAGACAGAAAAAAAATGCAGCTATCTAAAAATAGATAAACATTTAAATATATTCAAATGGTTTAAAAAGTGAATCCATAAATATAATTAAAATATACTGGTAAAATGGAAACTTATTTTCAATGTTAAATCCAGATAGCCAAAAAATAAATACAGTGGTTCTCAGGTCAACCCACTCAGATTAATGACACTGATGAAAAATACATATGATAATATTCTGTTTAATTGCATTAGAAAGAAATGAACATTTTTACACACTGATGAAAAAGGAGTGTCTATTTTTATGTCACTTTTTTAGCAGTAATATATCAATATATATTAAATTCAAGCATTTAATACTGCTCACACATTTGTGAATTTATTCTCTAATTACAGAGGGTGCCAAAAGAATGTATATACATTTTAAGAAAGGAAAAAAAAACTGTATTAAAATTGTAATACTCAATATATACGTATAACAAAAGATGAATATGTCATGCACATACATGTTTATGGCACCCCCAGTATAATACCACCATTATATATAAATATGTATGCAAGGCAAAGATTAAACAGTTTATATGCAAATTTGTAGTTTTCCTAGCAAAAATAGTCCATACTATTTTTATAATTAAAATAAGAAAACCCAGGGAAATATTGAAACCATTCATAGTAGTTTCTCTAATAGTAGATTTATAAAAGATGGGATTTCACACAATGGCAAATAAGATATTTTGGTTTCACTAAGTATAAAAAGGAGTAAGAAAATTAATTATTTCACATGCACAAATTTAGTTTCACATGGAAATTTAGTTTTGTTTTTTTAAATGAACAGTCTCTTTAATTGTCATAAATTTTTCATACAGGTTTATTATATCAGAAAATAATTCATTGCCCAAAGGTATGAAAAATTTTACTTTCCCTTCTAATTAGTATGAAAACACATTGTTAATTTTTATCAAAAATGTGACATAAGATGATTTTGAGGACACAGAACTATCTTCTAGTTATTCAGATATTTTCTATCTTGCTTTAGTAAAAGATAAATAATTCCTATATATGTAAATAATTGAAATACGGATAGTTTAGCTGCAAATGTCTCTTCTTTATGCTGCTCCCGTCATCTTTTTTTATTTAATGACTAGGTAATGACCAGTGTATTTGAGGTCTCTAGAGAACCCTTATGATGAATATCATAATTCTATAAAAACATTTTTATTCTAAGTATTACTAGGAGCAAAACAGATTTCACAAAACTTCCAGCTGGTATATGCACAATTTTTGCCTGAAAGATTGACACTTCAGTTTAACTTCTTCTGTTCCACACTCTTTATGAGTATTGGTTCCTTTATTGTGAGAGTTTTTTTAAATTAATAGTGGTACATGGGCATCCATCTTTCAGGTGGTCATTGTATTAGTCACTTAAGTTGAAATGAGGTGTGAGTCTAAATCAGTGATCATAAGCTTTTAGCTTTAAATGAAATGGATCACATAATTTCATTTCTCGATGATTCCGTGTAAAGCCACAGAAGTGTTTTATAATTACCTTGAGTTTTCCTTGCAAATGATATAACCTAGAGTAACTATATGCCTTAAGTATCTGATATGGATACTCTAGATTTTAAGTTGTTTGTATAAAATTGCATATACTTCCAGGGTTGAGGATTCCCCACCTATGAAATATTAAAAAGTATGGAGCATGATCTATCAATGCAATTCCGAAGAAGTTTTATGCAAAAGAATAATAGGAATAAGGGCACAAACTGTTAAGTAACTACCCTGAAGTAAATAACACAAACTGCCTATGTTCATCAAAAAATATCTATGGAACACTGTATCAGACATTTCTAAGAATAGTTCTAAGAGCTAGGATTACACAAGTGAGTAAAACAACCCCAAATCCCCACCCTCAAGAAGCTTTCACAAAAATAGGAGAGAAAATAAGAAAAATGAACACACGCATAAGAAATATTACTTATATGTGTACATGTATAATTTTAATTGTTAAGAAAGATAAAGCAAGAAAAGGTAGAAGTGTAGAGTTTAGGTGAAGTTTTTATACTTTTAGGCTGGATTAACCTAACAGAGGTGGACTGTAAGTAAAGACCCAACAGAAATGAGAAAGAAAACATGACTATGTGGAGAAAGAGAATTCCAGGAAAAGGAAGAGCAAGTACAAAACATCTGCGTAGGTAGCATGCTTAGTACATTCAATAAGTAGTAGTGAGAAAGCCAGTGTTTTATGAACAGTGTGAGAAGAGGGAAATAATAAAATGCAGTTCATTTATATTCTGCATAGTAAAGTAAAACTTTTCTTAAAGTGAATAGACTTTCCTTGACTAAACTTTATCAGGCTCCGCTAAGCCCCCTTCTCAACTAACACTCAGTGTTAGGCTTCCTGGTCTGCCTTTGCCCTTGCAGAGTCCAGTTTTAGCAAGAATCTGCTAAACCAGATTAGAGTGAATCCTCCCACCCTTGATTTCTGGTCACCACCCATATCAAATTCTTCATTCCCCACTACCCTCCAGGGGATATTTGATCAACTTGCTTGTCTCCAGCAAGAATTCTGTTCCTGAGCAGAATCCTCCCTACCCTTGAGGTGTTCTCTTGGTAATTTTCCATCTACAGATGCCCTAACCTGCCCTTTAACTGTAATCCCCACTATTCTTGTAACCCCATCTCTCTCCCCTGTTGTGATAGTCTTGGTACCTAAACAAGTCTTGAATAAAGCCTCTTTTAATGTTTTAATAAGTTTCAGAATGTATTTTTTTCTTTAATATAGCCATTACCAATATTAATGTGCATATTGACTTCAAAAACTAAGATAAACTGGGATAATCCAATAAAACCAATATAAATTCATGGAGAAAATGAAAAATATGATTTAGAAAATATAATAAAACTACCGATATTGGGTTATTTATGACTCAGTAGCTATACTTCCCAGCATTTTTTATGCATGACATTAATTCAAATTAAAAAGCTGGAAAGGTGAGATATAGGTGACTGTGCAAAAATAGCATTTTTTAAGATTCGCCACTGAATAAAATAAGTGCTTAGCCCCTTTATAAGGAAAGATATTGGAGTGGTTGTTGCTGAATTATGAAGCTCTGGTGATTGCTACGAGAGGGAAATTAGCTGTTACAAAGGCAGTATTAAGATGGTTCACCACGGGGTTCTGATTTTCAAAGTGGACTCAAACCATGAAGTGAATAGTTCTCAAAAAGAGAAAAAAATGAATAATGCTCACTCCATTGCTGAACAAAATGATATCTTACTCCCAAAAAAATATGGAAGAAAAAAAGTGCTAAACCTAAAAAGAGCGTTAAAAAGCCAAGCAAACAGGAAATAAAAAATACACATGGGTTAATGGATAAGAAAGAAACAACCATTTCGCAAAAGTATTAAATAGAACAAATTTTTTCATTGTAATTAATTGATAGAAACTGTCGGCAAAGCCTGAGGATTTGTAGTCCATGAATTCCAGGCATTAAGATTGCTAAAAGAAGTACCTACGATTTCAGTCCAAAACAAAATGAAACGAGAACGGTGAAGAAAACACAGAAGGCTGTATAACATAACAGAGATTACTGAGTTGCTTGTGTCCCTAGGTAATGGAGACACCCGTTTGAGGAAGTGGAATTATATCGTTGAATCCCTGTAGACAGCCTTTGTAACTGATGCAGACAGTAAGGGACAGTAATCTGTGTATGTGAACATTTAATTTTAGAGTTTAGATGTCCTTAAAAAGTCTACTGGATTTTATTTAAAATCCTGAATTAAAGAGTTCTGTTTTTGTTCTTATCAATAGTGCCCAGCTCAAAGTGACCTCACCCTGGCAATATAGTCAACATTGTGGTTTCCAGAATGAGAAAGTAAGTGAGGCTTTATTTTCTAGCACCACTGGCTTACCGTGCTTTTTATCCTAACCTGAAAACAATTGTGTCAATGATTTTGAACTGTGTGCAGATAGCCTGTGCGACTTCTCTCAATCTACTTAGGATCCAGGTAGCACACAGAGTGATTAATTCAATTAAGCACTTCAATTAATAAAGTTTTGGTGAAAACTTCTGTGGTTTCTTATAAAAATGATTACAGTCATAATAACTTCTATGTGCTTTCTAAACTATTATGCAATAAAAAGCTTAACTATTCAATATGAAAGTTATTCTTCCATTTTCTATTATGATCATTCATAGATGGAACCCAAAGGAAGTGAAAAGCGAGATGAAAATGCACATAGGTGGCCTGGATCTTTTGCTGTTCTGATTTGCTATAAGGACCTATGAGTATGAGACTCCTCTGACACTCTGGCACTCCTAGTACATCAGGCCACCAGTCTTCCAAAAGGTTGATTGGGAAAATCATATCACTTGGGAGTCTAGTTGTTTTCATTTATTTCAGTAAAATTCTATGAGAAATAGCTAGTGGATTCCACAATTACTGATAGCTGTATGTTCTTACAAATTTTAACCCCAAAGCAATTTCATTTCCCTAAAGGGAATAGATTTATAATCAGGGATAGGGCTCTTAACCAACAACTCATTCCCTCTCAGAACCACCGGCCTTGGGTACAGGTGGGTGTAGTTGATAATCAGAGTTCTGGAAATGATTTTATATTTAGTTGGCTTTAACACCACCTATGGTATATCTGGCACCTAAAAATTTCAAACTTTCTTTGTCCTGCATTCTGTGTCTGGAATATGTCAAAAATTTCCCCTCCTAGCTCTAAGACTTCCTAGTGTTACGGACAATGAAACTCTTTTTTAGCCTAGTCGGTATGAAACCACTGGTGCTGTCAAAAACTAGGCTAACTTTGATGCTATCCTTACTATGGAAGCAGGTCATGGCTTCATTACTGTCTATAGGTCTTTTGTTCAACTCTAAGACTTGATCCTTCTGTGTATAAAATCAGCTCACTTGAAGATCTTGTGGTTTTCCTGAGACTGGGTCAAAGTTCAAATTAAAGGGACTACTCAATATCAAGTTTTAAAACATTTCTCCTTGATGGTGATTACTGAATTAATTCACATGACTTCATAGTTCTGTGTTTAATCAAAATTAATGAATTCATCACCAGTGTGCTGATTTATTTGTGTGATTAGAACTAAAAAAGGTCATTCTCATCATATTCTACCTCTTTTAATCTTGGCTTCTCTATTAAGAAAAGTAGCTTTAATGCCTCTTGAAGAGACATGTTTCTTTCCATTGTATTCTGTGAATCAATTTAATTCTCTATGAATAGATTTTACTTAGCTTTTCAATGAACTTAAAAAGAGTGTACTACAAGGACAGCCAGTGTATATCTATTTTCTCTGAAACAATGTCCTAGACAAGACTTATATGTCCCCACAGAGCTTTAGGAACATTTCTGTTATTGTATCCGACTATGTTTAAAAATTACCTCTTTAAGTGCCCATTACCTTTTTTCACCATTGAGTCAAATTTGTAAAGGAAAGAAACTGTCTTACATATTTTATATTCTCTGTGATAGTGAATGAGAGTACTTAGCGGTGCTGAATTATATTTATTGCTAAATGGGTGAAATGATTACTTTACCCAGTTAGATTATAAGCAAATTTATACTTTTCATACCCTACAATGTTTTTTCTTATGTCGGGAAACATTTGCCTTTCTCAAATCTGGATGCTAGTATCACAGAGAAGTGAAAGGATGAAAGACAATAAATGCATATTTTCTGTTAAAGAAATGGGGAGAAAAGTAAAGCCATACAAATAATCATCTTCTTTTATTAATTTTCTATAACTGCTATAACAAATTACTATGATATTGACAGTTTTAAATAGCCCAGATTTATATTCTTATGATTCTTGAGGTCAGAAGTCAAAGTGGGTCTCAAAATCAAGCTGTAGAGAGGGTTGTGTTCCTTCTGGCGTCAGTAGGATAGCCTTCTCCAGCTTCACAAAGCCATGGGCTTTCCTTTACTACTGGCCCTCTTCCTACATTTTCAGAGCCAGACATTTGGGGCTGAATTCTCCTCACGTTGCACTATGTCTGGATTTTCACTTTGCTGCAGCCTTCTTCTACTTTTTTAAAGAGCCCTTGTGGTTAGGTTGGATTTATGTATATAATCTAAAGTACTCTCCACCTCAAAATCCTTAATTTAATCACATCTGCAAAGTCCATTTTGCCATCTAAGGAAACATATTCACAGGTTCCAGGGAGTAAGACATGGATATCTTCAGGAAGCCACTATTCTGCCTAATACATAACCCATTCCATATTGTAACATAGTCTGTCACCAGCACGTAATAATTTGAGGCACAGTCTTCCTTATGACACAAGGGAAGAAGAAATGCTATTAAGTGAGCAGCAGCTGTATTAAGAACTACTCTGTTACTTTCCCGTAGATTATCTCAATAAGCTATTACACACTAAATATATACATATATATGGCATTTTCCACGTAGCTACCTTTTCACTAATAAGATACTGGCCACAAAGTCATTACCTAGACAGACAGGCCTCCTTCCTCATGCATGTAGCATTCTAGTGTGTTTGTTACATATAATAACATTTATTACATATGACAAATTTTATTATATGTAAATTTTACTCCCACTAAAATGATAAGCCTTGGGGACAATGACGAGTAAGGGGCAAAGGGGAGATTTTAGGAAAGAGGTAATGGTCTTTTTCTTGGTCAGTAAAAGTGATATTATGTGTTACTTTGTACAAATATTTTCATTTGTTTACTTTATGCTATTTCCTATGTATGCATTACACCTCAACATATTTTCTTAAAATGTGTACTAAAACATAAATTTGAGTGGTAACTAGAGATATTTTTTTAAACATTAAAATGTTTTATCAAATAAAATCTAGACTCTTATCTTTAACAGTGAATTTTTCCAAATTTCCATGCAACACCATTCAAGATTTTCAATTAAAATAGCATTAGCCATGATGGTCGATTTCACTAGATCTGAGGAAAAAAAAAAGAATTTGGGGCTCTGGGTGCAGAATGAGACAAATATTTGAGTTAGACTGACATTGGGCATAGGGCTTTCTAGGAGCAATAAAGTCATATCTGTCAACTGAACTTAACCTACCCAGAGTCTATGACTGTCCGTAAAGCCTTCAATCATATCATAGTGTCTCTTTTTAACTCATTTTATTTTTATGTATATAAATTAATATTCATGATCACCATCATAATCAGTAGTGTCCTTGTTATCAGAATCAGCATTTATTGATTGCCTAGCTTTCCAAATGCTTTGTACAGATTAAATAATTTCATTTCTATAATTCCAGGGTGACAATATGCCATGTTTCTTAAAGTTGCCTTGTCCATCACCTCTTTATAGATCAGACTGTCTTGACCTTGATACCACTGACATTTTGGGATGGGTAACTCTTTGTTGCAGAAAGGACTGTCCTGTGTAATGTAGGACATTTAGCAATATCCCTAGCCTTACCCAGGAGTGATAGTAGCACCTTTACCCACATTGTGACAACCAGTAATGGCCACAGATATTTCCAAATCTCCCCAGGAAAGACGGGATGCAAAATCACCCCCCCCCACACACACACACACACAAACCTTAGGAACTATTGATGCACATTAAACCACTGACAATAAGGTTTCACGAAATATACATTTCATTTTTAGTCAAAAGATCTGGGCTTCAATCCCAACTTTGCTATTAAAGAAGCTGTATGACCTTGGACAAATTATACAAATAGGTCTTTACTTCATTTGACTTTAATGTGAGAATCATAATATATCAAGTCTTTTTGTGATTGACTTTAATTTTTCAGTTTTAGTATAAAAACCTGTTCATATGTTCCCATTGTACTTAAAGTAAGACTTTACCTATTATTACTTTATAATAAATCATAGCTGGTACTATTTTAATTGAAAATCTTGAAGGGTATTGTGTGGAAATTTGGAAAAGTTAATTGTTAAAGATAAGAGTCTACATTTTATTTGATAACATTTTAATGTTGAAAAATATCTCTAGTTATCTTCAACCTAAATTTTATTTTTTAATGAACTTTTTAAGAAAATACATTGAGGTGTAATGCATGTATAGAAAAGGGCATAAAACTAAAATGAAAATATTTTCACAAAGTAACACATAATATATCCTCTACTGACCAAAAAAAAGAATATCATCTCTTTCACAAAATTTTCCTTTTGTCCCTTATTAGTCCGTGTCCCCAACGCTTATCATTTTAGTGGGAGTAAAATTTACACATAATAAAATTTATTATCTTAATTGTTCAATTTTACAAGATTCAACCATTTTATACACCATTGTAATGGTGTAACCATTACCCAAACAAGATATAGAACATTTCTATCACATCAAAAGTTTCCCTCACCCTCTTTCCAGTCAATACCCCTTCCTCATTTAGGCAATAACTTTTTAATTTATATCATCATAGGTTTGTTTGTTGCTCTTTCATTTTATATAAATGAAATAATAGTATATGTTTTTATTGTGTATGCATACATGTATGTAGCTTCTTTTGCCCAAAACATATTATTTTTGAGTTTCACCCATTTTGTTGAAAGAGTAACATTTGTTTCATGTTTCATTGCTGAAATGCATTGTATTAACCTTCCACAATTTGTTTACCCAGTCTCCACTGGATTTGCATTTTATTATTTCAGTTTTAAGCTATGTTTAAAAATAAACGAAGAAAAAAAGATTACTTTGAACATTCTTGTGTATGTCTTTCAATGAACATGTATATTTGTGTATTTTGGATACATGTCTAGAACTGTGGTTGCTATGCCATATTGTGAAGGTATGCCAAAGCTGCAGCTAGGCAAATTGCAGCAAATTTCTAATCTTGCAGATCTGAAGGAAGATCAATGCAGAAGTATACATAATTATTCTATTGTATGTCATAAACGAAGTTGTAATTTAAAAAAAAATGAGAAGGATTTTAACTAACAATAATCCTTATCTTTTCCTAGATACTGGGAATTTTCATAAATAAGCAGACAGGAGTCACAGAATAGAGACTGTCACATCTTTTCTTAAATTAAAATATGAATGAAAAATGAGCAATACTTAATTGTCTTCCTGGTATCATAAAGTATGGTAGATACTTTAAAAGCATTAAAGATATCTCTTTCATTCTATAAAATCTCTACCGGGTAAAAGAGAAACAGATGGTGTATTAGTTTCCTGTTGCTACAGTAACAAATTATTGACAGCTTGTTGACTTAAAAGAATGCAAATTTATTAACTTAGAGTTCTGTATCAGAAGTTTGTCACATCCCTGGTTTCCATGCTTTTCTCAGCCCCTGGTGGCAACACTTGTGTATTTAATGTCAAAGTATGTCAAGGGAGAGCCAAAAAGTACTCCGACGGATCACCGACATAAACTTCCTATCTCCATTGCTTATTTAGTCCCTGCATCCTCCTAAGGAACAGGGTAAATTACCTCTTCTAGGAAAGAGACTTCTTTCCTTGTCTTTTGGCTCTTGGAATTAGAAGCCTAAAGTGACAAACCAGAGGTTATGGTTCAAAATTTAGTGTATTTCCCCTAGTAGAAGCATTTTCCTTCTAAGATCTAGGACCCCTAAATTTAGAGTTATGGAGACAGGTACAAAAATTCATAGACACAGACAACAGTTTAGTGGTTATTAGAGGGTAAGGGGGGAAGCGAGTGGTAGAAGAGGATAAAGTGGGTCACATTTATGATGACGGAAGAACTGACTCTTGGTGCTGAACACAATGGAATATATAGGTGGCATATTATAGAATTGTACACTGAAACCTATACAGTCTTACTAACCAATGCCACCCTAATTAATTTTATAAAAGTAAAAAGAAAAGAAAAAAAAAGTTCTGCAAGTGGACCACTGGAGTGATGGTAAACAGAGTCACTTGAGTTCTTATTCTTGGTTCCTGAACCCATGTATTCTATTTATTGTAGAAATGAAACGATATAACATTGTTAATTTAAGGGGCTTAAACATCCTAAGGGATAGTGTCACAACTTTTCATTATGTCATCTCTGAGTTGCACCTTAGTTGCACCTTTAAAAGTCTTTTATTTCTTTGTCAATCCTAAAGCTTCTGGTGATGTGATATGTTGTAGGAACAATGTATCCCATAGTCCTGTGTCCCATGCCACACAACCTTTGTTGTCAAGTTGATTTATTGTTCTACTGTATTGATTCTGGGTCTATGCATTAAACACTCAATAATTCTCTAAGAGTAGTGCTACCTGAGGCCTTACAGGAAAGAAAAAAAAAGCAAGTTTTTACCAAGATAAAATGATGCCCCTTCTAAGATGGATGGAAACAATGCAATCAATTTACTACTAAGTAATAGTTTACTTCTTTGATAGACAGTGTCATATTGGTCTTTCTCACTGACAGGTTGAACATCGAGCCAGGACATACGTAAATTATGAGCCTATGAAGTTGGAATTAGACATGATCTCCATCTCTGCCATTATGGTTTAATTAACCCATTGTGCTAGCACTGAGATGGCCAATGACATAAGCTTGATGATCTTAATTGGCAAAGTCATTGTGTCCAGTTGGTTGTTTAGTGTTTCTATGGCGGATGCTTTCTTGTGTTAGCATGCAAGACTCAAATCTTTACATTCCATTCCTATTACAACAGGTCCATCCATATACCTCCACCCCTGACCTTCTTCCAATTATCCAGTATTTCTCTCTCCAATTGCCTAACTAGCTGAGGGGGAGCAGAATATGTCACCCCGGAATGTGACACATTGATATGTGAATTATTTCAAGATGAAGACAACGAGAGCCTAATAGACTCAGAAAGAGCTTTTTACCTTCCCCTTAACTGACTACAAGAATTTAGATAAGGAGTCTATTACCAAATACAACTTTTTACATCAGAAAGACTTATAGCATGGCATGGCAAACATTTGTTTACCAAACATTTGCCTTTGTACCTTCCTTTAAAATGTCTTCCTCCCCTTTGGAGCTGCAGACCATACTCCCTTCTCTTTACCTCAGACTGGTATTTAACCCTCGATTACCTGACTTCTGGGGAGTCTCATATTTTTATGGGCTGACATATGCACAAAATTTGTATTTCTCCTATTTATCTGTCTTGTGTTAATTCAGTGATTAGACCCACCAAAGAACTTAGAAGGGAAGAAAAGTTTTCTGTCTCTACATAGTCAAACTATTCACTGTTGTCCATAAGTAATAATCGTAACAATTTTTCTTTTCACCCAAAGGGAATAACCGCAAATTCTGCCTGAATATCTTCCCATTGGAAGAATTTCTCCTCAAATCTCTTTTTCTTAGATATACCAGAGCAAGGCTGCAATGCATTTTTCAGTTTGTCCCAACATACGAACCACCAATCTGTAAACAGAAAATTATCTTTCCTTCCTTTATCAGCTGATCATAAGGTACCTTACACACAAAATATGCACAGGCAAAGTGGTGGATGAAATGAAGTGTCAGCCATATTCTTGTGTAGCTCGCTATAACTTACCATATCACTTCTATTTTTATAATGTATTGTTCGTAGGCCCACCCTAAGTAATGACTTCATGAATCAGGCAGAACTCAGTGCATGAGGGACAATTTGAGCCATATGATTACTAATCCCTACTGATTAGGGATTCCATCTCTACCAGTGCCCAGCAGCAAGACAAGATACTTTTCTTTAACATTATGTACAATTCTATATGCTATAAGTAGTATGAGTTGGCTCTAACACCATAGAAATCTACATTTTGGTTCTCCTATTGGGGTTTCCAAAAAAATCCACTAGACAACTTTTCCTGCCATATATGTCTCATATTTGAGGGTCTTTAAGGTATAATAAACCAAGAGACAGAATTACTTACACCAGAGAGTTGAGCTGCTACACCACATATATATATATATATATATGTATGTATGTATGTATGTATGTATGTATGTATGTGTGTATATATATATATATATGTTTGTTTGTTTTTCTTAATCCGAGCTCTACAAAAACAAGAAGCTTTTCATGGTACTCAGTAAATGAGCTGGAGCTGCATTTCCCTCTGTGGATGTGCTTTGCCAAACCTTGAAGAAGCCTATTAGGCACTGTGCTTTCTTCTAAGTTGTATGAGGAGAGAGATGAAATAATTTATCCTTTATTTTACAAGATGTTCTCTCCAACCCTGGACCACTGCTCATCAAAATCTTCATTAATGTGATACGACTTTGATTATTTGTAGAGTTAACAGTATACCCTTCTTGCTCAGCTAGTTCAAAGGGCATATTACTGAGATAATGGAATAATATACTGTAAGAGTCCAGGAGATCCATGTCTTTTTAGATCACCTAATTGACTTAAATGAGGACAGAGTGTGGGGGTGTTAATATGGTCCCAGGACAGGATGTAAATAAATATTGTTTTCTATCACATAGGAATTTGAATTGTTTCTGAGATTCTGTTGTAATAGAGTTGTAAGATAATACAATGTACCTTAGGCTATGATGATATGCTTTACAGGAAATATTTCAATAAGTTTGCAATAGTCTACCATCACCCTCCAAATCCATTTTGGTTTTGAAGGGGTCAGGCTGGTAAATTAAAGGGATATGATGGCAGTCACTACCACTCATCTTCATCCTTCACATATTAAAAGATGGCACTAATAGCTGTAATTCTCTGAGATGTTATTTTATGTTTTTAAATTTGCTCTCTGCAGAACAGTGTATCAGTTTTAGATGCTTCCATTTAGACTTGTTGACTACAGTAGCTCTTACTTCAGAAGCAAACATGGCTTCTGCAAAGTATCAAGTATTTTCTTTCTTATAATACATTCCTAAATGAGAATAATAATGAGTGAGTGTGCCAGTAGATGTACAGCGTGTCAGACTTTGACAGTATTCCATTTAATTGTCTCCTGTATACACCTACTCTAACAGCGAGACCGTAATTATGCTCTGGGACCCAGATATTAATGTAAACAGTCCAGTAGTCCTTGAAATGGTGTTGTCTCTTTGCCCTTAGTATGCCTAGCTAACTACATGTCTATAGGTTGGAAATCCATTACAATGGAATTTTAGAGTCTTCCTTCCTGGGGACCTGAATTCTCTTTCAGTTGATAGGTTTTAGGTTGGATAACCAGCTCATTCTGAAAACTGGGCAATAGACTGTGATTTTTGCGGGGAAGTTGCCCTCAGCTTCCTGATCATCTACTTATTGCTTTCTTTTGATATTATGGATTCAGCACCACATTTGCTGGCTGCCTAGATATCTTGCCCCGGGGGATACCACTTCTTTTAACTATCACCATATGTCTCTATCAATTAAAACTTCCTAGCTGCTATTCACCCTCACCTTTCATTATACTTCTCTTCTGGTAATTAACTGTCACCATTTTGCCTCTGTGATTGCTGGATTCTATCTCTATAACTATTAGAGAGCTGAGTTTGGTCTATAATAAAGTCTTCTACCATCACCACTGGCTTTATCAATTGTGCTGGAGTCGCTCAGAAACAAATTCCTTAAAGCATTGATCTTCGCATGGACATACACGGGCAGGTTGTGGGTTCTCTAACCATACAGAGTATATCCATTATAGCACGTCCATGTATCTAAGTCTTCTTAAAAAACAGTTTTAGTGAGGCATAATTTAGGCATAATAAATTACATATGTTTAAAGCATACAATTTGATAACTTTTGACATATGCATACACCTGTGTGCTGTGTATTAGTTTAATGTGATTTCAAATCCAGTTGTTTATGACTTAAGTGAAGTATTGTAATCCACTTATTTATGACAAAGACAAAAAAAAAGTGGTTTTTAGAAGTAAAGTATTAATTGTTTTGATATAAGAAAGTTGTGTCAGGATGTCATCATCTCATCTGTCGTCACTAATAAGCACTCAACAGCTCAGAGGCTGAGGGGCCCTACTGGTAGCTTCTGGATTACAAGTGAAGAAGCAACTATGGAAATGGGGTATTTAGACTACAAATACTAAGAGTTGGTGAGACTTATTCGAGAGTTTTTTTTCTGGGCAAGGTAACACATCTCTCCAAAGTTCTTGAGACCCTTGCTCTTGCCTGGTCAACAGTGCTGTTAGTGCTTGCAGCATTCTCAGGAGCAGAAGGGATATCTGTTTCTGCTTAGTGAGGCACTCCTCGTAGGCATTGGCACAGCCATAGAAAGGTCCGTGGAGTCATAATCCTCGGAGCAGCCTAGCCTACCTGCCAACACCAGCATCTTTGTTCCCTAGCAACATTCTCTAATAAAATGGGATTTTCTTTTTGGCCCGGGCAGCTCAAAGTCAGCTCTCGGTTGGTTAAGCCGACTCTCCCGAGAAACCCTACCTGTTTAAACAGTACACCTCAAACTAAATTTGGACTTTATCTCTTTTACCTCCCCTTGAGTGCAAAAAGAGTGTGATTAATCTGTCATATGTTTGGAATATGTTATTTCCTTATTTGGCTTATCAAGAGATATTATCTTGTGTACTATAGGCTTGTAAAATTATTATAATTCCCACAGCAAACCTGTGTTAAATAAATGTCTGGCAAAGACAGATAAGTCTGAGCATAATTATGCCACCCCAAATACAAACAAGATACTGTGAAACCACCACCACAATTACGATAATAAACATATCATTACCCTGAAAGCTTTTAATTTTCTTATATAAAACAACCTCCCCACTACCTCCACCACCATATCCATCTCCATGCTTCTGCTGATTTGCTTTTTGTTATTATAAACTTAGCTTGCATATTTTTTAAATGCATGAAGGCTTTCACAAGGAAAATATGTGGAGTTGAGGATAGATTGTATATCTTTATCACAATGAAGGATACAGAACTTAGGCACTTGTCAACACTCATAGAAACGTACATCTAAAAAGAGTGAATTGTATTGTATTCAAATTACACCTCAAGAAGACTTAAAAAAATCAAATATTTAATGAGTTTAAAAAGCATTTCTAATTTAGCCCAAGGTCACACTTAACAAAACGTTGTGTATTTAGGAACCCAAATCAGCCAGTCCAACTCAAGAGCTCAGTTTTAAACTATTTTAATTGCAATATAAACTTGTTTCAATAAAACAAAATATTACTTTAATGTACTCATTTTCAAATTTTGCTCTATAGAAATCAGAAACTTCAAGATTTCTGGAATATCACTGTAGCAGTGATGTCCTTTGAAATTTAAAGAAAAGAGCCCCACGCCTCATAAACATAAGAACTCTGCCAGGTTACTTTCTTGACCTTTCTTTTTTCTCCACCTCATCCAACACAGAAACAACAGCAGTTACATGTGGCTTGGTTTAAACAGCCCTATTTTGTTAAGAATTTAAAGTACAAAATGTATTTGTACAAATACAAATGTATTTGGGTAATTATAATTCCAGGTTAATTTATGTAAGAGATTATAATTGATAGTAATCAAGCAACACACAATGATAGAATATAGGTATTTAACAAAGTTCCAGAGATTATTGATCTAACTTCTTTAGTTGATACTTAAGAAAATCAAAGTGCATAGAATTACATGACTTGTTTAATGCTACACAGGTATGTAGTTGAGGAAAAGTCAGAAATAAACCCCAGGTGCTTTGATTCAACCAATGTTCTCTCTTCACTCATATGTTATAATCCTGGTGCTGAAAATCCATGCTATTCAGAGTACTTGAGAACAGACAGAATGATATCTGAACTAAAGCATATGGTTAATTTGTTTGAAACGTTCTTATTTATGTCAATCTATATTTACCTTACAGGAAATATATCCCAGTTGAATTATGAGAAGTTTGGCAGAAGGAAGAAGAATATTAAAAAAATTACCATAAACTGAGCCCTGATAAAAAAATTAGAAACTTTGAAAGAATTATTTTATAATGTATTGGGCAAATCACTTAACCTCATGTCTGCTGTAGACTAAAACTCCATTTATATACCTGTCAGCAAACAGGGAAGAGAGACGAGATTTCATTACTAAATTCATGTAAAAGCGCTGAAGCATTTATTGTCTTTCTTAGTAGTGAGGTGCTTGTTATATATCAGTTTCATATTTGTCGTAGTACCTATGAAGATATCATCCAGAGATTAGAAGCTTATATACATTTGTGGCAATTTACTGAGTATGCCATTCACCCTAAATTTTATTTTAGGAAAAGCAATAATGTCTCTATATTGTACAACGATGATTTTCAAAATACATTTTGACATTAGTTATTAATGTTATATTAACTTCCTCTCTAGTACTGGAGGTAGATAGTGAGAAGTGTATGATTTTTTAAATTTGAGAAGATTCAGCTTTACGTTAAAGCAAATAAATAAATAAAAACTTTGGGTAAGAAGGCAATTTATTCAAAATTCACATGCCAACCCCTATTCTTAACTGTTGGATGTAACCACAATTTATGTTCTTTCATAATTTATGTCGGTGTTATTTTGAGAAGGGACACATAGTACAGTACTAATTATGATATATTTGCAATTTAAATTATTTTCCCGTAACAGCAAAAAAAAAAAAAAAAAAGAATAGTGCTTATTATGGGTTGAATTTGTCTACCAAAGTACTTCAGAAAGTGATTTATTTGGAAACAAAATTACTACAGTTGTAATTAGTTAAGATGAAATAATACCGGAGCACAGTAGGCCCTTCATCCAACATGACTGCTTTTCTTATCAGAAGAGACACAGAGACAGAGACGCATGAGGTGACACACTAAGTGACAATGGAGAAAGATATTTAAGTGCTGCAACTGCTAGCCAAGGGGCCAAGGATTGTTGGCAAACCATAAGAAACTATAGAGACAAGAAAGAATACTCCCTGCAGGTTTCAGTGGAGCAATGCCCTGCCACCTTCTTGATTTGGGCTTCTTGCTTCCTGAAATGTAAGATAATACATGTTTGTTCTTTAAGTCATCCAGTTTGTGGTACTTTATTATGGCAGTCCTAAGGAACTAATGGAGTGCCATTTGTCTTCTTCATCAAGACAAATCTAAAGAGTTGTATGTAAGATAAAGATGATCTTCAATTTTCTAAGTAATCTGGGAACTGAGAGACTGTATTTTGCCTACAAGCATTGCTCATGTTTTAATTTTTTTATATATTGTAATTGTTTGGCATCTTGGAAACTTGTGGACTCAGAGAGGAACTGCCCCTTACAGAGCTAGCTGATTCCTAGAGACAACAGCTTGCCTGAGAGCATGCCTTTGATTTGCAAACCAAGCAATCCATAGTTCATAATGCAAACCACCTCTTTTTTGGAACTCTCGTATACCATACCAATATTCCCCCTGCCCTACATCATCCCAGGGCCAGGTACAAGACAACTAGAGACCACCCCTAAAGCGAGAGCCCACTGAAATTATTCACACTATTTCATCCTAAACTAACTCAGCACTTCTAATCTATTTCACTCGTTTCTTCCAGTGAAAACCTCAATGAAGGATCTGGTCCTTGCCTTTTCTTGGCTCCTTCTACCTTCTGATTGACCCAGGTGCTTTCCCCACCCCCAACTTTTTTGGGGAACTATAAGTAATAAACTCTTCTTTCAAGGAAGTTGTCTCTGTCTGATGGTAGTTCCTGATTAAATGAAATCCTGGTATATTTTAAACATGATTTCACTTTTCTGCTGTAAATAAACTTATAGTAGTCCCCCCTTTATCTGAGTTTTCATTTTCTACAGTTTCAGTTACCCATAGTCAACTGAGGTCTGAAAATATTACAAAGAAAATCCCAGAAATCAACAATTCATAAGTTTTAAATTGTGGGCTGTTCTGAGTATCCTCATGAAATCTTGTGCTATCCCATTCCATTCTGCCGGGGACATGGATCATCCCTTTGTCCATGCCGTATATGCTATGTGACCCTTAGACACTAAGTATATGTCGCAGTTATCAGACCGACTCTGGGTATCACAATGCTTGTGTTCAAGTAACCTTTATTTTAAGTAATAATTGCCTCAAAGACCAAGAGTAGTGATGCTGGCAATTTGGATATGCCAGAGAAACAATACACTGCTTCCTTTAAGTGAAAAGATTAAAGTTCTTGACTTAAAGAGGAAAGAGAATAAATTGTATACTAAGGTTGCTAAGATCTTTGGTAAGAAAAAAATCTTCTATTGGTGAAATTGTGAACAAGGAAAAAGAAATTCATGATAGTTTGCTGAAAGAGAGATCACCTTCACATAACATATTACAGTACATTGTTATAATTGTTCCATTTTATTATTGCTAAATTCTTGTTACTAATTTATAAATTAAACTTTATCATAGGTATGTCTGTATAGGAAAAAATGTAGTATACATAGGCTTTGGCACTATCTGTGGTTTCAGGCATTTACTGAGGGTCTTGGAATGTGTCCCCACATGTAAGGGGGCACTACTGTATTTGAGTTAATACTGATAGAACTAGGGCCAAAATTATTTTTCCTTGATAACAACAACAAATAATAATAATAATAATAATAATAATGAAATGCTGAATGGTAACATACACCTTATAATTCTATTTTTGCACAAATTTCTATCAATAAGAAGGGCAAAATTCTATTATATTGGAATCATCCTCAGGATAGAAGATAGACCCTTAGTTTTCCCTGTTTTGTTTTGTTTTAATCTGAACTCTGCCAATAACAAATGGTGTGGTTTTGAATAATTCATTAAACATCTCTGCAGTCACTTTCCTTTTTTTTTTTTTTAGAGCAAGCGTTGCAATTTTATTTATTTTATTTTTTAAATTATTTTATTTTTTTAAGGAGGGCGCAGCTCACAGTGGCCCATGCTGGGATTGATCCCACAATCTTGATGTTATCAACGCCGGGCTCTAACCAATGGGCTAGCCAGGAATCTCTCCTCTTTTTTCTAGTCGGTATAATGACATTTGTTTTCCTTATCTGATAAATTTCTGTGAGTAATGTTTTCTCATGTCTTCACTGTAAGTCTACATTGTGGCAGTCAACTTGTGAGTCCACTAGAGCAGTTGCAAAGATGAATGAGACTTGACATCCACCACTGAAAATAGTGAAAATTTTATGCAAATGTACCTTGGAGAATTAAAATAATTATATAAATCTAAAGTGTTTTTACCTTCATGATTTTTATTAGTTAATTATTACATTTGTAATAAAATTAATAGTGTCAATAAAGCATGTAATATAACATGTGCAAGATACAGAATAAGAATAATTGACCAACCATGTTGTATAGAAAGATTTCCCAGAAATCTGGAAAGTTCTGCATTAAATCCAAGCAATAAAAGCAGTGGGAGGGTAGAACACATTGTGTGCCTAAAAGAACATGTAGTGGGAGACAAGAGATTAAAGCCCTCTTACTCCTCCTCACCATATCCAACCAGGAGCAATACACCATAACACTTGCTCCTAGATTTGATTAGCCCTGGATAGAGCCTACAAGGAGCCTTTCCCAGAATCTCTCAAATTTATACCATCTACATTCGCTGCGTAAAAGAGAGTTCCCACTTATCACAGTGCAGAAGAAAGCTTTTTTTCTTTGTGTATTCCAATTTTACAGTTTTTTTTCTAAACAATGGAATGTTCTTTTCTCTTATACATAAATTGTGGATATTGCAAAATGTTACTAAATGTGTGTGTAATTATATAGTTACTAAATATGTGTACTAAAATATTAAATATTATTAAAATATTTGTTAAAATGTATAAATAGTATAAAGCTTATTTTGTAATATTAAGTAGAATAAAAGCTATGAATTATTTGGTGATATTCTCAGGGATATATGATAACTATATAATAAAATACATTTTAAAAGTTGGTAACAGTCTTTCATCAGTTTTCTCTGATGAGATGAGGGCTGATTATTCCCACCTCCACCCCCCCAACCCAATACCTAGATTTTTCATTCTAAGCTATGACTTATGAACTAAAAAAATAATTTTTGCAAAATAAATTTATTTATTAAACTGACCTTTTCCAAAGCATTTTATATAGAAGAGTAATAGTCTTAAAATGCATCTTTTTTACCAATGTAGCTTTTTATTATTTTCCTCAAATTTTATTTTATCCTGGGCATTTAAAAATGTGCTGTGGAGAAGGTACCTTAGGATATTACGATAAATAGAAAAAAAAACTTTGCTTAGTAAGCTATATTCAAAAAATTGAAGAAAATGTGCAAGGAAAAGTTAGTTAAGCCTGGCATCATTAAGCCTCAGCTTTCTGTTACTGGACTTTCAGATATATATGTAACCTGAATTTTTAGTTTCTACCATTTGATTATAACTAATAAGGGTGATATTTGACCAAATCAAGTTTGACTTGATCGTTCTAGTCTATAATGCTGCATATGTATTTCTAGGATATAAACTGCCCTACATTTGAGGAAACAAAACAAATTTCATTTTTAGGAACTGGGCACTTATTTAAAATCTTAATATCAGTTTTCCTGTTTGAGGGGTATAATTCTATACCTCACGTAAGAAATTATGTATGCATTTTTTTTGTATTTCCTCATATGTAACAAATTTCTTTTTTGAATATTACTATCTATATGTAATCAAAAAACAAACACTATAATTTCAGAATACTTTTTAAGTTAACTTATCTTTTAATTTAATTTTGCATCATTGCAGTATTTTTCATAAATACTTAAAATTTTCAATCTTTCAATGTAAAGAATGTTTTCTCTATGAATTGCTTTAAAAACATATTAAAACTCAAAATGTATCATAGTAAAATAGATCATTAATTTCATATCTCTTTAGCAAAGAGTCACCTATTTAATATTACCTTGTGGTATTTTAATTGAGTGTACTATCATTAAAAAAAACCACACAAAAACAAAAACAAAAACAAAACTGATTAGCCCAAATTTTGAGCTACTCAATCAGACTTTAGCTATCAATAATATTTCATACAGAAGTTTTCCAATCTTTTTCCCTAGGGTTTCAGAAAACTGGGTTTGCGGAGAAGGAGTTCTAGCAGTTCCTTAGGAATATGGGCAGAGAAGAAAGTGGCTCACTTTCTGGCAGGGCTGCTGCAGAGTTTCTTTATTGCTTTATTGGGTTGGGATGAAGGAAGGCTTTAGAGCAGAAGTATGGTTTGGGACACAGCTAGCGTAATTTTCTTGAAGATGCAATCCCAAACCATTTCATATAAGAACAGGATATTTGTGAGTTTTTTAAAAATGCATAGAGTACTAATTACATGAGGTCTTAGAGACATCTTTTCCCACAAGCCACCTGTTGATAGTGTTACTTACTGCTCCCTGGAGTCACACAGAATGTGCCCTGAGAACAATTACAAAAGGCTACCTATTTTCTAGGTTTATATCAAGAATAAATAGTCTGATAATAGGTCATCTCTTATGCATAAAGCATAATAAGGAAAGAAACACAAAATATGCAAAACTGGCAAGTCACAATGGGGAGGTACAATACCCTTCATAAGAAGGTAAAATATAAAGAACTTTCTTGATTCAGGGTTCATCAATCCAGTCATAATTTATGTTCTCACATTGGCAGTAGTCCTTAGGTTATAAATTATGAGTTACCGGGCCAAGACATCACATTCAGTTATTTATTTATTCAATCAACAGAATGTTATTGAATGCCTAACACCCTCTTCCGTTCCATAAACTGAAAACACAATAAGGACAAAGTCATAGTTCCTCACTGTAACTATTTTGCTGCGACGTTTGGCAGAGAGTTAACTGTAAAGAATATATTTCCACATAAGTGTTGTGACCAGTTTAAGTACAAGAGGCTCTGGGAATAAATTAGGGGGAGCTATTTCTAATCCAGTCCTGGGGATCATTCGTCTTTCTTTTGCTTAAACAACTTATGATAAAATCGAATTTCAAATCTAGATGATTCAAATTGTTTCATTTTAAATAATGTTAATATTCACTGCTATAACAGTTATGCTGATGATGACTAGTGTTAGAAAACAAAAATATAAATTTTTGACCTTAACAAAATAGTGTGGGACAATGAAATCTGATGTCCCACTCACGGACAGTAAGAATTCCTCACCTGTATAACAACAGTAAATGATCCATGAACCTCAAAAACAACACAAAGATAAATAGAAAGAATGCCACACGTAAGTACTTTGTTACCACATTCCTAAAACAATAATAATAATAATAATAATAATAATAATAATTGTAATGAGAAAATCTTGAAAGCAACCAAAGTAAAAAGAGAAAATACGTATGACTCTCACTGGAACATGTGAAGGCCAGAAAATCATAATAAAACATCTTTAAAGTGCAGGGGGAAAAAAAAAAGACCATCCAGAATTCTATGCGCAGTAAAAAATATCCTGTAAAAATGATTTTTCAATAAAGACATGGTGGATAAGTGAGATAATTGGTAACCAACAGATCTTCTGTATAAGAAATTTTTAGAAATAATATAAAATGAAATACACATCTAAGAAAGAAAAGAAAGGCTCCAAGAATGATATATGAACGGGTACATTTTTTAAAGATTATATTTATGCTTCTTTATTCAGAAATATGATGAAAGTTTACAAAATTTACTGTACATTGCCAAATGAATCTGCATTGGAAAAAAATATAAATCCAAAAACAAAGCATGTCAAATGTGCAGCTGTCAATCTGCTATCAATAAGGGTATGAAAAATCCAATAATTTATTCAAAATCTGGCCTTAGGTTTAAGAAACTCCAGCAATTTAAAGAATTCTGTCTTGTCACATGATATCAGAGAAACTGAAAATTGGAACTTTATACAAATGTAACCAAGTGAACAAGAATACCAGTAAATATTTTTACTATCTTCTTAATCAGAATAGAATAAAAATGAACACACACAACAATGCAGAAGTGCTAAGTCTCTCACATGTGATTTAAAAGTTAAAACTTGAATCTTAAGCCAAATACATAAGAAACACTTTTGAACTTTGTAACTGGTTTGTGCAGAAAAATATGCTTCTGGATTTCATTTTAAGAGTGTTTAATAACTACAATTTACTTTTAAATCAAACCTGGGTGTTTTACCTCATGTAATTTTATTAAAAGATCATTAAATTTTAAATACAATATAATAGCATTATAAAATGAGGTTAACATATATTCAAATGAATTATATGGCTATAATAGCAAGAAGAATGTGCAGGAAAATGGAATTATAGTCTTGAAAGTGCTACAAATATGAAGATTTTAATATAAAGTGAGAAATAAGAAGTGTGATTTATTAAGTTTAGTGGGATGTGGGATAAAATGGTACAATATTAATTCTAAGTGGATACTAATACTTAGTAATACTTAGAGTGATCAGGAAAAGGATAGACAGATACATAGATAAATAGACAGATGATTGATGATAGACAGATAGACATATGGTAGAAGATAGATAGGTAGATAGATAGATAGAAAAATAGATAGATAATAGGCTAGATAGAGATGAGGCCAATATAGGAAATGCCGTGGAACACTGAAAGAAAAAAAAATAATAATAACTAGAAAGAAGCCAAGAGAGTAGCAACTGAGAAACAAAAGCAGAACAACTAAATGGAAAAACAAAAATGTGATTATAGCAATAATTACATTCCAAATGGACTAAATTCTCCAATTAGAAGGCCAAGAATACCAGACTAGACAAAAAAGCAAGTCTCTATTATAAACTTTCTACGATAGGTGAAGAAAAGAAAAGAATATACCAGGCACTTGATAAAAATGTCAACAGATTTTATTTGATCTGCTGAAGTAGGGAAGAGACTTCAGTACAGAACTGAGATCAACTCTGACGGTAGCCAAGACAGCTGCGGATTTATTACCAGTGAGTAGAGTGAGAGAGTCAGTGGAAGGAAAATTACTAGCAAAATATATCAAGGGTAGGGAGTTTCTCGAAAAACTAGCATTATAGGGCTATTGCTAAAGGCAGGTCAAAGACAGACATCTATGGAGGATATGAGGAACTTGATCAATTATCAAGGAAGGGAGGATTCTTGCTAAACTGACTTAGCAGGATTCTTTACTGAAACAGAGCTGGGCAGGTGAAGGTCAGGGCAGCGCCAAATTTGAGGCCAAGTCAAAAGAGTGCTCAAAGGACATTGAAGTTTGGTCAAGATGGGAGTTTTTGTCATGTTCACTTTAAAATGTAAAAGCAAAAATAGAATGAAGTTGAAAACATTTAAAAGATATATAAATTTAAACAAAAGACCCATGGAAGTTTATGTGATTATAGTAAAATGATAAAAAGTAGAGTTTAAGAAATAGAAAACAGTGTTATAAATGCATCAATCGATTAGGAAGGCATAACTTGACAAAATCTTCAAATTAGAAATAACAAAAAGAAAATAAAGGGAAAGAGAAAATCTTACAATTATAGTGAGAGATTTTAACATCCATTCCAGAGTAAGCAATAAAACAAGGAGACAAAATCCAATAAAGTTATAGGACATATATATGCTACTATGTCACAAAACTCTAGCAATACCTAGAGTGATCAGGGAAAGGACAGACGATACATAGATAAGCAGATGCTATCAATCAGATTGATTTATGGAATATTTATAGACATTATATATAATAATGAGAAGTGCAGAAATCAATGAAATAAAGAGAATTATGCGAATTTTATAAGCCAAAGTTGTTTTTTTCTAAAAAAAAATTGAAGTTAATGCATCCCGATAGATTATAATCAAGAAAAAAAGCATTACCAATATCAGAAATGCAGTAAGAATAATCCCTATAGATACTATGGAAATTAAGGGATTATAATAAGCAACTTATAAAAATACATTCAATAACTCATTTGAAAAGGACATATTTCTTTGCACAATACATGTAGCAAACATAATTCAAGAACACATTTTAAAAATGAATAGTCATATTTCTGTTAAAGAAACAGAAATTTGATTTAAAGGGAAAAATATACAATTTCCCTTGAGGAAAACATATGGCACAGATATTTTCATTGACAAGTGCTAAAAGAAAATGTAGGAACAATTTTAGATAATCTTTTATGCAAACTGATGAAATGAAGAAAATAAAACTCTCTAACTCATTGTGAAGTCAGCATAAGCCTGATACTAAAGTCTGATATACACATTACAAAAATAAAATATAATCCTATATACCTAAAGAAAATAGATGCAAAATCCTAAACAAAATTATATTAAATAAAATCCAGGGATACAAAATTAATAAAATTATGACCCCTTGGTCATAATTTATATATTATACCCCAGGAATTTATATACGTTATACCCTAGGAATAATAAGTCATTTAAACATATAAAGTGAATTAATATTTCAAAATAAGAGCTAAATGAACATATACTCATATTAATGGATGAAACAAAATCCAACACGTGTATGATACAATTGCTGAAAAAATTAAAACAAAAAAATAACCTCCTTAATTTTGTAGAGACCATCTACCAAAATATCAGCTAGCGAGAAGACAGGGTTGAACATGTTCAGATTACTGTAGGTGGCTGAGGGCAGGTACTAAACCTCTTTCAACTTTCATTTTCTTCGTCTTTAAAGTGGGAATTTAAAAGAAAAATCTCACCTCAGGAGGTTATTTGAAGATGAAATGTGTCAGTGCCATACTATATATGTTAACTGAATCAGGTTATCCAATACTTAGACTCCAACATTAGGGAGCCAATGATAACATGTGAAATTTCATGATGTTGAACCTAAGAGTCACAAGTGCCCAAAGGTGAAAGCGTGACGTGCTGAACGCAGGTTATGGTCCTGCAAAGGCTGCACGGTGCAGGTGCCTTGATCCTCTACCTCATGTCATTTCTCCCGCTGTGATATTGTGATTTACAATAAGAGCAGAAGAAACACATTTGGTCTTCAATCTATTCCAGACACAAAGGTCCTAAAACTCTTGGAAATCTGTAAGTGCTGAGATCAATAAAGGTCTTCCCTATGTTAATGAGGTGACTTTTGGAAAACACCTAGGTGAACTAAGGCTGGAGTCTGGAGCTAACCGTGTGATTAGAGGGTTGTAACTTTCAGTCCCATCCCTACCCCTACCTCCCCAAACTCTGTGCAGAAGAGAAGGGCTTGAGGTTGAGTTTAACGACCAATGATTTAATTAATCATGACTATGCAATGAAGCCTTCATAAAATTCCCAAAAGATGGGTTTCGGAGAGCTTCCAGGTTGGTGAACACGTGTTCATTAGGGAGAGTGCTACGCATGGAAAGTGCATGGAAGCTCTTCACCCTTTCCCCACACCTTGCCCTATGAATCTTTTCCATCTGGCTGTTCCTGAGTTAATATCCTTGTTATAATAAATTGGTAGTCTAGTAAGTAAAATGAGTTCTGTGAGCCACTCTAGCAAATTAATATAACCCAAGGAGAGAGTTGGAATCTCTGACCTATAGCTGATTGGTCAGAAGTATGGATGACAACTAGGACTTGTGATTGACATCTGAAGGGGGGACAGGGAGGAATCTTGTAAAACTGAGTCCTTAACCTGTGGGATCTGATGCAATCTCCCAGTAGATAGTGTCAGAATTGTTACCGTATTTTGCCATGTATAATGTGCACTTTTTTGGCCCAAAAGTGTGAGGGAAAAATAAGGATGCATACTATACATGGGTAGCACTAATTCTGTACCTATATAAATGTTTTTAATCTCTTTATTTATGCTTATGAGTTAAAAATGTAACTCTAGAAATCAATAATGATAGCCATATGCAAAATAATACCCTGGAATACGATAATTGGTTTTGTTGAACTTACTATGAAACTTGAAATGGCGAAGGGTTCTTGGCCTTCTATGATGTGTAAATACTGTCAATTTGTTACCAGTACATAGAATTTCTAATACCTTGTATCTGTTCTTGTGTTTTGTAATTAATTGTTGCATAAAATTTCTTGTAACATGATGTTAAAAAATAAATGCTAAAATTCCTTTATAATACAAAAAACAAGCACCAAAATGTAAACAAATAAAAATTTGAATTAAAAAACAAAAACGAAAGATTTTTTTTTCCCTGAAAGTTTGGACAAAAAATATGGGTGCACATTATATACAAGAGTACATTATACACAGCAAAATACAGTAATTTTATTGTGGTATGGGAAAAATAACACACTTTGCAACTGGTGTCAAATAGGACCCACTTTTGCTTCCTTTCTCCCCTTTCTCCACATTGTGAACATTCTTTTAATAAAGTCCTTATATTTGTAAACTGCCTCAAAACAACAACAACAAAAAAAAAACAACAACAACAACAACAAAACAGATAGCATCATGGTAAGAGTAAGCTATTTAATATTTTTATACCATGCTTACAAATTGAAAAATTCAGTATTGTTAAGATGTAAATTCTCCACAAATTGACCAATAAATTCTACACAACCATAATAGGATTATTTTTGGAGAAATTGATAAACTGGCACCAAAGTTCATAAGAAAAATCAATGGACCTGGAATAGCTAAAATGCACATGAAGAGTAAAGTTGAAGGATTTACAGAACCCAATTTTAAGAGTAAAATTACAGATATAGAGACAGTGACATAATGGTGAAAGGATATAAGGATCAATGAAACAGTAATGTATCTTGAAATAGTCTCATGTTTATAGTCAATTGATTTTTCAAAAAACTGGCTAAAGAAATTCAGAAGAGAAAGGATACTCTTATCAACATATGGTGAGGAAAGAATCAGATATCCACAGTAATAATAAAAGAAGCTCAATTTCAAACTCACACCATACTGAAAATTTACCTCTAAATTGATCATAGACCTAAGTATAAAAGTGAAATCCAAAATACTTCTGGAAGGAAACATAACAGAAAATATCTGCAAAATAATTATTTGCATAAAAAACACTATTAAAGAGATGAATTCGACTTTGTAAAAATTACAAATTTTCCATCCTCAAAAATATCAGTAAAGGAAAATAAAAGCAACCTACAAATTAGAAAATATTCAGAATGCAAATATCAAAGGACATGTGTCTACAATATATAACAGACTCCTACTGGTAATTAGTAAAAAGAAAAACAACTCAGTAAACACTGAGCAGATGACTTTTACAGACACTTCACAAAAGAAGATAAATCAATGGCCAATATGATGAAAATATAGTCAAAGTATACAAAGTTTCAGTTGTGCAAGAGAAAGGCAAATGTTAACATTATTTCACTTATAAATGGAATCTAAAAAAAAAAATCCATAAAACAAAATAAAAATAAAAATAAAAAACAGGAAAAAAATCATAAATACAGAGAACAAACTGATGGTTGCCAGCTGGGAAGGGCATTTGGGCGCTGGGTGAAAAACATGAATGGAGTAAGAAGTATGAATTGGCAGTTACAAAATATTCATGTGGATGCAAAGTATGGCACAGGGAATATAGTTAATAATCTTGCAATAACAGTGTATTGTGCCATATGGGCACTATATTTATCAGGGTGATCACTCCAAAAGTTGTATAAATGTATAACCACTAAACTATGCACCTGAAACTAATGTAATATTGAATATCAACTGTAATTGAAAAAAAATTAAAGAAAAGAGGACTAAATTCTAGAGATTTATTGTGCCACACAGTGCCTATAATTAATGACATTGTATTGTATATTTAAGTTCGCTAAGAAGGTAAATCTTAGTGTTTCTATCACAAAAAAATAATAACAATAAAAAGGAGGAAAGAAGACTTTTGGAATGATGAATATGTTTATGGCATACATGGTGATTATAGTTTCAAGGGCATATTCTTAACTCCAAACTCATCAAGTTGTATACGTTAAATATGCACACTTTTTTGAATGTCAATCATACATCAGTACAGTGGTCTAAAATATGTTTGAAACCATTAGAGATCAGGAAATTAAAATTAAACACACTGCAATCTTTATTTCACACATGTTAAAATTGCTAAAATAAAAAGTGTTGGCAAAGACACGGAGCAATTTGACATGTCCTATGCTGCTGATTCGGAGTGTGAAAATTATACAACTATTTTGGAAATCAGTTTGGCAGTTTATTATAAATTTAGTCATGCAATTACCATATAACTCAGCCATTTCATTGTCAAGTATCTACCTCAGAAACCTATAAATGTATGTCTGCAAAAAGTTTTGTAACAGAATATTTATAACAATTGTATGCATAGTATTCTAACATTACAATCAACTCAAATTCCATCAAAAGGTGAATAAATCAACAACTTGTAAGTTCACCCAAAGGAATACTGAATATTCAGTGACGAGAATAGATGACCTACTCATATGCACAACAACATGAGTGAATCACATACATTACGTTGACTGAAAGGAAACACAAAAGAGTACATACCGTAGGGTTCCATTGATACCAATATTTAGAACTGGCAAAAAGAATCTATAGTGATAGAAATCAGATGCATGGTTACCAAGGGTAGAGGGTTGAGTGAATTTGAGTGCAGAGAGGTATGAGGCAACTTTCTTTTATCTTGATTGAGGTAGTCATTATACCAGTGTACGAAGGTCTGACAATCAAGTTCATGAACTAGTTCCAATGCTGTTGCTAACCTTTTTTGATATCAGAGGGATTATTCATTATGAATTTGTACCAACTGGACAAACAGTTAACCAAATTTATTGTTTGGTAGTGCTGAAAATGCTGCATGAAAAAGTTAGACAACCAGAACTTTTCGCCAACAATTCATGGCTCTTGCATCACCACAATGCACCACTCACAGGGCACTATCTGTGAATGAGGTTTTCGCTAGTAAACAAATAACTGTATTGGAACACCCTCCCAACTCACCTGATCTGGCCTCCAATGACTTCTTTCTTTACCTGAAGATAAAGGAAATATTGAAAGGAAGACATTTTGATGACATTCAGGACATCAAGCGTAATACAACAACAGCTCTGATGGCCATTCCAGAAAAAGATTCCAAAATTGCTTTGAAGGGTGGACTAGGCACTGGCATCGGTGCATAGCTTCCCAAGGGGGAGTACTTGGAAGGTAACCGTAGTGATATTCAGCAATGAGCTATGTAGCACTTTCTAGAATGAGTTTGCGAACTTAATTGTCAGACCTCGTATACATTTGTCAAACTTTCCACCAAAAGTTATGTAATTTAGTATATGCATATTTTCCTCAATAAAATTGATTATGAATGAAACAGCAAAGTCATATAAAATATTTATTTTCTTTTTTATGCAAGACATTAAAGTAAAAATTTGCCTTGGATAGAAAATAACAAGCACATTGTATACATTTATTATTTATCTTATTTATTTTAAATTCTTTTTATAATTTAGTCATTCATGTTAAATTTCCCAGCCACCCCCTACTATGTATATTTCCATTTTTTTAATGAAATATAAATGCCTAAGCAAAATATTTTTCCTCAGTACATTATTTTTTGGAGGGATAATGATCTACTTTATTCTTCATTTTCTTTAAGCCAAGTAATAGAAACCACTAAGCATCTTTCCCCATACAAAGCAGAGTTGCAAGGTATTCCCTCTTAACACGGGTCCTAGAAATAAGAAGCTATAGACCAATGGACAGCTATCCAGAGAACATCAGTGCAAACAATCGTGAAAGAGAAGAAATGACGACATTTTTTCCTATGACAAAACATTAAAAACAAACAAACAAACAAACCAGAACTAGCTTCAAGTGTTTCAAGAGCTTATATGCAAAAATATAGCTATAGAGGGGGCAAAAGACATGATAAGATCCCACTCAAAATATGGAAAACCTCTCTAACAAGATGTTAAATATATACAGAGGGTGCCAAAAAATGTATACACATTTTAAGAAAAGAAAACTGTATTAAAATTGTAATACTTAATATATACCTATATCAAAATATGAATACAAGTCACATTTGACTTCTGCAATTACAAGAGGTACTCAAAGTGGTTAACATCAGTGTCCAGACACTTCTGATAATGGCCAACTAATGCTTGAGCAATGTTGGCGAAAGTCCACTTATATACATTTGACACTCCTGGTATATACAATTGTCATTTAATGGCCTTTGCATCATCAAAATGTCTAAGTATTTAGGAGTTGCAATAAAGAAAAACCATCTAACTTAATAGAAAAACAATGGACTTCAAATTCAAAATAGTAGTACCAAACTCAAGTACTGGCTCAGCAACTACCCCCTAGGTCGTTTTCAAGAAGTTATTTACTTCTCTAGGCCTCACCCTCTCATATATAAAATTGTAAAAATTATGTTAGATCGTTGTGAAAATCATAAATAATAAATATGAATACTTTGGCCTTTATTAAAACTCATAACAATGTATAGGTGGAGATTTTGACTAAATTATCTCAAAGTCTTTCTCTTAAGATGCTAAGATTCCAGATTTGCGGAGACCAGTGAAAATACTCATACATAACATTGTTAAAATGTAATTGTGTTACATGTACATATATACGTATATATGTGTTACATGTACATATATATGTATATATGTATAAATTACATGTACATATATACATATATATACATATATATACACTCACATATGTGTGTGTGTAAAAGAGAGAGAGAGAGAGAGAGAAAGAGAGAGAGAGAGAGAGAGAGAGAGAGAGAGAGAGAGACAAATGTTGAATAAATTATGAACAGAGGAATTCCCAAGTGGGAGATGCAGGAGTTCTGTGTCTGTGACATAAGGACCACTTCACTATCAGTTAAGTTTGTGAGAACAGACATTCAGACATCACTAAGAAAAGCATCATGGAGAAGAATAGCTGCCAAAATGTCTACTAATTTTAAGCTTTTGGCTGCCCACAAATGCAGGAGAGGACAACATGCAACAGCTTTTCTACCAAGCTTCATTTATTAAAGAATTTGATGAAGATGTCCCTTGCCTCTGAATCATAAGGCTACAAGGTTTTGAGTATGCTGTAACATATACATTTTGGCTGTGTTATGTTTTTAAAGGTTTAAAAATCTCTTAAAATTTAAATCAAAAAATGAATATATATTTAAGCATAAAATTAGAAAACTGCAGGTTAACTTTATTCATTGAATGAGGGAGTTCCTGTATCCTCTCTGAGACCAGCAGGCATGGTACAAGTTGTGCTATGTGAATATGATACAGTTGCTGACCTGGAGGATTTCACAGTATAGGGATGATTATAAGTACATAAATGATTGTATAGGAAGTAATACTTTGAACTACTAATCATTGAACTTTTTTTCTCACTTTTCATCTATTTGGCTTTTCACCAATCATTCACTAACCATTATTCTTAAAGAAAAATTAACATTTATATAGGAGACCCTATGAACAACAAACACAATGTTTGGTTTTAATTTGTATATTACTTTGAATATTGGCTCTTCAGTACAATAAAGGAATATTTAAGTAAATAAGGACTATGACAAAGAATGCATATAGAGGAGAAATTATAATATTGCTTCATATTCCCTGGAAATTAGACATGAATCTCTAGACTGAAAGAGAGGGAGAAAATGGGATCCATCTTAAAAGGAAATGAACTGAAGGAATCTAGAAATGAGGAGTCCTGAGGAAACAGAGATGACCAAGCATGGTTTAGGGCCAAAATCAAAGGACCTTATAGAAGTTAAGCTAATACCTGTGCACAATTCATATGACCACATGGTTTGTAGATGAGTCAAGTCAACTTCTATTCCTAGAATGAGCAAAGGACAATTGCAAAAGCAATGACACTCCAGTGAAACTTCTTTGTTCTGTCAGTCTTTGCAACCCAAATTCCAGGAAACTAGTAAAAGTACTGCAGAATTCTCTTACATTCACAGAGTTAGAGAGGATAAGAACAAGTGTATAATTCAATGTGTGTATTTTGATGAGGCCAGGGCAGTTATCAAAACATACCTAGTTATAATTGTAATTATACACAATACTTATATCCTAAAATAGTGTTATGAACCAAAGACCTTGAGTGCAGGAATAAAAAGGGAAATCAAAATGCCTAGAGAAATAAAAGTCTGTATTAGAGAAGGTGAAACATGGTAGGACCTTACAAAATGAGCAATTGTCTATTGAGAAGAGAGTCAACAAGGGAGGTAGGAAAGATCACAAATTTCAAAAGAACAACATAGAAAAGTACATTTTATATTCAGAAAAGAGTAAGCTTTAACGCTGGATATGTCTGTGTATTATGGATCCACTTAAAGTGTCTCTGTCCTGCCACCCAAATTTATTTAACCCTATAGAATACTTTGTTAAAGCAAAATAGATGAACATGGGTAAGGAGAGGGAGAAGTACTGGGAACTGTTATGAGAGAAAAGATTTATAGTATTTCTGTAAATATTGAGGAGGAGTGAAGAGAATCGTCATGGAATAAGGTGTTAATCTGACATTACTCTCTTGAAGGCTCATTTGTAACCAGTTGCAGAAAAATTGAAGTAGAGATAGTTTTGACCAAACAATCAGCCACCAATTTCAACTATCAATATTTAAAGACAGAGGGATTCATAAAATTTAAATGAGGTTGACAAAGTAAGTGTATCATAAGCCTAAATTCAGTAGGACACGCATGAATCATCTATTAACACCAATCCTTCATGGCAAAGCAACAAAGAAAGTGAGCAGAAGTCGTTATTAGCATGAAGACTGAGAATCAGGTATAAAAAAATTACAGTAATGGAGAAAAATACAATTTAAACAGTGATTGACTGATAATAAAAAAGACAGCTGATATGGATATTGGTCACATTATGTGCCTGCCACTATTCTAACTACTTTCACATTCAAATTCATCAGTTATCTAAACTAACGCATGACATGAGTTTTATATCACCTCCATTTCACGGATGAGAAAATAGAAAAAAATTAAATATTACAACTTGCTCAATAAAATAAAAAAATGAGCAGAAAAACTTGTTTGATATATACAGTCAATAAGTGCTTGCCTTAATATTTGTTGTTAGATAAAGACCTCTGATTTTTTGTTGTTATCAGAATACTATATTGTGTCTCTAAATTTAATTAATAGTTTAAACTCTTCTCAAAGGGTGTGATGAATGCCTTAGTATTTTTATTTACTCATACATTCTTAATGATCACATTATATAGTTAAAATAAAATGTGTATGCTAATTATTGAATTTCTTCTAAAATGCCTTCTTTTGGATTTAAATTAATCGGCCAGATTTCAAATTATTGGTGGTCAGTATTACATACCTCTAGAGAATACATTTTACAAGAATGAAATAATTTACCGATGGGTATTTCGGTTGTTTCCATATCTTGGCTATTGTGTAAAGTGCTGCAATAAACATAGGAGTGCATACAGATTTTTGAATTGGAGTTTTGGATTTCTCCGGGTAGATGCCTAGGAGTGGAATTACTGGATCATAGATGACTGGATTAAGAAGCTGTGGTACATTTATACAATGGAGTATTACACAGCCATAAAGAAGAAAGAAATCTTATCATTTGCAGCAACATGGATGGACCTAGAGAACATTATGTTAAGTGAAATAAGTCAGAAAGAGAAAGACAAGTACCATATGATCTCACTTATATATGGAATCTAAAGAAAAGACTATGTGAATGAACTAATCAGAGACAGTTTTGGGGACGCAGAGAAAAAACCGAGAGTGGTTAGATGGGTGTGTGGGAGGGGGTTGGGGATAAGGGGAAAGGTGAAGGGATTTGGAAGCAGCTGGTAACCACAAGACGGCCTCAGGGTTTTTTTGAAAATTAATTTGGGGAAGGTATTCTATAATGTTGTAAAGATTTTGTTGGGTATCCGATGGACATGCGTCCTATTTGGGAGACCACCTCAGGGATACTGTGGATACCTGATCATGGCATTGTACACCAGAAGCTAAACATTAATGAATGCCAACTATAATTTTATATATATAATGTGATGGTTCAGTGTGAGGTCGGAGGGATAGTGGATGGGGGGGGAGGGTTCACAGTGTGAGGGATGTGGATGATGAACGTCTAAGTATTGCCTTGTTTTGTACACCTGAAACTAATAAATAAATAAATTAATTTAAAAAAAAAAGCAGTTATGTAGATGTAAAGTACAGCATGGGGAACGTAATAACTACATATGGTGTCAGACGTGTACCAAGCTGATTGGGGTGATCACTTTGTAAGTTATATGTATGTCTAATCACTGTGCTGTACATCTGAAACTAATATAATACTGTAGGTCAATTGTAATTGAAAGAGAAAGCACAATTTTTAAAAAGATATCAGATGTATTCACGTATATGTTTCGGGATTAATTTGAGATTTTCTCTCTGTACAGCCAAAGTTATTAAAGCATTATCAAGAATGAGAATTACTAAAAGATGATGCTCATCTCAATTCCAAAATGAAATATACACATTAAAAGAGAAGCCTAAATAACAAAAAAAAAAAAAAAAGAAATGAAATAATTTAAAATAATATCTAGTGGCATTGATCTTAAACTGTACTTTTGAGAAATAATTCTCAAATAACGGGTATGCTTTGCCTCTTCTAACTTGATGTGTGACCTAGATACAAAAGTTTCTATTTTCCAAAAAAGTAAAACATCACTAGAGGTTACTTATGATTGTATTGGTGGATAAACACTTAAAACATTTTAAATCTCCTCAATGTGCTTCATTCAATTTTTATATCTACCAAACTTGACAAATATGATTAAAACAACTTTGAATCAGAAAGTGTCACTGAACTTGACAGTTGACCTGACACTTAATCTGGATTATCACTTCATGGGACTGAAATTCTTTGATTTTGATATTTTATAGCTTCATTAAAATAGTGGCGATTAGCATTTTTTAAAATCTGAATTTTAATAGTTACTTTTACTATAGAATTAAAAGTAGTAATTAAAAAAAAATAAACATGCATAAATATTTATAAAAGTAACCCACAAACTTATATTCTGGATGCCATCTGTGACATTTCAGTGTGTCCAAATTATATCTGTGCACATATTTATATCAACATATATGAACTACATGAATATGGATATGCATACACATTTCTCTACATAAAATATACATACATATACAAATATATACATAGGAATGAGCTCATACTACAGAACATGTTTTGTTATGGGACTTTTTCAAATTAAATAAACAATACCTGCCTTTCCTTATCAATATAACCAAATAGTACAAAGCATATGGAATAAAACTTAACCTCATTCTATCCACATTATATTAGTTCAGGTAGGTAGTTAGTGAGCTTCTGCTATAGCTAACATAATATTAAAAGTTGAAAAAAGATGGTTTCTGTCCTTAAGGATTCAATGTTCCTTCTGAGAAAAGAAAAAGGTATAATAGCATTATTGTCGGATGACATCATTAGGAAAGAACAATGCATGAGAGAAAAAGGAAATGGTTATTTGATGGAGATGCTGAAAAATATATAGAATTTGATGAGTGAAATTGAATTGCTGGGATAAACTTACAATCAGATAATTATTACCATTTTAAATAATTATATGAGGTATCACATCCCTAGTTTGTGTTAGTGTACTTAGGCTGCTATACAAACTACCATAGACTAGGTGGCTTAAACAGCAGACATTTATTTCTCACAGTTCTGGAGACTAAGATTAAGATCTGTAATTCCAAGATCAAGGTGCCAGCAGATTAGTGTCTGATGAAAGCCTTCTTTCTGATTTGCAGACAATCACCTTCTCACTGTCCTCAATGGCAGAGAGAAAGCAGTCTTCCTCTCTTCCTCTTATACAGCCACTAATTCCACCCCACCGTTATGACCTCATCTAACCTTAATAATCTCCCAAAGGCCCCACTCATTGGGGGTTAGGGCTTCAACATATGAATTGGGAGTATGTACAATTCAGTACATAGTACAGTTCTCAACAAAACCATCAGAAGTTGATTATGTATATGTCTTTCTTCAGAAAATGAAAAAAGAAATGGGGGAAGATACCCCTCCTGTACCAAGTGTCTACCTTATAATGTTTTTGTGAAGATTAAATCAAATCAGATAAAAGGTGTAAAGCTCTTAACACAAGCCTTATTGTCAAAAATGGTTTGACTTTTGTATTATTAGCTGCCAAACAGTAAGCCAGGAATACCTGATATATTATCTAGATTCATTTTTCAAAATAATTGCCAATGAGAGCAACCCTCCATTCAGAGCAAAGAGACCAAGACTAAAATACCTTTACAAATTCATGTAGCATTACAGGGCTAGATGAAGGATTAACACCATTGTCTGAAATCTCAGGCTTTATACCTTAAACCAAGATACCACATTTTTTGCAGTTATTGGTGATTTATAATTGCAGTCATATGTCTAATATTTTTACAATTTTAAAAATTATTGGGAAAAAATATAATGGAGTACGTATAGCCAAAAATGTGTCACTTTCAAAAAGTGACGATTCACGGTATACATCAATTTAGGTGAGTTTCAAGGTTACCACGTGGCTATAGCAGGATGTGGAATGGAAATATAGGGAATGTGATGTTTAAAGTAATTGATATCTTATAGGGTATACTATATTATTTAGTATCAAAAACAAAATCAGATTTAATGAGCCAGAAAATTGACCCCTTTCTCCAGAGAACATGATAGGCTTAACAAAAATGTGTAGGGAGACTGAAGCTCATGACTAAGCATAGTGGAAAAGTGGGTAAATGCTTATGGGAACGAAGGCAGTTGAGTGCCAATTAAGGAAACAAAAATTGTAAGGAATACCTAGACCTAGATAAGTTTTTATTAGGACCTGTCCACTATCGTAAATTATCAGCATGACAAATGTACACCCTGACTGAGTTAGGTCTTATAATATGGAAAATTTCTTAAGAGTCTAAGAATGAGGTAAGTTTTATTTCCACCACCCATTAAGAAAAGCAGACCATGGAGTCAAACATCTTACTGGTTATATAATATTAAAATTTCATAATCACTCTTTGCCTTAGTTATGATTTGTTTTGCTTTAAATTCCTAAAATGAGAATAATAATAGTATTTACAGTGTGTTCTATTTCTTAAATGAGATAAAAAAATAAAGTGTGCAGAGTGCAGGGTTTTGTACATATTCATCACTTGATGAAACATAGCTTTTATTATTTCTGCTCCTTAACATGCTTCGTTACGTCAGAGTCTTCTTTGTCTCTTTCAATCAATATTTTGAAAAAAACATATTACATATGGCTGAGAGGGACTTAGTAAAAACCATTCTTGTTCTTAGTCACAAAGCTAAAACTTCTAGATAGGTTGAGGTTCACCAGGAGAGATAACTTAACATTTTGGGGAAATAGTCCCCTTTGAGAATTTAATGCAATCTATACATGTTGAGCTTGCCAAGTGTGGAGATGGTCAATTATTAGGGCAGTAAGCTGAACTGAAAGTAACAACTGAGACGTAATTAATTTACTGTGACAGTGTAAGCAAAGGTCAGTAAGACAGGCACTGGCTCCCCAGGGTGGCATTCTCCCTTTTGGTGAGATGGTGGCAAGAATCATCTCACTGAAGAAGAGCCCTGGACAAAGATGCCTGCCATTTTATGGACCCACGGAGCCAGAAGATGGAGAGAGGGAAGGGCTAGCACTAGAAAAGCACTGAGAGTGGAGAAAAGTGCCTTAGCCAAAGCACCCTGATAAGGAGGCCTCAGAATGAAGGTGTCGGGGATGAAATGCAAATATACTTATGATTTCACTGGTTTCAGTGTGCCTAAGACCTCGCCTGAAACTCCCTCCAGAGACTAATGTACTGGCTAGATGCCAGGTTTAGCTTGTGAACAATAGCTTTCCTCCATGAGGCCTGTAGGCAATGCCATGTGATTGTCTATGGTTAGGCCTGAACGATCACACACAGGATTTTGGCCAGGAGTTGGACTTTTCAATATCTACAAACACTTTGTAGTATACTACATATACTGAATTCTGTTGCATTGTACTTACTGTAAATAAACAAAATACCAGAATAACTTTTATAACAAATTATGTCTTTTCACCCCATGAAAAATTAATGCCTACTTTATAACAAATCCAAACAAACAAACAAACAACAAAAAGATTATATATATATAATAAAAAAGATTATATATATAATAAAATATATATATAATAAAAAGATTATATATAATAAAAATATATATATAATAAATATACATAATAAAAAGATTATATATATAATATATAATTATATATATAATATAATTATATATTATTATATATATAATTGCTGTGGTCATTTTCATGCTGATATCTACGTCATCCTTGGCCAAAATTAAAGTAGATTTTGTTTGTTTCTACAGGTTAAAATTGTATGTCCACAACATGGATGGATCTCGAGAGAATAATGCTAAGTGAAATAAGTCAGACAGAAAAAGCAGAGAACCCTATGATTTCACTGATATGTGGTATATAAACCAAAAAGAACAAGACAAACAAATGAGAAACAAAAACTCATAGACACAGACAATAATTTAGTGGTTACCAGAGGGTAAGGGGGTGGGGGGTGGGTGATGAGGGTAAAGGGGATCAAATATATGGTGATGGAAGGAGAACTGACTCTGGGTGGTGAACACACAAGTGGATTTATAGACGATGTAATACAGAATTGTACACCTGAAATCTATGTAAATTTACTAACAATTGTCACCCCAATAAAATTAATTAAAAAAAAAAAAAATTGTATGTCCACAAAAATATGCAGTAAAATTAATAACTAACAATAAAAGCTATGTTTTTTGAGCACTTATTATGTGCCTGGAACTGCCTCAGATTTGTTTTCCTGTGTATTGAGAATACGCAAAAGGTAGAATCAGAAAAGAACTTCATTTTTCCCACTCTGCCTCATACATCTTCAAGCCTACACAGTGCACTATTTCATACCTGACATTTGGTTTTAAAGGGAGTACCATGCCTTTTTTCCCCCCACTCTTAGATAATAAAATGGAAATATTCAGACCAGCTTAATCTCAACACTGGACATCATGTAACAGCACTGAAGCTTCTCCGCTCTGCCTGATTGAGATTCCTTTGTGCTGTGAAGCCTACATCAGGGAAGAAGGCTGTGACGGACTTCTCAATTCTTCTTCTTAGATATAGGCTATTCCTTCACCCTTGGTAGGTAGTTAATCTTACATCTACACGATTGGAATTGAAGATACAGAGATGAGCTAAATGAAGGAAATGTTTTCACTTATTAGCACTAAATAATCTGGATCAGATGTCCTCTAGGTATGGCAAAGTCTTAATGTTAATCTGATTTTTTTCTCTTTTGCTTCTTTTTTTATTTTATTCTTTTCTTATATTTTTATTTATTCATTGGGAGTTTTTACAGTTTCCTTAAGGAAGCATCTTTAGGTGCCTCTGCTAATAACTTCCTTGATAGATCAATGAGTATTGTCTAGCTGGCCTTCTGAATGCCTCATCCCCACCCCAAATAGAAATATGTGAGCCACACACACACTATTGCATACAATGACCTACAAGCAGCATCTTATTGCTGAGGCATAAATCACTCATAGTCAGAGTTAACTTCAAAAGGCACCCGTGTGGCTCCTGTGACTCACAGAGTATACAAGGGAAATTGGCACCTTTCATGAATGGAAAGAAGCAAAGCTGGCTCCCTGCAGAGCCCCTCTTCTTCACTCCTCCACCAAGCTTCAGCAGTTCTTAGCCTTTGTGTTTCTCAGGAAGGGTGCAAACTCACAATGTGTTACAGGACACATGGCAAGCTAACTAACTGGTCATCATGAATCCCCTTTTTGTACTGATTTAAATTGAGGCGAAAGTTCCCCTATCCACTCCCCCGTGTGTGTGATAGGCAGATCACAGTGAACCAATAGCCCTCTCTACAGAAATTCCTCCCGCTTTTAACTGTAGCTTTTTAAACCCTCAATGTTGAGCATGCACATAGGTAGGCTAGCTCATCACTTTGGAATGTGCAGGTTTCGGCAATATGTGTTGTTTTCTCAGGATTTGTTGTTTCAGCTATAAATGATTGATAAAGGGGAAAACTTGAGCTTTTAGTTGTATAAATATAAGGAAACAACAGATGATTCTTTACTGCTTTCTGGGCCTGGTGATAAAATGCTTATTTACAAATCCCCAATCTTTCCCAAGATGCTTTCAGTTGAATTTTAGTGGTATCACTTCTTTTGTCATCAACAAAAAACACAAAAGTCATTTTTGTTCAGATGTGTCATTCTGTAAGGAGGGAAAAGAAAAATCTAAGGTACTTTGGGAAGATTTAACCTTCAAAGGAATTTTGCAGAATTTGAAATTGCCTTCAGATATCTGTCTATGTAAAAATTATAAGACTTTTTGACTCCATTCCAGTATGTAAAAGTATTCCCTCCAATATTGAAGAATATGCATATTACTTCTTTAAACTTCTTTCCTTCTGAAAATGTTGGACAAAAATGCATGGTATTTCAGTAGCATACATGGCATTGCTAATATTTCTTATATAAATAAAAAGACATTCATTATTAAAATGGTAAAAATTTTTGCCTTGTAGTTTAAAGACTATCATGTTTTTCCCACCCACCTGTTTTGAGAGTTGAGTTTCCTTTTCTTCCTCTGTCTTAGAAAAAAGGAAGAGAGAGAAAGAAGGGAGGGAAGGAGGAAACTTTGAAATTCAACTTGTTCTTTATGACTAGTCCCTAGTAATTATATTGTGTAAAAAGGAATGTTATTGCCTATTTCTATTTTATGGGGGGGTATCTCTCAACAAAACCATTCTAACTTTAATTCCAATTTAATTAACATATATAATGGCATAATTTATAAACTTATTTGGAGAATCTTCAATCAATATATATTGGTGTAGAGTGAATTTTGATGAACTCTAGATCTCATCTCAAAATTAGGTATGTTGCCAAACATTACAAATGGATCCTCTGTATGTAAAGTCTACTGATTTTCTTTCCATGCTAGCTTTAGGTGGCTCTACAATACTGTTTTTAAGCTTCTGTGGATAGAGAATTTAACAAACTTAGCAGCTTTAAACAATACTGTTTTTAAGCTTCTGTGGATAGAGAATTCAGGAATGGCATAGCTGCATAGTTCTGTCTCAGGATTTTTCAAAAGGTTGCAACTGGGATGTCTGCCAGAACTACTATCATCTGAAGGTTTGACTGGGGCTGAGAAATATGGTACCAAGATAGGTCACTCATGTGTCTATTGGCATAAGGCTGTAGTTTCTCACTGGCCATTGGCAGGAAGTCTCAGATTTAAAAGAGCAAGATGAAAACAACAGTGTTGGTTTCTCTGACCTAAGCTCAGAAATTACACTTCATCATTTATACAATAGCCTAGTGGTTACATAGGTCAGCCCTATTTAATGTGACAAGAGACTACACAAAAGAATTCAAACCAAGAGGCAGGGATCATTGAGGGCCAGGTTGGCGCCTAACCACTACAGTCTGCCTTCAGATTCCCAAAGATGATTCATGTTCTTCCTCACATGCAAAATTAGTTTATCCACTTTGATAGACCAAAAACGTCTATCTCATTACAGAAGCAAATCAAAGTCTAGAATCTCCTCAGGTTCAGGTGCAAATGTTGATCCTCTGGATCCTCTGGAGCCCTATGAACTAAAGAGACAGCTTATCAACGTCTCCCCACAAAATACAATGGTGGAAGACATCATAGACATAAAATATTTAGGAACATCTCTTCCAAATTAAAAGATAAATCATTGGATTGTATGTCTCCTACCACAAAGACGGAAGCTCAATTCCTGGTGGGCCTCTGTGAGTTCTAGAGATAGTTTTATTACACACCTAGAAAAAATTTCTGGCCAATATAATGGTCCTACAAAGGGTTATAAGTGGCGCTGAGAGCAGGAATTTGCTGGGTAGCAGATCCAGGCTGTGATGCAAGAAGCTCTGCCTTTTGGACCATTGAATCTGGCAGATACCTTGGTAATATCAGTGGTGAAAAAAGATATTATATGGAACATGAAACAAGATTTATGGGAGAATCACAACCCAGAACGCTGGGGTTCTGAAGCAAGTTCATTACATCTGCTGTAAAAAAATGAATGCTTTTGTAAAACAACTCCTGACATACACCTTGTTCCTGATAGAGACAGCATGGCTGACCATGGGACACCAAATGACCACACATCCAAAACTTCTCATTAAGAAATAAGCCTTTTAAGTCGTACAAAATCATAAGAAAAAACATACTTAGCATTTTAAGTGACTCCACTTTTCAACATAAGCGGAGACACAGGTACAAACACTTGAGTAGTGAAGTAGCCAGACTTCAAGATAGTCTCAGCGATCTCCACCTTCTGTATTTCAGACCTTGTGTGATCCCTTCCCACATTATATCATGGTAGGTCTGTGTCAACAGTAGAACTTTGTAGAAGGGATAATGTGTCACTTTGAAGATAGAGTTATAAAAGACACTGTGACATCTATTTCTGTTACATGCACTCTTTCTCTCCTAGATCACAAGCTCTAAGGAAATCTAGTCCTCATGTTGCTGTCAGCCCTAGGATAGGCTCACATGGTGAGTAATTGATGCCTGCCAACATGCATGTGATTGGAGTGGATTCTTCACTCCCAGTCAAGTCTTCAAAAACCGTAGTCCCAGACAATATTGCAACCTTATGAGTGACTCTGAACTAGACATACATGGCTAAACTACTTTCTTCATGTGAGGCATAAACACAGGTTGAAAATATTTAAACTAATGAAACAGTCACTGAAGAAGACACATTTCTAAACCTATCTCCTCACACCAAACTGCCTGTGAGTTATGTGTGCACAGTATGTTGTATGCATATGACTAGTTCTGTTGTTCATATCTGAAGTTCTGTTCCACACAGGATACTAAACTTAGAAAATATTTGTGTTCTTAACTTGGAAAATAATATGTCAATGCTAATTCATGTATAATAACAAAATCAAATGTGCCTATTAGTCTAATTTTGTGGAATTCTGATTGTTCTTTTGCCAACTATTCCTGGGGTTGTTTATCCCCACAGCATATACCTGCTTTTGCCTACAGTATAGAAATACCCTGATTTTCTAAATGTAACCGTCATTGGTTTCTTTTATCTGAGAAAATCATGAGCCCTTTTTTATGATTCTAAAATAATACACTTTAATTTTATATACTTTGAAAAATACTCAGTAATATAATGAAAGAAGTTATAACCATAATTTTAATTCCCAGAAATAAACAACACAACACTTTGTTTTCTTCTTCATATATTTGATATACGTGACTACCTGGGTAGATGAAAAAAGTGGCAGATGGACAGATAGAATAATAAATAGGGAGTACTACATTAATCCAAGATAGTTTAATCTAACTTTCCCAAAGTTTTCCCATTTCAGGTTTGATTTTTCCTTTATTTGGTTATCAAATCAAATGCGTAGAATCTCTAGCTTAGGTTCAATAAACAATTCAATATTTTCTCCTTGATTTGGGATGGTTAACATTAGATGATTTTTTTCCTTGACATCTCTTGCTCTAAACCCCTTGTTTTGCCTAAGGAATTTTAAGTAGTAGATTTCTAGAAGGTTCAATAATCTTTTACCATGCGTGATTTTCCAATACAGCTTTTGCTTTTCTTCAGTGATTAAGTCTCTCATTCAGTGACACTTTTGGTTATGTCAATCATTACTCTTTAACTTTTACTGAATAATTAAAAAAGTAATTTTAAAAACTTTATCATGCTAGAGACTGTGCAAAGCATTTGAAATGCAGAGGTGAGACAGAAAACAAAGTTTCCTTTAATAATTAAGTTAAAGTCTAGCTCTCTGAGGTAGTGGGTATAGGTGGAAGTTTGCTAGAATCAGCCCTTTGGCCTTTTACAAAATATTTGAATATTGAGCAACATAGCTATATGGTAATGTAAGTATGGGAACTTAATTACTCTGACAACTTGCTGTGTGAAAGTAATTATCTCAACTAATTTGAATTCATCACAAACAATTGGATCTACTAGTTCAAGGCAATAATTTAAAATGTGTTAATATCCCCATGAGAAAATTTTTAAAAAATATGTTAACTATTGATCCAGAAGATCCACATGTGCTTGAGAAACATATTACCATTTAATTTAATTTTCTTTCTAAATAAACATTGAATCAGAGGTTTTGCAAGATATGCCTGCTTATTTCTTTAGGGCAATAATCATCTGTTTAATGAAGTTTTTACATTAAATATCTAAGTGAAAGATGTATTCCTTATTGGTCTACATCTAGATGTATATATTTATCAAGCTGTGAGCACAAGAATCAGACAGTGAGAGGATACCTGAGGATAAACTCAAATTTGGGTAACCAATCATTAATTCACTGTGATGTTTATTTACTCTCTGCCTTTTATCAATTGCCTTTCTTACTTGGTAAGTATTATTTAAGGTTCATATGAGCAGAAAACCTGAATGCTTTCTTTGTAACAATATAAATACAACCAGATGTGCAGGGGTACAGATAACAATAGACATTAAAGGAATTCATAGGGTGTAGCAGATGGCCATTTGAACCACCTACATTTTATGCTTTGAGAAACAAATAAGACAAAAAATCTACTAAACCAAGTGAAGGATCTGAAAATATAAATTATGGTGAATGTTTGTAGAAAATGTTATGTATTAGTGTTTTATGTTTAGTTAAGTCATTTCTTTCTGTGAACTATACCTAAGTTGGTCATAGCTAATTCCATAAAGATTTTAAAATGTCCATTACTCTACAACCAAAGTCATTGGATTTATGAATACTTTACATTGTAATTACTTAGTTTCTATTGGATTATGCTGTAAGATTCAAATTAGATTGGTTGTCAACTTAACATTTCATTTGACCCAGTGATTACTGTGGAATAAATGCAAAATCATTCGTGGTTATTGCAAATGAATTTAGTTTAAAAAATATTTTCTACTGACTGTTTAACATGATGAGATACAGGAGTACCCAAAAAATTGCATGCTTCCCATTAGCATATCAACAGAACACAAGAATAAAGAAATAAATAGTCCCAATATCTTTTAAATACAAAGATAGAAAATCATGTAATGAATGTGTCTATTTATTCATTTATTCTAGAATTTGAAATATATTTATTCAGCACACGGTATGCGCCAGATATGGTGCTAAGTTCTGGAGATGACAAGGTGTAGAAAACCAAATGGACTCCTGCTCTAAATAATCTTATAGATTACTATGGAAAATAAGCACCAATTGTACAATCACACTTATGAATACTTAAGTATATACTGAGGTAAATGCTCTGTATGGAAGATGTATGATTCACTGAAACCTTGTAACAAAGAAATTTACCCAGATATTGGAGTTTAGGAAAGGCGATTGTGATGCTTAACATGTTACAGACAGTTAGGAGTTAATTAAAAATTAGATACACTCTGTGGTGAAGACTAGCTATTTGAAAAGCCAAGGTGACAGGAACCCTGAGCACAAGAGGAGGAGGGGTACAAGCTTAACTAAAAGAGGTAAAGCAGAGTCTAGAGAATGCAAATGAATAGACTAAAAATAACGTATATTCAATGGAGGATTTTCTAAAATTTTTTTTCACTAAAAAAGTGGAGTAGGGCATAATTTGAATTAATTGTTGTGTTTTGTAACTTTCATTATGATGTAACTTACATACAGTAAACTGCACTCTTTTCAGATGAACAATTCTATTAATTTTGATCATTGCGTACAGTCATATAAAAAATCGACCAGTATGCTTGCTGGAAATGTCAACCTCTTCTCTAGTATATGGGCCTCTGATCTGAAAACTGGTGCACATCTGGAAACTGGACAAGGGATGTGACTTTTGAACTGGGACAATTGTCCTTAGTTTCCTGGTTATTTGTCCTTGATTTCATCTGATGGCAAAAGCCAAGCAGTACTCTTATTGGCTGGCCTTTGTCACACCACTTTGTATTAACAATCTCTGTGGGTCAGTTTCCCTTGGATGCCATTCTGACCCTTTGACATATGAATACTGTGTCTACTTAGTTCTCAGCAGTTGAGTATTATTAAGTGTTCGCTGTTTTTCAGGACCCTCTCATCTCTATTGTTAGCAGTAAGTCTAGTGATGTAACAGTTTCTCTCACCTTCAGGTCTGATACAAGACAACCACTCATTACTGAGTGTTTAGTGAGTGTTAATGTCTCTCTCATCAGCTCATTCTTTATGGCCTTGATAAACAGTGTAATTTTTGAGCCTTACTGCTAAACATAATCTGTTGGGTCATATTGTATATGTACTTCAGCATCATACCTCCTTCAGCTTTTTTGAGCTCTTTATCTGCTCTATGCCACAGCAATTCTGGCATTTCACCTTTGCTCAATAGGGACATCTCTCTTTTCATGTTCTGGGAGCCATTCCAGTAGCTAGTTTGGACCATCTTCTGAGGTCCTTACCATGGTGCTACAATGTATCTCAATCGAGTGCTCCCAAATCAATAAACTCTCTCCTATCCAAACCCATGTTCTGTCCCTTTGTGCAAAAATCTTTGGAATTTAGTAACATCTATACTTTCCCAGGTCCTTAGAATATATTCTGGCCAATGTCTCAGCTCTGTTTAAGGTGTATTCTCTTTTCCTCCCTTATCAGGTTTAGCATGACCTTGGCTGGGTTGTGCTGTGAATTAACCCTAGTTATAGGTTAGTGTCTTGGAGGGGAGTGATGGGCATATCCTGACAAGGTGACAGTCCTCTGCACTGTCTTCAAGAACACTGGGAGTGCCAGCTCTTAATAGAAACATGTGGACCATTTTAGCAGGGTCAAAGCATTAAAAGAGATCTGAAGGGGTTAAGATGTTCAATAAAATTTACCAGATGCCCATTCCAAAATGTCAGGTTTCCATTTTTTCTTTTTTTTTTCTTTTTCCTGAAACAGAGCTCTGACCTGAAGAGCTGCACATTTAACATTCTGCACGTTTAACATTCTATGTCATGCTACCCCTCTGTTAAGTTTTGGGACTAGTCCTTGGCTCTGACCTTCCATTGCTGGAGATGGGGACTCTTTTTCACCTACTAGGAAAGTCTTCTGGCTTTTACACTTGGCCTTCCATACTTCGTTAATTGCCTGTAACTTTTCAATATCTTTTCCAGAGTATTAATGCTTAATATCAATTCAAAATCATTGCCTGTATAATTATTATTCAGCATAATTTTCAGATAACCAATAAATCAAACCAACTAGTGCATTTTCTACTATACAGTATGCCATTCTGATTCACCATCAGTGGTTTTTAACAGTTGGACTGCTTTATTATTCCAGGGGCTTCCCATGTTCCATTTACTACCATAGATATAATCCTCATTGCCAGGTTGACAGTAAGTAATCCATCTCCAAAACATCATTATAATCTGCGTTCTCTGAACACTCTCAGTATAATTGGTCACAGATTGGTTTCTCAAGAAGGAGATACTCAGATGGTGATTTGTACACAGAGTATCTGTTAGTGATCCACACATGTGGAATGGAGGATGAGAAGAAGGATTAGCAAGGGTGAAAAAGCAATTTGCCGTGCTGGCCTAGAAAAACATTGCTCAAACCAATAGGGAAGTCTGGAGCACAAATGGCCCTTCAGAGTCACCCTACTTTGGGCTACAATGGCTGGACCATTATACCTCCCTCATCAGGCATTGACTATAGGCTTCCCCAGGAGGGGTCTCCTCTTTAGCTGGGCAGCTCTTTGCAGCTGACTCAGACCTACAGGTACTAAAAGTAAATTGTCTGTTGATGTGTAGGGCAATAAGTTATGGCTTGGAGGAGAAATTGGTAGGTGCATCTTTGTGTTCATTACACAGATTAGTCACTATAACATGTCCATTTAGTAACCTGGAAGTCATATCAACAGAAAATATCTAAATTGAAGTAGACAAATAGGAAAGAAAAACAAACAAGTGCACAAGAAGAAATTAGGGCACATTAAAAATGTAACTTGAGTGTAATGCGAGTTCCAGAAAAAAGGAGAGATTAGGGTAAAAGTAATATTTGAAGTAATCATGACTGAAACTGTTCAAAACAAAACAAAACAAAAAATACACCAAAGCACAAATTCAGGAAGCTCAGCAAAGCCCATGGAGAATAAATGTAAATAAAACCACATCTACACATATCCTGGTGAAACTACTGAAGAACAGGGCAAAATGGAAATCTTAAAAGTAACCAGAGAAAAAAAGTCAATATATTCTGGGAGCAAAAATAAGAATAAAAATTGATTTTTACCAGAAATGATGAAACCCTGAAAATGTGGAATGTGTTATTAGATTGTTGAAAGAATAACTGCCAACCTAGTTTATAGACGGTAAATATATATCTTTTCACAGTGAAAGTGAAACAAAGACATTTTCAAATAAATGAAAGCTGAGGCTGAGACTATTTGTTGTCAGCAGGGCTTGCATTAAAAGGAAAAACATTCTTCCAGATGAATTTCAAATCTAAATCTGAGTAGAAAACAAGAAACTTTTTAGAAGAAACATATAAGGACAAATTATAGACCACGAAGAAGAAAAGGATTTCTTTTAAAAATTATGTTAGATGTATGTATAGTAAGAACTTATGTTTATCAAAAGATAATGTAGAAGAGAGTAAAAAGGTAAGTTACAAAATAGAAGACATATGTGCTAATACATATGATAAGAGCATATATCTGGCATATTGCAAAATAGCTACCAGTCAGTATCGAAGAGACTGAAAACCCTAATCAAAAAAGCAAAAGCAAAAGTCTTACTCAGGCAATTCTTTCACAGGGATATCCGAATGACCAATAAATATATGAAAAGTTGCATAATTTTATTTGGTACAGGAAAATGCAAATTAAAATACAAGGCAATACCAATTCTTAGTAAAATGTGGGCAATTGCATATCATTCACTATGGGTGTAATTGTAAACAATTATTATTCCTTTGGATACCTGTATCTGTCAGTGTCTATTAAAGCTAAACATATGTATACCATATGAATTTGGAAATTATACTCCAAGGATTATATTCAACAAACTGCATGTATATGCTCTCCAGATTCATGTATAAGTACATGAATTTCATAATAGTGCCCCTTGTAACAGTAAAAAAATGGATACTACCCAATCAAATAACCATCAAAACTACAACAGATAAATAAATGATGGTGTTTTCAAACAACATAATAATAACTATACAGGAATTACAATGAATTAACTAATGTTATATGCAACAATATGATTAACTTTAACAAATAGCACGTTAAACAAAACTAATCAGACACAACAGTACATACTGTATGATTATATTCACACAAAGTTCAAATATAGATATGATTAATATCATCATGGTTATTGTTACCAATGAATGGAAGGTGAGTAGTATCCAAAAGGGGGCTTCTTGTATACTGAAATGTTTTGGTTATTTTCCCCCTTGGGGCTGTGGTCACGTAACATGCTATTTTCATGAAATTCCATTATGCTATTTATGAAATTTGCACCTTTCAGTGGTATATTATATTCAATAAAAAATAAAAAAGAGAATACAGAATGAATAACTATGAATGTGTAAAAAGTATTAAATACAGTTTCTTGAACTAGAAGACAAAAGGAGCGTTTAAAAATATATATGCACTCACAAAAAGAAAAAAAGAAATATAAAATAATTAAAATGTTATATGTGGATTATACATTAGAAGTGAGTCTTAAATTTTTTGCTGAGGTTTTTAAATTAATATTTCCAAATTCTCTATCATGAACAAACTTTTCTTCTTAAATAAGAGCAGAATGCTTTTAAAATTTCAGTTAAACTTTAGCAACTATGAGGTGTGGGTAAGAGAAGTTATCTCAGATGACAAATCATGCCTACTTTACCTCAAAATTTTTGTGTCACCAAATAAAACCTCCTATTGTCATTTTTTGTTGTTGCAATTATTCTACTGAAAATAATTGTTGGTAGAAAGACAGCAAAGGTTTCATATGACATGTGAAACATTATTGCAGTCATTGATTTCAGAAATGAGTGGAGTTTGCATCTTTAAAATTTGCATTTGTCTTTCTATCAGCCCAGAGCATTTCCCTGATATATACCAAGACCATTCTCTCTTTATTAGTCTCCCAGCTAGACTGCTCTTACTGTCTCTGTCTGAAGTTATGCTTAACTGCCTTGAGTTTTGCATCAGGATTCTCAGAGGGTTTCATCTTCCCTCTGTCATGGTTATTGCTTCCACTTTAGCTGCTACATTAGAACTGTTATGTAATCTTATTATACTTTTTCCTTCTAAATTACTTGTGTAGATCGCATGAACTACATGCACTCATATGGGGCACTGTTGCGCGGCACACACACACACACACACCCCTAAAAACAAAAGTGAAAAATAAAATAAAATCACACTAAATATTAGTATCAGTATTAATATTGCAAGGTTGATAGCCAGAATGCCTGGAATTGCATTCCAGCTCTAACATTGGCAACTGTCTGACCTTTGTCACATTATATAAATCATCTATTCCTCATATTTCTTATCTGTGAAAATGAAATAAAAATGGTAACTATGAAATTGTGTTCTTGTGAAGACTATAGGATTTAATTTACATAAAGCAATCGGAACAGGGTCTAGTACAGCCAAAGCATCATAATGGTGCTTATTTTCATGTTATTATGAACATAATTAGTGTTGCTATTTTTTCTTCCATTTTTTTTATTCTGTGTGTCATAGTTGAGAATACACTAAATATTTTATTATCTATCCTTATTTTAAACTTAGCATTTATTTCAGAAGTTTTCTCGCCATTAAAATAGCTTTTTATTTGTTACAAATTATGAGTTTTTTGAGGTGCCATAATTGCCTTAAATTTTTCCTATGGTTAGATATCTAGGTCTTTCTTTCTTTATTAAATTTATTGGTGTGACAATTGTTAGTAACATGGGTTACAAGTGTGCATTTCTATAATACATCATCTATATATCACATAATTAAATAATGCTGCAATTATGTTTGTATAAAATTTTTATACGTATTTCAAGTATTTTTTTCGAGGTAGATTCAAATAAATGGATTACTATACTCAAAGATAGCACATTTAAAAATACATCATACTTGACATAGAAAAATATATTTAATGAACACATAGGTTTCACAGCAAACAGTGTTGTCATATACCTTTATGTAATAATGAAAATGTTCTATAATCAGCTAGGTCAAACACAATGACCACTAGCCATAGGTGTCTATTGAACTCTTATATGTGGTTAGTGTGACCAAGAAACTGAATTTAAATAGCTAGATGCAGGTAGTGGCTATGGACAACACAGTAAGCATTTGGTGCAACATCCACCAGAATTGCTCAGATCACCAAAGAAAACTCCTTGCTCCTCTCTGCTAGTACTCCTAACACAAGACAACATTGCCCTAAGAAACCTAATTTTATTAATCCTATATTTTTAAAATAGCTTACCACATTTTTATGATGCTTAGGTTTGCTTGTTTTTGATCTCTGTAGAGATATCATCTTTACCCACTTTTTTTGGGGGGGGTTATACAATATTTCTAAGATTTGTCCTAGTTATTATATAGTAGAAGTTTATTCATTCTCAGAGCTTACAGTATTCCATCTCTTACAGTAGAAGTTTATTCATTCTCAGAGCTTACAGTATTCATTCCATAATACATTGTTTACCACAATGTATTTGTCTATTAGACAGTCAAAAGACATTTAATTTGTTTAAAGCATCACTGTTATGCTATGAGAGATTGTGTGCATTTTTCCTGGGGCACATTTTGCAAGAGTAGGATACACAATTGAGAATTAAACTATTGGGTCATAATATATACATGTTCAACTGTATTATTTTAAATTGCATTTTGAAATGATTTTATCAATTACTATTTCTACCAGAAGCTTATCTGAATCACTTAGGTTCCATTCTCTCAGCAACATATTGTATTGCAAGTCTTCTTTATTTCAAATAAGAGTGGTAAAATAGTTACTAATTATGGACTTAATTGTATATTTCTGATTATTAATAAGGCTGAATATCTTTTCATGTTATTAGCCATTAATATTTTGCCTTTGGTGAAATGCCTGTTCATACCTTTTGTTTATTTTTTTCTGTTGGTTTGATCATTTTATATATACCTGAGAATTCTTTATATACTTTCAATTCAATAAAATTTTGATTATATACATTGTAGATAGTTTTCCTAATTTGTTGTTTGTGTGCCAGATGTTTCATGGTAACTTTTGACAAATTCAAATTCTTCATTGATAAACAACATTTATCATTTTTTTCTTTGATGATGATTAGTTCTTGGATCCTGTCTACAAATTCCTTTCATATTTATACACCACAAGCTATAATCTTCCAAGCTGTCTGTGTACATCAATTTTTTCCATTTCACATTTAAATCTTTAATTTTAAATTTATTGTTCTATAAGTGTTGCAGTAAGAATCCAATTTCATGTGCCTGTGACAACCCAGGTATCTCTTAATTACTACTTCCTTTTTCCAGTGGTTTATAATGCCACTTCTGCTAAAACAATTTTTCACATATACATGGGTCCATCTCTTGCTCTGTATCCTGTTCCATGGGTTAACTTTTCTATTGCCGTGTAATTATTGAAATTTTAATCACAATAACTAGAATAAGTTATGACAGCCGTGAAGGAAACAGCATCACCTATTTTCCTTCTCTGGCAGTTTCTTGCCTTTCTTAGTCCTTTGCTCTACCACATTACTTGTATAACCATATATCAAGTAATTTAATAATTACAACTGGGATTTTGTTTTGGAATTATGATCCATATCAAATAAGTTCACTCCCTGGGGACATCAATCTGTCTCTGCCATGTTTTATATGACAATAGTAACACCAGGAATATTTTGCATACATACAAAATACCAAGAACATAACATTGTTTAAGTTTAATTTCAACCTTGAGTCTATAACCATATATAATCTATAACCCTGAGTCTATAACCAATCAACAGAGGATAACCTGGAAACTCAACTGTGTTAATAACATGTTCCATAGCCACATAGCTAGTAAGTGAGAAAACTCACATTTAAACCCATGTTTATCTGACGGGAAGGTGAAAATGTGGTTAAATTGGGAGCTTAAAGAGGAAAACTATGGTGATATGGCATCTCAGTATTGGTTTGTGTGGTAGGCTGAAAAAATAGCCTCCTCAAGAATATCCATGGAGCCTGCTAAAAAGATTGGAGGATTATACTGTATATTTGTATGGGCTCCATATAATCATAAGGGTCCTCATTTAAGAGAGACAGGAGATCAGTGATAGCAGGAAGTGGAATGATGAAAGCAAGAGGTCTGAAGTGATGCAAAGATGGGGGTCACAGGCCAGGTGTGGCTTCTAGGTACATCTGGCAGGTGGCCTCTAGAGGTTTGTACAACAGCCTATTGAAGTTGAAAAAAACAAGGAAATGACGTCTTACCTTAGAGCCTCCGGCCAGAATCAGTCATGCCGACACCTTGGCAGTAGAGCAGTGAAAGTACGCAATTTTGGACTTGAGACCTCCAGAACTGTAAGATAAGGAATGTATTGGTTTGTTAAACCAATGTGTTTATGGTCATTTGTTACATTAACAATAGCAAATAACACAGTTTGCTTTCCTTAAATAAACCCACCAAGAATACCACATCACATTTCAGCTGCAGATCAGGAAAGACTCTTTTTGTTTCCCTAACTAACATGTTACTAGACAGTTTCGTAATGGACCCTTGTTACTCAGAAGTTGTCTCCTTTGGGAAACTTATTCACAGCCTGTTGAGCTTCATTATCCCTGAACTTCCTCAGCTTTGCTGCCACTGCAACTGAATGATAGGGATATCAGCACTAGTGGTAGCCAAGTCTTAAAACAAACAAACAAACAAACAAACAAACAAACAAACAACATTTAAACTGTTATATGGAATACAGCCAACACCCCCACGAGTCTGCACATGAACATAGATCTATCAGCCTTGGTCACTACAAAGCCAATAAATTGAAGCCTTGGCTATATATTCTCTATCATCAAACCATCTGCAATAAATAAAAAAAAAATGGATATTCCACAAATGCTAAATATTCCGGATTTTTTCTGTTATTTTATAGAATCCTTAATTGAAAACTGAATTATAAAACACATATCAGATGAAGTAAGAGAGACGTGATGTGGTAAGTTTACAGCTACATTAATAAAATGCAAAATATTTGATGATTTGAGCATTGTTTTCTCATGTATTGAGCTTTTTCTTAAATCTATTGATTGCCAATGCTACTTATTAATTCTAGGAGACCTGTTTAAATAATCAATGGAACTGTCACTAATTGCAATATTTATTGGAAAAGTTGAGAAAAATGTAATGGGGAGGATTATAATATATATCATATATACATAGATTTTTAAATTATCTTGTATTTTTTTTTATATATCACCTACCACCTCAGAGTTGGAGAAAGAGCATCTCTTTGACAGTGGGAGAAAGAAAAAAAAAAGCTAACGAAAATTACTACCTTAGTTACTTTTATTTATTTCATTTCACATAAAGCAGTCATTTCAAAGTCCAAATTGCCCACTCGTGCATTTATTTTTTTCCCTTTTAGGAGCTTGTCGTTTCCAATCCTTTATTCCAAATTGTCTTCTATATATCAGGAAAAGCTTCATCATCATCTTCATTTTCATCATCTTCACCATGGAAGGCAGAAGAGTGTCTGCTCATTAGACCGAACCTTATATCTACATTAGCCTTTGCAATTAAATCCCTCATCAATACTCCTGTCAGTATCCCCTTGCCATCAGGAAACATTCCACCATTAATCTGTTCTTTCGGCAGGAATGTATGAAGCTGCTCCCAGACACCTGATATTTCTTGTTATCCTGTTTAATGCCAAGTGTAGGGCTTCAAGACACACACAGAGGGAAGACAATGTGAAGACACAGGGAGAATGCCACAGCCAAGGAATGCCTGAGGCTTCCAGAAGCTGAGAGAGAGGACACAGAACAGATTCTCACAGCCCTCAGAGAGAAACAACCCCTGCCAAGGGGGCTCAATTTTGACTTCTAGACTTCAGATCTGTGAAACAATGTATGTTTGTTGTTTAAGCCACTCAGTTGGTGGTTACTGCAGCTCCAGGAAACCAGCATAGCCACTCTGACAGCAACTTCTCCATTCAGCTCAGGTTGTCATTTTCCACAAAAACTGTTCAGAAGTCAGATGAACTTGACCTTAGTTCAGTTATTTGGAGATGATTAAACATGAATTAAGCCACAAAATAAGACGTTTTGGTGAGGATATGGAGAAACTGGAACCCTGACACATTGCTGGTGGAAAGGTAAAGATACATTTACATGGAAAACAGTTGGGGGGGTTCCTCAAAATTTTAACATAGAATTTCCATATGGCCCAGCAATTTCACTCCTAAGTTTATACCCAAAACAATTGAAAGAGAGGACTCAAACAGATACTTGTGTACTAATGTTCACTGCAGCATTCATAATAGCCAAAAGATGGAAACATTCCAACTGTCCATCAACAGATGATAAAAAAGTGCCATCATACATACAAGGGAATATTACTCATCCATAAAAAAGGAATGCAATTCTGAAACATGTTACAACACGGAAAAACCTTGCAAACCTTATGCTAAGCAAAATAAGGCAAACACAAGAGGGCACGTATGCATGATTCCACTTATATGAAATATCTAGAATAGGCAAATGCATTGGCTCAAAACATAGATTAGAGGTTACCAGTCCCTGGTAACCCCCCTGGTGTGCATTTCTTACTGAATTTAGTGTTTCTGTTTGAGGTGATGGAAAGTTTTGAAAATTGACAATGGTGATTGTGGCACTACATCGTGCATGTAAGTATTGCAACTGAATTGTACATTTAAAAATGGCAAATATTATATATATATATATATATATATATATATATATATCTTTACTACAGTAAAATAAAAATGAAAGAAAGAATAAAAAACTAATGTGGGGTTTCAGTGAGAGATATACAATTCTTGAGATAAAACTCTACGAAAGAGATGCCAGTTACTGTGTTCACATAATTCCCTTCCAGCTCCACCCTAGACATGATTTTGACATAGGAGAGCACAGGTTTGCTCTACCTTACCCAAAACTTTACATGGGCAAATACGTTTTGGAATTCAGAATTTAGTGAGTATTGAAAAGTAGTCTTTAATCAAGAATAGTAGTATTTATGCAATAAAAGGTATGAATATTCATGCTAAGTGATTTTTAGGGCTCCTTCAATTTTGAAAGTATGGATAAGAGACTGCAGACCCATAGTTTCTGAGCCTTTGTCCTTTATCTAATCCTCACACAAGCTTCTACTCTTAGAGTCTACTTGTTTCATGTCACACTGCTATATAATTTACCCTTTAATAGTCTTCCAAATTCTTATTGAATTTTACTTAATGCAGCCTGGTATTTACAAAAGTACTTTATTCCAGGTGTTTTTGTGTTTGTTTGTTTGGTTGGGTGGTTGTTGTTGTTTTTTTAACTTGACCTTTACTCTGAAAATCAAACACATACACACACGTGTGCGCGCGCACACACACACACACACACACATCATGAGTATACACATTTTTATAGTCATTCTTTCCTGTGGTGACAAAGATTATATCTTTTCACTGTAATTATTTCAAAGACAGCCATGTAACATACGTTGACCAATAAAATGTGAGCAGAAGTCATACAGGGTCATTTTGGGTAGAAGTTTGTAAAGCTAGCTCATGATACATTGCATTCTCTTTCCTCTGTGGTCATGAAAACATGTATCAAAATAGAGTTTCAGAAACGTGGATACATAAGGAGCTGCTTGAACACAACTCCTTTCTGACCCACAGTAGTAAACCTAAGATACTTATGTTGTATTTTACTGTGGAATACCCTAGCGTAGACTGACCGAGACAAATATTTATTAAAATAATCTAATAAGGAAATTCTAAACATATGTAAAATACAGTACATTGCATATAAAACTTGTTCAATTGTCAGTGAGATTACACACGACACCAATTCAAAAATTGTATATTAGACCTTTTTAAAACGAAATATATATATAGTTATAGCTACTTCTCATTCTTTTCATTTCACAGATGTAGTTGTTATTTATAAATGTGGTATCCATTCCCTGTTCATCATCTTATAATTTACAATTTATGACCATTAAATAATATCTATATCAACCTTGATGTTGAATTGTAAGCAAGCCTCAGCCATTCATTCTCAAACCCTGTCATCCCCCCATTGAAATTATGGAGCCCAATTAAATGGTGCTTTTCCTACTCTTGATCCCAAACTACAGTGGACAGCCAGAAACAAGATTATGAACAGTATCAGTGAACCCTCTGACAAGGCTATCCCACATTCTCTTTGTGATCTTGCTTGGGGATCTCCAAGAGTTCCTATTCAGGCAGAGAGATCTTTGGTACCGCAACAAAATTCATAAATCCTCAATATTCTGCCAAGGCATTTCCATCATTCTCACCTTCTTAACTTTAGGCAAATTTTGCATTCCAGTATCAATAATCCATCTGATCAGTATATCAGGAGAAGTTTGAGATATGCTCGCCAGGAAGTTAATCCTTAACACAGGGGAGAGTGCTTTTATATTAAAATATTCTTCTCCATCCAGCTTTATGTTCTATACTCCTATCCTGGTTCAAAACCTCATGCTCCACATACATATGTACACTAGGTCTTGCAATTATTTCAAGTAACTACTATTTTCTCTTGGAACACAGACTAAACTTTTCCTCTCCAGTTAATTGTCTCAATGCAATAAGGAGAGGAAGCAGGAGAAGGCTCAGAGGAGTTCCAGCATTATCTTGCAATGCGTCACCACAGGTGGTATCTTTGCTGGGTTTTCACATAAGTTGAGGTTGTAACTTTCTAACTGGAAGTTGGGTGGAGGGTCTTCCCTGTGTCAATATTGCTCAAAGGCAAATGTGGTTTCAAGATTTTGGAGATCATCTAAACCAGTGTCCTTGCCCCAGAGCTCAGATTTCCATTCGTTTCTCATCAAGATGTGGACTTTTGTATAAGGAGTCTGTTGCTGCTGCAAAATAAGTCTCCTTTGCAGCTCTGCCACATTTAGAATGAAACCTGGGACTAATTTTCAGCACAAATCATATTATAACTATAAGAGATGAAGATATCTTCAAAGTTACCCTGGAGGGCTTTCAAGTAATTTTACTTAATACTCAATTGACCTGAGCCTGTCATTTTCTTTTTCCAAGACTTCTAAAGCAGTTAAGAAAAGCCAGCTAATTCCACACATCTTTAAATAACATCCAAGTGCCTTAGTTATCTCATAGCCCAAAGCTTTATCAGCCTTATCTTCCGCAAAAATCTTCTTTCATATTAATACCTGTGTGACTTTTAGTAATTGTATGCCACCATATGCAAGTATTATCACCAGCCTACTTATACCAGAAATGGGATCCTTGCTTCTATCTGTCCTATAAGTGTTTCATTTCTAGAGTGCCATCCTTGGGATCTGTTTCCAGGACTACTACCAGTGCCAACAGTTTTAGCTCGAGTTCTCTATGCTACCTACCACTTGTCTTTGCAATAGCAACTGGAGGACAGCAAGCCACTATATGGGTCATTACTGAGGTCGGTACTGCAGGCAATTGGTGCTCAATTCCTTCATGAGCCTGTGAAGGAACCTAGAGAATGACTCTCAGAATTACTCAACAATGAACTGACTGGGGGGAACATTTATGCTTTGGCTCCTGTCCCTATCCCCACATTGGTTGAGCACTGCCTAAGGGGACATAACTACCATGCATTAGTGTGGGTTATTGATAGTCAGCCATGCATAACTAAGGGAAAAGAGAGCCAGTTTTAGCTTGAGGCAAGACACCTGTAACATATGTTGAATCCTCCACAAAAATTGTCATCCACTGATCAAAAAATGATCAAAGGTGATACTACCAAAAGAGAAGTAGGACACAAGAAATATCCTATACAGAAATTTGTTTGGCCATATAAATGTTTTCCCTGGTTTTCCAAAAGCAGATATTCAAGTACAATTTATTAAAATATACACAAAAATAAATAGACACCTACATAATTAATTATTAAATAAAAATTAGTATGGGAAAACCAAACACACGGAATGAAATTAGAAATATAAATCTATCTTTATTTTCATTAATCGATTTTTCTGAATTCCAGGCGATTGATGGACACTAAGTCTATACAAACAGATGACTCAGTATCCTAGTGAGATACTCAGTGTTTTACACAACATAGGAAGAAGAATAACCTTCAAGGCTCTCTCCCTTTCCCAGTCTGATCTTGGTTAGACAGCTTAGTTCATTTTCTAGCACACCATTGTTTCAATTTAGTTATTAGGTGATAGATGCCGTTCTACAGTGGCTAGACATCTCTACAGCAGGATTGCTGGGGCCAGGGCCAAACTGAGCTCTGATATGTTTAATAATATGCCAATATCTAAACAATCTCTTTGCCATATATATTACCTTGCAAATTCTATTCATTTTAACTTAATCTAAAGAAAGTTCAGATGTCTCTTTACTATTGCATGGAGGAAAAAGACAAAGAAGTTTTAAAAGAGCAGTATATGAATGAAAGATATTAATTAAGCAGAAAATATTCTTATGTAAAATATATATAATATGTATAAAATTTATATAAAATTATATAAAATATAATTTAAATTAAATTTTTGCACAATAAAGTATAATTTGCACAATAAAATATAATTTCAATTAAATTTTCCAGAAAAAAACTGAATGCTAGAAAAAATGCCAACTTTAGAAAGAAAAAAAATTACTTTATAACAAGAGATAAGATCTGGTGAAAACCTCTGTGAAGTTTATATTATATATTTAAAAAGTAATGTCATTATATGTATTAACATTTAACCATTTCTGTATAGGCCTAAATATAACTTGTAACATAGTGAAATTTAATTAACCAGTTCATTAAAATGAGCCATCTTGGTCACCGTGCAATTAAAAAGACTATGAATATTTTTCGTAAATTAAATTTATATTATAATACCTTAGTTCATGTTCATCATGATATTTTAAGAGGTATTAACAGGAAAAAATAACCTATAATTCCAATATCTTATAGAAATTATAAATCATATTCATAAAAAATTCCCCTTACAGTGAAATTTCATGTTAGATTATAATATTAAATACATTATACATAAAAATAATGCATAAAATAAAGTAATTTCTGCTGAATTATCTGATCAATGAAGGTCTGGTTTTTATGTTTTAGAAAACACCATTTTTATACTTGATCAATACTTTCAATCATGCCACATTTCAGCTTTATATGTGAAACATTATTTTCTTACATAACCTTTTTTGTTGTTTCAGAGCATCGGTTTAACTTTTCTAATTCCAGTTGAAGAAATGCATTTTTACTTCTATTTTATTTTAAGTTCTTTCACATTCTTAACCATACAATATATTTAACATATTATCCATATCTTCATGAAAACATGTTACTAATCTAGGTTTTCATTTTGTATTGGAAGTTGTACTAAATACTTTATAAGTTTGCTGCTCAGCTGTCATACTGGAATGTAGTTCACCTACCTCTGTGTTGGTATATTTTAACACACGTTTCTTACTTTCTTGGAAGAATACAGTAAGTAACCGTTCCAAGTTCTAGAAATTTGCTGGCATTTTCTTTATTTTAATGTCCCACATTTTAACAGATATCAAAATTTTTATTCGTCATCAAAAGTTTTTAATGTTTAACTACGTTTGTGCCTTTTCCCCTTCCTTCTTAACATTTCATGAGCCTTGTCATTCTGAAGTTTAAATTGTGTTCCTTTACAATGAATTTATTTATTTTATTTAATTATTTATGCTCTTACTTATGGACTTTATTTTTATCAGCATTTTATCATCTCTATCTGTCTGAGTTATTTCTACTGGGTAATAAATTAGGCCAAAATTTACTTTAAAACAACAAACATTTATTATCTCAGTTTCTGTGGATCAAAAGTCTTTGCTTGATGCCTCTGGAAGTAACATCCAGGCTTTGCCATATTCTACTCTTTATAATGAGTAATTAGGTCTCACTTATACTGTAGGAGTGGGAAATACATGAATAGCAACAGGAAAATTGGTATTACATGTAAATGGTAACTGCAGGTTTATTTTGATTTTATTATTATAAAATAATAAATATACTAACAAACTATTTTATTTTAAGAAATAATATCTCACAACTTATCATTTTACCAATAAAAACCTCAGGCAACATCTTTAACTTCATTTTGTGTTTGTCCCTCAAGGTCAATCACAAGTGTTTTTTTCGTTTGTTTGGTTTCTTTTTCTTTTTCTTTTTCTTTTTTATTTTTTTCTTTTTTATTTTTTTTACTATACCTTCCTTTTTCTCTGAAATACAGCCACTTTTCTTCCTCACCTCTCTCACTGCTCTGTGTCGATCACCGTGACCTATCAGAAGTTTTCATGTACATAAGAGCTCTTACTAGTCTTCGGGCTTGAAGACTTACTCTCTCAAGTCCAATGTCAACTTGAAATCCAAATCACCTCTATAATGTAAGCCTAATTATGTTCAACAATCTAATACAATCTGGATGTCTTTCCAATGGTCTTGTAATTAATTCAGAATACTTGAAAAAACTTCCAAAATTCTTACTGTTGTATCAGCTGATTTCCATTTTAGTCTCATCTCCGGCTGCATTCTCCCAACACTCTATGCTCTTAAAACACTAAACTTCTTCAGTTTCTTGACTACAGTGAGTTCTTTCATAACACAGCCTTTCGATTTACTGTACCTTCTCTGTTCAACATTTCTTCTATCCTTTTGCCATGGATGTTTGCTTGTCTTTCAAGTGTCAATTTAGACAAAAGCTTTCTCAGATCAAGATTTTTGTCTACATTGTGTACGTTCCTAAAGCATCCTGTAATCATTATAGCACTTATCATGCTCTTGTTTTCATGTAATTGTTATTTCATATAATTGTTTTCATGTAATTCTTATTAATGTCTGTGTTTCTTATAAATAAGTAAGTCTAATACGAATAATGAGGATAAGATCTATTAACTGATTATAATATCACCAGTACTAGTGCAGACTTAGAACATATTTGAAAATTAATATAAAATAATGATTGAATACAAACTTTATTTAGTAGTAACTATATGCAAACCCTTGTGCAAAGCCCATTATATGAATTACTTTATCTACTGCTCAAAACCAATCTTTGGTGTAGGTGGAATTATTTTGAAGATAATGAAATGAGTATAGAAATATTAAATTAGGGGCTTCCAGTCAAGATGGCAGAACAGGAAAACACTGTGATTGCCTCTACTCATGACAACATCAAAATTACAACTAAATTACAGAACAACCATCATTGAGAATTGCCTGAAGTTTAACTGAACAGAAATCCTATAACTAAGAATATAGAGAAGAAGCCACATCAAGACTGGTAAGAGGGATGGAGACATGGAATGGGATAGTCCCACACTCATGAGTGGTAGTTAAAGATAAGGAGGTATGTCTCAAAGCAGAAGTCCCTGAAGGATTGAAGAGCCCTAACCTCACACCAGGCTCCCAAGCCCGAATTGGATTTCAGGCCTAAAAGTGAAGTACCCACCACTTCTAGCTATGAAAAAAAGCAGAGATTACAGCTTAGTGAGATGGAGGGTGGCTGGAATCCCAAGTGGTCCACTTAAAGGACCCACACATGGACTTACTTGCTAATGAACTCACTTGCTTGAAAGGTAATATATGGGGAGGAATTAAATTATCTGGATCCAGGGCAAGGGCTGGAGGGGAAGCTTTTACTCAGAAAGATGTGCTGGTGGAATCCACTGTTCTTCTATTGAGCTCTCCTGACACCCAGTGCAGACACAGGTAGAAGCCATATTTGAGTCTCCATCCACCTGGCTAACACTCTGCCCTACGTTGGTGATTCCCTGAGACCCTGCCTCACTCTACTGGTGGGCCCACCAAAGTTATTTCCAGTGGCTTTTTCATACAATTAGCATGTCTTGTCTCAGGCTGTGGACTTTCCTAAAATCTGTCTAAGGTTCGAAACCCTCAAAAGCAGCATCTGGTCTCTGCATACTCCGTACCTCTTCCTAAGCAGTCCCCAGCCCAGCACTAGCAGTAGTAGGCCTTGGTTCACAGCTTAGCCTCTCCTAGGAACCTCTAAACCCAGCACAAACGACAACCATCTGCAGATTATTTCATAGATCATACTATTGGCCCAGGTTGGACAAAGGTTGTAACTGATCTTGGATTGCAAACGAGCCCCTCCTAACACATCAAAATAACACATCTGGTGGCCAACTTCGGATGTACCAGAGCATGACCCAACAACCTCTTGTCTGTGTTCTGGATTTTGTTAAAAAATTAAGTCAGTTGATATACTTCTTTATTTTCATTAATGGTTTTAATACATTTTGTTAATTCATAAGAAATTGATAATTGTAGAGTATGGTTAAGAATCTAGTTTTACTTGTTTTCTGTATGGAAATTCAATTGTCACAGAAAAATGTATTAAGTATTTCCCAAGCATCTTTATTCTCTAACAATTGCCAACATAAGTAAGATTTGTTTCTGTCATCTACCCTATTCAGTTTATCAATGTTATCAGTTTATAAATTTCCTTTAGTATTATTTTAAGTCTTATTTTTATAATAATTTGTATTGCAATTAGTGAACATGGTATAATTTTTCATTTTCAGGTTTTTAATGTTTGTGTATGTCCTTTAACTAAATATTGTGGTTTAATAACGCTTTCTCTGAAGGTCTAGCACACATATTTGTAGTACAATTACTAGAGTCATTAGTGATTCTAATACTTTCACAAGTCTTTTGTTTGTTTGTTTGTTTATTTTTTCCCTGCTGCACTTTTTATTGGATATTGCTAATGCTTTGGTATATAATTGCTTGTAGTTATTGATACACAAACTTTGAACTACTATCACATTATTGTGGGCTAAAAATCAGAATTAGCTTCATTAAAAAAATCTACTCAAAGACAAAAAACCTAAAAATCCAATTAAAAAATTGGCAGAGGACCTGAAAAGACATTTCTCCAAAAAATAAATACAAATGGCCAATAGACATATGAAAAAATTCTCAACATTACTAATCATCAGAGAAATGCAAATAAAAGCCACAATGAGATATCACCTCACACTAATTAGAATGGCTATCACCAACAAGACAAACAGTAACAAGTGTTAGAGAGGCTGTGGAGAAAAAAGAACCCTCATACACTGTTGGTGGGAATACAGATTGTTGCAGATACTATGGAAGGCAGTGTGGAGGTTCCTTAAAAAAAAAAAGAAGAATAGAACTACCATATGATCCAGCAATCCCTCTCCAAAAAATCTTAAAACATTTATTCATAAAGACATATGTACTCCAATGTTAATTGTAGCTTTATTTATGGTGGCCAAGACATGGAAATAACCAAAGTGTCCTTGATAGATGAATAGGTAAAGAAGTTGTGATGTATATACACAATGGAATACTATTTGGCCATAAGAAAACATGAAATAGTACCATTTGCGACAACATGGATGGATCTCGATTATAATGCTAAGTGAAATAAGTCAGACAGAAAAAGTAGAGTACCATATGATTTCACTAATATGTTGTATATAAAACTGAAAACAACAAAAGAACAAGACAAACATGAAGAAACAAAAACTTATAGACAGACAATAGTTTAGTGGTTACCAGAGGGTAAGGGGGACAAGGGGTGGTGGATGAGGGTAAAGAGGATCAAATATGTGGTGATGGAAGGAGAACTGATTGTGGGTGGTGAACACACAATGTAATAAATATATGTATATATGTGTATATATATATATATATATATATATATATATATATATATATATAATGTATTACAGAGTTGTACACCTGACATCTATGTAACTTTACTAACAATTGTCACCCCAATAACTTTATTAATTAAAAATGTCTGACTGATATCAAGGTTTTTCCCCAAAAAACTTTGGATTATCCTCTTTATGACACATTATAGTTTATTTAAAAATATATATACCACACATTTCTTATGCTACTTCCTACCAAATTCCATCCCTTATTCATGCACGAATTCAAAATCTCGTCTCTTTCTGATAATTGTTTGATGATTCATTCACTTAATATCCGTCATGTTCAGTCTAACATTGATTATGGAGCTTGATTGGACTTACATACAGATGTCACAGCAAGATCTTTATTAAAGTACTCATCAGTTAGATCACTAAAAGCACAACATTAGAGAGTACCAATGGTGAATTTCAACAAACACACACATACACACAAACACATACATTTAGTGATAGAAAAGTATGATATGTTGTAACAGAAAGGATTGTAAGAACACGATAAAACACAATGCAAGATGCTAGTAGTTTTCTATATTCCACTATTTGCTTCTTTGACAAAATGATATTGAACTCTGAACAAACACCTCTATGAGAGAATTCAGGGTTCATAAACATAGTTTTTAATAGCTACTATTATAAGCCATTAATTCAGAAATCTCTACAGGTTAAAATTTTATGCAGCTTTATACTTTTTATTAAGAAAAATAAATCTTGTACATGAGAGTTCCTGATGTACTAAAACAGGGACTTTATACAGAGACAAGTAATGGGTAAAATGTATATAATTAATTGCTGAAGAATGCTGTGTAAAAAGAAATTTCATCTTAGACAATATTTTTATGTAATGAAAATGCATTTATTCTGAATGGTTTCCTGACAATGACAAGGCATTAAAATATCTCAGCTATACAGTATGGTAGAAAAGGTATTATATTTGAAATCACAAGAACTATCATAAACTTTATTGCCTAACTGATCCCCATGGTCCTGTTACTTAACAACATTACTGAATTTCAATTCCCAGTGCTCTCTAGGAGGAACGATGATATTATTTATTTTTTTCAATATTTGAATGCAACAGGAAATGAGCTATTATATGTTAATGTATTAAATAGTACTCTATTTGGTACACAATATGTATACGTATTGTTATCATTTAAAATATTTATCATCCAATATGCAGAATATATATTTCTGAGTATGACAAAGTTGTGATAATTTGGTCTAAAATAGTCAAGAGAATAAAGTAGCTTCTAGATAAAGAAGGTAGATTGAATACATCCATCTAATTTTGCTCCCCCTAAACCCTTAAAAGAATTATAAAAAACAAAAATGCCACAAAGATAAGTGAACAGGAATACAATAACAACCAAATTTTGGAAGCTGGAAGCCGATAGATTTGTATTCCTGATTTACTAAGTCCCTGAAACTCAAATCCTTACCATCAGTCAAGAAAGCTCAGACCTGCATTATCTACAATTCATAATCCTTAACAGGTTAAAGAACTGGGGGCAATGGTGTGCTAAAATAGAGAAGAGAAGTTGAAAGGTGATTTAGGAGTAATTTGATATCTAGATGTACTAGCACTTTAGTGAATGAGAAGTTTCTTCTCCTTCATAGGGCAGCAGAGAGTCTCTGAACTGAAAGTCACCACTAATAGTTGAGACCATGAATTTTGAATGGAAATAATTACACCTATAAATATTGAATGCTGAGACTTTCACACATATTATCTGACCCCCAGGCAAGTGATTGGTAGAGAGTTCTCTGAAGAAACTGACTAGCCCAAAAGACCTAAAGACAATTGACATCAGGGTTCCCCAGCAAAGTCTACAGGGAACCGCTAAATCTACACTGATCACTCAACGTTCTCATGAGCTTGAAGTCAGCAACTTCTGCATTCTAAAACTGGGCAGACATCCAGAGACTAAAGTAAATAAATTGAATAAAGACACAGTAGAAGAAATAAAGACATAGAAGAAATAAAATCAACAAATTTATCATTAATTTCTCAAAGATATGACGCAAGATACGTTTTCCTGGATTTTTTTTTAAAGGAATATTTAGAGAAACAAAAATATGAAAGCAGAAGTGAGAATTTCGGTAAAAGAAAAATGTTTCTCATTTGTTTGTCTTGTTCATAGACACAGACAATAGTTTAGTGGTTACCAGAGGGTAAAGGGGGAGGAGAGTGGTAGATGAGGGTAAAGGGGATCAAATACATGGTGATGGAAGAACTGACTCTGGATAGTAAACACACAATGTGATTTATAGATGATGTAGTACAGAATTGTACACCTGAAATCTATATAACTTTACTAACAATTGTCACCCCAATAAACTTGAATTGAAAAAAAGAAAAGTCTTTTTCCACTTCCATTAAATTAAATCGCCTTCCATAATAATAAACTACTATTAATTTAAAAACAAGAAAAAATGGAGCTGGGCAAATTATCGAGAGAGAGAAAAAAATACCTAAATAAAGGAATGGGAAACTAAAGATAAAAGATAAGGGCAATAAACATGTCAAAAGGTCCAATATCCGTAACAGAGAACAAAGATACAGGGAAGGATATAATTAACTGAATCATTGTAGAAAATGTCCCAGTACTAAGGACAAATGTACAGCATACTTAAAAATTACACTTAAATTCGTTTATTAATTTGTTTGGTCATTCAATAACTATATTACGTGCTTCATATATAATATGGACTCTTCAGGACACTTGAGGTACAGCAGTGAAAACAAAACACCAAACTGCAAAATAATCTAAAAATAAAATTAAAATATACAAATAAAATTATGAAACTTAGCTATTTAGCAAAGTGAAACAAACAGTAAATAAATAAGGAAAATATATATTATATTATGTTAAATTGATTAAAGAAGGAGGCGGTTATTGTTTCTTTGTAGTATAATTTGAAGTCAGGGAGTATGATACCTCCAGACTGCTTTTTTCTTAGAATTGTTTTGGTTATTTGGCGTCTTTTGTGATTTCATACAAATCTGATGATTTTTAAATTTTATTTCTCGAAAAAAAGCCATTGGGATTTTTATGAGGATTGTATTAAATCTATTTATTGTTTTGGTTAATAGGCCATTTTAACTACATTTATTCTTCTAATCCATGAACATAGAATATCTTTCTCTCTCTTTGTGTCTTCTTCAATTTCTTTTAATAATGTCTTATAGTTTATGGTGTATAGGTCCTTCACATGTTTTGTTAAGTTAATTCCTAGGTATTTCAGTTTTTGGGGTTGCAATTATAAAATGATTTTTGTTTACATTTTTTTCTGAAATTTTATTGTTAGCATATAGGAATACAATAGATTTCTGCATACTGATTTTGTATCCTGCAACTTTACTGTATTTGTTTATGAATATTTTCACATTCCTTGTCGTAAAAATCCTGATTTCACGTTATTTTTTTCTTAAATACTACATGTTTTAAACATGGTGTAGTTTGGTCAAAATAATGAGAAACTATGAACAATTCTGGGAATTTTATAAGTATAGAAAAGGCATTGAGTTTGAACTGATATATTCTTTAACAAGAAAATCCATAATCCTGAGTCGCTTGACTATGACTTATTTGTTTATTGTTTCAAATAGTTTTTTGATGGAGTCTTTATGATTTTCTATATAAAGAATCATGTTATCTGCAAAAAGTGACAATTTAACTTCTTCATCCCCAATTTGGTTTCCTTTTATTTCTTTCTCTTGCCTGATTGCTCTGGCAAGGACTTCCAATACTGTGGTGAATAACAGTGATGATAGGGAGTATTCCTGTATTGTTCCTGATCTTAAAGGAAAAGCTTTCAATTTTTTGCCACTAAGAAAGATATTAGCTGAGGGTTTGTCATAATGGTCTTTATTATGTTGAGGTACTTTCCCTTTATACACCTTTATAAGTTTTTGAATCATAAATGGATGTTGTATCTTGTCAAATGCTTTTTCTGTACCTATTGATAAGATAATATGATTATTATCCTTTATTTTGTTTATGTAGTGTACCACATTGATCAATTTGCATATGTGGGAGGGCCCAAAAACCTAAGAATAGAATTACCATATAACTCAGTAATCCCTCTTCTGGTTATCTACTCCAAAAATCTGAAAACATTTAGTCATGAAGATATATGTATTCCAATGTTCATTGCAGCATTATTCACAGTGGTCAAGACATGGAAACAACCAAAATGTCTTTTGACAGATGATTAAATAGAGAAGATGTGGTATATATATACACAATGGAATACTATTCTGCCATAAGAAAGATGAAACACTGCCATTTGCAACAACATGGATGGATCTTAAGATTATTATGCTAAGTGAGTAAGTCAAACAGAAAAAGTCGAGAACCATGTGACTTCACCATCCTATGTGGGATATAAAATAGAAAGAATGAGAAAGATACAATATTTAAAATATACAGTTGAGAAATTTCCTAATATTATAAAGGAATAAATGTAGAAGATAGCATAAAATCAGGGGGGAAAAGATCATATACAAGCACATCATCATGTAATTGTTGAAAATAAAAAGACAGAGATAAATTTTAAATCCTGGTAGAAAAAAAGAGTTTCTTTTCATAGCAGTAATATGACTGATAATTCTAGTCTCAAAAGAATAATTGAATCCAAAGTTTAATGAATGATGTATTAAAGTATAGAAAGAAAATAACTGGCAACAAAGAAATCTATCAATACACATTAAAAATATCATCAGAAAATGAAGGTGATCTGGTAGTCAAAGAAAATGCAGCTACCAAGATCCCAATTTTTTTCAAATACTTTCCAACAACAATACAGAGAAATAAGAATAAAATAATAAAGAAAAATGCAGACATTAAAAACATAGCAAGTGAACATAAAGCAGAGGATCATAAAAGATAGATATTGGTCTTTGAAAAAAATCTAATGAAATTACTAAGCCCCTTGTAAGACTAATAAAGAAAACCGAATAGCAATACACAAATTGAAAATAGCAATAGTAAGAAAAAAGGGTATTATAAACAACTTTATGCAAATGAAAGTTTAGATGAAACAAATTAACAGAAAAACACCATTAACACTGACATAAGATGAAATAGAAAATATGAAGCATCCTATATCTATTGGTATTGACTTCCTATGGCTGCCATAACAAATTCCCACAAACATAGTGGCTTAGACAACAGAAACTTATTCTCTCACTGTTCCAGATTGCAGAAGTCCTTACGGTGTTGGTAAAGCCACACTCCCTCAAAAGGGTCTTGGGGTGAATCACTTTTTACCTCTTTCACCTTCTATTTGCTTACGGTGTTCCTTGGAAAGTGGCTGAATAATGTCATACTCTGTCCCCATCTTCACATGGCCTTCTCCATCTATCTTTCCTGTGTTTCTCTTATAAGGACAATTGTCATTTGATTAAGCCCTCCTACAATAATCCAGGATGATCTCAGGATCCTTATCTTAATTATATCTGCAAATAACCTTTTCTAAATAAGATTACATTCACAGGTTCTAGTACGTGTTTTTTTTTGTTGTTGTTTGTTTGTTTTTTCCATTTAACACAACATACAATTAAATAAATTGGAGCCATAATTACAAGTTTTTCCACAAACCAACTCTAGACTCCGGTGGCAACAAGACAACATTCTACCACATATTTAATTAAAATGAATATAATTAAAATGAAAAAAAATTAAATTGACAAAATTATTTCAGAGATTAGAGAAACAGCAATATCCCTCAATGTGTTTCATAAGGCCAATATATTCAGATATACAATATGCCGAGAAATATATAACAAATGGAATTATAGATCAGTCTCACTTATGAACATAATTGAAAAATATCTTTACTACGTTATACTAAACTGATTGAGCAGCATACAAAGGGAATGATAACATAGCATGTTTAAGTTGACTCAGGAATGCAAAGTTGTTTAAAATATTAAAAGAATTAAAAAGCAAATTTATGTGATCCTGTCATGGAGGAAAAAGAAAATCCACTAACAATGGAAAAATAAATAAAACTTGCCAAAAAAAAGAAATAGAAATTATTTTTTTCAGGTTATGATGTATAATCTAATAACCATAACATCATGGTAAAGACTATGCCTTTCAGATTATGAAGGAGTTTATAGTATATGCTATCACTACTTTTGTTTGACACCCACCCAAAGTTCTGTCTCTTACTGTAAGACAAGATAAATAGAAAAAGGATGTAAGAATTTGAATGAAGTAAAACATTCATTGTTTGCATATGACGTAATTTTGAATGTTGAAATGTTATAACAAATCTACATTAGAATATCAGAACTAACACATGTAGCATGGTGCCTGAATACCAAGTCAATATGTAAAAATAAACTTAATTTCTACATAAGAGCAAATAACAAATTAAATATGTTTCAAAAATTAAATTACAATAGCAACAAAAAGTAGACCTTTAAAAAATGTAATAAAATATAGAGAGAAGACCACCGCAACACCCAAACTCAGCAAAATTACTATCAGAAATTAAGGAAGGATACATCGAGCACACCATGTACAAAAACTACATGAATTAGCGGGGAAATATCATAAAATAAGGTAGACACAAAAAAATTGCTAAAAGATACATTTATAATGGTGCATCAGAACATTTTAAACTATGCAAAACTACACTTTCAATATTTTTGTAATGTAATTTTAGTATTGTCAGGGAATGATATGTACTAAGTGTATTGGTTACTTGTAACGTAGACAGAAATGAGATGTACACTTGAACAAATTAAACTCTTTTAATGACAACTCTATTAAAATGATTGGATTTATAATCTTAAACATTTAGAAAGTTGGAGCCTTTTTATTTATAAAGTTGTATTTCAGAGTTATAAGTATGCAACTAAAGACTGCACTGAGATATAAGATGTGTGTGTGTGTAGGTTATTCTAGTGGAGTGAATATTAAATGTTAAGAGAATTGAATATGATATCAAGTTATATGACGTTTATCAGCACAGTTGAGGAGATAAAATCTGTAACGGTATCTGATTCAGTTTTCCAACATTTCCCAAATGCTGACAACTTTGATGAGTATTTGTGATGAGGGTCCATAAAGAAGGGCATTACTAGATGAGCATACTGCTAGGAAAGAAGTGTTATATGAGTTATACAGGTGTTCTTCACAAAATCTATTGAATGTTCCATTCACGCATAATACATGGTTTGATGTAATCCTATAAAATATATCACACATTATTATTCAATTTCAAAATTTAGGACAATTATACATATCTTAACCTTATTCCTTATTACATACCTAGGCTTCTTTTTGGCCATATTATAAATATCATCTCCTACATCCCCAAAATAATCCAATTATGTTCTATTCCTAAATCTCATTTTACAGATGAGCAAACTGCAATACAGAGTGGTTAAGTGACTTGCTCAAGATCACACAATTAACAAGTGGCAAAGTCCACATTTAAATCTACATAGTCTATGGGGCCGGCCCAGTGGCTCAAGTGGTTGGAACTCCGTGTTCCTAACGCCGAAGGCTGCAGGTTCGATTCCCACATGGGCCAGCGGGCTCTCAACCACAAGGTTGCTGGTTCGACTCCCGCAAGGGATGGTGGGCTGCATTCCCTGCAACTAACAATGGTAACTGGACTTGGAAGTGAACTGCACCCTCTACAACTACGATTGAAAGGACAACAACTTGACTTGGAAAAAATCCTGGAATTACACACTGTTTCCCAATAAAGTCCTGCCAATAAAGTCTTGTTCCCCTTCTCCAATATAATCTTAAAGAAAGAAAAAATGAAATCCACCTATTCTAGTTTGTTGATAGGAACGTGGATCATGAAGTTAGAGTTTATAAGGAAATGTTGCAAGAGAGCTTTCAGAAATGTCCACATTCACAAAGAAGTCAAAACTTGGGAGCCAGATATTAAATTCCAGGTTAAACAGTATCAAAAGAAAACAGGGCTTGCTGAAACATGAAACAAGCCTAGCTGATGTCATAAGAATTTATGGTGACATAAAAACAGATCAACAAATTATGGGTGGTGGCAGAATGCTTTTGTAAACTTGTTCAGTTTCCAGAACCCTGACTTTCTTTTTTTGAGTATTTCTTTTCTTTTCTTTTCTTTTTTTTAATTAAAACATATTGGGGTGTCATTGTGACATTTTTAACCTGAAGAATAGTATTTGTGAGCCAAGGTCCAGAGTGGATCCTACATGGGGTTCTAGCACATAACATTGACAACCAGTGCGGTAGGTCGTATTTGTTGACCCATTACTATGGTTTAGATTCTAGAACGCCCTTCTTTGTGGGGAAATTACATGTCTGTACTATGCTGAATTCAGAAGATGTTATGTGATTTGCTCTGAACAATCAAATGTGGTATAACCTTCTGGGCAGAATATTTAAGAATTAATTCATGTTTGGCTGTGTCACTTTTTTCTTGCGTCACAAGGCAGCTGGTGAGTTTTTTTGCAAACACGTGTGTCATCATAATGTAGCTTATGTGACTGATACCCTTAAGAGAGCAATATATATGCATTTTTCACCTTGGTAGTAGTGACATCAAAATGAACAACAACAACAAAAACAGCTCTGTCCTCAAAATGCTTACGTTTCATCAGTGTTATAGGAGACAATAAAGCGACATAGTTTCCTAGAATATCAAGGAAAGAATTAGGGACTAACTTCCATTAATGATGATATCAGAAAAGGAAACAAAAGTTTTAAACAAACAGAAAATATGGGCAGATCCCACAGATGCATTTAGTCTTTCTTAGACCAGGTCAGCTGGTAATAAAGTACATGAACCTTTGGGACTGCATATTGAATATTAAAGGCAGGTCATTCTAGTAATTTGAACTTTCATGCAACATAAACACTTCTATGCTATTGAATACAATGGAGAATGTTGTTCTTTTAATGGTGTTTGATATAATGTGTGTAATTACAAGTATAACATATTTTCCTTTCTTCACCCAGTCCATCTTATTTGGTATCCTTCCCAATCCATCAATGCTAATTTACAAGTCAAAGAGAATCACTGAACCTTTTAAAAGTGGATAAAAACAATGTGGGTTATGTGACATGCTTCCTATGCTGACATAATTACACAGCAATTGATTAATAGGGTGAATGGATCTGCTATATTCTTTTCATTTATCAGGAGAAACAAACAGGGCAATAGCTGGATGAGAATACGGTATAAAAGAGGTTTGTGTTTTCATTAGAAGAGAACTTTAAGAATACTTTTATATTGATGGGAATGATTTTGTACATACTGAAAATTTGATTATGGAAATCTCAGAGAATAGTTAAAGCTATCACCCTATACAGGCATGGAGAAATGGGCTCTTGCCCAAGTTGATGGATAAAGGACATACTATTTCATCCATAGTAGCAGGAATGAAGGCCAACTATGCAGGCACCAATAAAAGCATGTAAGATGAGTTGTTCTTATAGGTTACATTCTAATTACATATATACATTTTAAAGTAATAGAAAGCAAGATCATCAGCTGAGTGTCACAACAAAAGAGAATTAAAAAAAAAATTCCAGGAGATACCAAACACATGACAAAGTAGGACTTGTGGGCAGCACTAGGGACTATGTGTGAAGGTGATCATCATGAGACTGAATTAATAAAAACTGTCCCAATAATCTGTAGATGGCTCAGAAATGAGGCATGAGAGGTGGTAAGTACCCTGATACAATTTATTCTATATTCTTATAGAGAAGGCAGGAAGAATGACCTAGCAACGAGACTGAGGAGTAGAGATGATGCTGGCCCCCAACTCAGTGGTATGAAGCAGACAGAAAAGGAAAAACAAAAAGTATACCCAGGTGCAGTTACATGACAAGTAGTGTCCTCAAAGGATTGCTAGATTTTAACATAAGCGTGATCAGTGTCAATCTTTAAGAGGATGACACAGTAGTTAGTATTTTCAAATAACATCTTTTTAACCCCATGGATTTTTGCTCCTGAAAGTAATGTCACATACAATGAACCCAAGGCAGCCTAGTATGTATGATGGTTATGATAAGGGGCTCTGGAGGAAGAAAGGCTGGGTATGGTTTTCATTATTTCATATGACCAATGTGTGATCTTGGAAACATCGCTTAATGTCATTGTGACTGGGCTTTGGAGAATATGCTTTAGAGTCTAAAATTTTAAAGGAACATCTCTATGTATTCCAGAACCAACTTCTTTTGGTAGCTCCATCGTCATCTGATATATGGGAGATCTCAAAGGAGGATTTCTTTATGTGGAACATGGCAGGGGAGGACCAAAGTTTCCCATAAAAATAACTTTCACATTCTAAGGCAATCACATAGCCTAACAATGGCAGTGAGATCTGATGCTGCTTAACGATGTTCTTTCACAGGGATATAATTGAATATTTTGAGAACAAAAAGACTCTGCCTCCCCTGGTGAGATTATTTCAGAATACTAAAGTCATTTGATAAGAAAAATCCTCATAACTCAAGGTTCTCTGAGGTAAGCCACAGCAACACTGTTAAATCTTCTCTTCCCAGCAGTGTTAGTCATCAAAAGCCACTGCCATGTTGTACAAATGAGCAAAACACCCAGTGCAGAAAAAAGAACAACACATTTATTGGAGAAAATTCCTGATTGGGATCAAAGAAAGTTAGAATTTGGGGGACATGGAAACACTGAGGCATAATTCCAATTTTCTCAAAAGTTCTTTGCCTAGTGTATTTAGTTTTTCTTCTTTCCATGGCTTATTCTCTGCTATCATTTAATAACACCTCCGGGTGTGTCTTTTGCTGTTATATACCTTAAAGTGTTTTAAGACAGGATAAACAAAATAATAAATATTACATAGTATACTTAATTTTAATTGAAAAGGAAAAGTATAGTGTTATAAACACAAACACAATAAACTTCAAAGAGTAAGTATATGAAAAAAATTCTTTGTTCTACTGAGGTATATTTTTATGTTTGTTTTTATTCAGCGTAGAATATGTCCATTCAAAACATTTCTAAGTCTGACTCCATAAGCCAAAAAAGAAAAGCCTTTTTTATTGTCCATATATCTCTAAACTTTAGCAAGCAATTACAATTTCCCCTGCAATAAAATAATTATATTTCTATTCTTTCATATGTATTTAAGGGTCACCATCCACCTAATTACCCAAGCCAAGAATTTGGTGCCATTTTTATTCTGAAATACATTTAACAGCGGTAAAAATAATCCACAACTACTACTGACTTTTTTTTTTTTTAATCTACAAAAGTCTTCTATTTATTTCTTTTGTTTTTTTTGGTTTGTTGTTCTTGTTTGTTTTCATTAAAGTTTATTGGGGTGACAATGGTTAGTAAAGTTACATAGGTTTCAAGAGTACAATTCTGTAATATATCATTTATATATCACATTTATATATCAGCACCCCACAATCAGTTCTCCTTCCATCACCACATATTTGATCTCTTTTCCCCTCATCTACTGGCTTCTATCTCTTTCAAACCCAATCCTAACTGCTTTATTTCAAACTCTTACCTGGATGATTAAAAGTGCCCCTTAGATGATTTTCCTGTCTCCAGTTTTGTTCTCTTGCTTTTAACAGATATCCTGTTCATAAAGTACTATAAAATACAAATCCTGTGTTTAAAGCTTGCTCACTGTTTTTAAAATGTTATGCAAAACGCTGTATGATTTCTCTTTTATTATATTTTACACTTGATACTTAATAATGTCCTTTATGTTTTTCTTAGTACTTCTTATTGGCCTCAACATATCTTCTTCCTGGAATGCCATTCCCGTTATCCTCACCCTCTAACACACATCTCCCCAGTCTGCTTCATCTTTCACATCACAACTTAGCATCATTTTCTCCAGAAAGCTTTATTTCTTTGAATAAATAAGTTAGAAGAAACATCTTCTCTAGTACCATACCATGAACAAACTAAAAGAAAATTATCAGTCTATCTCTCCCACAGAAATCTCCTTAAATCCCAGTTCTGTTATAGAACGCTTTCAAGCAGAAAGAATAAACTAGATAAGGTAGGAAGCAGTAGGTGTACATAGGATTTGAACCTTAAAGCTGCAGGTGGGCTATGGGAATATGCACAAATCACTGATATTATATACTGTGAAGGATTTTTCATATCTTTAAATAATGACTTTTGGCATAAAAGTGACATTAGCTACAGACTTACAATCACAATCACTTTCAGCAGCTACAAACTGTATCCAGTGAATTGTTTCATTTTATATCTATAGTTATACTATTTTATTAGTTAATGTGCCATTTAAATATACAACAACCAAAGTGTTAACTCTTTCACTGTGTGAGGATGGAAATAGTCTTCCAATGCTGTTTTAAGTTACTTTATCAAATTTCAGCCAACTGTGGTATCTTTTTACTTTTAACTGTTCTTTTAAAATGACAGTGATCAAAATGTATATTTTTAAGAGAATTTTCGTTTTGTTTCTTAGTTTGACTTAATAATAGAAACAATTTGATAGGTACCCAAAATTAAGGAATTCAGTTGGTTGTTGATTATTGTTAATTTTAAAGAAACTGACTGGAGACTCCATTTCTGAAAAAAGGGCACCTAATCAGAATATTGTACTACTAGTGCCTGGTTTCTAGTGTTCTTCATAGCCTTATTAATAATTCTTATTATAAAAATCAGCTTTTTAATAGTTTTATTTAAAATAATTCCAAAATGAATATTTAACAGTTTTAAATAACTAGGATGTTCTTTGTTCATTGATATGTGTATTGATCTAAAATATTTAAAAATTCTGTTCTTTCTTTCTGTTTCTCTGATCTCAATCCCCCCCAAGAAAATCAAACAGAAAATGTAGGGTCTTTTTCTAATAAGGAAACAACAATGAGCATTACTGTAATGTAACTTAAGTAGCTCTTCAGCATCATTTAAAATTGTGTTCCTGTGCCACAAGCCTCAAAAGACTAATTATTATACTGAAAAGAATAAGTTGGCTGGTTTTAAAAACATATTTTATAAAACATGAAAACTTTGGTTGCTGGGGTTAAGTGGATTCAAACCACTATTTTGTAGCCACTAATCTATTCATGATTCCATTTAAAAATATGTATTGTGCACTTAATATGTCCAGCAAATGGTGTTAGCATCAGGTAACTAGAGTGATTATAGAGGCAAAAGCCTTTGCCTCTAACTAAATTACTTCTAGTGAGGATGAAATTTATTAACCAAATACTAATGCAAAAATATATTTAAAAGTATATTAAATGCCATGTAGGAAGAGTTGAGTGTCATGAATGCAATTGTCAGAGACATTTGACCTAGTCAAGGCAATTAGGGAAAGTTTCCCTAAGGAAATTATATTTAAATGAAGACCTAAGAGGAGGCAAAAAAATAGAAAATGAATAGGGGCACATTAAGTAGATGGAAAAATATACAGTGTGTTGGAGACTAGAGGAAAGCCCAATATAGGCACACGTGGGAAGTGAGGATGGTGAGTAAACTATGGGCTGAGTCATTCTTATAAGTCATATTTAATAACTTTTTTTCTGGGAGGAATAGTAAAATATGAACTGATATTTATTGATTTTTGCTGGCCCAGGATCCTTTCTCCATAATTCTGGCAACAGCCCCATTTTCTATTTGTAAATCACCTTATCAGTCCACCAGGATCAACACGTACTAATTCTTGACAAGCATAAGATATGCATATACCCCTGGCAAATCAACCATACCCATCACAGCACAACCTTTTTCTTGAACCGCTGGAAAGAGAAATTTTTCTCACTTTTATTCCTGATGCAAACACAGAGAAGTATAAGATTGATCTGCTAATGCCATTTTGTACATGTGAATATAAGAATGAAGCCTGTAGGAAAAGAAGAAAAGAACAAAGAGTTGAAGAATAACTAGGGTCTGATGGCATTGTAAAATCTCAATTCAAGCTTCATCTTTTTTTAAGTTTCTTTATATTTTTTTAATTATATTAGCCAAAATTCCTTTTTCCATTAGGGCTATTTTGTTCCCCCTCACACTTGTAAGGAGATCTGATGTAGTAAAAAAAAAAAAAAAAAAAAAAAAAAAATTATCGTAAAATTTCAATCAGGAGAGTGAAATGATAAACTTTGATTTTAAATTTTAATTTTTAATTAAAAACTAGATACAATTTGAAGAATATGTTAAACAGAGAGAAAAACTGCAGTTAGGTATGATTTTTGTAGTGAACAGATAAGTTGCATAAATAAACTATGGAAATGATAGTGCAGATGGAATATTATTATGTTTAAGAAGCAAAATATGTAAGACATTGAATTATATTGCTCAAGAACTAAGATGACAATGAAAAACTCCTAGATTTCATGTCTGTGTAACTTCATGGATATTCATTTTATAATTGTGGAACAATAGGAAAATTATATGAACTAGCTTTTGAATTAAATTTTAAATGTGTTGAATATGCCCTTGACAACGTGGTAAGAGGAGTTGATGGGGAAAAAAAAACACAAAAAAACACAAACTGGTATTTATATATACATTTTGAAGCCACTGGAATATTATATACATATATATATATATATATATATATATATATATATATATATATATATATATATATTATAAAAGGTGTATATATTTTGAAGTCATTTGAGTTTAAAAAATAATAAGTGATGAGGGTACTGAATACATCAAGACAATTATCTTAAACTTAAGAAGATAGTATTCAAGATAGAAAATCTCTCTATAAAAATGATAATAGTTAGAAATGTACACTAGAGTAATGACTTTTTGGTTTAGGGAAAAAGTGCTATAGAACTCAGAGGTAATTACTAAACATTATTGTGCTCCACTAGGTACTATTCAAAACTTGGTGTGCCTCTCTCTGTTCTTCATTGAGTCTTTTGATAACATAATATGGATATTTCAGGAAAACAAAGTAGAGATGATCAAAAAGTTAACCCTTCTTCATTTGCTATCAGTGTGGTCACCTGACAGATGTCAGATTGACCCACCCAACCCCAATTTTGTTTCAATGTTGAGACTAACGACAATCACTCATGCACAAAGAGGTTACGAAAGGTTTGCTACTCACACAATGGGGCTCTCTGGAGAGCAGAGCAGGCTTCCCAAGCAGATAGAAAAAGTGCTTGAGAAATTCAAGAAAGGAGAGTGATTTGGAATTTTATGATATTTCATGGGTGAAGCAGGTTGAGGGATCTTGCACAGGCCTGGACTTGCATGATTTGAACAGCTGGTGAGAATCAAAGAATGTAGAACTTGTACTCTCTTGTAAGTTTGCCCAGAAGTAGAGCAGAAAGGGAAGGGAAAATGCAGTGGCTTGAAAGCTGTCAGCAGTCAAACATCAAAAAATGGAATCAGACTCCATCACAACTATCAAATACAATGACCACACTATTTTCTACCCTACCTTAAGCTCTCCCCTTGAACAGTCCACATAATACTAAGCTCTGGAAGTGGAATTTCTTATTTAGTAACGGGAACCAATTTCAGAGGAGGTGCTTAGCAACTGTATAGGAAGATTTTGTTAATAATTTTCATGGTACTGTTTTGGCAGAAGGAGATAAGCGAGTTTTATAGACTGAAAGTGTGTGTACTTCCAAAATTCACATTTTGAAGCCTCTACCTCCAAAGTGATAGTATTTGAAGGTGGGGCCTTTGGGAGGTAAATATATATTGTGGATGGAACACTCATCTCTAGGATTAATGCCCTCATAAGAAGAGAGAGAAGAGAGAAGATTAAAATCATTTCAAGTATATTTTTACCACAATGAAATGAAACTAGAAATCTAAAATCACTAAGAAAATGTGAAAATTCACAAATATGTAGAAACTAAACAATAAACTCTATTTGCCATTCCTTAATTCAATTTTGAATATGAATTATGTAGAATAGGCCATTATTTGATCTGAGAAGTGGATACTCATATCCCTTGATGTTTTTAAATTTTATTAAATTTATTGGGGTGACACTGCTTAGTAAAATTATATAGGTTTCAAGTATAAACAATACACTCTTACACAAACATTTGTTGAAAGAGGGAATCAAAATTGAGCTTTAATAATATCAAGAGACAAATGAAAATGAAAACACAATATACAAAAACTTATGGGATACAGCAAAATCAGTACAAAGAAGGAAGTTTACAGTAATATATGCCTACATTAAAAAAGAAGAAAGATCTCAAGTAACCGAAATTTACACCTTAAGGAACTAGAAAAAGAAGAAGAAACTAAGCCTAAATTAGCAGAAAGAAGGACATTATAAGGAGTATAGCAGAAATAAGTGAAGTGTAAACCACAAAAATAATAGAAAATTCAACGAAATTAAAAATTGTTGTTTGAAAAGATAAATAAAATCATCAAACTCTTAACTACATTAAGAAGAATAAAAGACTCAAATAAATAAAATCAGAAATGAGAAGGGAGATATTACAAAAGATGTCTCAGAAATAAAAAGGATTGTAAGATTATTATGAACAATTATACACAAAACTGGATAATCTGAAAGAAATGGATAAATTCTTTGAAACATGTAACCTACCAAAATAAAATCAAGAAGAAACAGAAAGAGTGAACAGACCAATAATAAAGAAGGAGATTTATCAGTAATTTAAAACTGCTGAACAAAGAAAAGTCCAGGAGCAGAATTCATGGGTAAATTCTACCAAATATTTAAAGAATTAATACCAATACTTATTAAATTCTTCCAAAACAAGAAGAGTGAGCCTTTCCAAATTTATAAGTCCAGATATTGGATGATAAAGCCACAACAAGAAATAAGAAATAAGAAATAAGAAATAAGACCACAGACGAATATACCTGATGAACATAGATACAAAAATTTTCAACAAAATACTAGCAACCCAAGTCCCACCATGACCAAGTGGGATTTATCCCTGGGACACAAGTTTCAACATACACAAATCAATCAATGTGATATACCACATTAACAGAATAAAGAATACAAATCACATGAATCTTTCAAAAGATACAGAAAATGTGTTTGGTGAAATTCAATCCCTTTACATAATAAAAATTCTCAAAACACTAGGAATAGAAGGACAGTGTCTCAATATAATAATGGCCATATATGAACAGCCCAGAGCTAACATTATATTCAACAATGCAAAATTGAAAACCTTTTTTCTAAGATCAGGAACAAGGTTAGAATGCCCACTCGAGGCAATTTTATTCAACTTAATACTGGACGTCATAGCCAGAGCAAGTAAGCAAGAAAAAAAAAAAAAAAAAAAAAAAAAAAAAAAAAAAAAAAAAAAAAAAGAAAGAAAAGAGAAAGGCATCCCAATTGGAGAGAAAAAAAGTAAAATAGTCCCTGTTTGCAGATAACATATTATATATATAGAAAACCCTAAAGACTTCAAAAAGAAACTTATAAAAAATAAACAAATTTCATAGTATTATAAGATACACAATCAACATACAAAAATCGATTGTTTCAATATTCTAAAAATTACCTATCTGAAGGAAAGTAATCTGACTTACAATAGCATGAAAAAATTAAAAAAAAAACTTTGGGGGCTGGATGGCTCAGTTGGTTAGAGCGCAAGCTCTTAACAATAAGGTTACTGGTTCAATTCCCACATGAGATGGTGGGCTGTGCCCCCTGCAACTAAGATTGAAAACAACGACTGGACTTGGAACTGAGCTGCGCCCTCCACAACTAGATTGAAGGACAACGACTTGTCTTGGAACTAATGGGCCCTGGAGAAACACACTGTTCCCCAACATTTCCAAATTAAAAAATTAAAAAGCTTAAAAATAAACTGAACTACAGAGGTGAAAAACATTATACTGAAAATCTCAAAACACTGACGAAGAAAATTAAACGAGACAGAAACAAATGGGAATGCATTCTATATTCAGGAATTAGAAAACTTAATATTGTTAAAATATCCATACTACTCAAAGCAATCTACAGATTGAATGCAATTTCTATCAAAATCAAAATGGAAATTTTTACAGAAATGGAAAAAAAATTAAATTCATAATAAACCACAAAAGACCTGAAATATCCAAAGCACTCTTGAGCAAGTAGAACAAAACTGAAAGTATCACATTTCCTGATTTCAAATATTACAAGCTACAGTAACAAAAACAGTTTGATACTGGCATAAAGACAGACATATAAAAAATGTAACAAAATAGAGTCCATAATAATTGCACACATCTACAGTCAACTGATCTTTGACAAGGGTGTCAAGAACACACAGCAAGGAAAGGATACTCCCTTCAAAAAAAAGTATTGAAAAGCTACATATACACATCCAGAGAATAAAACTAAACCCTTATTTACCATATACAAAAATCAATTCAAAATGTGTTAACAATTTAACTGTAAGATCTGAAACTGTACAACTACTAGAAAATATAGGAAGAATACTTCTTGGCATTGGTCTTGGTAAAATTTTTTTGAATCTCACATCAAAAGCATACGCAAAAAAAGCTAAAATAGGGATTGCATCAAACTAAAAAGCCTCTGCTCAACAAATGAAACAGTGAAAAGACAACCTTTGGGATGGGAGAAAAGAGTTGCAAATTCAATATCTGATAAAGGATTAATATTCAAAATATATAAAGAACTTATATACTCAGAATAAATAAATAAATAACCCTATTAAAAATACTTTAAAACTTACATAGACATTTTTTAAAAGAAGACGTACAAGTGATCACTAATCATCATGGAAATGCAAATCAAAACTGCAAGATATTTCCTTACACTTGTCGGAATGGCGATTATGAAAAAACAAAAGACAACACTTGTTGGCAAGAGTATGGAGAAAAGAGAACACTTGTACATTGTTGGTGGGAATGTAACTTGGTACAGCCATTATGAAAAATAGTATGGAAGTTCCTCTGAAAATTAAAAATAGAACTACCATGTGACCTAGCAATTCTACTCCTGAGTACATGTCCAAAGAAAATGAAATGAAGATTTCAAAGAGCTACCTACACTTCAGTGTTCATTGCAACATTATTCATTATAGCCATGATGTGCAAACAACCTAAATATCTGGTGATGAATGAATAGATAAAGAAAATGTGACATACGTTTGCATTTATATCGATAGACATAGATATGTGGTTGAGACACCTTTCTCCAAACAACGTGGATTGCTAAAGAAATTGTGTACAGTGAAGAAAAAACTGATGCCAAACAGAGTTAACTGTTTTGGTAGCTTAATTCCATATGTGCTTTTTTCCTCATTGGTACAATTTCAAAACTGTCCAGTCTTGTGAAGAATATATTTACACCCTCCCATAAGGAAATTACCTAAGATTTCACCTAGTTTCTGCATTCAACACCAAAGCCAGGATGACTGAGTGACATCAGATAGTGCTCCAGAGTCTGATGACTGTGATAAAACATTAGCTATCCATCTTGCAAAACACCAGATGTTTAATGATAGACATAGAAGGTAACGACTTTAGTAAAATTAGCCCGTTGAAAAACAGAATAATGCAGTACATTCACTATTTGCTAGTCCATGCTCCTTATTCCATTCTCCGATAAGTAATACCGATTATGACACTAGCAGTCCTATGAGAGTCTCTGTAGGTAATCTGGTAATCCCCGTTCCTGCTGTCTGGGACGATAATTATTTCCCAATGCGCTTTGGGGCCAGGATAACTAAAAATTTCATCATCCAATCTGGGGCTTTTTTGAGAGTGAAAGGAAAACTATTTAAAATATCTTTGGTAAAATAAAAGTAAATATGATTATCTCTAGCAACAATATATAATAACGTTATTTATGGTCCTGATTCTAGATAATGAGAAAATCTACCTTTATTACTGAAAGCAGGTAAGATAATTGATGATGACTTTATGTGTGTCTTGTATTTCCTCTCTTCTTGCAATTTAGTGTGATTTTCCTCAATTAACCTGTAATTTCTGAATGCCTATATTAAATCGTTTTCTATTGAGTACTTCTGTTTCCTTGATTGGCATATAGAATTAAGTATCTTTATTTATTATCAATTTTTCTAATTTCTACTTTTCATTTCTTCAGGTTTTTCTTTCAATTATATCTTTTTTTTTTAATATGGTCTGTTTATTTTTTTTTTGCCTTTTCATCCTTATGCTTTTTCCTTCAAATAGTGTGAATAGTTTGTAGATGGCAAACTATATGCACCCCAATGTTCATTGCACCACTATTTACAATGGCCAAGGACGGAAATAACATAAATGCCCATTAATAGATGATTAGATAAACACATTGTGCAACAGAAATACAATGGAATATTACTCAGTCATAAAAAAGAATGAAATCTTACCATTTGAGACAACATCATTGAACCTAGAAAGTGTTATGCTAAATGAAATAAGTTAGATTAAGAAAGACAAATATCATATGATCTGGCTTATATGTGGAATATAAAGAACAAAATAAATTAACAAACAAAACAGATATACACTCATAGATACAGAGAACAAACTAATGGTTGTCAGAGGGGAGGAAGGCGGGGGAACTGGGTGAAAAAGGTATATACATACATATATACATATGTATATATACATATATATGTATATATAAATACAAATTAGTAATTACAAAATCATCATGGGTATGTAAAGTACAGAATAGAGAACATAGTCAATGTTGCAGCAACTACGTATAGTGTCAGGTGGGTACTAGACCAATTGGGAGTTACTGCATACATTATATAAATGTCTGGCCACTATGCTGTACATTTGAAACTGATAGAAAATAATATTGAATGTCAACTATAACTTTAAAAACTAAATAACTTTTAAAAAAGAAAAGCAACTCTTAAAATTCATCCCGCCTATGTAACTTTATCTTTCTCATAATTCTTGGATTAAATTTTTAATATTTTAATTTCTTCTTATACTTACATTTGCATCTTTGTGTTAAAAAAAGTGAGGAAAGTACCACAGTTATTTCATAATCCTCTTTCTTCCACTGTTCCTCAGTTATGGCGTGTCTTATTATCAAATTTAAATGGACTCAATGTTCGATATTTATTCTTTTACCTTGCCTTTTTGTCTGGAGCTATATTTCCAAAAACAAACTGTGCTACATTCTCTGAGTTCCAGCTCATTTGAAAAGTGACTATGTAATTTTTCTGACTATATAATTCTTGATGCAAACTGTATTTATCTGAGGTCTTTATACGTGTGTGTGTATGTACAGTCCTTTTCAGATTGACTATTTTAAGACAGTGGTATATCCATTCTCTTTCCTAAGAAACTTTCTTTTATATTTTCCTGAGTAGTGTGCTTTTGCTCTCTTTTTTAAAGTCTATTGTCTCATAGGATACATCTCAGGTTGACATTTAAATGCTCTAGAATTAATTGTTTTAGGGGTTACATACTTGCTCAATCACTGTTCTTCAAAACATGAAATATGCAAGGTGGCTTGGTATCAAGAGCATTTCAGCTTCATTCAGATTCTCTGCCAAGCTTTTCATTCAGATACTGACAAACATCAAATAATGCTGGTTTTAGGTAGTCTTGTTTTAGAACACTTGTTTTAATACAAATAACCATCCCAGACAAATATTTTCTCTTTTCCATGAATATCGGTCTGTTATATAAGTGAGACCTTGATCCAACCAATATAATCTTTAGTTTGAATTTTAAATACTATCTTGTTCTCTGCTCTTCCAAAGGATCCAATTTTCTTATGCAAATGCATCAATATCAGTTTTAGGTTTTAGAAATGAGCATTCTAAAAAACAAATCACAAATGATTCTCACCTTTTATCTAGGATTATGGTGATTCATGTAAGTGTTGTTTTGATAACAACTAACATCCTATTTGAAGCCACCACCAAAAAGACACCAATGGATTGCATAACTTCTCAAATTACACATAGTGTCACTTTGTTATTCAAATTCAAGAGATTAGGTGCATGGTAATAGGAATGTGTACAATCCTTATCTTAAATGAGTAGCCAGATATTTGTCACTATTATACAAACACATTATCTTTTGAGCCTCTCTTTAAATCCAAGTATCTGTTTTTATAAAAATGTATTTGATTAATTGAGAATTAATTAATTATTTAATTTGGGGAATTAAAGTAGTTTTTGTTGCAAATGTCTCAATCTGTCAGTAAATTTTCCCTCTTTGACTTTCCATTCACATATGTGTTCTTACCTGTTTTTTTAAAAAATTTGTTTGTTGCCAAATTTCTCTACGATTATTACTTTTCAAAACTATAGTTGCTCCATTGCCTTAAGGTCTATCCATATTTTAAATGAGCAAAATAATATTGTTTGTTTTGATTCCTGATAAATCAAAGGTATTGACTCAATATAAAAGGTTTTCTTTTGTGTGTGCATAAATTGTTTTTTTCAAGGAAATAAAAAAAAAAATAGTCGGAAATGTGCTTAAGGAGGTTTTTCCTTAAAGAAAAAACACAATTCATTATGTAAAATATTTATTTTTTGAATATGCACTTTATACGTAGTCCCTTTGTTTTAAAGTTCTGTTTCTAGAGACTTAATAACTTGTGCTCATTCAAAAGCTTGCTAGTGTGCACTGTTTACTTCCCAGGAAGAGCTCCACAATCAATTTAGTCATGACTTATTTACAGTACTTTGTAATCCATTTCATATGAATTCCTAGAATTTTGCCAGAACAGGGTTTATCTTGGATTGCTATTTTTCTTGTAAAATTTTCAGATGCTCGAGCATGGCCTGTCAAGGAGAATCATTACAAACATTCTCTCCTCCATTGGTTTTTGAAAAGGTTTTCTGCCTTACAGTATCTGGCATACAGTATTATTATTATTGAAATTAAACACAGAATAATGTATCTATAACCCCATGAATCAACAGTTTATCTCTGGATTATTAAACTGTCAACAGTATATAACATTGGGAATCATTCTAAATTATTTATTGTAAAGGGAAGTAAAACTGTTTTCTATTACCTTTTTTTTTCCCCTTTAACTTCCAGCAGAAAACAAAATCTTGTAAAATAAAACAGAGAACTGTTGACAACTGTTAACCTTCAGGCATGACAAAAAGTTATCATCTCTATCATGCATTGTCTAGTCATTGATCACATTCTATGTTAAAATAAATAAGTCATTTGTAACCAATGCCTTTTTTTCCTAAAAGAATCTATTTTGTAAGAAGAAGTGATTTGATTTTAATTCTCTGCCCTTACTGCATTTATTGCTGTTGTTCTGCAGTCAAATTCTCTGCCCCTTACTCCTGTTTTGAATCATGCATTTTATTTTTATTGTCAAATGTTTTCAGAGTGAAACTTGTACACATAACACAAAACTACATACTCAGGAGTAACTGACAGAAAATATGGTGTTAGAAATTAGAAGTTTATCCCACTATCTATTTTTGGAAGATCTATATTTTATTATGTGGTCTTTGAGTCACATAGCTCAAGAATTGAACAGTTATTCCATTTTATAACCATGGGAACTTAATACATATAATCAATCATTTTAAACTTCAGCTCCATTATATATATAAAAAGGGATAAAGACATTTGTCATGTAAGGTTGATGCAGGGATTAAGTAAAATTACACACATACACACACACACGGAGTACAAACAATGTGTATGCCACAAAAAAGTACCACAATAAAGGGTATTAATTTTAATATTATCAATTATTCCAACTAATTTATAAATGATTTTTACCTAAGTATGAAAATATCTCTGTCACTTGCGAATTAACATATAATATTATCTGCCAACTGATTAAAATAATACTAAACAAATGATATTACTACCATAGCTAATTAGATTTCAAAATAAGCTATATTTGTTTCAATATTTGTCTTAATTGTGATAACTAAGTTGTCAAAAGACATCTATATACATGTAAATACACACATGTATATGCCATATATATGTTTATCATGCATATTAGTTTATTTTCTTGTGTGTGTCTTTTGAAGAAATAGCTGGTTAATTATCTCAGTGAAAATTTTGCTTTTTCCACTTCCGATATATAGTCTAGAATAATCATTTTTGCAAACTTCTTTGTAATTAGAAGTGCATTGTCACCAATTTTGCACCAATGAGACATAAATTGTAAATGTGCTGTGGATGCTTGGGGAATATTTTGCTTTTCTTTTTCTGGGAAATCCCCCACTTCCTGCTTTGGAGCTGCATAAGTGATCTTGTGCCAATGAAGTACAATGCTAATGGAACTCCCTGCTTCCATTTGCTTTATTACCTGTGAAACTCTAATTGATTAAACCACATGCTATTTTTTCCATTTGCACCTGAAAGTGTTACTAATTAATGACATTGTGCAAAATGTGCGAGGCTTACCTTACCATTAAATAATCCACATAATTACAGATTTTTTTTTTATATAGCAATATGGGAACTCTAAACTCACGAAGTTAAATATTTAATCCCTTTGTCCTACATTGGAGAAATAATGTATATCGGATTTCTCCAATATAGGACAAAGTATATTGGAGAAATAATGAAAGTCAAGGAAGTTGGTTAAACTTAATCACCACATTACTATTAAATTAACATAACTCCCAGGATAATAGATTTTTGCAAACTGTGTCTTTGATTTATCCAGGAATATCAGATCTCCTTCCTTATAATACTTTACACTAAAATACTTAATTTGCACATTGAAAGGATAGCTAATCTATATAGGTAATTTAGAAAGGATCCTCTAGGCAAAATATTTTGTATAAAACAAAAATAACAAATTGAAATAATTCCTATATTATTCATTCAGTATTTTTAGATGTGACAATAAGATACAGTAATAAAACAAATGCCATTATATTTAGTAGGCAGAGATGAAGCAATCAATCACCAGAAATTGGAAATATGGTTATACTCTGAGATCAATAATACTAAAAAATGATGTGCAATGGATGAAATAAACAGCTACAAAAGTAATTTAGTTTAATAATGGTTTGTAAATGCATAAATGAGGAATTGGAAATATGCAAGTTCAATCAAAATTATGGGTACATTTTTAGGAAATAAAATTGAAGCAACCATGTAGTTGAAATAAGAGGCCTGAAAAAAAATCTGAAGATTTTTTTAAAATAAATATTTCCATTGTGTATATATACCACAACTTCTTTATCCATTCATCCATCGAAGGACATTTTGGTTGTTTCCATGTCTTGGTCACCCTAAATAAAGCTGCAATGAACATTGGAGCACACATGTCTTTATGGATAAATGTTTTCAGATTTTTTCAGTAGATTCCCAGGAGAGGGATTGCTGTGTCGTACGGTAATCCTATTCATAAATTTTGAGGTACCTCCACACTGCCTTGCATTGTGGCTGCACCAGTCTGCATTCCCACCAACAGTGGATGAGGGTTCCTTTTTCTCCACAGCCTCTCCAACACTTGTTACTATTTGTTTTGTTGATGATAGCCATTCTGACTGGTGTGAGGTGATAGCTCATTTTGGTTTCTATTTGCATTTCTCTGATGATTGGTGATGTTGAGCATTTTTTCATATGTCTATTGGACATTTGTATGCCCTCTTTGGAGAAATGTCTCTTCAGGTCGTCTGCCCATTTTTCAATTAGGTTGTTTGTTTTTTTGCTGTTGAGTTGCATGAGTTCCTTGTATATTTTGGATATTAGTCCCTTATCAGAGACACTGTTTGCAAAAATCTTCTCCCATTCAGTTGGTTGCCTCTATTTTGTTGACGGTTTCTTTTGCTGTGAAGAAGCTTTTAAGTTTGATATAGTCCCATTCATTTATTTTAGCTTTTACAATGGGATTTATAGATAATGTAATACAGAATTGAACACCTGAAATCTATGTAACTTTACTAACAATTGTCACCCCAATAAACTTTAATTAAAAAATAAATATGTATTTTAAAACAGCTTTACATTTATAGAAAAATATAAAAATAGCACTGAGAATTACGATATACCCTACACTGTATCCTTATGTTAGTATAATCCATTTGTTGTAGTGAATGAACTGATATCAATATATAATTATTAACTAAAGTCCATATATTTCTATTATCTCATAGGTATTTAAATAATTTCTTTTTTTCTGTTCCAGGATCCCATGCACTATACTACATTAAATTTAGACTACTCTTTGCTCTAACAGTTTTAATATTTACTTCGTTTTTGATGACCTTGATGATTTTGAGGAGTCTTGGTTATGTATTTTATACAATGCCCCTCTATTGGGAGTGTGTGATATTTTCCTCATGATATGAACAGGTTGTGTGTTTTGGGGAAGGAGACCACAGAGTTAAAGTGTCATTTTCACCACATCATATCAAGAGTACATGTCTTCATGTGACATTACTATTTACGTAGATTTTTTCTTTTTAAGATTTTTATTAAAATATAGCTAACATACAATATTATGTTAATTTCAGGTATACACCACTGTTATTTAACATTTGTAGACCTAAAGAACGGATCACCATAAGACCAGCCACCAATTGACACCATAGCATGCAATATTATTGACTGTATTCCCCATGCTGTACATTACATCCCTATGACTAATTTGTTTTATACCTGGAAATTTGAACCTCTTATTCCCATTCAACTCCCTCCCCATTTTTAATTTTTCAATTAGAGTTGACACTTAGTATTATGTTATATTAATTTCAGGTAGACAGCATAGTGGTTAGGCATTTATAGGATTTAAGATGTAATTCCTGACTAGTCTTGTACCCACCTGGCACTATACATAGTTATTACCATACCATTGACTATATTTCTAGGCCACCACGGATAGCAATAACCCATTCTCTTCTGTGGCTGAGTAACATTCTATTGTATATATGTACCAACTCCTCTTTATGCATTCATCAATCAACAGATACCAGGCTGCCTCCACATGTTGGCCATTGTAAACAATACTGCAATAAACATATGGATGCTCATCTCCCCTTGAAGTAGCATTTTGGGTTTCTTCAGACAAATACCCAGATGTGGGATTACTAGATGTGGGATTCTTTATCACTTATTATAGCCTTTGTTTTAAAGCTTACTTTGTCTGGTATAAGTATTGCCACCCCAACTTTTACTTGTTTGTTTCCATTGTCATGAAATATATTTTCCCATCCCTTTACTTTCAGTCTGTGTGTGTGTTTTTTGATCTGAAGTGAGCATATGCAAGGGTCTTGTTTTTATTTTTTTTTTTTCATTCAGCCACCCTGTCTTTTGATTGGATCATTTAATCCATATACATTAAAAGTGTTGAGAGGAGATCCAAGATGGAGTAACAGATAAACACTGTGCCTTCCTCCTTCCCTTAACACATTAAAATTCCAACAAAATTGTAGAACAATCAACCTGGAGACACATCTGAAGTCTAGTCAAACAGAAGTCCTATAACTGAAAATATAAAGAAGCCATGCTGAGAATGGTAGGCGGGGCAGAGATGCAGAACGGGCCCCAAACCAATTTGCAGCAGTTGAGAACTGGGAGGGGTATCTCAGCCACGGAGGTTCCCCCTGGAGGACTAAGGGACTCCAGCCCACACCGGGCTCCTCAGCCCAGATTACTGGTGCTGGGAAAAGGAACTCCCCACACACAACATCTAGCTGTATAGAACAGTGGGGATTCCATCTGGGTGAGATGAAAGATTGCAGGAAACCCAGTCATCCTCTTAAACTACCCGTTCACAGACCCACTCACTTGCAGGTACTCACCTTGGGCTCTGGCAGAGGGGTAGTGACTCAGCAGGCATCGGAGACATGAGTGGGTGGGGAAGAGGCCGAGGTGTGGTTCTGAGTCTAGAGGAAAGTTGCCATCTTCCCTGTGTGGAATCCTGCTTCCTTGCAGCCTGCAGGTGAGTGTTGTTTCCTTTTCTGAGCCCTCCCCCAACGCTTCCGGCCAAATCTGAGTCTGATTGGCCTGGTGAGCTCCGGAGCTCCGCCCTGCTGACTCACAGGGACATTGCCTTACCCAATTACCCCAATGCCAGAGGTACTTTCTCAGCAAAAAGCCAGCTCCAACCACACTGCATTTTCTTGGAAAACTATCTGAGTCTAAAGGCCCCAGGTGAGCCGTGACCAGCTCTGAGATTTTTGCTGAACAGCTGCAGGTTTAGCACTGACACCAATCCTGAGTATACATTAACCTGGTGACCACAACTCTTCCAGCTCTAGTGATTCCCTGAAACCCTGACTCACCCAACTCGTGTACCACACACGGCTATATCAGCGGCTGAACCTTAATGGAGCCAGAAGGTGGCAGCAGGCCTCAGGGTGTCCTGGCTTTTGTGGAGCTACCCCAGGCCTCGCATTGGTGGCAGATGGCCTCAGTTTGCAGTGTGGCCTCTCCCACACGCCTCCAGAGTTAACACAGGCAGCAAACAACCAGGGATAGCTTTCACCAGATAGCCCCAGTCAGTCATAGGCAGTAGAGGACACGAGCTTACACCTGAGCCCCTCAAAGAGGCCCTAGAACTAGCATACTTGGAGGTTTGCTTCAGACCACAACAGAGCATCACCCAATTAGCCCCACAAGTTGCACACTCAAAGCGTAGTCTCAGTAGTCACCAGAGCTCACTGGGGCAAATCCCACTCAACGGGGTAAGCCCCTCACATAGCAGTCTGTAAGCTGTGAATATGGCCAAACCACACAGCCAATCAATCTGAGGGTCAATCCCACCCACTGACATGCCAATAGCAATCAACGCTCAACTGTAACAGGAGGGCACACAAAAGCCACAAAAGAGATGCTCCTGGAGCACCCAGAACAGGTGACCAGACAGACTGTATCAGGGCCCCACAGGGCACCTACTACATAAGACCACCTGGCCAAGACTGAGAGACATAGCAGATCTACCTATCACGTAGAAATATACAGAGAGGCAGCAAAAATGAAGAAACAAAGAAATATGTCCCAAATTAAAGCACAGAGAAAACTCCAGAATCAGAACTAAACAAAATGGAGGCAAGCAGCCTACGAGAGATAGATGCGTAGTTATTGCCATTTTATTATTCATAGTTTTGAACTGTTTTTGTTTTGTTTTGTTTTTTCATCTTAAATAAGTTCCTTTAAGATTCCTTGTAATTCTGGTTTGGTGTTGGTGAACTCTTTTAGTTTCTCCTTTTTTTTTTTCCTTTCTTGTCAGGGAAGCTATTTATCTGTCCTTCAATTCTGACAACTTTACTGGGTAGAATAATCATGATTGTAGATTTTACTTTTCATCATTTTGAACATTTCCTGCCAATCACTTCTGGCCTGCAGAAAGAAATAAGCCGACAATTTTTAGGGGAACTCCCTTGTAAGTAACTGCTTTTCCCTTGCTGCTTTTAAGATTCTCTTTTTTATCTTTAATGTTTGGCATTTTAATTATGATGTGTCTTGGTGTGGGCCTTTTTAGTTTATCTTGTTTGGTACTCTCTGCATTTCCTGAGCTTGTATATCTATTTCTTTCACCAGGTTAAGGAAATTTTCAGTCATTTCTTCAAATAGGCTTTTCTTTCTTTCGTTTTCTTTCTTTCTTTCTTTCTTCTCTCTCTCTCTCTCTCTCTCTCTCTCTCTCTCTCTCTCTCTCTCTCTCTCTCTCTCTCTCTCTCTCTCCCTCCCTCCTTCCCTCCTTTCCTCCCTTCCTTCCTTTGTTTCTTTCTTTCTTTAATTAAAGTTTATTGGGGTGACAATGGTTAGTGAAGTTACATAGGTTTCAGGTGTATAATTGTGTAATATATCATCTATATATCACATTGTGTGTTCACCACCCAGAGTCAATTCTCCTTCAATCACCATATATTTGATCCCTTTTAAGGAGGAGCAAGACAAACAAATAATGAAATAAAAATTCATAGACACAGACAATAGTTTAGTGATTACTAGGGGGTAATGGGGGAGAGGGAGTGGTAGATGAGGGTAAAAGGGATCAAATAGGTTTTCAATTCCTTGCTCTCTTCTCCTTCTTGTACCCTTACAATGCAAATGTTGGTATGCTTGATGTTGTCCCTGAGGCCCCTTAAATTATCCTCAGTTTTTTGGATTCTTTTTTTCTTTTTGCTGTTCTGATTTGGCATTTTCTGCTACCTTATCTTCTAAATCACTGATTCTATCCTTTCTTTCAACTAATCAACTGCTGATTCCTTCTAATGTATTCTTCATTTCAGTAATTGTATTCTTTATTTCTTACCGGGTCTTTTTTGTTTTTTATTTCCATTGTTATTTTTTCTATCTCTTTGTTAAAATTCTTCCTGAGATCATTGAGCATCCTTATAACCAGTTTTTGGAATTCTGTGTCTGATAGATTGCTTGTCTCCATTTGGTTTAAGATGTTTTCTGGAACTTTGTTTTGTTCTTTCATTTGGGACATGTGTCTTTGTCTCTCCATTGTGGCTGTCTCCCTGTGTTTTTTTCTATGTATTAGGTAGGGCTGCTGTGTCTTCCAGTCTTAGTGTCTTCCAGCCATATGTGACAAGTGTCCTGTGGGGCCCAGTGGCACAATGTCCACCACATGTGGGTTGGGACCACCCCACTACTAGCCCCAACATTGCTTCTTCTGTATGCCCTTAGTTGTAGAACTTTGTTTTAGCTAGAGTTCAGGTGATTCTCAATTATAGTTGTTCTGTAGTTTAATTTTGAAGTGGTTGTCAGTCAAGGCTAGTACAGAATTTACCTAGTCTGCCATCTTGACAGGAAATCTGCATCTTTCTGTTGACCTTTATCACCTGTCTGATGTAGTGCCTGACCAGTGTAAAGTCTCCTTTCCTGCTTCCATAATGTACTCTTTGGGGAAAAGTCACTATGTGCAGCCCATAATTACGGAGTAGGGAATTATGTTCTTCACCTCCTTTAGAGATTACATAATTATTTGGAATTCTTCTGTGTGAGAGACTTCCCCTTCTCCCATATTTATTTATTTAATCATTTATTTTTATCTAGGTATATTAATAGGTATTTGATTTATATTTTGGGTTCTAATGCAACACTATGTTGTTGACCAAATTGTTCTACTCTTGGCTCTTTAGAACTCTCTCCGTGTCTGTGTCACATGTATCATGTTTAAAAAGCCCTTTCTTATTTTTTTTGATACTATGAGGTGCTCCAGACTATTTCTGTATGTTTCCTGCCCAAGTCCTAACATCAACCACTTTTCTAAGTTCTGGTTCCTTTTATTATAGAATGGTATTTGATACCAAGATCTGGATGTTAGGTGTGCTCATTGCTATTGGAGTTACAATGCTTGTAGGGTATCTCAGCTCACATAATAAAGACATATATGTGCATATTCTAGCCTATATACATTCACATATTTGAAAATACCTCTATGTATAATCATGTGTAGCTATAGTAAGTTAAACAGGAGTTCATATTGATGTCTCCAACTCTAATGTTACCATATGGGTCATTCTAACCTCCTCCCTTTGCTCCTATGCAACCTTCCACTCTAACAATTAGAAACCTGGCTCCTATCATGTAACATGTATTTACATCATTCTTCACATTCAGTGCACGTGTATAGCAGAATCACAATGGTAAATCCATATCATAATGGGAAACAACTTTATCAAATAGAGTACTGTATTTACATACAAATTCTTTTGTGTTGGGACTGTGTTATAGACTCAACACTTTTTCAGACTTAAAGTCTGCACATTTTCTTCCACACTCTTCATTTGAGGTTTTTCATATATTTGTAACCATTAGTTTAGCGTATGTTGTCACTTTCTTTGTTCCATCCCAGGATTCCTCAAACTCCTAGACGACATTTTTTAAGTGCCCGTACGTTAAAGTTCTCTCTTTGTGTTGTAAATTCCTTTAGCTTTTGTCAAATACAGAGTGTCATGTGTCCACCATTATAGTATCAGAAAGTTCTACTGATTTAAAAAAATCCCTGTGCTTCATCTTTTTAACGTTTCCCTCTTCTCCCTTCCCTTTGTAATCACCGACCTCTCCCTGTCACTATAGTGCTGCTTTTTCCAGAATATCATATAATATAAATCATAAAGTAGATAGACATTTCATCTTGATTTGTTCAGTAATAAATAGTATTTAAGATTCGCCCATGCCTTTTCATGGCCGATATTCCTTATCTTTTTGTTGTTAAGTAATATTCCAATGTATGGATCTATTAATTCACCTATTAAATGACATCTTTGTTGATTCTGTATTTTGGTAATTATGGATAAAATTTATATAAACATGTGAGTGCATCTGAGTTTTCAAATCAGTTGGGTAAATGTCTAGTACAGTTGATAGAATCATGGTAAGACTATGTTTAGCTTTATAAAAAACTAAATTGTCTACCAAAGTGGATATACTATTGTGTATTTGCACTAGCAACACATGTGGCTTCACATTCTTGTCAGCAATTGGTACTGACATTTTTATTTGTATTTTAGTCATTGTAATAGATGTCTAGTGTTAGGTTTTTGTTGTTTTAATTTCAAATCTCCTAATGGCAAATGATGTTGAGCATCTTTCAATATTCTTATTTGCCTTCCGTATACTCTCTTTGCTGGGGTATCTGTTCAGACCTTCTGCACATTTATTAATCGTATTGTTTCTTTTCTTACTGTTGAGATTTAAGAATTATTTGTCTATTTTGGAAACAAAACCTTTATCAGATATGTTTGTCTTCTAAACATTGTCCCCAGATTTTTGACTTCTTTTTTGATTTTCTTAATAGTGTCTTGCTCATATCAGAAAAATTTAAATTTAAGCACAATTTGCCAACAATTTTTTTTATACATTATTCTTTTTGGTGTTGTATGTAGTCCAAATCTCAGACCATCTAGATTTATATCTATGGTACATTCTAAAACTTTTACAATTTTTTGTTTTACGTTTAAATCTCTGATTCATGTTGAATTAATATTGGTTAAAAGGGATAGATCTGTATCTAGGTTTCTGGGTTGTTGTTTGTTGTTTTTTGTTTATTTTATGCAGATGAACATTTGATTTTCAAATACCAATACTTGAAAAAAATTATTGTTCTCCATTGAATTTCTTTGCTCCTTTATCAAAGATGAGTTGAAAATTTGTGGGATCTATTTCTGGCTTTCTATTCTGTTCCATTAATTTATATGTGCATTCTTTTGACAATATCATGTTGTCTAAATTACTGTAGCTTTCTATTAAGTTTTAAAATTGAGTCATGTCAGTCTTCCAACTTTGTGCTTCATTATTGCATTGACTTTTCTAGGTCTCTTGCCTTTCCATGTAAATGTTAAAATGTTTTTCTGTATCTACAATTTTTCCATGTACAGTATATGGTTTTCTGGGTTTTTAATTTAGATTGTTTTGATTCTATAGATCATGATGGGAAGAAATGATGTCTTAAAATTTTGAGTCTTTCAATCCATGAACATGGAACTTCTCTCCATTCATTTATATCTTTGATTCATTTCATTAATTTTACATTTATATATACCAGGGTTGCCAAAAATATATATGCAAGTAGATACTTTGGTCAGTATTGCTCAAGCAGTAGTTTGCGGTAATCAGAAATGTCTAGACACTGATGGTAACCACTTTGAGCACCTCTTGTAATTGCAGATGTGAAACGTGACTTGAATTCATCTTTTGCTATCAGTATATATTGAGTATTACAATTTCAATACAGTTTTCCTTTCTTAAAATATGCATACATTTTTTGGCACTGTGTGTGTGTGTGTGTGTGTGTGTGTGTGTGTACCTAAGTATTTCATTTTATTTGATGTTATTGTACACTTTTAAAAATTTTACATTGCTGTTTGAAAGGAATGCAACTAACTTTTGTATCTTAACTTGTATTTTACAGTATTTCTATACCCTTATTTATGTAAGCATATTGTTGATATTTTGTAACAAGTTCGTAAGCTTAACTGTTGGACCTTGTGTGTGTGCTTGTGTGTATATATACAAACATACATATATAGCATGTTATATGCAATATAAAATCCTTGGCACTTGCTAAGGGCATAAAATCAAATTGTATTTCCATAATGATAAAACTTCATGATAGCCAATAAACTGAGGTCTGGAGACAGACTAGACAAGTATGATTTAAACTTTAGCTCTTTGGTGTATCATTTAGTCATTGAAGCATTAGCCATTTATTAAGTACCTCTTAAATGCGAGGCATTGTTTCAAGTATGAGAGATAGAGTAATGAAAATGACAGTCAAAGTCTTACTCTCTGGGTAGGATCTAAACTCGTACTAAAAGACTTATCTTCCTCAGTGGGGTGGGTCGATAGCAGAGAAGCTTCCTATACAGCTGCTGAATAAGGGCAGGTATAACAAGATATTTTCAAATGTTAGTCTCAAGCATTCCAACTGAAACTGCTTTAAATGATAAAGAGATAGTTAACTCAGCAGCTCAACAATGCTTTTCTAGGCTATATCACCACTATTGGGTTTATCCTTAGGCTGGTAGAAATATGGATGCAGCAGTTCTGAAAATATCAGAGACAGAGCAATCTTTCTTTTAAAGCACTTTCACTTACACTGTCTGTTTTGGTGTGCACATCAGCCTCCTGAACCGTGTGTCACATAATTCATAGCCCACACGTTATGATAAAGAAAGGGAGTTAGGAACAGAAATCTCCTCATGCACATTCCTGAACACATTCCTCAGGTCTTACAAACCGCTCTCTTTTATGCTCTGCTTCTTAGATAAATATGTGACTTCCATCCAAAATTGTGCCAAAAATGTTAAGGATTCTCCACATGATAATTACCAATATTTTTACTCTCCTGATCTAACTTCTCTCACTTCTGAAATCTGTGATCTCGGTAATTTGGTTCTAAAACACATTTGCTATTCTGAAATTCTGACTAGTTAATATTTAACACTGCATATAACCCAGTATAGAATTATATTTCTACTCTATATTTAGAAATAATTATATTTTTAAAATCATCTTGGATTGTGAAATCTTTAAATTCTGATAATCAACTAGATCTTCATTCAGCTGCAGGTAGCAGAAACACCTAATACAGTATAGGGAAGATAGTCAATAATATTGTAATTATTAGATATGGTGTCAAATGGGTACTAGACTTATGGGGGTGATCATTTCAAAAGTTATATGAATATCTAATCCCTATGTTATATACCTGAAACTAATATAATATTGCACATCAACTATAATTGAAAAATTTTAATTTTTAAAAAAATTTAAAAAGATCATGATGTATGTTATTTTTCTGGGTGTATGTAAGTTTTTGTAAGTTTGTGATTTGTTACAACTTCTTTCCTCATTCCTAATATATATTCACTTAAATACCTAAAACAAATATTACAGTGATTTAAACAACTAGTTTTATTATTGTCATGTGAAAGAAGCCAATAGTAATTCTATGTCTCATGTGAAAAAAGCCGGATGATATACAGTTCTGGATTAGCATAGTGGTTCAACAAGTTTGGCAGAAAATTACAATCATTTTTCCTTCTTTGTTATCTTGTAATTTCGTTCTACCTCAAGGATGCAAAATGACAACTGCACTTCTAGGCATCTCATAGTCACTCCAGAAAAAAAAAGAGGTAATTAGATAATAAAGGGAAGCTCTAATCAGGGACTGATACCTGTATCTCATTGGTGAGAGATATGTTGCATATTCACCTTTAGCTGCAATAAAAGCTAAAGTATTAATTATGTTCAAATTTTGATCATCTGAAGTAGAGAAAGACAAGAGAGAATGTGATTGGAATAATTATAATAGACACCTGCTATACTGAATGAATTAACAAATGTAGATGAATGGTTGTGGCACCTACAATATACAACAAAATTCATAATCCTCTGGAATTCTGAAATCTTGTCCCAAAGATATAAAACCCACATTTTTGCCAAGTTACAATCATGAAATTAATTATGTCTAAATTTATTGAGTAGTTCTTATGTCCTAGACATTTTTTTAAGGTGTTTGCTTGTATTAACTAACTTAATCTTTTAACAATTTATAAGACTAGTGCTATTAGGCCCATTTGACAGATGAGAAAACTGAGGCAAAAGAGAGGTTGCTTCCCACCCTAATTATACACACAGATGACTAGTTTTATATTGGCATAAAAGAAAAATCTAGTACATATTTTAGGTACATGTGACACTGATGTAATAAGTGTAAAAGAATACATATTAGAAAACCAGAGAATATCACCTGGAAGGTATGCACTGAATGTGGCTAACAAGTCAACTGCCATTCATAGAAATTGTATAAAGGGGAACTAGTTATGTTATTTACTTCTTATATCATAATTTCATATTATATAGATGTTTGAAAAAGTGATCTATCATAACATGAAATCAGTTCTCTACCCTCGTTTTGGGTCAGCACTTAGTCAAAATATAATAATGAAATGGTAACATAAAATCATATATTACTAACAATGAGTAGCTAATCATTTCAATTTCTTGGTGATTACTATTATTTCACTTTGATATGAAGATTGAAGAACTTCACTGAAAAAAATTAGCAAACAATGTCATTTCCCTTCTGAATATTTCAGCCTATAGGTTATATCATTAAACCCATAAAATTAAAACATAATTGTAATCTGACCCTTAAGGTAAATTCCATTATAAAATGTTCCAAATTTCAAATTGGGTTTGTGAACTCATTGCTAATGCTGAGGTGTAATAAGGACTGTATAAGGTTTAGAGTTTTCCATTTCATTAACACTTTCAGAGTAGGTTATATAATCATGGTGTATCTCTATTATCTTTCAAAATTCTCCCACACAGATAAATTGCCTGTGGGTTTCCCTCTAAGAGATTGCTAGCTTTGCTTGTGATTAAATGATGAACATTCTGAGTCATGACATCAAGATTATCTTTAGAGTGACAATGGCCATTATAAAAATAATAGGGCTCTTTGGCTGTCTTGCAAGCAAGTAGGTGATAGATGCCTCCTGCTCCCTTCATCCCCCTGACCCAGGGATGGTATGAGCTTCCCATATAGTCCCTCTGTAGGTCATGGTTTTCAGGCAGTCTTCTCTCTTTTCACCTCCTCAATCATTTGATGGATCCCACATACCACAGTATCTGAGACAAAACAATGAAAATTAGATAACTATATAAGGAGTGCTGTGTCACTATATCATTAATAGCTGTGTACTATTTCAAGAATCTATCACATACGTTCTTTCTTTGTTTACTTTTTGGGTTAAGATTTCTCTCTCTCTCTCTCTCTCTCTCTCTCTCTCTCTCTCTCTCTCTCTCTCTCTCTCTCTCTCTCTCTCTCTCTTTGTTTCTTTTGAAGCTGTTGCCTCCCAAGTCTGTCCTAAGCCTAAGCATAAAAAAAATACAATTTTTTACCGACATACTTTGAGACTTTAATCATCTTTTTAAAAAAGTCTTACAATGAATCCCAGCTGCCTCTAACAGCAAATTGCAGATTAAACATATTATTGTGGATTTAAAGGGTAGATTTCTATGACTCTCCCAAACACATTGCATCTAATGTTCATTCATTAAAATCTTTAACCATTTTTTGAATCCTCATCACACAAGTTATAATTTACAATATTCTACTCTTCTGATAATTCCAGTGAACACTGTATCATTCATATAACCTGATAACATTATTCTTTGCTAATTCATGTCACTACAATAGACTAAAACTTATCTTCACAAAAAATAACAGTCTTTAACTAATAAGACCTGATAATTGTTGCCTATAAATTCAAGCAAACGTTGAAATGTGCATACAGGCATATTATCAGGAGGAATATTTTCAGATATTAAATTCTATAATTTTTAATCCATCTTCATTTCTTTTTCTACCTCCGATTTTATCTGGAAGCTAGGAAAGTCAGGAAGTATTGCAGAAAATAATAGTTCTTAATAAACCATTTCTATTTATAGTCTTTGTTGCCAAAATTCTACGTTCCAGTAGGGAAGAAAAGTAAAAATAGAGGTAAGGGAGAGGGAAAAAAAAGTAACATAACTAGTAAATAAAAATATCCTGCTATTCACAGAAAATAATAGTTAATTGTACATCTTGTTTTACTCTCATCTCTGCATTCAAATCAGGGCCTCATCTCCAGCCACCCTGCCACCCCTCCAAGGATTTTTAGTATTTGGCAAAGTCTCTTCTTTAAGGAAATAGCTGGGAAGTGCTCAAAGGGGGTGGATCTTCACTTATTTTCCATACGTGTCACTGATCAGACCTCTTGTGCTACCTTGGGTATAGTCCATCAATCTGAGTCACCTTGGCATCAGATTTTTCAGTCTGCTCTTTTCAAGGAGAAAGTATGCCAGGAGACTGTGGTGCAAAATGTTACACAACAAGAAATATCAGTGAACCTAGGTTTATATATGTAGCCAAAGTTTTGCTTAAATGTAAATTACTAATAAAAAAAAAATTCTATATTATATAATATATATTCAAGAAGTACTGAAATAAGTATTGAAGTTAGAACTTGGGTCAAATTCATAGACCTAATGATCAGGTGCTTCCCTAAACAACTCAGTAGTGCTTAGTTTTGTCGTTTTAATTCATTGTAGAATATAATTGCTTCACCTTGGTCTCTGGCTTCTACTTTCTTCAATGCCCATCTAAAATGTTACTGCATGTTTTGAGATTTGCGTAATCCACCTTGTTCTCTTCCTTGTGCTTCCAAGCAGTAACTCTTTTATAACATAGTTTTCTACCTTGAATTATAGACTTGTCTATAGCTATAAACTTTTGTGTGATTTCATGATATTTATAAATAAGAGGTTTTGTATTTTTGGTTTGTTTTGTTTTGTTTTTTGTTTTTTTTTCAATCCATCGTACGAAGCTAGTTAATATCTTACTAGTGATTGAGGGGAAAAATTACTATGTGGTTGAATGAGTGTACATTGTAATTTTTATTCTGCATATATATTTTGACCTCACTCTATGTTTCTGAATTTTGTTCCTAACTATCTTCTTTTTCAATTTCTCTGCTATATATGTGGAAAAGAAAACAAACAATCTACTCATAACCAATGTCTGTAACACCTGTGCCAGTAAAGCCTTAGAGTATGTTTTGATGTAATCTATGACATAATCAAAATATCCAGAAATACTTTTTAGAAACTTCTCCAAAGTCTGTATCTCCTACTTCATCCTGAATAGGTTTTTCCTAACACCAAGAATTAAGATGAAAAATAAAAGCTTATGCATTATTCCTTGGGGGTATTTTGTTACATGGCTACTATTAAAAGTATGCAGTTTACTGGAGTATTTTGTTTTGAAATAAGAACTTTATTCTGCTACAGTTTGTGAGATATCCTCTTATTCTATCAAATACTTAAAGCATTTGTATTGGATGATGTGTTCTGAGCCCAACCCATTTATTAGTATGTTGAATGCTATGTTATTATTAATAAAATGTATTTGTCTATTTGCACTAATAACTTCGTGAATATTTAACTAGATAACTAAGGTAAGTCCATGTATTTAGTATATTTTATAGCATTTTAATACAGCATCAAGGTCAACAACTACAGAAATGTGGTAGGTACTTTTCTGCTGCTTAATTCTGTAGCTGTTTTCAGGACTCATCAGATCTCTTTCCAAGTTTGCATTCAAGAATAATGGTTTGTTCAAGTGGAGTATCGAGGTAATTCCTTTCATACTACCTACCTAGATCATTAGGCTATTCCTATGTTAGTTTTCAAAAATATCTTCCTGATTAATTTTCATAATAAACATAGTCTATAGACTTTATTATCAAATTGTTACATACGAGGAAATGAGACTTAGACACGTGAATAAGCCTTTCCAATTTCATTCAGATAGTAGAGTCCACAAATGTAAATTTGACCTAAGAATTTTCCTGCTAATTTCATGCATTTGTCATATCAGAGCTATCTACTGATGAGGGTTTCAATGGGTTACTATAGACACCTATGCCTACAGTCTCTGAGGCTTATATTCTTCTGCCTGGACAAAACCGTTATCAGGAGTGTTCTGAGCATTAGATATCAAGTAATTTACTTCTCATCTAACGGGGAATCTTCAGCTGGTGGAAAATAATGTTTTCACTTTAAAAGTAAGGATCCATTATGATGTACTTGAGTATATATTTTTTTATTCTGTAAACAAGATGATTTAATAATTTTTCTAGTTGATTCTCTAATTTTGGCTGATTCTGACACAATAGAGTTCTTGGTATCTAATGGGACCCAGAGAATTATAGAATCTTCTCTAAAATAAAGAACACTGCTAAACACTTCTAAAACTATCTCTTAAAAACCTCAGAATCATGCATTTTTTCTATATAAATTTATTCAAATGAGATGTTAGTATAATGAAATCATAAAATACTGCATTATAAGCTAACTCTTCAAATTAGTTTCTAAGATGTGCCTTGCTTAAGTTTTGTTTTGTTGCTATAATTTTATTTGTTTGTTTGTTTTAGTCATTGATAAAGAGATTATAAACCCCAGGCATGTGAGTATTTTGCTGGGTCACCTCAGAGAGAAACATAATAAAGGCCTGAAACAGAAGGCTACAATTTGAACAGCAGCCTTCATCTGTCCATCTAACTTTCTGGCATATATTATTATCAGTATATCTGTACTTGCTTTCCATAGTACCTCTCATTAAGAATGTATTAAGAAAAATACAGTATCTTCTCTCATCTAATATCTTTTAAAACTATAGCCAATGGAAATTATATAACAACAATGAGGACAAGGGGGAGAGAGAGAGAGAGAGAGAGAGAGAGAGAGAGAGAGAGAGAGAGAGAGAGAGAGAGAGAGAGAGAGAGAGAGAGAGAGAAACAGAGGAGAGACTGAATATCTGCTTTGAGAGCTTTCAGTATTTTGGAAACTGGCAAGCAGGCAGAATTGAGTAATCCACATCTTAGAATAGTCACAGAGTCCACTGAAGCAGAGGAGGCAATTGACTTTCCTTGCAGGACCCCTGAGAAGATCCAGACCAGGAATGGAAGCAAGAGTAATAAATAGGATGACAGAAAGGGAAGTAATTAAAATTCTCTATATGGAACAGAAGCCAATATGAGACTTGTGAACTAAGTGTCTTGTAGGGCATATAGTCCCCCACCAAATAAACAGAAAATTAATAAAAGGGAGGCGTTTGGGGAATTTTTTCAAAATTTCAGTAGGTAGTCTCCTCCCCAGCTTATATGGTCCCCTATTATAAAATCCCCTGATTTGTAATATTCAGCTACTCCAGGTCTCCCAGGGGAATGATAAACAGAAGCTAGTATGGATTTGTAAAATACATACGCATTTGCTATTGATTATCAAAAATACTAATCATTACCTTAATAAAATACAAGAGTTATTGTATTAGTCAGGGTTCCACAAGTGAAACAGAACGGAGAACAAAATCATACATCTAGGACGTACGGAATTATTTCAAAGAATTGGCTTACGCAATTGTAAGACCTGTAGACAAGTCTAAAATTTATGGGGCAGTCCAACAGACTGAAAACTCTAGGGCAGAAGCTGAGGCTGCGATCCACAGGGGCAGTTTTTTCTTCTTTGGGAAACTTCAATTTTGTTCTTAAGGCCTCACAAATGATCAGATAATGTCCAATCTGATTATGAAAGATAACCATTACTTAGAGTGAATAGACAGTACATATTAACCACTTCAACAAAATATTTCACAACACCTAGATTTGTGGCTGACTGAATTACTGGGAACTAGAGTTTAGCCATGTGGACCATAAAACTAACCATTGCAGATATCTTACAGTCATATTTAATTGTTAACAAGAAAAAAATAATTATTTCTAACAGTAGGAGAAGTTAGATAAATTTTAGTATGCATATATTATCTGATTTAATTCTCACCAGAATGTTGTCAGGCAAATGCTATTACCATGTCCAATTTATAGATGAGAATTATGAAATTGATAGACATTAAATAAATTTCTCAAAATCAGAGTAGCTACCATGTTTCCCTAAAAATAACACCTAACTGGAAAATAAGCCTTGGCGTGATTTTTTGGATGAAATCCCCTGAACGTAAGCCCTAATGCGTTGTTTGCAGAAAAAATTAATATAAGATCCGCTCTTATTTTTGGGTAAACACGGTAATAAAGATTCATCCATGATGGAGACCAGTGCTGTCCAATTCTAAATATCTTTTTGTTAAAGACATTGTCATAGCTCATCACACACAAAAAAGGATGTCTTTGTTCATAAACTTAATTTAGACTTTCTCAACCGGATTTAGTTAATATTTAGTGAGTACTGCTGTGTGCCAGGGATTATGGGAGAATATGAAGTACCATACCATAGTAATTAAAACATGGAGTCTGGAGCTGTACTTTCTGGGTTGAATCCCAGCATTTCTTCTCACAGTGCTCGGACCTTGGGAAAATAACTTAATCTTTCATTTCTTCAACTATAAAATGGATAAGAACAGGTAACGAGGATTAAGTGAGTTAGTACGTATAAAGAATCATGTATTAAAAAAATGAGCATAAGATGTGACTCAGCTTTTATTGCTCTTATCGCCGTTATTATTATCCATTCAGCTACAACTTAATGAGTTTTGTCCATGTGCCAGAATTTCTACTAGGTCCTAATACTCAAAGATAAATTGGCTGGTCTCTTGTTCACAACCTGTTAAACTTCTCTTATTCAACGTTTTTATAATCTTCGCTTAATAAACCCTTAGATTAATTTTTGTGTGAGGAAACCTTTTTTTTTTAACTTCTTCCTTTCCTTTAGCTCTATAGATATTATAAATTTTGAAAACAGAAAATTTTCTGTAAGTCGTTTTGGCAGTAAAAGTTTACCTGACCTGAACTGACATGAGGCTATTTAGATTCCTTATTTATCTTAGTAGTGTGAATGTTCATGTGTTTTGCTGTAGAAAAACTATTGTTTGATTACAGGGTATGCTTCTTCAGGTCCTGTTGGAGTATAATGTGACATTTGGTATATGTCTGCTTTTGCACATCTAATATCAAAATTACTTTGAATTATGAACATATGTGGTCCTCAGGGTTTTGGATAATAAATAGTGGAATGTATCTGAATTTACTCAGTGCTCATTTTGTGTCATACTGGAACTACAATAAGAAATGTATAATTCTAGTGTACTAATAGAAAAAAAATTAAAAATAGATAAGATTAAATAAAATAAAGTAAAATAAAATAAGATGAAATAAATATTTGCAGGTTGTGAAATGTGTCAGAGTTAGAAATAATTAAATGTTGGGTACTTTAAATAGGGATGTCAGGAAACATTCTCATAGTAAATGAGAACTATATAAACACAGGAAATATTTTCTATGTTCAAATGCTTAACAAATAACAAAATTGATATTGAATTTGGTAAGTGTAAAATTTTAAAATTGTGCAATTATAATTAGCGAACTTTTCCCATATGAATTTTGTCTTTCATAGTTAACATTTTTTCAAAAGGGGTACTCATAACAGTTATACAGAGCTCCTATACTGATGTTACAAAGTTATAAATATTAAACAGTGTATAAAAATGTATAAACCAAAACTTTAAGGCAATTTCTAAGTTCAATAAAGCTCATTAAAACCAGCAGTTATTTAAATATTGAGAGCAATTGTATTAGTCAGGTATATATAAATAAGGTCTATTACAGTGATAGCATAATGCCATTAAGGCCAAAGGATATTCTTTTTTTTATTATTGCAGTGTCCAATGTAAGAATTGTTATTCAGATTACCACATCTATTTAAACCAATGCAAATGCCATTCCATCTGACTAGTGCAGTGGGTTAAAGCAAGGTGCTATTACCTGCGGTCATAGGTTTGGTCTCAGGTTAATGTGGAAGCCTGCATTGCCAGCTCTTATAAAAAAAAAAAAATGACTGCACTGCAAGAGGTTGTGAGTAGAATGAAGCATATCTCATAAATATCTTAATACAAGTCCATTATATTAACAACTTAAATGTGTTTTTTTTTTCTGCAAGATGTGTACAATGATGGTATTTTGCTTTCACAACTGTGAATATTTCAAGGAAATGTATGGAAATAAAGCTGTATTTCATTTTACCAGATTATCCACTAATTTTCATTTCACATACACACACACACACAGGTGGATGTACACACACACACACGAACACACACACACACACACACACACAGATATAGTAGTTACTGTTTATCACGGAGGATACATTCAAAGATCTCCAGTGGATGCCTGAAACCACAGATAATACCAAAGCCTATACATACTGTTTTTCCTCGTACTTTCATACATATGATAAAATTTCATTTACACATTAGGCATAGTAAGAGATTAACAACAATAGTAATAATAAAATAGACCAATTATACTATACAATTAATCACAACAAAATACTGTAATTAAAGTCATTTTGAGGCAGAATAAGTAGCCTAGGGAATTGACCTCCCCCTCCAGGATACAATGTGAGGCACCTCCCTAGAAACCGTATAGCACCTTTCTCTAGCAGCAACTGCAGCTAGAGAAAAACGAACCAGTTTTATCTGGTCGGCCAGTGTCCCTGACTGGAACCTGACCTTTAGCCAATTCCAAGGTCATTTTAATTCCATTTAAATTGCATTACTGTGACTCCCACCAAGCACATGAAGCCATGACAGTTCCCAAAAAAGCAAATAACGACAAAAGAGCGGGAACTAAATCTTTTCTTTTTTCTTTTTTTTTCTTTTCTTTTTTGTAATTTATATTTTATTTCCAGAATTTACTTTTTCTGAAATACATACACACAGATGAGCATTTGTTAAAGAGAGGTGTGATAGAATTAATACATGTAAAGAGTGTGATAGAACTAATACATTTTGTAGGAGAAAATTTATAAAAGGAAAACACTAACATATTCTTTGACTAAATAAATAGGTCATCGGCTTAGAAATTGCATTCATAATACATTTTGGTGTACATATCAATCTTGATTATAAGCTTGGTCTTATTTTTTCTGTGTAACAAAAGTATGCTGAAATTATGGTTGTTATTAATGTTGTGATACAGATACAAAATGGAAGTTCAGAGAGATTTAGTTTACTTGATCAATGTTATAGAGATACAAAAATGAAAAATATAGGATACTCTTCTGTAAAATTAATCATGTACTTTTTACACAAAAATATTGTGGGCTTTTTTGTTGAACTCTTTCTGGTTCCAGTTTTCATCATTAATTTGACATAATTTGAATCTTCCATTCTATGGCAAGGCAAGTAACATAGCATGTCTATAATCATAAGGTGAATGTGTATATTCAAAAAAATAATTACTAAAATCAATTATGGACAGCAGTAAAAAGAAAATATTAAGACAAGACACAATATTTAGTAATAGAAGTTTTTAACTTCAATTTCTCACTTCCGTTTTTTACATAAAAATAGCCAGAACCTAAGCTACTTTCCTGAAAATTATAATTTGGATTTGACTAAAAGTAGTTTTTTTAATGAAATATTATTGCTGACAATTGAAATTATTATATGAGAAATAAATAGACAAATATCCATTTCTGCGGTTGAGAGTGTAAGGGTGGAAAGAAAGTTATATTTAAACCAACATCCTTTATTTTTGCCAGAAAGCAAATTTAAGTTATAATGAAACAAATTTTAATTTAAATTAAGGAAATATGTGTTGTATTATCTTGATGTTGTAAATAACTAATAAAACAATAGGCAAATATATTTTTTTATATTTTTAATACTTTTTCGGGATAGATTTTTGAAATGCATACACTGTATTGTAATAACTTCCCAAATGTCTCCCCATCAATGTTAAAAATACCATTGCCTGAGTCATGTCATAAAGAAGAGATATCATCCTACACTTGAAGTGTACAGGACTCTTCATCCTTGTGCTAAATGTTCTCCTTTTATTTCTACATTTTTAATTCTCTTGCCTTTTTATAGTCTTTTTCCATACTTGTTTTTCCAGTTGTGTCTCTAGACACATTCTTGATACATTGGTTACATTTAAAATGTGCTGCTATAAAATAGACACAAACAGCTAAACAAACAAAACAAAAAGGCTTCAAATAAGCTTAAATTTTTAAAAGTTTTGACAGAGAAATTTTTTTTCTGGGAACTATTTTCTTGTCTTTCTACTTCTTGTTTCCCAGATACATTTTAATATTTTAGGTTGTTAACAACTTAATTACTAGAGAAGTGACGTTTAATTTTTTAAATTCCATTTGTGCTAAACAATGTATAGATAGCTCTTAAAAGACTATCTTCTGCTCAAAAATCTCAAGTTGAGAATACAATGAAATTTTCCTATAAAGCATCCCAAAAAGACATTTTACATATACAAATATAGAAACCTGGTAAAGAAATTAAAGTAGAATTTTCTAGGGTAGAAGGCACCTATTAATTAAGAGAGTGGTAGTGATGTCAAAGAGGTGAACAGGGCTACCAGAGACCATGGTAGACAACAGAGGACACCTGGGATGTTTGCTTCAAATGGGGAAATTCTAGAAAGCTATCTCAACTCCAGAGCTTCACATATGAGATCAGACAATTAAGTTCATGAACTCATCCTAGAAAAAGTGCTACATACCTCATTGCTGAATATCACTACAGTCACCTTTAAAGTACTCCCCTTAGGAAGCTATTCACTGACGCCAGTGCCTAGTCCACCCTTCAAAGCAATTTTGGAACTCTTTTTCTGGAATGGGCATCAGAACTGTCATTGTATTACACTTGATGTCCTGAATATCATGAAAATGTCTTCCTTTTAATATTTCCTTTATCTTTGGGTAAAAAAAGAACTCGTTGGGGTCCAGGTCAGGTGAATGGGGGGGGTGGATTCCAATACAGTTATTTGTTTACTGGCTAAAAACTCCCTCACAGAGAGTGCCGTCAGGTTGTCTATCTTTTTCATGCAGCCTTTTCAGCACTTTCAAATAGTAACTTGATTAATTGTCGGTCCAGTTGTTAACATTTAATAAAGGACAATCCCTCTGATATCAAAAAAGGTTAGCAACATTATTGCAACAAGTTTGAGAACTTATTTGTCAGAACTTATAATTCAGCTGAAGCTACTGCTGCAATTGCAAAGCAGGTCAAACTCTCTATATCTTTTAAATAATGAAAGAAAAAGAAAAAAAAAATGTCAACCCAGAATTCTATATCCAGTGAGTTTATTTTCTCAATGAAAGTGAAAAAGTGAGGATGTACATATTCTGTGTACTTATTTTTTTTTTTGACAAATACCAGATCTCTGTGTAATCTGAAAGGACTCAAAAGACTCAACTAAAGAAAAAAGATATGAACTGAAATATAGCCACCCCATTTAGCATGCCAGATAATGAGCAAAGGCAGATGGACTTTTATAAAGCGTACACACTTGCTTGGAGGAGGTGAGACACAGAACCATACAGGTAAGTCCCTGAATTCATGGCTTTTAGTCTGTGGCTAAGTGAAGTTTGTATAACAAGCAATATGACCTGAGCGTGAATGTATAAAAACCTACAGATATCCTGTTCTGCAGTATCAGAAAACTATAAGACAATAGGTACTATGAATGCTGAAGTGAATGGCAGGGGTGGGCATGGGGTTTCCTGGAAGGATAAGAGTTGGGAAAAAAAAAACCCTTCATTTCTGTTTTTCCATATCCTGACACAATCCCAAACAATGAATATGCAGAATAGATTCAAGGTGACTCAGGTGAAAAAAAAAAGAAAGAAAGAAAGAAAGAAAGAAAGAAAGAAGGAAGGAAGGAAGGAAGGAAGGAAGGAAGGAAGGAAGGAAGGAAGGAAGGAAGGAAGGAAAGAAGGAAAGAAAGAAAGAAAGAAAGAAAGAAAGAAAGAAAGAAAGAAAGAAAGAAAGAAAGAAAGAAAGAAAGAAAGAAAGAAAGAAAGAAAGAAAGAAAGAAAGAGGGAGGGAGGGAGGGAGGGAGGGAGGGAGGGAGGGAGGGAGAGAGGGAGGGAGGGAGGGAGGGAGGAAAGTATAAACACATCAAAAATAATATAATTTGACACTCTATTTAATTATCTAGTTTATTTTCTGTCCACACACCAGACTTAGGGAGTTTTATGACTAATTTATTCCAAAACTTCATAATATTGATCTAAAAACTGTAAGTGATAGGGTTTTACAGGTATATGTAAGTTGGCGAAAATAAGTGGAAAGTAGTCTCAGTAAATGACCTTATTTTAAGCCAAATAAACATTTTTTTAAGTGTCACTAAAAAATAATAACATTAATCAAGTTTTATCTCAACTTATTACCTTGTAAAACCCAAGATGCAGGCCTCAGAATTCTATATGATAGGATAGGTAAGTAAATACATGAAGAATTGTACCTTAGTTTTTCTTATGTTTTACATATATATATATTTTTTTTCTCCCTATGGTCACTTTTTGCAATTGGTAAAAAAATTACTTCTATTTTAAAAGAGGAAAAATGGGGGGAAATGATCTTTAAAATAATGAACAGTTGATGTTTTGGAAAAAGGAATAAGTATAAAATATTCAAATTTATATGTTTCTTCCAGGCCCTAGTTACAGTCTATTTTTTTCTAGAATAACAGTAACAGCAGTCTTTATTTCTTTTATCTTAAATTAAAGAGCTAACCTTTAAATTACTACTTTCAAGTTACAAATCAATAATTGGCAATGACAGGCATTATCAATTTGCAATATAGTTTTCGGAGGTCAGATGAGATAAACAACCCCATAACTGTTCATTCACTGAATCACAAAATACTTTATCCAGCTGAAAACTTTCTGGGGGTTTATAGATTCTATCAGAAACATTGTTTGTGTTTTTACATCCTAGTAGTAAAGTAGAGATTCAACCATCATATAAATAAATTAACTATAAAAGCCAACACAAAATATCCAACAAAAATAATAAAATGTTAACAAGTCTTTTAACATGTTACTTGAAGCCTATTAGTTATTATGATTATGTGAAAATGGTGAATACATCAATTGGCTAAAGAGTTCCTTATTCATAGTTTTCTTTATTTCTATCCAAATATAGTTTGAAATGGAAAAAAAAAACTATATTGTTTCCTATATTATTTTTTTCTTATATTAGAAAAACTATATTATGAGAAATATTCTATAAATTATAGAATAGTGTAATAACCACTTATAAAACTTTATTCTGTACTGAAAATAATTATATTTCACTTTATTTGCTCTAAATTTATCTATCCATCTATCTATCATCTCCCTACTTACCTACTTAACTAACATTTTGCTAAATCAATGAAAAGTAAGTCGTGGACATCATTATGATATTTCACCCCTGCATAGCCAACGTATTTCCCCTAAGAGTAAAGACATCCTCTTACAAAGTCGAATTAACATTATCATACCTAAAGCAACAATAATACTCTCCAATCTCCAATCTATATACATTTTCCTCAGCTTTCTCAAATATCTTCTACAGTTCTCTCTATTTCTCTATTTCATGTGCCTGTGTGTGCTAAACAAACAACACCAAATACGAGTATGTAAGTGGATACCAAGAGATTTATAATGCAAATGGCTTATCAACAAGACTCAATAGACATCTTTAGAGACACTGTATGGAAGAAAAGAAAGAATTTATCTGCTAATTCACCTCTATCTGAAGTCATTCATTCACTGATCAAATTTTGTCCCTTACTGAGTTAACTCCCTTGCAGCATTTTCAGATTGTATTTTCTAAACTCTTCAGCAGCCAGGGGGAAAAAAACTAATAGATTGTGATGATTCCCTGCAGATGTTTGTGATATTAGGACTGTTACTCTAGAGAAATCCATACAGGAGAAGTAGCCTACTATTGTTCTTAAGAGTAAACATTTGGGATTTAGTCAAATATGGTTATAGTACCCATGTAGCCCCTTAAATCTGTTTAACTTTGGACAAGTTACTTAAGTTACTTATTTTCCAGAATACATCTTTAAAATAAACACCAGTGTTTGCTGCATAAACATTTTGTAAGAAATAACAGCAATCTGAATGCTAACCCAGGATATGCCACATGGTAAACCCGCAATAATATTTGCTCTTACTGTATTAGATCACTGTAACAGCTATTATTGTAATGCATTAGACATTTGCTAGTTTAGAATGGATGGAAGGCATATATGACATCACTGATAAAGATGTCTTATATCAGGGCATATTTAGGCTTTAAGCAGGTTTTTTTTTTTTTTTTAAGAACTAAAAACAGTTTACAAAACTTGATATACTGGAAGAAAATCTTCAACCTGCCAATTACTCTATAGTCTTGGCTGTCCTAATTATAAGCTCACCATCTGTATTTTTTAAAAAGCTTTTATTGGAAGCTCCAAAGAAATTAAAAAATAATAATAATAATTTTTTTTCAAGTAATAGCTGTACTCTGAACTAAATAGAAATGTGCTGATTTTGAATTTGAGGAACTTCAAATCAGTAACTTTTACAGGAAATATTAGGTCAAAAACTAAGGTAGAGAATGGTTTCAGGAGTCTTTAATGTTTACAGAATTTTAATCCTCATTTTATTTTTTTAAATATTGTTTAAAGTAATTATTTCTTATAGATATAACAACATAATTTTAATACACACTGAAGGTAATTTGATTTGGTTTCTTGAAGAACTACTAAGGCAATTAATTCTAGGACTTACAACAATATAATTGAATGAGAACACTGTAACAGTTACCTTGTCATTTTTTCATGGGAAGTAATATTGTATGCATATTATGAGAAATATTTGAGACTCTTAAGGGATCACCAAATATAACTAACAACTCCCCTGTCAGAATTCTAAACAAATAAATAATGCATCAAGAAGTATCAGATGAAGGCCAGAATATCCCCCATATTGCTGTTAAAGACCCAGCTATACAAGGAAGGCTAATGTGAGAGTTAAATCCTTTCCACGTGGTGATAGATAGCATGTCCCTGGAAGTGTGGCAACATGTGTGCTACCTGTGCGCAATTGGCTCCCAAGAAAAATTTGGGTGAACTGAGCATAGCTAGTTACTTTCTCCCAACTTATCAATCAGAAATGTCACTCTACCTCTTTGTGGGCATGAGTATGGAGAAGAGAGAGCTGCAATGTTCTAGAGAAAATGTCTCCTCATGGAAATCAGGAATAGAAAACAAGTATTCCCCCCAATTAGAATGATCCATAAATTAATAGGATTCTATACTAAAAGTGTTTTTTTAAATAAAATGTATTATGGCTACAAAGCAATAACTTCCTTAAAATTTGGAAGTTGTATAAAAATGAGAATAAAAAAATACTAGACCTAAGAATGAAGGTAAGAAAAAAAATTTTTTCCATGGCAGGTTAAAGACATATTGATGTTTTTTATCAAAGCACATGTTCCAAAATCGTATCACTCTGGTACAAATACAGGATGAACAATTGCCTTTGATAGCTAATTATGAATGAAAGAAACTATATGATGGTAAATTTAGTTCAAAAGAGATTTTGATAGATTAAGTAAGTGCAAGCACTGAAAAAAAGAATTCTAAGAAGAGATTAGTAATTTAGATACAAAACAGGTTAACAGAACTATTAATCAGTAAAACAGTAACTTTTGGGTTATCTGAAATACTGCACAGAAATAATTTTTCTGCCCATTAGACAAAAAGCTGCAAGGTGTCATATTACTTTGGAGAGTCTGACTCAAAATTAATGATAAATTTTAAATGAATCAAACTCATTTTTCCCTAGAAAATCAAATAATTTTCAAGTGAGCATGTTAAACAGCACTTTACTTTGACCCTAAAAAGATGTGTAAGCATTCTTTTGCCTAATTTTTACAACGTTTTAAAAGCTTCTCCAATGTTAACTCAAAAGTGTTTAATTGAAAATAACATATCTGTGAATTCATAAGGTGGCTAAGAAAAAGAGAAGAAAATGAAGGTTTTTGAACTGCGAACCTTCTCCATCATATTGCAAACCTTACAATTAACTGTCCAAAAATATCATGTTCAAAAATGAAACTATCTAAAAATTAGTGTCTAGTTAATACTGCAAGGCCCAGTATTTAAACCTTAAAGAGCTGAAGTAATAAGAACCATATTCTCAACATAGCCAGAACTGAATTCAATTTCCTTGTATCCTGAAACACCTGCTAATTGTTCAGTTTTCCACTTTGTCTAAGTACTTAAACATCTGGTTTTATTTTTTAACATAAAGATACAAAATTAGTTTCTAACTTATTCAAATTGGAACAGTGTTGTTGTAGGGTGGTGTAAAAAGAATACATCCAATATTACCTGGTGTAAGGGAAGACCAATAAATTAATGAATCGTAACTCTTTGGGCTCAAATTAGTTGACATATGAGAATTACATATGTGAAAAGTTCTTTGAGAAATTATTTGTTTATAAGTTTATTTTTATAAATGTATTTATAAGTATAAGCTGGGTGTTTTTACAACAGAAACATTTATGCAATATTCTCTATAACCTTTTTATATATCAGATGGAGAATATAAAAAATACACTCCCTGAAAGTTCTAGTTATAAACACCTATTCAACACGGTATGTATTTTTTTAAACTTTTACTGAGATGATTTTTAAAGAGTACTTAGTATACTCTAGTTTATGATGACAAGGTTTTTGTGAATAATCAGGAACAGGATGACATATCACATTGCATTCACTCAAACCTTGAAAACATAATTGTGGAAAAGGTCTGAAGTCCCCTTAGAGACATCTGCCTCTTTAGGACATTTTCACAGCATTCTGAAAGGATAAGAGAAACATCTCCAGACATTCAGATAGGAATATAAAAAGTTTATCTTACAGGAAATTTTATAATTTCAACTCTATGAATAAATCAAGGACAGTAGATTGCAGTCTAGAGGGTAGAGTTCAGTCTTAAGTGCTGAAATTTTATGTTGTAAGTAAAATAATCAAAACTCTGTTAGCTTACTGTACACTCATACTGCATATGAGAAATAAATATAACCGTGCCCAGATCAGAACATTCAGCATTGTGAAGATGTCCATTCACTCCAGATGAATCTACTGTACCTCACAATTGAATATTTTACAGACTTAAAGAATACACAAAAATAATGTCTTAATTAATACACAGTTGATTTATTCCTAAATATTTTATGATAGACTATGAATTGGAATTTAGCTCCCAATATATCATTGGCACTAAAGTTGCAAATAAATACTATAGATTGACATTTGTGGCTCTTGAAATAGAGACAAAGTATTTTGAAAGTGAGTTAACAAATACTAATAGTTTCTCAAAATGTGTTCAGGGAACCTCTGGTGTTTTCCACTGATGCATTAAGAAAGATTCTTTCATTGTTTGATTCAAATTTAAATGTTACATGTAATTCAATATTTTAAAACTGTAATAAAAAGAGTAAAAATGTAAATGTTCTTATATTAAATCTCAATATAAACAATTAATGTGTCAACTTGATCCACCAGGTCAACTGAGAATAAAGCTTTTTAGTAATCTCTGAACACATATTCGAGCATCTGATAAATGTGTCATTGATTTGGAAAGTTAGAGTTCTGAAACTGTCTCCTTTTAAAAATGAGGTCCTGGATATGTCCATGCATATAAAGTTTTACAAAGAGCACCCTGGTGGAGCATAAATCTATTTATTCAAATCTCTGGAAAAATTCAGATGCGTGTTCTTAAGGCATGCACTTATCATGATTGCATCAAAATGCTTATAATTGTAAGACTATATTATGGATAGGACACCCATTTAAGTTCCGTGCACTTTTCAGGTGGCTTTCATATTTATAATGTATTTTGAGCACATTTTAGATATTTTTGTTCTTTTGAATCTGAAATATCCTATTACTGATGTAAAAGTCTGGCTAGTTTAAGTACAAATTAACCTAAAGCTGCAAGGTGAGGTATTAAAATGGATGGTTTCGAGGTTTATTTTACATGATTTTTAAAACATTAACAAAATACAGACAAAAGTTTAATCTCTCAGCTTCCTGCCAATTTGTAACCTACAAGCTTGCAGTTAGTGTGCACTTCTGCCAAGAGTTTAATTATTCCTGAGTTGTTCACATTCAGATCTCCAGCTCAAATAGTACCTCCTCTGTGTGTCTCAGATTTCTCTATTTAAATATTTTGTTTCCTATTTTTAAAATTTTATTTAATTTTTTCCATCTCTATTGAGGTATAACTGACATATAAAAATTTTATAAATTTAAAGTGTACAATGTGATGATTTGGTATTACATATACATTGTGAAATGATAACTACAATCAAGCTAATTAACACATCCATCACCTCACATAGTTACCATTTAGTGTGTGTGTGAGAACACTGAAGATCTATTCTTTAAGCAAATTTCAAGCATATAGTACAGTATTATTAACTATAGTCTTAACTAATGCATTATATAAAATGATTTTAGTATTTATTTGTTTCAGCGATTTTTGTCTGTCTAAATTTGCTATGCTGTAAGTTCCATGAATAAAAGAAATTTTGTCTGTTTTATTCAAGATTGTCTGAAATTATACAAAGGAGAGAAGATTAGGAGGTAAACACAAAAGGCGTTGGCAAATGAAGTGTTTGTATCACTTTATAGACACTAAAAGAAATTTGACTTTTACTCAGAAAGGGATCAAACGACACTGGAGGGCATGTTACCCATAAAAGTTCACTTGGCCTTTTTTTGTGTTTTTTAAAGTCCATGGGCAAATATGAAGAGATGTAGAGAAACTAGTTAGAAATATTAAAACATAACGATAATGATTTTATTTTTATTGGCTGTGTTTAGCTTCTGTCTTCACCAAGATAATCATTGTATGTGGAATTAATATTGCATAAGAGCTCAAAAAGGATATTAAAAAACCCCTGAAAATTTAGTAGGTTTGAATATCATGACATTGTTTAATCAATATAATACACATACTCTCTTTCATAGTTCAAGTTTATATACTACATACTACAGATATCATAGTATATATCAAAAATATTATTTTTATAAATAACCAGTGTCAGAAATTTAACACTAATATTTCACAGTAAGTTTCTAAAATCATTGACTGTACAGTACTAGGTACTTAATGTTGTGGTCCCTAAGGATGCACTTTCCTGAGACACATATCCATTCTGTCCTTACTGTGCTTAATTCCATGGCCTCTTATGCACAATGTACTTTACTATATTTTAGTATGACAGATTATAGATATGTTCATCTGTGAAGTATATAGAGAAACATAATAATTTGTTGAATGTCTGCATATTGTCAACACATTTCAGTTATTTTACAACCCTACAAGAGGAATTCAACTCTGTTTTACAAATAAAGAAATTTAGATCTATAGAAAATAGAATATATCCACATGTCCATGCAACTAGAAACATTTTTGGGATTTTAATTACAGTCTCTCTGACCCCAAATCTAAAGTGAGTGCTGCAGGAGAAAGCACTAAAAAGAAGGGAGGAAAAAACTGTAGAATTGTAACTGCAGAACCAGCTGAAAATGGTCCGATCCTATTTCTTGCAAGACACAGAGTTGTCTTGCAAAAACAGCAGACCAAGTCTGCAAGTCATGTGTGGAGAAGACAACTTTGACCTCTGGTTGCACCCAGGACCAAAGTCTCATTCCCCTCCATGGAATAAAAGGACTGGGACATAATCGGAACCTGGAACCCTTTCAGAAGTGAGGGGTCTGTTGTCCAGGAAGTTTCAGTGCTAGACCCCTTACCATATGTGGCCAAGTTCCAAGGTCCTTCAGTTAAAACTTTTTTATGTTAAGGGAAGGGGAAATAGGAGGGGATGTTTTTGTAAAACTCAAGCCACAAATATAATTCTTCTAATGATTGTCATGTCTGTGTACCAGACTAAGCAGAAGCTATTAGCCTAAAAGCCATGGGAACAACGCAGGCTTGAACAAGATGGAGTCAGAGAGGTCGAGCTTTTCACTCCATTACAGTATTTTCCTTTAGCTTATCTGAACTAAGAAAATAGTTTTCCATTTTCTTCCCTTGAAATACCTTTCAAGCTACATATAACCCTATTAATTTTGTAATTCTGTAGTTTGGTATATAAGACATTGTTGACGTATGTAGTACTTGTATTAATACTTATCAGAAATTTAATATAGTACTTTACTCATAAACAGTGATACATGCTTATTAAATTGGAATTACTTTAAAGGCACAATATATTCACTTAAAAGCCTACTCATTCTTTACTTTTGAATCATGTTAGACATTGATATAAAAATATGGTGGAGATTATCAATTTATTTACACTGTCAGAAAGTCAAACTGAGAATTTATCTGGATTATCTACATTGATCAACCAATTTTTATAAAAATTTCCACCTTATAATAATTGTCACATTTGAAAATATTTAAGATTTGTAGGGGAGCATAAAAATCTTTTTTTTCCTCTACTCATTTTAGTTTCATTGACGGAAGCACTGCAAATTAGACTGACAAAGACAGATTAACAAGAGAAAAACAAGCAGCAGTTTATTAATGTACACATTGATAAAGGAATATTTAGTGATGAGTAGTAACACAAAGTGGCTATAATTTAAATGTATATAACATCTTAACAAAAGAATAACATATTTGCAGAGAAGTAACAAGACAACAGAAGAGGACTTTGAGCTTCTAGGGGGAACAAATTGTGGGGAGGTAAACCTATGGGGGTACCTAGTTAATAAGATTTGTCATGTAAATTCATCTGGTGCTCTCTCCAGCCTAAGGAGTCTAGAGTTATCTCAGATCATTAAGAATTTTCCTGCTTTTCCTGGTAGGAGGGGTGGTATGGAGAGTTTTTCTTGTACCTACTTCTTTTCATTTGCCTTCAGCTCAAAATATTCTCTATGCCAGAGTAGCATACTTTGGGTGGCATACTCTGCAACCCTCCAAATTCACTAATTTTAATTAAATGGAAACTGAGGATAATGTTGCATTAATTCTAGATTTAGATTCTCTTATCACTTCATTACTTTATTCACATACTCATTGAGAATTTTTTTTTTTTTTTAATTCTTAAGATATACTAGGCATTACTTTTTTGGGAACTGCAGTTGAAAAATCAAAGCCTTGGCCTTAGTGAAAGCTGTTTCCTAGTAGGGGAATTGCATAGTAAGCAAACATGTGTAATATGTAGCAGGTAGTTGAAAGTGTTACAGAGAAAATTAAATCGAGAGAGGTGGAATAAGATGTACTACTGGGTTTGTGAGGGGAAGATATTATAAGTGGAGGATACAAGTGCAAATACCATGATGAACAACAAGGAGTCTGAAATTTAGAACAGAATAGTACAGAGAGTGGAGGGTATAGTCAGATGGTAACTGGTATTGTGAAGGGCAGGCTACATACCAACTTGCGTTTCTGCACTGTTTGACATTGAAAAGCACTAGAGAGTAGGGATTTGAAAGAGTAGTAACATGAAATAAATTTGTAAAAATATTATTCTATCTGCTATGTTACAAATAGAAATAGCAAGGCAGAGTTAGGGAGAAGAATTAGAAATCAATTGCAATAATAATCTAGTTGAGATATGAAGGTGGATAGGATCAAAAAGCTAACTTGAAGGTGTTGAGAGGTAGAAAAAATTCAAATTCTTTTTGAAATTAGAGCAAATAGATTGTTGATGGGTTTAATTTAGAGTGTGAGAAAAAGTGAGAATTCAGGTCCCAGCAATTATGGAGTAGTCTAATACTGAAATGGGAAAGACTGCATAAAGAAAGCAGAATTTGGGAGAGATGAAAAGGAATTTGTTTTTGGATATGTTGATTTTGTAATATCTATTAGACAGATCTAGTAAACAGAGATCCCAAAGGAGTAGTTGAATATATCATTCTGGAATTCAAAAAAGAGTTCTTGGCTGGTGATGTGAATTATAGGGACAACAGCTCAAAAATGATATTGAAAGCAATGCAATTTCATGACATCCCCAAAGGAGTGCATTGTCGATGTAAGAATGTCCAAACCTATAGAAAAATTTTATAAGAATGTATATGAGTCAAATTTTTGAGGTCATGCCCAGAAGCAACATATCACGGATTGAGAAAATAATCCAGTTTTTCAATTCATTTTATACATTTAGAATCAAAGGAGAAAATGTTTGTAAAGAAGGTACATAAAATCAATTGGTAGTAGATTCAGGAGGTGGAAGAAAGCAAAGTGAGGAAATCTCTAGGATTGGATAAAAGGCAAAATGGAGAAATATATACTTCTTTTATATGGGAAGGTACAGAATAGTTAACATTGAACATTTATAGTAAATTGAGATGGTATGTGGTGACAAGATAATAATGAGGAATTTTGTGCTCTGGTGGTCTTGTGCCCTTGCCAGCAGTTGTACCTTCAAGGGGTCTGAGAAAGAAACTACTCTGACCTCTCATAGGTGTGTTACCCCAGATGCATAAGAACAATGGACAGGTAAATACTGACCTGTGCTATGGTAGCTACAAGCCAGGTAGCTATACCCACCATAACCTGCCCAGTTAGGAATTTATGATGAGCCCATCCTGTGTGGTTACTTTTGGTTATTGAGATTGTTAGTCCTGCCATGTGGTCCCCTGAGCTTGTCGGGTCTACTGTGTGGCCCCTATTTTGTTCACAGCATATAGACTGTCAAGAAATAAACTCTAATTACTGAACCTTGGAACCCTCCCGTATTAAAAAATCACAGGAAAGAAGAAACAAAAGCAAATGAGACTTGGAAGGAGAGAGAAGTGAGATAGATGACCTGGAAACCAAGTCAAATACTGTCAAATAGGAGCAGGTGATCAGCTATTCCAGTTTTGTCAACTGAAATATAGAGTTTGACGCAATGTGGAGACCACCGATGTTTTTCCAAAGTAATTTGGAAAGAGTAGTGATGGAAAACAGTTTATAGTTTTAATAAATAATGGAAGGAGGGAATTGGGAACATAGAATACAGGTGATTCTTTAGAGTATTTTGAAATAAAGGTAATAGAAATGTGGTAAATCACAGAGAAAATTAGGACATGGAAGTGTTTTCAATAAATCTGAAAAATTGTAGCAGGTTTGAGTGCTATTAGGAAAGTTCCAGTGGACAGGGAAAACGTTGTGATGTGGGAGAGAGACAGGAGTATTGCTAGATATAAGTCCTTGAGTAGGATGGAAAGGACAGAATAATGGGCACAAAGAGAAATGTGCCTTGGACAGGAGCCCAGAACAGAGTGTGGAGTATCTGTGTACAGCTTCAAGTAGGCAGGTACTGAGTTGATGGCATTGTGTTAAAGTTATTTTCTATAGTTCCTAAGTTTTTTATCAAAGAGAAAAAAAAATGATCAGTTAAGAATGATGATGAGAGTGGGGTTTGGAGGCTTAAGGAAAGGGAAACACTAGGGGGGATGCCAAAAATGTACGCATTTTAAGAGATGTTATCTATGTATTACTTTTCAAAGTTGAATTGAGTTACGGTAGCAATGGATAGTATGATGTTCTCTCAAAAGATGGCGTTAATCAAATGAATGCTAGCATCATTCATTGTATTACAATTTCAATACAGTTTTTACCGTCCTTAAAATGTATATATATACATATATATATACATATATACGTATATATATATGTATATATATATATATATATACATATATATATATGTATATATGTATATATATATATATTTCACACCGTCTGTATATGAAATTTATTTCTAGAAGTGTGTGAAAGTCAATGGACCGGGAAACTGACATAAGATTACCTGGCATCATACAGGGCATGCTTTGATTAGTGGCCATGACTTTAAATTGACAGTATGATTCTGCTTTTCCCTTGTCACACTCAGCTCTCCAGGAGTAGGTTTAGAGTAGAGGAAGAGTTAGATTTAATGGGGTTTGTGTTTTCCCAAGGCTAGGAAGAGAAAGGCGGGCTAAGGGGCTGAAAGTAGACACAACAGAGTAATTATAGTATTAAAAGAGCAGCAAGAGCGGTGGTGGGTTGAGGGGGTACAAAGGAATGAAAAGGGGACTGGAATAATCAAAGCACAAGAGAAATAGTGGGCTATGAATGCAGCAATTCCTATGAAGAATGGTATAAACCAGTTAAAATACTTCTTTCAATTAATTTAAGAGCATGAATTTTGTTCTCAGAGAAAATTGACAATATCTCTTTCCATACGTTTTTCTGATAGAAAAAAGACTCATCTTCAATGTATTTGTTTAACAGTCTTGAAAATGACAGTTTAACTTAAATAGATTCCTGTTTCTGGAGATTTTCAGATTTGGAAATAATGGGAATGTATTTTTCAACCATAGAAAGCAAATATACTTTATTGTTTAGAATTCTAGCCATCTCCTCTTATTTCCTCAGCAAAGTATGGGATATAAGCTGACCAAGCTCAAAAAAAGAGTAAAATAATAAAACAACTTTTACAATTTAAAAGTTTATCTTTAAGGCTTTAAACTTTATGAGCATTATTTACATTGCATATTTAGGGAAGCAGGTTTCAAAAAATTCTGATTTGTTTTTTGCTAGAGTGCCATTGCAGTTTTATAGTGAACATTTTAATGTGCATAGTACAGATATCCAAGAAAGAGTGTTCTGTATATACATATTTTTATTGATGAATTTGAGTCATCTCCCCCATATCTCCTATCAAATTCTTCCTAACAAAACCCCGTGCATAGTAAAATATGGATATCTTATTTTACTGTGATAATATGGTTCATTCAGTATACTCATAAAGACTTGCAACAAAAATTTTAGGAGGATTTGAGATAAAACATTTTTATTCTTTTAAATTCATTTTCACTTTCTATCGCTTAATGTTTATAGGATAGCACAATGTCTGACCCATGGTTGGTCCCTAAGAGTACTTGTTCTACATCTGAACAAGCAGTGTTAGTGGTGGTAAATGCCTAAAAAGTATCTCTAGTAAATATCTAGTCAATATCCCTATTTTACAAGTTTGAACTAAAGCATTGAAATATATGTTGTACTAGATTCTGGCAAGTTTTGAGAGAAACAGAGACATGGGATTCTTGAGATAGAAAGGAGTGAGGTAAATTTTATTTCTCATCCTTATCTAGCATAGACTCAAATGCTGATGGTGGATTCAGAATATATCAAACACTCTGGCCCAGCTTTACTCACTATTCCCACATTCTCATAAACACATACACATTTCTGTTCTTAGTATACTTTGATTCAGATTGATTTGTTTCACTCAAAAGTTTGCTTTAAAACTGTGATACTCAATTTTATAAAGCCAAGATTTTTTAAAAGTAAAATAAGAAAAGGCAAAACTACAGAGGCAGAAAAAATATTAGTGGCTTCCAGAGGTTTCAGTCTTGAGGGAGGGATGATTAAGTGAAACAGAGAGATATTTAAGGCAGTGAAACTATTCTGTATGCTAATGTAATGGTGCATACATGACAATATTCATTTATTTATCAAAACCCATAAAACTATGTAACTCTAATTGTAAGCTCTAATGTAAACATAGACTTCAAATAAAAATAATTTATCAATATTTTGTCATCAACTTTCACAAATGTACCATGCTAATACATGGTAATGAGAGGGTAAATTCTGAGTGTGGTAGGGGAGAATATACTGAATTCTTTATACTTTCTGCTCAATTTTTCTGTAAACCTGAAACTGCTTTAAAATATTTACATAAATCTTATAAAAAAATAGCAACCACTGACTTGGATCTTACATATTCTGATTATTTCAGTCTTATAGGAATTTAATCTTAAATGATTTCAAACAACATGCATTATCAATAAATGGTATAAGAAATCTGAAAAAATTATGCATTTATATTTTATTTATTGAATAGGTGAAAGAATAAGTATTAAACAGCAAATAATATCTCTTATAACTACTCTCATAAGTTATAGTAAATTCTGTAATATTTAATATAGTAAAATATATAGAATAAATAAATAATAAATCATAAATATATTAACAATACAACAACTGATAAGAATAGTATACTTTTTTTCAGATTTTTTTGGGAGGGATTGTTGGATATTATGGTAAAGATATATATGCTCCGATGTTTATTAAAGCTTTATTTACGGAGGCCAAGACATGGAAACAACCAAAGTGTCCTTCAATAGATGATTGGATAAAGAAGATGTGGTATATATGCACGATGGAATACTATTCTGCCACAAGAAAAGATGAAACAGTGCCATTTGTGAAAACATGGATGGATCTTGAGATTATTATGGTAAGAAAATAAATCAGACAGAAAAAGTAGAGAACCACATAATTTCACTAATATGTGGTATATAAAACTTAAAACAACAAAGGAACAAGACAAACAAATGAAGAAACACAAACTTATAGACAAGGGCAATAGTTTTGTGGTTACCAGAGGGTAAGAGGCGAGGGTGGGTGGTAGATGAGGGTAAAGGGGATCAAATATATGGTGATGGAAGCAGAATTGACTCTGGGTGGTGAACACACAATGTGATATACAGATGATTTATTACAGAATTGTACAATTGAAACCTATATAACTTTATTAACAATTGTCACCCCAATAAAGTTTAATTAAAAAAAGAATAGTATAATTTTAAAATTTTGGAAATGTAAAAATGGCTCAATATTAGAAAAATCTCTTAGTGTAACATTTTAAAAGATCAATATAAGACAACCTCTATGGTCATCTCAATAAAAAATATATATTCTTAAAGAACCCATAGTAAAATAAGATTATCTAGATATATCCTTAAAATGATCAAAAAACATATCTGAGTACAATAGTCAGTATTCTGTCATATGTGATATAGTCAAAGCATTCCCATTAAAGTTAGGAATAAAACCAGGAATCTATTACCACTATTATCTCACATTTATGTGAAATTACTCACTAACACAGTAAGATGAAATACTATCATAAAGGAATGGTCAAAATTATTATTATCTGTGGATGTTATTTTTAATGCTAGTAAAGCATAACAAAATAAAGCAATAGATATATAAGTGACTAGTTAGAACTTATCATATGAAGGTCAAAAAATACTTTAATATGTTTACCTAGCTTATGTGAAGAAGTAATAAAGGTTTACTAATTCATATAAGAGCCATATGAAATTATTGAGAACATTTTATTCCTGCTCAGAAAGTATAAATGTTCTAAAAATATTAATTCTTTATAAATCACTAAATACATTCACTGAAATTCTATTCATGTTTCAATACATTATTTAAAAATCTTTCTATGACATTAAAGAAATAATCTAAAATGTTTTCTTAAAAAGTACTCATATCAGAAGTGAGAACAGCAAATCTTAAGAAGTAGAAATTTGCAGAAAATTATTCATATCTGACATTGAATCATACTAAAGTCTTAATTAAAACAGTATGCTATCAGCATAGGAATAAAACAACTGTATTTGTTTGGTAGCAGGAAATAGAATAGTTGATGGACAGTGGTTTAAATGTTAATGATCTCTGTTATTTACTTAAGATGTCCAAAAATGAGCAGTTCTAGATTTTTTTTTTCCAGCAGCCCCAGATCTGTGTCCCAATTACTCTGGACTTGCCTCATCATTATAAAATGCCTGATACTTGATAACAAATAGCAAGTTCTTACACAATGACAAACCATGGAAAGAAGATGTGAGTGCAAAGAAAACCTTCTTTTTAGAAAGATTTTTCACATCAGAAAAGAAAAGGTCTTCTTTCAACGTGTCGTTTCCCAGAAATGAGTTACATGCTCATTTCTTCAGATTATCTATCATGAGATGATAGTTACTGATATAGGGCTATTATGATTCATCTCCTGATCTTTGCTCACAATGATCTTTCCTTGTGGACATATCTGGGATAAAGTTAACAATGTCAAAAAGCAGTGATGGATGTTGAATAGGCAAGTCATTTTCTGTGCCTCACATTTTAATCAATGCAACAGAATAGAGTACAGATTGTGAAGGCAGAGCATAGAGAAATGTACTGTAATATATGATTAAAACCTAATTTCTATTCAATGGAGTAAAGATTGAACTATTCAATAACTATTAATAGTATCACTTTCCGTATTGTCTAGAATAATAAGTAAAATAAACTTTTTCATCCATTATCCTTTATTATAAAAGAAATACCAATTGAAACAATGATTTCAAAGTAGAATTTAGAACCATAAAATTAATAAAACGAAAGAGTGGCAAAAGTATTTTTTTAATCCTGAACTGGGGAAGGTTTTTATAAGTTGACATTGAAGTCTTAAAATAAAATAAAAATAACAATAAATATTTAACAATTGAAAGTCATAAAGCAAAAGAAAAAATGTCATTTAAAATTCTGAAAGATAAATAAAAGTACATTAAGAATAATATTTACCTCAAAACTGAAATATATTAAAGCACTCACATATTATTAAGCAACAGAATATGAAAAAATAGAAAACAAATAAAGCAGATAAGGAAGCAACTTACAAAAGAAAAATTGTATTACTGAAAATATAAAGAAGTGTGGGTAAATCTCATTGCTAAAATGGATATGGGAAGTAAAGTACTCTCACTACCAATCATATGAGTATACCATCTTTCTGGAACACCATTTGACAAAAATCATTATTATTATTGTTTAACTATTATTTAATTTATTATTTAACGATTATTTAATTATTATATCAATAAAACTAACCAGATTTAATAAATGCTTACTCTGTGCGAGAAAATGAATGCATATTATCTCAAAAAATCAACAACAACCCAATAAGAAAATTAAATTGTAGTAGTTCCTTTATGCATGTAAGAAAACATACTCAGAGGAGTTAAGAAATTTGCTCAAGGTCATGGAGCAAGTAAGAGGAAGAGTTAATATGAGTCCAGATAGAGAGTGTGTGTACTTTTCTCTATTACATATTCTTTTTTAGAAATTTATCCTAATGACATAATCAGACTGCAAAAATATATATGCACAAGAGTATTTATTCATCACCCCATTTTTACAATAGCATTATTTGGAAGCCACATAAATGTGCAGCATAGAGATTGCTTAAGCTAATGATGGTACATGCATTATAAAATGTTAAACAGACATTAAAATGGTAATACAACTCATTTATTAAATGGAAAAACGATTGCAACATACAGTTGAATACTAATGAATTACAATTAAACAGAGAAAGGGACGGAAAGCATGAATCTATTCTCCCTCCCAAAATACAACTAAAATAAAGGTAATTGCATCATGTGTGACTGTGTGTGCCTGTGTGTATGTTGTGTGTTCTTAAAAGACATAAACAAAATAAAACAAAGAACAAGGGTAAAAAGACAGAACAGACTGGAGAAGTGGTGACAACATACTTTTGGTTATATTGTTGGATTTAGAAAAACAGTGAAAGTCCCTGTTCAATAAGACCACAGATCTTAGAGAAGACAATTTGACAGACTACAGTCCTGGAGAGGCTTGGAGCATAACACTTTAAGGAAATTATTAGTTTTGGAAAAAATGTAGCAAGGGAAATAAATAGAAATATATTAATTAATTCAGCTGTGAAAAATTGTGTGCAATAATACTGTTATCAGGTGTTTTAACATTTATTTATGTGCCATATATGTTTCTGGCAGTCTGGTGGAGTCTTTCTGAGAATAGTTTTCAAATGCAGAAAATAAAATAGATAAGGTTGGAAAGGAAACCAGGTATATTTAAACATAGTTAATGAATTAAAAATATGACATAGTTATACATGTTTTTCTTTATTCACTCAACAAATAATAAGATTTAGCATAGACCTCAAAACTAATCATGAACATATTTGACAGTTTGAAATCGCTGTAACTGGAATGTGATTGATTTTAAAAGTATTTATGATTTTTATTGTTGATAAAATCATAAATCCTATTAGGACTACTTGGGTACATTGTCTACATTCATAGTTTAAGAAAATGTTATATTTTAGATAGAAATTAATAGAAATGAAGGTATAAGTATTTTCCTCAGCCAAGTGCACAGAATTACTGAATTCAATTCATGGGCACCTTTGGACACCAAGTTAAGAATGCCTGAAACATTTAGTACTAATTTAAATAAATTATAATATAAATAAAAAGGTGATCTATCTACAGTGGAAAAAATGAGGAGCACAGAAGACAACTAAAATAGTTGAATGCAGATATCTCTGATGATGACAACTAGGAAATCAGAAGAAAATGAGACCAGAGATTTGATTGGTTTTGATTTTTTTATAAAAGATATGTATTGCTATTTGATTTTAGCTATTACATATTTTACATTATCATAAGTAAAAATATTTTGTTAAAAGTCATTAAATTCCATGAGTAATCTTTCACTTTTGAAATTGTGGCATGTTTAGAAAGATGTCTATAACTAATTGTACACTTGAAACCTACATAATGTTACTAACCAATATTACCCCAATAAATTTAATAAAAAATAAAATTAATTAAAAAGGATATTAGCAATGGTCGATATACGGATAAAATTTCAGGTTGTTTTACTTCTTTCTGTTTTCCATATTATTTGCATTGCTTTATACTGATTCACATACATATTGGTAAATATGTATGTATTTTCACTTAAAACGTGGAACATCGACCTATTGTTTCAGAACATAAATTATGGGTGTATGTGACTTCACATACATGACATTTGTGAAAGTTAATAAACAGAAACCTTATTTAAAATAGACTTTGGAGATTAGAAGAGAGAACTCTCACGTGTCCCCCAATGCACACTACTGATCACAATAGGAAGAGACACACGTTGCCTCTTCTAGAGCAAGTAATGCCGCTTTACTACCTCAGCAGGAGGAAGAAAAGTACCGCTTGCCCAGGAAGAGTTCAGCCAATGGAAAACTGCCATATCTCAGCCCGTGAAAGTTCACTGTACTTCATCTTTTCATTTCATCCAAGAATTCTTTGTTAACAACATCTTCCAAGTCCATAGAAGAGCAATCCTCTCCTTTGTTTCTCAGAACTGTCACGTGGTTTGCCATTAGACTTCAGGTTCCAAATGTCAATTCTTTGTTTTTCCCGAATAAACCCATTTTCCAGGAGAAATATCTGGCTGTCTATTTAAGGCCAACAGTTTCAATAAGAAAATGCACTGAGAAGTTGGCATTTAAATAAATGTATTGTAAGTCTAAGGCAGTTTTACAAGTTAAGGTATGTAACTTAACTGAAAAAAATATGTACAGTGTTTGTCAAAAAAGAATATTTAGGAATATCAAAATTTTTAAAAAGGAAACCTAATAAAAACTGAGGAGTTATTACATTAAACTAATTGCACATTTATTAAATGACATTTAAATTACACATAGTCTGAAATACTAAAACATCTGACATAATTTATACAGTCTCTGATATAATATTAAGTGTTGTTTGACATAAACAGAAAATACTGATACACGAGGTTTTGATTTTTCATTCTATGATTCACATGCTAAAAAAATTGAAGGCTGCATTGAATTCGTTTAACTGTTATTCAAAATATATGAGTCTATATTATGTGTCAGACATGGTGTTAAATGTGAGTTTTTAATTATATTTAAGGTCCTTGCTTCTATGCACATTGTTCAACTATGTCTGCTAATAAATGTATAATTCAAAATTGAAACGGTGATACTTAAGGAAAGAATGAAAAACACAATGAGAACACATTGCAAAGAACCTGAGTTAGCCTGGGGTATTTAAAGACCGTTCTGAGGGAGTTACTATTGTTGAGCTAGCTGCATTACAAAGACCAAACAGGAAATAGGTGGATGAAGGGAAGGGAAGGGTGGAAGCTTTGCCCTTGGAAAAGGAAAGGCTCTACTCTTGGAAGGAGTATAGCTTAAAAGATAAATGGAAGGTCCCAGGTCCCAGAGTCAGAAGTACAGAGAAAGGGAAAAGATGAGAATGTTTTAAGTTAAAATGAGAAAGGCAGGGTAGTCTCAAAACTGCAGCATCTTGTAGGCCTCATGCACTGAATGCTTGGTTGTAAACGCAGTTGTTGAGAGTTGACCAGATTAAATTGATAATTTTCGTAATTTAAAAAATTACCCTGACAGCACTGAGAAAAACAAATGGGTCAGAATGGACTGGAATCAGCTTTTGGTGATGAATAAATAATCTTTGGCAATTATTATTTATCAAAATGGGAGGAATACTTCAGAAAAATTAAAAATTGGTAAGCAAGCAAAATGATAGACACAAAAGGATTATTTAATTATCGGAGAGAAGGCATTTAGGTTGATTTTATATTTACTATTAAGATCCCAGAGTTAATAGAATTACATATTAACTTGTAAATTTCTGTTTGGTAGAGAACATAACTCCGGAGTTTACAGTTTTATAGCCTTGTAGAATATAAATCAGTTTTATTTCTAACTCAGCAAATCTGCTTCAAATGTCTTTTCTGTTGGATTCTAAATACTTTAGTCCTCAAAATGTCCTTACTCTCTTATTACTTTTCTCAAAAAGTTAATTGAATACAATATTGGGTATGTGTTCATGTTATATTTAGGTAAGTGTCATAATTTTAACTTTTTGGAAAACTATATTATGATAAATTGGTGTGGTGTTTTGGAGGTGGAGAAAAGCAAACAGATACAAGAACAATTAAGAAAGTGAAATTTGGAAAAACTGGTGTTCTATTTTATATGGTTTTTGAGGTAAAGGAGATGCCAAGAATAACTTCTAGATTTGCACACATAGATAATGAATCCTATTCAATGAGCTAGGGACCATTGGAAAGTAGGAGCAAGATTATTAGGCAAGGTGTAGGTGAAGGCAAAGATGAAAGGTAATGGTTTTTGTCATAGAAATGATTGGGTTTGAGGTACATTAGAATACTCAAAAAAAGATTATATGTTTGCAGTTGGCTATTACGCGCACAGTTGTGCATAGGACAACTGAATAAACTATAGGGAAGAAGTATTCTCTAGAGATAGTCCCTCAGAACCAAGGTACTCATGATACTCAAACACAGAGACATAGCTGTGTCTCATTTCCTTTCAATGTAAATTTCCTTTTGTATAAACTATCTGTTTCAAGAAAAGTTTGTCAATTTGTATACTCAGAAATGGTTTACAGCAGTACATTGCATTTCTTCTAACTTTAAATTTAGTCTTTACAATAAATATAAAACATAACGTAGAAAGTTATATTTCCTAGCTCAAATGACAATCATTTTTTAAAAAGCAGCTCCCAGGGATTTTTTAAATGAAAATTAGTATATTCTAACATCTAATTCAATACCCACCTATTGTAAATATCTTAGCACTAACTGAGGTAAAACTACATTGCTCCTTTTTTAAGCTAAAATGATAGATAAGAAAAATAACACCATTCAAATTCATAATAATAGCTTTAATTATAACAGCATGCTCTTCTCTTATATGTGAATGGAAATAAAAGATTTATTTAGATAATAGAAATGAAACAGATTTATGACAAGAATTTTTCTAAATTAGTTCCTTTTTCTAAGATAACTTAAAAGTCATCTATTTTTCACTCAACAAGTAATACTTTAATATCTAGTATGTGAGATTGTGCTGATAAGACAGAGATATACTTCTTAAGTAAGCCGTACTTTTTTCTTTGCATTTCATTCAATAAGTAGAAGATTTTACAAAGTCACTGAGGTAATTTTAGGTATTGTCACAGAACTTTTCAAGTGAAGGAGTGTGGGGTGGGGCAAATATAGGCTCATCATCATTCGTTAGTACATATTCAGATACAGTAGAAAAGTTGCATTCTGAAAGCAAGTAGATGATGCCTGGGTCAATATTAAAGAGGGATATTTTAATTTCTGTGTTATAGTGTGATGCAGTTTCATGGATTAGGCACTTTCACTGGCTTTCACAAAGGTCAAATTTAGTTGATTCCTGAAGAGATTTTGAAGGACTTTATTGGAAAACATATTCTCAATAATTCTAAAACAGGTCACCTAAGAATTTTCCACATTATGGAGCTGAGATAGAAAATTGAAGAAAGTGACTCTGACACTACTTGGTTCTATTAGTTTCCCATTGCTGCAACAAATTACTATAAAATTAGTGGTTTCAAATAAAACTTTTATTTTCTTAAATTTCTGGATATCAGGAGCCAAAACTGGGTCTTACAGGGCTAAAATCAAGATGATGGCAGAACTGCTTTCTTTTTAGAGGATCTAGGGGAGAATATGTTTCTTTTCCTTTCCAGCTTCTAGAGGATGGATGCTGCCATTCTTTGGCTGTGGCCCTTCCTCCATCTTCAAAGCAAATAATGTAACATTACGAAATGTCTCTCTCTTTCTCTAACTTTTGCTCTTCTGTCATCATATCTTCCTCCTGATCCTGACCCTCTTGCCTCCTACTTCTTATAAGGACATTTATAATTACATTGGGTCAACCCAGATAATCCAAGATTTTACTCTTTGTCTCCTTTTCCCACTCTCATCCACCTCCACCAATTGTTATGAATTTAATATTTTTACATTGTTATGTAACCTTGAGAAATATATAATGCTGGTTTGAGTGTGTATTTGTTTTTAATGTATATAAATAGTACTTCTCTGTAGTTTTCACTCTTATATTTTTTCACACAACACAATTTTCTGTACAATCTCTGAAATGACATGAGAAGAGTTAGTAATGGTCCTACTGCTTAATAGTCATGCAGTGCTGGGAAAATTGCATAACCTCTCTGTTACTTGGCATTTCTAAGTTATTTCCTCAGACTGCGTCCTCAACATTTATCGTTGTTTTTTTTTTTTCTCCCGGTGATGGACACCTAAGTCTCCTCTAATTTCCTTTTACCATAAACAATGTTATAATAAACCTACTTTTTCTTGTTTCATTATGGAACTCTGTTTGACATCTTATGAAATACAAAAGACTGAAATATCATGGACCTTAATTTGCATATATATAATTTTAATAATGCCAATTTATTTTCATAATGTTTTCATAGATAATACAGGAATTTAATGTCTTTTTATATCCTGATCAATTCTTAATTGTGACACTTTTATCCCATGCCAAAGTGATAAATTGGCATAAATTGGTGTCATACCATTATTTTAAAATTTTATTTAATTTAATTCTGGGCAGTTAAGTATTTAATTAAACATTTGTCATCAATTCAGGTGTTTATTTATGAGATTCTATCTTTTCGTTCATTTTTCCTTTGGATATCTTTTCTTTGATGTTGATCTGCAGCATTTCTTTATATATTGTACATATTAATATCTTCAGAATTTTGATACTGCTATTCTCTCAGTTTTTTTCTATTTATGCCCAAGGTGTCTTTGTAGATTATATATTCTAATGTAGAAAAATATATATCCTGATATCATGTTTTATAAATCTGGGGCCTTTCCCACTAGAAGACCACAAAATGATGTTGGTATGATATATTCTATTGACTTTACAATTGTATAGTTTTAGTCTTCATAGTTAGGGGTTTATTTATTTTTAGCAAATTATTTGAAATAAAATCTTGTGTATTATTTCCTTTCCATAAAGACAGAACCTTGTCTCAATCATATCTATGAAATAATCTGTTTCAAACTATTATATAATGCCATCTCTACTATACATAAATTTTTATTATTTTCATGGATCGATCGCCAGTTTCTCTGTTATTTTTCACTGAAAAAAATTGTAATGTATTATTAACATTTCTTAAATCATTTTCATTATTACTTCACCTTTGTGATAGTCAGGTGAATTATTCTCTCCTTGTTCTTTTTCAAAATTCCTTTAGCTATACACTGACATTTATTTCTCCAACTACACAAGTTTTAATTAGAATGGCATTAAATGCATGGATTGATTTCAAGAGAATCAACATGCTTACAATTAATGTTTTCAAGCCATCTTAAACCTAAAAATAGTATATTTCTTCATGTATTCAGGCATTTTATGTCCTCAAACAGTTTTACAAACTGTTTCCTCCAAAGACTTAGAAATTTCTAATTACATTAAAAATTAGGCACAGTATTTACTTTATTGCCTCTGGGAAACATATCTTATTATCTGTTACTTTTTTCTTTTTGGCTTTTATTGGTGTAAAGAAATGCAATTTACTTGCAGGTCAATCAATAATTTTTTAAAATAAATCCTATTAGCACTTTGTGTGTGGATTTTGTTGTTTTCTTTGCAATTGACAAATAGCATTTATTCCTATGTTTGTAATGTTTTTGGCTAGGTTCTCTCATAATGAAAGAAAATAGGTAAACTTGGTCCCATAACTTTAAAAAAGTGCCTTTAAGTACTCTTATAAGAATATTTGCTAGTATTTTTGTAAATAAATTAATAAATAATGATTCTCAATAGATTTATTGATGTAGAAAATTGCAATATTTAATTTACTGGTGTTGAAAGCTCTGCACTTATTTATAATGAAACATTTTTTTTTAAATGTAGATTAAATTAGTTACAACTTTACTGGGGATTTTTAAATGTTCATATGTAATTTTTTAAATTGTGTCCTGGCTGTATCCAACTGGTGTGTCAGTGTTCTACTGGGCTCCTAATTGGTTGAGTAAATTTGTCTCTTTTCTTTCTTCAACTAAGATTTGGTGACAGTCTGGAGAATTTAAAATTCACATAAAAATCTCCATCATTCTCATCTCAAATCAAAATTGTGTAAGGTTAAAGAGTAAAAAATAAAATCTAAGTAAATTTGTCTGTAAAAGAAAACAAAACATAGAAACAAGAAACAAATACAGTAAAGTTGCCGGCTATAAAATCAATGTACAAAAGTCCATTGCATTCCTATATACTAACATTGAAATCTCAGAAAATAAAATGAAAAAACAATAATTCCTTTTGTAGTTCCAACACAAAGAATAAAACACCTAGGAATAAACTTAACCAAGGATGTGAAAGAACTGTATGCTGAAAACTATAAAACATTTTTAAAAGAAATTGAAGAAGACACAAAGAAATGGAAATACATTCCGTGCTCTTGGTTTGGAAGAATTAACATAGTTAAAATGGCCATATTATCAAAAGCAATATACAGATTTAATGCAATCCCCATCAAAATCCCAATGGCATTTTTAAAAGAAATAGAACAAAAAAATCATCAGATTTATATGGGACCACAAAAGACCCTGAATAGTCAAAGCAATCTTAAGAAAAAAGAACACTTTTGTACCACAGGGCAACGATAATCAAAACAGCATGGTATGGGCAGAAAAACAGGCATATAGACCAATGGAATAGAATAGAACCCAGAAATAAAACCACATAAACATGGACAGATAATTTTTGACAAAGAAGCAAAAAACATACAATAGAGAAAAGATAGCCTCTTCAATAAATGGTGCTGGCAGAATTGGATAGCCATGTGCCAAAGAATGAAACTAGACTGCTATCTGTCACCATATGCCAAAATTAATTCAAAATGGATCAAAGACCTAAGCAGAAGACCTGACACAATAAACTGCATAGACGAAAACATAGGTACTAAACTTATGGACCTTGGGTTCAAAGAGCATTTTATGAATTTGACTCCAAAGACAAGGGAAGTAAAAGTTAAAATAAACGAATGGGACTATATGAAACTTAAAAGCTTCTGCACAACAAAAGAAACCATCAACAAAATAAAGAGGCTACCTACTGAATGAAAGAAGATTTTTGCAAACAGTGCCTCCCGTAAGGGGCTAATATCCAAAATATACAAGGAACTCATGCAACTCAACAACAACAAAAAAACAAACAACCTCAATTGAAAATTGGGCAGAGGACCTGAAGAGACATTTCTCCAAAGAGGAAATAAAAATGGCAAATAGACATATGATAAAATGCTCAACATCCCTAATCATTAGAGAAATGCAAATTAAAACCACAATGAGATACAACCTTACCCCAGTTAGAATGGCTATCATCAACAAGACACATAGTAACAAGTGTTGGAGAGACTGTGGATTAAAAGGAACCCTCATACACTGTTGGTGGGAATGCAGGCTGGTGCAGCCGCTATGGAAGGCAGTGTGGAGGTTCCTCAAAAAATTACGAATAGAATTACCATATGACCCAGCAATCCCTCTCCTGGGTATCTACCCCAAAAATCTGAAAACATTTATCCATAAAGACACGTGTGCTCCAATGTTCATTGCAGCTTTGTTTATGGTGGCCAAGACATGGAAACAACCAAAATGTCTTTCGATAGATGAATGGATAAAGAAGTTGTGGTATATATACGCAATGGAATACTATTCGGCGGTAAGAAAAGATGAAATAGGACCATTTGTGACAACATGGATGGATCTTGAGATTATAATGCTAAGTGAAATAAGTCAAACAGAAAAAGCAGAGAACCCTATGATTCACTGAGATGTGATATATAAACCAAAAACAACAAAAGAACAATACAAATGAGAAACAAAAACTCATAGACACAGACAATAGTTTTTTGGTTACCAGAGGGTAAGGGGGTGAGGGATGGGAGATGAGGGTAAGGGGAATCAAATATATGGTGATGGAAGAAGTGACTCTGGGTTGTGAACACAAAATGTGATTTATAAATGATGTAATACAGAATTGTACACCTGAAATCTATGTAACTTTACTAACAATTGTCACCCCAATAAACTTTAATTAAAAAAAAGAAAACAAAACAAACAGATGTTTATCCCATATTTTGAGAGAAGAGGAAAACATATGAGCTTGGTTCAACTACCTCTATTCAGCATGGTTAGCCTAATATGCCTCACTATGTATTAAACAACTAGTACTGTACTATAAATGGGATCCCAGCACATGTAAAGAGCTCATTATCATTATCTTCAACTTATTGTGATCAGGCTAGCACGTACGGCTTCTTACACCAATCGATATGCCTATTTCTTTCAAAGGGCTGATAAAAATCTTTTTACAGCAATGAGAGCTTATAAATCTGGTCCTAAGGAAAGCCTGGATTCATTTTTTGTTCTGTTTTTCCCCTCAAGATAGCCATAGAACAAAAAGAAGAGAATTAGTTGTGGTTGTTGAAATAGTCGAAAGAATCCAAAGAGTCATTCATTACCTCCAAGAAATGGAATCAAGCCCTAAGTACAAATAAAATAACTTGTTAAATGGAGAAAAATTAGTAGTATATTCAGAAAAAAGTAACTGTTGCTAATGTCCTTCATTAGAAATGCTATGAATATTCTATCTAGATTGTTTGTTTTCCTTACTGAAGAAATATTAATACATATAAAAGTCTCCAAGATTCATAAACCTCCACAAGCTGAAGGTTTGTTTCTCTCATAAATTTGGTAAAATCATCATTCTTTGTCACTATAAATATTGCCAATTTCCAAGTCAGTCACTTTTTTCCTTATGAAATGTCTGAGAATTTTTTCTCCCTTTTCACCCTTATTATATGTTTCCTAATCTCTTTTAAATAACTTTCATTCTAGAATCTTTCGAGTGTGCAATAAATTGTAATATCCTTAGAATTATATTTAATAAACAATGTTTCTTTTATCTGACATCCATGCTTTTATAGGTTTATATTATTTTTATCCTGCCATAATTTCACAATGTTCTTCCTGAAAATTAAACTTCTCTAATTTCAACATTATTAGGATAATTTTAAAATGTGATATTTGTTCTTTATTAAAAATTGATACACAGTATTGACACAGAACATGAATAACATTGTCTCTGAAGTATAATTCTTAAACATTTTAATATGTTAACTAAATAAAAAATCAAGTCACAGCTTAATGAACATTTATTTGTCTTTGTGTCCAATTTGGAAAGTATGGGTACAAAACTTGCAAATTTTCTATTACTTGGTTTGTATCTTGTACGTTTTACCTTAATAGACCATATTTTTTTCTTAATTTTCCTACTCTGGGTTAGAATACAAGGAAACCCGGGAGTACTTTAAAATAATCAATTTCTGAGTGATTTAACCAAAAGTTCTCAGAAGTTCTGTATGTGTTTAAGAGGCAGAAGTTATAGCACTTCACTCACAGCCCATTCAGTACAAGGCATTTGATGATGTCATCCACTTTGCTGTACCACTGCATGCCTTTCCATGCTTTTAAGAGTAACTCAGTATTAATATTCTTTATTTCAATCCCTATTAGAATATCACTAAACTGTGAGTGACATATCTAGTAGATAAAGCCTGTTTTGTTTTTCTCGTAAATATTTTACTCAATTTTCCCCATTATTTTAGCTAGCTGTTAGTTAATTTGAAATCCACACAGGCTCTGATATACAATTTTTCTTAAAGAAGATATGTAATTAGTTGAACTTGATATAGCTCTTTCTGGAAAATGTTTTATTTTTAAGCAGCACGGAATACAATGTGTTTTCCTATAGAGGATAAGAAAAGAGCTGGCAGTCTGGACCATATTCTTGGAAAACACAGAGATGTTAGCAACATTTCTATATTAATGCAGGTAGTCATCATGATGTTTATGCTCTTTAACTACCAGTGTTTTCATAATTAGTATCCCAACGTAACTTAAGTGAATTAATTTTCAGTTAAAAAGAAAGGGAGATAGATGTAAAGTAGAAAATCTAAGGCAAAAGCAAAGATACTGGACAGAGAGTGCAGTAGGCAATTATTATATTTTTAAAAAGGAAGTACTTTTTCTGAAAATCAATCTAAGGCATTATAGGTAGGGGGTCTCTATTCTGTCTGAACCGACCATTGCTCCCTGCTGTTTCCATCAAGAGAAGAGACATTGTGATTTTCAGCGTAATTTCAAACCTTGTGATATGTGGCTGGCAGTCTGCCCCTCCAACAAGCTGGAAGATCTTACATGACAATGAAAGGCAATTTCACCTCTGTCATGAGATGATGTTCCGTGTTTCCCCGAAAATAAGACCTAGCCAGACTATCAGCTCTAATGCGTCTTTTGGAGCAAAAATTAATACAAAACCCAGTATCATATCATATCATATCATATATCATATCATATCATATAAGATCGGGTCTTATATTATAGTAAAATAAGATTGGGTCTTATATTAATTTTTGCTCCAAAAGACGCATTAAAGCTGATGGTTCAGCTAGGTCTTATTTTTTGGGAAACATGGTTAAAAGATGTGCTCTTCTCAAGGAAGGATAACTGAAGTCCTATTTTACAAAACATTGCAAGATGCTGATTGAATCTTAACTTCAAATCATTTTATTATGTCACATCTACTATGCTAAGAGATCACCCAGAAAAAGGGGTGAGTTAGGAAAAGTTTCAGGAAAGTTGCCAAACTGCTAAATGGAATCTTTGAGAAACATTGTGCTAAGATTTAGATAAGGTTTTGTCACTTCAAGTTTTCTAAGCGCTTTTTATATATTCATGTGTGTTATAACTATCAGCAGCATTATATATCATGTAGCCTTTTTCTTCTTCTCTTTGGAGTAGTTTGTCACTTTGACTTCAATAAAACACAATCTAGAAAAAAGCTGAGTTTAGGCAATTCATTGATTCACCTAAGTTTCATTAAGTACTTAACATAAGCCAAGGACTTTGCCAGACAATAGGAAATCAGTTTCATAAGATATAGTCTTGTATTTCATAAAACTCACAGCCTAGAATCAAATACTGTAAACTCTGCATTAGTACAAAGAAGGTACAGATAAATTCAGGGAACTATGGTGACACAGAATGACACTAACATAACCTGGGTTCAGGAAGGAATTTATGCAAAAGGCGATGCTTAAGATAATCATAAAAAATGATCAAAATGAAGCATCTCTATAGATTACATAACTGACATACCTAATTTATAAATATTACTTGTAATTTGCATCACACTGATAACAAATACAGAGGGTACCAAAAAAAAGGTACACATATTTTAAGAAAGGAAAAAAAATCTATTGAAATTGTAATATTCATTATATACCAGTAACAAGAGATGAATACAAGTCACGTTTGACTTCTGTAATTTCAAGAGGTGCTCAAAGTGGTTACCATCCGCATCCAGACACTTTTGACTACTGTGAAGTACTGCTTAAGCAACGTTGACCAGTGTCCACTTGTATACATTTTTTCAGCTCCCCCAGTATTATACATGTGAAATTTCCAAATTTTAACTTGTATTTGTTATCTTTTTCTTTTTCCATAAATTAAACTGTTAATTTATGTACATATGTGTGTGTGTGTGTATATATATATGTGTGTGTGTGTGTATATATAAATATATAAAAATTTTATTATATATTATATATATTATATATAAATATTTAAAAGGTTTTTTTTTCCCCCCAAAAAATAAATTGTCTACTCCTAATGGTGATGCAGGCTATATTCCACATTGAAGTATAAATGTAGAACATTATATCATTATATTACCTTTAATTAAGCTACACTATAATTGATAAAATAAAATTTTAATTTACCATAGCTCCTAATCCTTGGATTATTTGTCACCTAGAAACAATAAAGCAATTTAAGAATTAAGTTATGTGCCAGAAATGTAATGCACATTTAATATTTCATTTATACTGGAATATATAATTCTGATTAAGATCAACGTGTGCTGGCTATGGTGAAATGACTAGATTTACATATCTTGTCTCATATAAACAACTAAATTACTGCACACAATTGTCAAAAACAGACATTTTAGAGCTCTGGTAATCAACCAGAGACAAACAACAAATTCTAATGAGTTTATTCATGAAAAACTCTTGAAATCCCATGAAGAACAGTGGTAACTTGCCTTAGACTAGCTCTGCAAGAAATTCTACAGGAATTGTCTAGGCTGAGGTGAAAGACTAGTTGGAAACCTGAATCCACATGAAGAAATTAAGACTACCCATAAAGGTAAGTACATAGACAAATACAAAAGAAAGTATAAATGCATGTTTGCTTGTAATTCATTGTAATTCATTTCTTATCTGATTTAAAAGTCAGCTATATAAAGCAGCAATTATAAAAATATCTTGATGAGATTATAATTCATAAAGATGTAACTAGTACGACAAAGGTAGCAAAAAGGGGGGTAATGGAACTATACTGGAACAATTTTGTTTTACACTATTGAAATTAAGTGGCTATTATCAAACTATATTTCTTTAAATTAACATATTAATTACAGTGCCCGGGACAAACATTAAAAATAGCAAAATAATTAGGTAAACAACAACAACAAAAATGATAATATACTACAAAATATCTATTTACTACACACATCAAAAATTCTATAATGGAAGAATAGTGGTACAAAAATGATTGAAGACATATAGAAAATAAATGGTAAAAATGACAGATGAATTCTACATTATCAGCAGTTACATTAAAATAAATGAAAAAAATACTCCAATAAAAATGCAGAGACGATCAGAATGGGTTTTTGAAAAGTGTTCCAACTATGTGCTGCACAAGAGATGTGATTTAGATTCAAAGCAACAAAATGGTTGAAAATAAAAGGAAAAGAAAATGTATTCCAGGCCAACAGAACCCTATGAAGAGATGAAGTAGTGATATTAATATCAGACAACATAAATTTTTACACAATTATCTTATAGGAGTACAAAAAAGGTATTTATAAGGGCAAAATATCACTCCATCAGCAAGATATATACATAAACATATATACCCTTAACAACAGAGCTTCAATATATTTTAAGCAAAACCTGACAGAATTGAAAACTAGATGACTTAACAATAATATTTAGAGGTTTTAACATTTCACTTACAGTGAGAAAAATATACAGATGAAAGATCCACAAGGAAAGAGAAGATTTAAAACCACTATATAAAATCCAATTAGACCCATGAGCATCTATAGAATAATAAATTCAAAAACAGCACAATATACACTCTACTCACATATACTTGGAACATTATTCAAATATATGACATGTAAGCCATAAAACAAAGCTCAACAAATTTTAAAAGATTAAAATAATATACTGTATATTTTCTGACAATGGAATAAAATTAGAAAGCACTAAAGGAAAAAAATTTGTGACATTTTCAAATATGAGGAAATTAATAAACTCCTAAATAACTACTGAGTCAAGGTACAAAGCGCAAGAATTAAATCACAAAATTAGAAAATTTGAGATAAAGGAAAGGGACATAAGCCGTACTAAAATGCACTAGATGTAGCTAAAACAGCTCGTAAAGGAAAATTTAGAGCTATATATGCCTTTATTAAAAAAATAAAATAAAAAAATATTTTTATCTTTAACCTAGAAAAAATCTAGAAGAAACTAGAAAACAAAAAGAGCTAATTAAATTGAAAGCAAGTATAAGAAATGAAAACATAAAATTAGTGTAAAAATAAATGAATTAAAGAGCAAGAAAAAAGAAAATCAACAAAACCAAAAGTTGGTTATTTGAAAAGATCAACAAAATAATAATAATTAGCTAGACTGCACAGGAAAATAAACAAAACAAAACAAAACAAAACAACAACAACAAAAAAACCCCACTAAATTTAGGAATAAAAAAGGAGACACCACTACCAACAGTATAGGATTAGCAATGAATATATAAAGAATACTATGTATAATCATATGCCCAAAACTGTATAATGCATGTCAAAAAGGACAAATTCCTAGAAAGATATACACAAAATTAACTGGAAAAGAAATAGAAAATCTGAATTGACAGATGCAAAATAAATAGATTGAATTGGTAATTTTAAAACTTCCTACAAAGTAGCCTAGATTCAAATGTCTTCACTGGAGGATTTAGTACCATCCTTCACAAACTCTTTCAAATTAAAAAATAAAATGAAATGAAATAAAATAAAATAAAATGGGAACTTCCTAACTCATTCTATGAGGCCAGTATTATGCTAATATCAGAAGAAGACAAAGATATCACAAGAAAAGTAAGCCACAGACCAATATCTGCTATGAATATAGATGCAAAAATAGTCAACAAAATGCTAGAAAGCTGAGCAACCTACATAAAGAATATTGTCTGTCAACTAAGAACAATTTATTCCACCAATACAAAGTTAGTTTAACATTTAAAATCTCGGTCAAGGTAATACACCTTTTTAATAAAATAGAGGGCAAAAAAATTATCATCTCAACAGATGCAGAAAAAAGCAGTTGACAAAATTCAACACACTGTCATGTTAAAAACACTCCATAAACTAGAAATAGAAGGAAATTTTCTCAATGATAAAGAGAATCTACCAAAATTTTGTACCTTTTTATCTTTAATTATGAAAGGTTAATTGTTTTCCCACCAATATCAGGGAAAAGGCAAAAATGTCTACTATCATCATTTTTATTACACCTGTTCCAGGAGGTTCTAGCCAGGGAAATCAGGCAGAAATACAGGAATTATTATACACCTGAAATCTATGTAATTTTACTAACAATTGTCACCCAAATTTAAAAAGAGAAGAAAGAAATACAGGAATTCAGAGGAAAGATAAAGTAAAACTACTATTCTTTGTAAATGACCTGTTATTGCATATAGAAAATCCTAATGAATACACACACACACCCACACACACAATTATTAGAACTAATTAATAAGGTCATCATTTTTTGCAGGACAGATGCTCAAAAATATACAAATTTCATTATTTATACACTAAAATCAAAAATTCAAAAGTGAAATTAGGAAAAACAATTATAATAATAACACATTTACAGAAACTGACACTCTGATTCTAAAATTAGTATCAGAAGGCAAAAGACCCATAATCTTTAAAAAGAATAAAGTTGCAGTACTCATACTTCCCAATTTCAAATTATATTGCAAAGCTATACTAATCAAAACTATGTGCTGTCTGTAAATCAATGGTATAGAATTGAATGTCCAGAAATAAATCCTTATAGTTATGGTCAATTGATTTTTAACAATTTTGTTAATTTAGTGTGATAAAATATTCCTTTCAACAAATGCTGCTGCAATACTGGATATCCACATGAAAACAATTAACTTGGAATCCTACTTCATGCAATAAACAGAAATTAACTCAATTAAAAGCTTTTACACTTCAAAGACACTCTCAAGAAAGTGAAAGACAACACACATAATAACTTTTATAAACTTTTATAAATCATATATATGGTAAAGAACTATAGACATAAAATATAAAGAACCCTTACAACTCTGTAATAAAAAGACAATCCAATTAGAAATGGAAAAACTATTTCAAAAGGCAGTTCTCAAAAAAAGATATACAAGTGTCCAATAAGTACATGCAAAAATGCTCAACATTATTAACCATCAGGAAAATGCAAATGAAAACATCAAGGAGACACCACTTTTAACAAAATAGAATTGCTAAAATCAAAGGGACAATAACAAATGCTAGAGAGAATGCAGAGAATTTAGAACCTCCTAAATTGTTGGTGAAATTGTATAATGGTGCATCCACTTTGAAAACAGTTTGACAGTTCCTCAAAATTTTAAACATGGAGTTTCCATATGACCCAGCAATTTCACTCATAGGTTTATAATGGAAAAAAATGAAAGCATATGTCCACTTGAAGAATTGTATGTGAATTTCCATAGCAGCATTATTCATAATAACCAAAGTTAGAAACAATCCAAATGTCCATCATCTGATGAATAAACTGTGGAATGACCATACAATGGAATATTATTCAATAATAAAATGAAGTACATGCTACAACATGGATAAGTCTTGAAAACATTTCACTAAATGGAAGAAGTCAGTCACATGAATCCATATGTTACATGATTCCATTTATATTGAATACTCAGAATAGGCAATCTATAAAAATAGGAAGTAGATGAGTAGTTTCGAGGTGTGTCTGTGTGAAAAAAGAGAAGAGAGACTTGCTAACGGGTACAGAGTTTTTTTGGAGGGTGACAAATGTGTCCCAAATTTTGGTAGTGGTCATAGTAGTGCAACTCTGTTGATATATTAAAAATGCAAATTTTAAAATATGCAAATTATATCTAAATAAAGCTGTTATTAACCTCCCCATTGCTCCCACACACTGAGACATCACTGCAGAAAAACTGGAAATGCTATATTTAGAAACACAGACAACAGCAGGTTTGGGGAGTTTGTGGAGAAATTAGAATCTTCAAATATTAGTGGTGAGAATGTAAAAGTTTCAGCCGCTTTGAAAGCTCTTTGGCAGTTCCTTCAAGGAGTATGTGTAAACTTAACATATAGCCTGCAATTCTGCTCCTTAACTTATATCCAGGAACAATGAATAGATTAGAAAGACTTGTATGTGAATGTTCACAGCATAATTCATAATAGCAAAACAAAAATTTAAACATCAGGAAATAATTAATTCAATTGGCTCTCAACTGTGAATGGACAAAATGTTGCATATGTATATAAAGGCATACTAATCCACAATAAAAAGTAAACTATAGATATGTGATCTAACATGAATAAACCTCAGAAACGTTATGCTGAATGAAAGAAACTAGGAAAAACAGACGTTACATTTATATGGAATTTCCTGGAAAGGCAAACCTATAGAGATAGAGGGAAATCAGCAGTTTTCTGGAGCTGAGAGTGGGAATGGAGACTGACTGAAAATAGGCAGAGAACATTTTGAGGCGACAGAAATGTTCTAAAATTACATGATGATTTTGGTTACATAGCTTTACGAATTTACTAAAGATACTGAATTATATGCTTATGGTATGTAAATTATACTTCAATAAAGCTTTAAAAAAGCAAAATTTTCATATTATTTTTATCTCTTTAAAATTAGGCAGCTAGTGCACAGTATCTTCCAATCTCCCATAATTTCTTTGCCTATTTTATAAATTGCTGCTTCTAGCTCCATATCAGGTACACAGAGAAGGCTACTAATGTATGAGATTTTCATTATAACATATGAAACAACGGAAAATCACAAAGACTAGCCTCTATTTCTCATAGAATCATAATTAAGAATCTGACCTATAGTAGCATAAAAAAAGAGTTAACTGGTGCTTTTGTATAATGTACTCTACTCAAGATTACTATTCATATGAATAAATGCTATACCTTGTAAACTGTGTTTCCCTAAACTTATGTACAGCCCTGAGTTTGTCAAATTATATGTACATCGTGAATGAAGAAAGTTTGTGCCTTGAATTTCATTACTCATGTCAACTTCAAAATACGGTTGAAGTCAGTGGGAGGAAATATTCCGCTGTTCAAACATTTCCACTGAGCAGAAAGAAATGAGTCGGAAATCAATCCTGGTCTATTTATCAAGTGTGTTTCCTATTCTTTCCCTTAAAAGGAGGAAAGACTAACTAAACAGAACTTTGATGAGAGCATAACACGTATTGGGACTTGTTTTCATCGCTTGGCATCCTTGTGTCAATACAATTAACCCAACCCCAATACTTATCAATCATTTAAATCTGCTGTCCAAAAAGAATCATCTATTTTCCTGTTTGTAAATTATACTACCTATTCCCTATGTTTAGGTTGAATTTGGGTGAGTAGGAGATCTTAACATATTATCTGTCAATTATCAATTTATCGCCTCACTGCTCCAAATTCATATATGAATTAGTTTAAGCATAGCTCTCCTCCATAGTGTGCACAATATTAATTTTTTCAGTAGGGGGCACTACAGGGACGTTACAGAACAAGGCTCTCCTTGGGTTTCCAGCTGTTGCTTGTAGTGGTGTGGGGGCAAGAACACCAAGTGGAGATCTACCTCAGCCATATGGCCAAAGAACATGGTCTCTTGGTGACAATGTGCCCCAATGTGGCCTAGCAATCACCTTCATCTGTCCTCTTGACACAGAAATCAGTGTCCAAAGGTCTCTACCCACTGGCACTCTGATGTTTTTGCTTGTCTGTCCCGACCTGCAGGATCGACAATGGAAGACCTGGGGGAGAAATAGGGGCTCGGGGGAACAGGGGTACTCGAGAAATGGAGACAAGACAGGAGTCTGATCAAGTCTCTCTTTATTGAAGGTAACAGCTTGTATATATAGATTTAAGCACATCAAAGAAACGCCTGGTCTCCCAATATGGGGACCGACCAATCAGAGGGTGCTTCGTCATTTCGGGGAAATGGCGGGCTGGCTGAGAAATCGAAACTTAAACTTAAACAATAGAATCGAAATTTAAGCTTGGCCCAGGGGTAACCAGGTGCAAACATGTCCGGGCATGTCTGGGCGGGTCCGGGCAGGCCAGCCCCAGACACTTGTCCCTGAACTGCTTCTCTGCAGTCCAGAGAGTTCCCTCCAAGCACCACCCCTTCTTGCAATCTGCAGCAGCACATGCTGACGAATGGCACCACTCTTGCTTTCTGGAGGGTTGCTTTGCTTGCCCAGAGACTTCAGCCCAATCCTGGCCTAGGCAAATCAGTGACTATTTCTGATATCAGTGGATGGAACTAGATTTTCTCCAATACAATCTCGATTCCAGCCTTTTATTGGATCCCAATAAAAGATATGAATCCCCTTTCAAGTTTTTCTTTCCATAATATTCGCCCTCAGCTCTAAGTTACCAAACAGAATTTCCTCATATTAAGTGTCCCTTGTTTAACTCACTGAGTGATATCCGTCTTGATTCAGCCCACACTGATACATTATGTAACACAGTTTAACTAGTATAATTGGTTGTATACCTTGGGATCTTTTTTCTTTTTACCGCTGAAATTAGCACCATTTTTTACTCGTCTAATGCTCAGATATGAAAATATTTAAATGATTGTTTAAATAAAAGTGGGAAGAAACTCTGAGAGGATGTAGAAGACAATGATAAATGGTTATTTCATTGTAATATGGAGTGTGCAGGGATGGAGAAACACTTTTTACTGTTAACCATTTTTAGGTATGCAATTCTACAGCCTTAAATAAACCTACACTGTTGGGTAACAATCACTACTCTGCATTTCCAGCAATTTTCATCATCTCAAGCAGAAAGTCTATATTCAGTAAGCAGTATAATTTCCCTTTTACCCCCTCTGAGCCTCTGCTTACCTCTTTTCTACTTTCTGTCTCTACGATTGTGCCTATTCTAGATATCCAATATAGATAAAACCACAAAACATTTGTGCTTTTCCATCTGGCTTATTAATCTTAGCATGTTATCAAGGTTCATCCATGTTGAAATATTCCTTTTCTGGCTGAACTGTATTCCATTATAACTGTATACCACGTTTATACTCTATGTTTTATTTTGTTGTTTGAGATTTTGGTGTCATACCTAAGAAGGTTTTACCTAACCCAAGGTCATAAACATGTGGTCCTATGATTTCTTCTAATAGTTTTATTCTTTTAGTTTTTACCTTTAGGATTCATTTTTATTTAATTCCATTTATTCTGTAAGGTAGGGGTCAATATCCAGTATTTCATATGAATATCCAGTTATTACAGTATCATTTGTTAAGAAGACAAATTGAATTGTCTTGGCAAACATTGTCAAAAAGCAAATGTACAGGGAAGGACAAAACCATCACAGGGCTAGGAGTGAAATACACAAGGAATTCTACAGGCAAAGGCAGTAGCAGCCACTTTGGGATATTTCTGGGACTAGAAAAATATAGATGGCATAACAATTAAATGAGACTGTTAAGGAGAAAAGACAAAAAAATTAATAACATTTAGGCAATTTTTTATAGATATAGTTTATACTGTTCAAATAAAAAAGATGAAACCGGTATTAATAGACAGGTTCATCCTCAATTCAGAATTAGATTGCTAGAAAAACAGTGCTAAAAATGAATACTAGTATCAAATATACTGAAATATTCCGAGTATATTAACGGAGGATGGAATAAGATGCAAGTAATGCCTATTTACAGGGGTACTTTTAAAAAGTTGTCTCAGATGCTATCAACCCATGTAAGAATCTATAATTCAAGGCACAAACTAGGGAATATAAAAATGTATTTCAATATTATCCTTTTAGAACATCTATGCCCAGAGGATATTGTCACTTAGTGTTGGACACTAGGGTACATGCTTCCACCACATCAAAGGGGAGTTCCTTATATTTAGTTTAAAAAACTATGGAATTTCCTGGCATCATAACATGACTTGTTTTTAGAAAAATAATTTAGTTCTGAAAACTTCTTCATAGGCTGGAGGTTAGTTTCCATCTTTTCCCAATATCATTTTTATACATATTTGATGCTCTAGAACAGGGCCAACTGCGGCCCACGATCCATTTTTTATTGGCCCTCAGCAAATTCCAAAAATATATTTAGTTTACTTAAATAAACCAGGTGAGGCAATACGTACTTTACCTCGAATGAGTGGCCCTGCTGTTTGTGTATTTTACTGCAGATGGCCCTAGGTGAAAAACATTGAAAAAAAGTTTGGACAACCCTGGTCTAGAATATTAGGGAACAAGAGAAGCCTAAGTGAGAGATCAGTTGAAAGTGATTCACTGGGCTAGGTTAAAGATACAACCATTCTATAAATATATACATAAGGACATAAATAAATACGCAAACAAATACATGTTTTCTAAATAACATGATATCATTGGACCCGAGCAGATAAAGAAATTGAAGAAAAATTACAAACATTAAATTTTTGAATTCCAATTTTCAAGGGGGAAGGAAATATTTTATATTTCAATTATTTCGGTAATTTTAATAATGGGGAAATTCCTATTCCTCAAGTTTAAGAATTATGTTATTACTTGCATCATATTATTTAGAGTATTATTATGCAATTATTTGAGTTATATAATCACTACTGGTGAATTGTTGAATAACACGGTTGCTTTTATGTGAGATGAGAAACAGAGTGCAGGGTAAAATTGTAATGTATGATTCACTTTAGCTTTCTGGAGACAACAGTGCAGGGGTTCTGACAGATAAATAACAACTTGTGGAAGATATAAGGGAGATCCCACCGAGGCAGGATTCTTGGTGAGTTGTTATTTACTATCCTTGAGTGAGCACAGTTCCAGCTCCAGGTTGATCTTAGGTTTGGTTATTAAGCCCAGCATACTGAAAATATAATAGCTGGGGGAGAGCTCAAAGAGAATTCTCAGTCACTTTACCATTCATTTCCTTAGCAGGGATTAACTTCCTTGTTCACAACTCTGGAGGGAGTATTGAGTTAAATTGCATTTGAGACATAGGTGGGGCCGGTCAAGATGACAGAATAGGTAAATGCTGTGTTTACCTCCTCTCATGACCACATCAAAATTACAATTAAACTACAAAGCAACCATCCTTGAGAATCAGCCTGAGATCTTGCTGAACTGAAACCATATAATTAAAGACATACAGATGAAGCCAACTGGAGACTGGTAGGAAGGGCAGACAGACGGAATGAGCTGGTTCCACACCTATGAGTGACCATTAAAAATCAGGAGGGAAATGTCAGCTGCAGAGGTCCCTCCTGAACAAGCAAGGGGTCCCAGCCCCACACCAGGCTCCCCAGCCCAGGGTTTCAGTGCTAGGGACAGAAATCCCCATAATTTCTGGCTGTGAAAAACAGAGGAGATTGTGGCTGGGTGAGATGGAGGGCAGCTGTAGTCCAAGGTATTCCATGTAAAGGGACCATGCATGGACTTACTCACTGATGGAATCACTGGTTCTGAGTTCTAGCATTGGGGCAGCAGCTGGAGAGGCAGGAACATATCAGGGAAAACTGATTTGTCTGGATTCAGGACAAGGGCTGGAGGAAGAGCTTTCTCCCCTGACTGAAGAGCTAGCAGAAGCCATTGTTTCTTTGTTGAGCCCTCCCCCTTCCCAGCATGCAGATGCAGACATCCACCATATCTGAGTCTCCATCAAGCTGGCTAACACTCATCTTTAGTCACACCCTGGTGATTCAAGAGCCCACCCAACTCAACTTTCAGGGACACCCAAGCTGCTTTCAGTGAGTTTTTTGTACAAACCGCCTGCCTGGCTCATGCCACAGACTTTCCTAGGGTCTCGTAAAGGTTCACAAAACCCAGACGAGCAGCATCTGGTTTCAGCATGTCCTGTACTTCCTGCTGAGCAGTTCTGAGCCCTGCACTAGCAACAGCCAGCCTTGATTTTAAGTGTGGCCTCTCAAAGCACTCCAAGCAGGGCACATTTGGTGGCCATCTGTAGATGACTTTGTGGCTCCTGTTGGGTAGCCACAGGTGGGGCATGGGCTGTGGTTAAATTAAATCTGCAGTGGGTCCCCTCCCAGGTGGTGCTCGTGCTGGCGCACCCAGTGGCCAGCTTTGAAATGAGCTGGAGCATCACCCAGTCACCTGCAAGGACAACACACACAATGAGACAATTGTACAGGCACCAGAGCCCTGCTGAGGCAGATACTGCTCTGTAGGGTCAGCCCCTGCACAACAGCTCCTACAGTGTAATAAGAGCAAGTCCTTACAACCAATGAGCCTGAGGGTTAATCCCTCCTATTGATGTGCAAACAGCAACTGAGGCTCAACTACAAGAGGAAAGTACATACAACCCACACAGAGGACACACTTGGAGTGTGTGGCTCAGGAAGACTGTGCCACTCAGCCCCACAGCACACCTATTTCATAAGGCCATTCTACTAATACTGGGAGAAGTAGCAGCCCTACCTAATACATAAAAACAAACACAGGGAGGCAGATAAAATTGGGAGACAAAGAAAACTACCCCCCTCACAAAAAAAAAAAAAAAAAAAAAAAGCTCCAGAAATAGAACTAAACAAATTGGAGGCAAGGAATCTACCAGATGCAGAGTTCCACACAATGGTTATAAGGATGCTACTGATCTCAGGGTGTACTTCAACAAAGAGATAGGGAAACATGAAAAGACCAAAAACATCAGAAAGAACCAGTCAAAAATAAAGAAGACAATAACCAAAATGAAGAAATCATTAGGGAATCAACAGTAGATTAGATGAAGCAGAGGATCAACTCAGCAATTTAGAACATAAGGTAGCAGAAAACACCAAATGAGAACAAAGAAAAAAAAATCCCCCCAAATGAGAAGAGTTTAAGGGGTTTCTGGGACAACATCAAGCATTATAGCATAGCAGAAGGAGAAGAGAGAGAGCAAGGGATTTGAAATCTATTTGAAAAAATAACAGAAAACTCCTTTAATCCGGGGAAGGAAATAGATGTACAAGACCAGAGACCAGGAAGTGCAGAGAATCCCAAACAAGATGAATCCAAAGAGGCAAACACGGAGACATATTATAATTAAAATGCAAAGGGTTAAAGACAAAGAGAGAATCGTAAAAGCAGAAAGAGAAAAGCAGATAGTTGCCTACAAGGGAGCTCACATAAAACTATCAGCTGATTTCTCAACGAAACTTTGCAGTCCAGAAGGATTAACACAAAATATTCAAAGTGATGAAACACAAGGGCCTACAACCAAGATTACTCTACAGCAAAGCTATCATTTAGAATCGAAGGACAGATAAAGAGCTTCCCAGACAAGGAAAAGGTAAAGGAGTTCGTCACTATCAAACAAGTATTACAAGGATAGGGTGGCTGAATGGATAAGAAATCAAGACCCTTACATATGTTGTCTACAAGAGACTCACTTCAAATCAAGACATACACAGACTGAAAGTGAAGGGATGGGAAAAAAAAACAATCATGCAAATAGAAATGAAAAAGAAAATAGCTGAGTTAGCAATATTTATACCAGTCAAAATACACTTTAAAACAAAGAAATATAACAAGAGACAATGAAAGACCTAGTACTGGTAATCCCATTTCTGGGTATTTATCCAAAGAAACTTGGAATGCTCCATCAAGAGGATATGCTCAATCATATGTTTATTGAAGCATTATTTGCAATAGCCAATATATGAAGGCAACCTGGTGTCCCTGAATGGATGAATGGATAAAAATGAGATAGTGCATATATACAATAGAATACTACTCAGCTGTAAAAAGAATGAAACTTTGCCATCTGTGATGACATGGATGGACCTAAAGGGTATTATACTGAGTGGAGTAAGACACCTAAAGACAAATTTCATATGGTTTCACTTATAAGTGGAATCTAAAGAACAAAATAAAGAAAGGAAATGGACACAAACTCATAGATACAGAGAACATTCTGATGAATGCCAGGTGGGAGGGAGATTGGGGGTATGTGTAAAAGAGGAAGGGATTAAGAAGTAGAAATTGGTTGTTATACAGTAGTCATGGAAATCTAGGATACAGAATAAGGAATATAGTCAATAATATTGTAATAACTATATGTATGTCATCAGATGGGTACTAGATCTATCATGGTGATAGATGGGAGGAGGGTTGGGTGCAAGGTAAAAAAGAGTGAAAAAATACAAATCAGTAGTAACAAAGTAGTCATGGGGATGTAAAGTAAAGCATAGGGAATATAATCAATTACATGGTAATAACTATATATAATGCCAGGTATGTACTGTTGAGTAATTATGAGATACAGCTGAAACTAAGATAATACAGAGGATGCCAAAAAAATGTATACACATTTTAAGAACGAAAAAAACTGCATTAAAATTATGCTAATGGTAACCACTTTGAGCACCTCCTGTAATTGCAGAAGTCAAATATGACTTGTATTCATCTTTTGTTATCGGTATATATTGAGTATTACAATTTTAATACAGTTTTTCTCTTTCTTAAAATGTTTATACATTTTTTGGCACCCTCTGTATTGTATGTTAGCTATATTTTAATACAAATCTTTTAAAAAATTCCACATAAAACAGTGTTTGATTAAAAATGTTTACTTCTTTTAATTTGTATAAAACACATGAAGTGAGTCATAATACACATAAACGATGATATCAATGAGGGTCTGAATCCATTGAGCCATGCATCTGGTTATCACGTTGAAATTGGGCAGTGGTGGTCTAGCTCTGATTTTTTTTCTTAGACACTACTCCCAAAGCAGAATGTGTATCCCTTCCAATTTTGTTTCTTTGTGCATTAAGATCTCCTAGGAAAGCCCGCCTCCTCCTACAGTAAAGGATAACCATCTCAAAATGTTTGTCTATAACTAAGTAAATTCAAATCAAAGACAAGAGAAAGGAGGCTTACTTGAATTTTCCAAGCAAAAATTACCAAACAGACACACACGCGCGCGCACACACACACACACACACACACACACACACACACACACTTTGAGTCCTTTAGTGAATTCTCATTAGGTCATATGGGAGAAATGGTAAATTCTTGGCACCATCAAACCATCAGGAGTTGGGTACATTTTTTTAAATGTACTAAAATGTGCTCTACTAAATTTAATATAGTCCATATGGAAATACTAAAATAAAAATGCAGTTACCTAAGAATAACAATTTTTGGGCCACACATGTATTCTCCAGAAAATTGAAATCCCAGGTTTGTTTTAATTTTCAAATAATAACATATGTTATAAGGAAATGTATGCCATATTCTTATAGCTGTGCTTCCCTGAAAATAAGACCTACATGGAGCATCAGCTCTAATGAGTCTTTTGGAGGAAAAAATACAAGTATATTATGTTATGTTATATTATATTATATTATATTATATTATATTATATTATATTATACTATACTATATTATACTATATTATATAACAGACCCAATCTTATATTATATTAAAAAAGACCGGGTCTTATATTAATTTTTGCTCCAAAAGACGCATTAGAGTTGATGGTCTGGCTAGGCCTTATTTTCGGGGAAACACGGTAATGAAAATGTATAACATGCACCAAATTTGAGGACTAACAGTGATATACTCAGAAGCTCCACATACATTCATTACTCCATTTTACCACATTTTCACATAAAATTACAATTCCTTTCTAAAAAAATTCTGCATTTAGCTTGCTTCTCCAGTAATGCATTATTATTACCTAGTAGTTTCCATGGGCTATAATTTGAGCACATAAATATCTCCTTTAAACTTGAGCAATTTTAAAAACTGCTTGCCAAATTAAGGCAAAATTTATTTTAGAACAAAATATATTTCATATAATCAAGGAAGAATTATTTGTATGTGTCTCATTTTAAACAAGGGAAAAGATATCTCCAAATTAATCAAAGATTTAGGTACTAATTTTAGTAGCACAAAGCTATGCTTTATTTCCTAATTGTTACTGCTACTGTGATTCTATATTAATTTGCATTAGTTTCTAAAGATTTCTAAATTTAATGTGTACATAAGTTATTCGTGTTTATCATCTGAAAATCAAAAAATAATAATAAAAACACAAACTCTTCTCAATCTCACCACCTATAATTGTTACTACACAGTTCATATTTTATATTGAGATTTTTTTTTAAGAGCCTTGAGATTTAGGCAAGCCCACATTTGACTGTTCATGTCTGTGGGTTTTTCTGAAGTATTGTTATATATTTCACATGGGCAGCTTTACCTGAGTCCTGTTTCCATATACCACATAGTATTTTTTGTCTGAAATTTAATTTCTGTTCTACAATCAATCAACCCAGATTTGAAAGTCAGGCCTTTCCACACAAAGTCATTCACTGAAAAAATGTGAAGTTCAGTAGACTCTCTCAAAGAATGTGTGCATGTAACAGAGGGATGGGTTTTAGAACAGGTACCAGTAGCTGAAGTCATTTTCTATCTTAGCAATGCAAATTGATTTACTTCCAGTATTATGCACTTATTTTTATTAAAGTCTTTTGAGAGATAAGGAACAGTACCAGAAGGCATGTAATAATTGCTATTTAAGAGTTTCAATATTTATTTATGTTTGTGTCTCACCTGGGATGCTCTCAGGGGACCCTTCCTAGAAATTCTCCCCTCTCCTCTAGCTTAAGTTACTGTTCCAGGCACATTTGTTTCCAAATGTTTGTCTGACTTCATATAATTCCTCTTCTATCCAATGAGAAGAATTTCATTGTGAAGAGGTTGGCTTTTTCTCTTTTACCACCTATGTTTTTGCCAATTACAAATCCTCAGGTTTTCCTCTTCTGCTAGCATTAGTTACATCTAGTCATCTTTCTCAATTTTCTTGACTACTAGAAATTTTTGTATCAGCTGTTACATTAAAACTTTGAACACTCATTATTGGGGTACATAATTTTAATGTATCTTCTTATTTGAAATCTAGTTGTTTTTCAACTTAACCATGTATTTGACCCCTTTCCCACAACTATATATCTATAGAAGCATACAGGCTTACCAGGAGCCAGAAGTGAAAACAATTATGAATGTGAAGTTTTCTTGAGATCAAGTGAATTTTATTTTTGACATCACTAAGAGTTTTATAAATAGAAAAAAACATTCACCCGAATGTGTGCTTAATATTGATATCTACCTATACCTAAAAGGTAGACAATTTTTAGACATATCTAATATCACAAAACAGCATATGAACACTTCTCAGGTCACCATATCTAAACTTGGTCTTGAGTATCGTCTTTGATTTCCATAGGATTGTGTGCAGATGTTCCTTTCATGCTTGCTGTCTTTATACACAAATAAAGGTGGTCATACAGAATGAACACATCTTTCATAATTCTTTCATATCGAGTGGCATGTATTAATTACACATAAGTCATTTTCATGGATGACGTTCAAAAACAAACACAACAAAATATTTTATTTTGATTTAATTTTTTCTGCTTTACTCTGTTTGCCAATGATACCACTACATGGAGCAGCAAGTAAGAAGACAAGAACTGTTGTGCAAGGCCATTTTCTGTGACAAATCGTGTAGTTTGAAGTATGACAATGTTCAGACCCAGTGGCTAATGTCCCTCAGCTTAGATAATTGTTCCTGTGCACAGGTTGATGAAAGGGCGATCTGCGTTTTTAGAAGGTCTGATTCAGTGGCACTTGAAAAATTTGAAACTCATTGAGTATAATTTTACTTGAATTCACCCTTTCTTTGTTCAGACAGTTTCAATAATGCATTTTACTTCATAATTCAGTCAGGAATACCAATAGTATGAATTCACTGTCATTATCTTGTTCCAGGAAATGACATTGAACTTTGGCTCTTCGTCTTCTCGAAAGAATAATTCAATCAAGAGAAAGAGTTTTGTGAGAATAAAACAGCAAGAAGTTTATTAATAAAAGAAAGTACACTCCGAGACATGGAGTGGGCTGACCCAAGAGAGGGGAGCATTCCCACCTGACATTATGGGAAGGCTTTTATTTCGGTGGGTAGAAATGCCTCTCCGTCTCCCTACCTTTCTCCCCTTGAGGTGCCTAGTCCTCTAGCATTTAGCAATGTATTTCCTTAATTTAGGGGTATGTGTAAACATATTACTTTGATTTAGCGGCATGCATAAATACATCCCTTTGGGGTATGTGCAAACCTGGAATCCTGTTGGGCTAGTAAGGTATTGATGACCCTAAGAAACAGGATGTGATCTCCCCTTCTCTGACTTAACAACATATTTCTTTGATTAAGAGGTATGTGTAACTCTGGAGTCCTACTAAGCAGATGCCAGGGGTCTTGACCCAAGTAAGAGCTGTAGCAAGGGGTTTTCTAACCAGGGCTAAATCTCTCCTACTCATTTCTATCTATTTACCTACCCTATCAGTCTTTTTTTTTCCCATGGTTGCCACTTGGGTGAAAACAAATCATCTTCAAACTGTTCAAATTGAATGAAATGCTGTGCAAATATATTATACACACACACACACACACACACTCACTCACACACACGGTGCCAAAAATGTATACACATTTTAAGAAAGGAAAAAACTGTACTGAAATTGTAATACAATAAATGGTGCTAGCATTCCTTTGATTAATGCCATCTTTTGAACGAACATCATACTACACGTTGCTACCATAATTCAATTCAACTTTGAAAACAAATAGATAGATAACATCTATCATCTATCTATCTATCTATCTATCTATCTATCTATCTATCTATCTATCTACCTACCTACCAAGAAATGTGTGCATATTTTAAGAAAGGAAAACTGTATTAAAATTGTAACACTCAATATATACCTATAACAAAAGATGAATACAAGTCATGTTGGACTTCTTCAATTACAAGAGGTGCTCAAAGTGATTACCATCAGTGTCCAGAGACTTCTGATTATGGTGAAGTACTGCATGAGTAACGTTGACCAAAGTCTTCATGTATGTATGTATGTATGTATGTATGTATGTATTCACCCAAATTTGTGCATAATATTGTTACCTACCTATACCTCAAAGGTATACAACTGTTTTAAAATATATTTAATTAATCATAAAACAGCATATGAAAACGTCTCAGACCACCACATCTAAAACTGGTCTTTAGTATCACCTTTGACTTCTACAGGACTGTATGCAGATCTGTTTTTTTGTGTGTTTTTTTTTTCATGCTCAGTTCCTTAGTTCAAACTGATATTATTGTCAAAAAAAGAAGATGAAAACACCTACTGAAACTAGAATGGCTGAGATGAACAGAGCAGGCTCATTGTGTCAAATGGGTATTTTGAAATTTATTTTTAATCAAATTGCAATGTTTAACATAAGCTTGTTTAATATTTTAAAGTATATAAATGGAAAGACATTTTATAATTACTAATAATAGGTTTTATTGGGCAGAATAGGTTAGATTATACTGTAATAACAAAATTATCCTGACATTTGTGTGGTTCAATATAACAAAGATTTATTTCTCATTCACATATGTGTTTCTCACAGACAAGGTTTGCACTTGTGTTTTTGATCTTTACTCTAGGATTACAGTTAATGACAAATCACTATCTGGAATATACTCATGACCTTGGCAGACGGAAAAGGTAGTTCTGGAAAGTCTTGCAGAGACAATTAAAACTCTGGACTGAAAGTGATATGTACCACCTCTGTCATCACTCATTGACCAGAAGTAGTCACAAGACATCATTTACAAAGGGGCAATTCAGTCTGTCTGGAAGGAGGGATAACCAGAATTAGTTGATAAGCAAGTAGATAATATGTTAATGTTAAATTATATCTGTAACCAGAGATATGCTGAAACTGGCTCAGAGCAGTTTACGTGAGTTGGTTTTGTGTATCTCTTCCCAACTCCTTATTCAGTGATATCACTTTGGAAGCTTGGGTGTTTGTACTGTGGATATTGGCAAACACTAAAGATTAGGATTTCTTCCCCAGCCCCCTTACCCCAGGGTCAATTAGTAAACATTTATAGCATACCAGTAAGTGTAATTTTATGAAGATAAACAAGCAAATGCTAAAAAGTAAGGTAGTAAAAGGAAAACAATTATTTCACACTCATATCTCAAAAATTTCAAAGATACCCTATTCTATTTCCTCTATATTTGTAGAAAGAGCTTATGAATAAGAAAATAACCTAATTGAAAACTGCATTATTTATGCCTAAGTTATTTTCTAAGCTGGGATCCTTAGATAACAGGTGTCTCTGAGCCAGTTTCAGCTTCTTAACAAATAAAATGATCATCGAGACCTTGATGAAACTGTACATTTTTTAACTCCAGAATATTGCAGACTATACTGATATATTCTAGCAAAAGCCTTCCACTGCTGGACAGAATTATTTTCAGAACTGAGCTAATATTATCTGCAGTGTCTTACAAATTGTATTACAACTTGATAAGTCACAATTACAGAAATTCATTATTCTATTTTCTTAAATTTTAACTATATTCAAACATCTCAAAGTTATTTTTCATAGAAATATGCTCATTAAGTTAAAACAAATAAATATGTACTTCCAAAATTGTTTAAAATGTCTTGCTTCTGATAAAAATTTACTTTTATTAATTAAATGCTCTCTGTGTTTGCCAATTGGCACTTACCAAAGTTTGATTACTACTATCCCTCAGAGACAGAGAGATGGGTACTGTCTTCCTAGATGATTGCATTAGAAAAGATGGCTCCTGGGTCCTTGAGAAAGATATCCCTGGCTTGTGAAACTGGCAAGAGACTGGGAGAACATTTACAATGCAAAGGGGCAGAGAATGAATAGGCATTTACAAGTTTTCTAAAATAAATGCTCTAATAAAAGGGAGACCAGGGGTCAAGAGTCAGGAAGAAACTGTGAAAAATTTAGTCAAGCTGAGGGGAAATGTTACGGTGTTCATGGTCACTCCTAGTATTTTAAAATAATGTGATGTGACCAATGAATTTGGTGTTAGTCAATGGCCTAGTAAAATTGTATTTAATTATTTTTTACATTAGCTACTGCTCGTCACTTTTAACCCATTTAACAATAAGCAGAAGCTTTAAATGGCCACTTCACAAGAGGAAATCCAATTAAGCAATAAACAAATGAAAAGATGTCAGCCAGTTAGTAAAAAGTCCAAACTAAAATCACAATGTAAGCATATTACACACATATCAAATGGGAACAAATTTAAAATTCTAATTTGGCTAGAATGTGGAACAAGGTGAATACTCATACGCTGTTGTAAGTATATAAAGTGTTATCACAATCTTGGAAAATGTCTGAAGTCGTCTAATAAATTTGCATTCTCTCATATCCTACAACCCATCAATTTCAGTCATAAATTTATACCTGAGGTAAATTCTTGTACATTTACACTAGAATATACATAACAGCATTATTTGTTATAGGAAAAGCAGGAAACAATTTGTCTCTACCAATATCAAAATAGGCAAAAAAAAAAAAACCATGCTATTTCATACTATGAAATATTCTAGTGAGATGATGTATATTAAAATGATTAAGAGTACAGTACTTGGACCCGGATTAATAGATTCATATACTATCTCCGTCACTAACGTATTTAGATTGTTATTTTATTTAATAATAATACAGAGAGTTAATATGACAATGATATCATTATCATGTTAAAACAATAAAATTGAATGAAAAACGATTATATAACAGCATAGTTGTGATAGGCTAGGTTCATAGATAGATAGGAATGAGCAGAAGAAGGAGAAATGTAGCCTAGGTTAGAAAGCCCCTTGCTGTAGCTCCTACTTGGGTCAAGACCCCTTGCAGCTGCCCAGCAGGATACCAGGCTTACACATACCCCTAAGGGGATGTGTTTGCACATGCCCCTAAATCAAAGAAATACATTGTTAAGCTAGGGAGACAGCCTGTTTATCAGGTAATACATCCTGTTTGTCAGGACCTACAATACATTATTAGCCCAACAGCATTCCAGGTTTTCACATGCCTCAAAACCAAGGGGATGTGTTTGCACATGCCCCTAAATCAAAGAAATGTACTGCTAAATGCCAGAGGACTAGGCACCTCATGAGGAGAAAGAGAACTAAGAGGAGGGAGGGGGGAGGCATTTCTACCCATAAAAATAAAAGTCTTCACACAATGAAAGGCGAACTTGCTTCCCTCTCGTGGGTCAGCCCACTCCATGTCTCAGCGTGTACTTTCCTTTACTAACAAATTTTTGTCTGTTTCATTTTGCACAAAATTCTGTCTCTCAATTGAATTCATTCTTTCAAGAAGACGAAGAACCGAGGTTCAATGTCATTTCCCAGTAACAGATGGTTCTAATAAATATAGTGTAAAGAAAAATTTGAAAATGCACTGACAAAAATAACTTTATAGATAAAATTAACTGGAGGACTTGTTTTCTACAACAACAATGTAGAAATTTACATCCAAAGTGCTGTCTTGAATGACAGAGGAAAGAGTGGTCAGCCAGGAATTAGGTATATGTCAACAGGTATACATGACATGTAATCAGTTGGGTCAGATAAGGATGAGAGCGAACATTTCGAATTTTGTTATTTTGTTGTTTTGTAAATGTAGTGAATATACTTATGGTTCCCTTCAGTGAGATGTTTCAGATTATGTTTTCCCTTGACAACAATGGTCCTTTCATGAATCCTTCTGTCACGCAGGGTCTCAGCTCCCACTCCCCACATAAGAACGCAGGACATGGTGAGGCCAAAAAGGAACACCCACGGAGCCATAAGTAGGGGAGTCATATCAGTATATTCTCACTGGCAGTACCCGCCTCTCTGCAATCCGCTCTTGCTAGCCCCTATTTTTTCTGCTAGCGTAGCCACAGCAGTTATATTAGTGGCCAATGGCTCAACAGTTACAGCTGACGGCCAACTAGCCACAGCTGATGGCCATCCAATCACAGTTGATGGCCATTTACTACCTGAGCCAGGACCTTTTCATGTGAGGCCGAGAGCCTGGAAACTGCTTTTGGGGGCTTTGTCCCCACACCTTCATTCCACTCAGCCTGGAAAGTTTGCTTTTAAATTACAGGTTATATAAGTATGTGCTGTGATTATTATAAAAGCATCCACTGTGGGAAGTCATTTTTAAAGAGAAGACAGCTTGTTACAATTAGAAGTTCACATGTGTACTAATTGTCTAAATGTTACTATTTTAAGCTTAATATAATTGCAAATGTCTTACATAGTAAGACAGTACAATTGAGTTTAGGAAATAATTATTTGAGACTATAATCTGGTCATGAGCTAGGTGTATTGCCTAGTATTCAGAAATGCTTTACCTATCACTCTTTTCAAATCATTCTTTCTTTTTTTAATTGGATTGTTTGTTGTACTTTTTTTTTAAATTCTAGTTTATTGTGGTGACAATTGTTAGCAAAGTTACATGGTTTCAGGTGTACAATTCTGTAATGCATCATCTATATGTCACATTTTGTGTTCACCACTGTGGGGACAAAGCCCCCAGAAGCAGTTTCTAGGCTCTCGGCCTCACATAGAAAGGTGCTGGCTCGGGTAGTAAATGGCTATCAACTGTAATTAGATGGCCATCAGCTGTGGCTAGTTGGCCATCAGCTGTAACCGGTAAGCCATTGGCCACTAATATAACTGCTGTGGCTACGCTAGCAGAAAAAATAGGGGCTAGCAAGAGTGGATTGCAAAGAGGCGGATGCCGCTGGTGAGAATATACTGATATGACTCCCCTAATTATGGCTTCGTGGGTGTTCCTTTTTGGCCTCACCATGTCCTGTGTTCTTATGAGGGGAGCGGGAGCAGAGACCCTGCGTGACTCCTCGCACGACAACCACCCAGAGTCAGTTCCCCTTCCATCACCATATATTTTATCCTTTTTACCCTCATCTACCACCTCTCTTACCCCCTTAACATCTGCCCAAACAAATGAAGAAACAAAAATTCATAGACACAGACAATAAGTTAGTGGTTACCAAACCATTCTAATTATGATATTCTCACCATCATTGAGTACATCTGGAAGGCCAGATAGTTTAAATTTGGCTTTTTAAATGTTTATATATGTTTATATATATATATATATATATATATATATATATATATATATATATATATATATATATACATATATATATATATAAAACTATGTTTTGATGATTCAAAAAATGTTGATTTCTGACTTAAATTCTGAAATAAAATTCATATTTATTTTAGAAGCTGTTACTCCAGTGTGTTACACAAAATCATACAAAAATAGCCCTTGGATTTCTACAAAAAGGGAAAAGGCATTTATATTGCTGTAATGTAAGCAGATCTACAAGTTTAAATTCAGTCTATGTTTATATGACTGTTACATGATACCACCAACCCTCTAGATTAAATGAGTTTTACTTAATATATTCCTAAAGAGTCAATTTATTGCAATGGTTCAAAGGTTTAGAAGCCTTGAGACAGAGTCTCGGAATACACAAATTGACATTTTTTTTGTCACTGGTGGTAAATAAAAATAAAAAATAAGAAGGTATAAACTTAGAATGCATGTTTGTGCTGTAAATCTGAGCACTTCTATGAACCAAAGATGCTGTCATGAATATCAAGGAGATGAAGAGAGTGCAATGAGAATTGCTTTCAGCGCCCACGCTCACAGTGCTGGGAGTAATACTGGAGGTCTGGTTCAAAACTCTTCCCCTTAAGGATATTGAGCTTCTAACAGAATACAAAATAGATGTTTTATCCAATATTAATTATTTTTCTGTCCAAAACAAATAGTTATTAAATTAATCAGGACTAGAATGTGAGTCAGTTAACTCCTAACTTACATTATTATATAACTCCTAACAACATATTTTTGAAGATTACATTTATATGATGGAGATACGTAGTTATTTTCTAGAATTAACATTTGTTCTAAGTCTTTTGTTCTTTCTTCAGAACTATTATTTTCTAAGCCACACTATGAATTGAAATATTTTAGCATTACATAAAATGTTATATAAATGAGGCTTGTCACAACGAAAGATTCTATTCTGAACTCAGACTTGATAACCATACAGAAATAGCATGATGACTCACTGCCAGTGGCTCTCCAGAAAGGCTAGGAGCCTGTTTAAAAGTTAATAACATTTCTTCACCTTATTCTCATTAGTCTTGGCTGACAGTCTCAATCACAGTTCCATACAGACTAAAATAGAATCATGGAAATTTCAAAGGCTTCACCATCAGAGGTAAAATCTACCCGTGCAGACAGCCAGCCTGTGAGTTTGCAACATTTATTGAGTGCCTACTATGGCACCAGTGTTGACACCCATCACAGTGGTGATGAAACCAACTACTCTCTCCGAAAACAATAAAGTAAAATAAATCTTCACAGTCTAGAGTGGGAGAATAATAACTAGCATTTATTGATTTCTTTTAAGTTACCAATTGGCGTCATCTATTATCACCTTATTTCATGCTCACTCAAATATATGTGTGTCTGTGTATGTGCGTGTGTGTGTGTATTTATCATCTTTTTAAACATTTTAGGAATATTTTCCTTTATTTTCAAGTTACATGCATTGGGACAAAAAGATGTGGTACATAGTACGTACAATGGAATACTACTCAGCTATAAAAAAGATGGAATACTGCCATTTGCGACAACATGGTTGGATCTTGAGATTATCATGACTAGTGAAATAAGTCAGATGGAACAAAAGGACAAGATTCATATGATATCATTCATTTGTAGGATATAAAACAAATTATATATTTTTATTCACATTCTACTGATAAAGAAATTGAGGTACAGATGATTTAATTGAATTTCTGAAGTCAATTAGATATTCCAAATTTTTTTTAGCTTAGGTATTTCTCATAGGCCCCTAAGTATAAAACTGTAATTAGCTCTGGAGATGTTATTTCTTGTAATTTGATATTTTGAAAATCATCAGAATGATTTCTTTTTCTCAATAGTTTACATAAAAACAATCAATTAAGGTACCTATCCCAAATTCTCACCTAATTACGAATACAGCTTATCCTTGAACAACATGAGTTTGAACTGCACAAGTCCACATATACTGAGATTTTTTTCAATGAATGCCTGTACTGTTTTGATCCTCCGTCGGGAGTCCACAGATGCAGAGAACCCAATGTTAGCATTGACCTATTTTATATAGAGGAGATGAGGCTGCCTAGATTGTGGTACCCGTGGGAGTCCTGGCAACAATCCCCCCCCCCAAAGAATATGTAGGGACACAGTAAAGTTTTGGTGAAATTAAAAGTTATAAACAAATTTTCAGCTGTGCTGGGGCAGCATCCCTAACCCCGCTTGCTCAGGGATCAACTGCAGTTTCCCCTGCAAGTCTTTCTCTGGTTCTGGTTTGTCTCTTCACTGTTTACTAGACTCGTGGTATATGTGCCGTATGCCTACACTTGAGTATCACTCTTCAGAAAGTTTATCATAGATACTTTAGACTGCAAGTTGCCCTAGAAATCTTTAGAACTAATATTTTCTTTTTCTGTCTTCAGGTGATGAGACTAAGTCTAGACAAATAAAGCATTTTCAGAAGATGACGGAGCTGGATAGTGAAACAGTTTGGGGTGAGGAAAAGATGAAGAGTAAAATCTGAGTTCCTAACTCCAATGTGGTACTTTTATTTTTGCATATTTGATTGTTTCTTAACAGATATTGAGATGAACTTTTCCAATATTTTCTAAAATAAATGATGGATTCTAGGTATAAGTCTGGGCTTTTAATACTCTTTTTCCATCCTAATTTATTTTCAGGACATTAATTTTGAATACATTAATATTTATTATTTTCATTTTTATATCTCATACTTTACTTGCAACTTATTAATTCAATAAATATAATTTATAAAACATAAAGCCTATACCAAATACCGAAAATGTATAGAAATATACATTTTTTAATCTCTACCTATCTTAAAACTTAGTGTTTTAATTGATTACTCAAAGATATCAATTCAACCAGTAGTTTAAAATAATTGTTCTTATCTTTAAATTCAAGTTACAAAAGATTTAAATAATGCAAGCTCATTAAAGAATAGCAAGTTTAAATATTTGAATAGTAAAACTGAATAGAATTCTACATTAGTGGTAATAATAGCTAGAATATTTATAACATATATAAATGCTGGGCAGAGTGGCAAACACTTCGCAAATATTTTCTAATTTATTCTTCAAAATAAGCTTATGGGATTGATACTAATATTATTTTTATTTCATAAATGTGGAAACTGAAATTCCAAAAGGTTAAATAATTTACTCAAGGGCACGTGTCTCTTAGTAAGATGTAGTAACACAAAACCTCTCATTCTAATAGAAATACCAAACAATGCCCTTTGATTTATTTCCTCAAAGAGAACTGATTATTTTCCATAATCTAATGTTTACTGATTTAAATGTCTGTTGCTAGTAGCAACAACATGGAATAGAAACTGCATTCTCTAAAGACATTATATCATATGGGAGAAGAGAAAATCTTAAATAATTTAAATAATCTAATTTTATTACTTTAAGAACTCATACAGAAAAGCAAATTCTTGGACAGCTATTCCAATCAGGTGGGAAATCAAAGCCAGTGGGAGAAAGGTGTATGTAAAGTAAGTATATGTAATCCATCCTTGCCAATCAAATTTGCAAATATTCAAACAAGATCAATTGAAAAGTAGAAATAGATAAGCGAATCATATTTCTTTAATGCCTGTCTTTAAAGGAAACTTCAAGCTATGTTAGTCAATTTGTCAAATTATATGTATTTCCAAGATATTAACACTTTATCTTTACAGACGTGGATTTTCAATGGAAGATTCTATTAAGTTAGAGAGAGGTTTTGATTTTAAAATATTAAATGATGAAAAGTGTGTCAAAAGCCAAGGACAGTTATTCATGTGTACATAGTTGGATTTTAGCTTCAGGTTTGAGAAAAATTTTAGGTCTCCGGGGGTTATGTGCGATATTAAGTTTGCTAAATGCAGACATTTTCAGCTTTAGTAACATCTTTGGAATTGCACTGATAGAACCAATTTGTGCTTTTATTAAAAAAAAATGCATTTAGAAAAAAATGTTTAAAAATCTACTCTTTCTTCTGGCCTGATCTTCTTGATAGGCAAATAGCCATGGACTGTGTGATCATTATTCTTCTATTAATGTCTCTAGGTTGGAAAAAACACAGCACATGATACAGAGAATGATTCTATGCAATTGTATGTGGTGCAGTGAAAGAGAGCAGGTTCAGGTAAAAATTCTTACTGATTCACACTTGTGTTTATTTATTTTGTATAATTGTTTCATAAAGGGCAGGACTTCAGGCAAAATTGGGGACTTGCCATAAGTTGAAAATATTCGCCACGAACTGCTTTATATAAACTTTTTAAAAGCTGCTTCAAATCTTAAATGTCAGTGCTAATAAGTCTATACAAAAAACAAGGAGGATAGAAGAGAGGTAGAAAGATGTTGAATAAAAGGTATAATTTCTCTCTGTGATTCTGAAGGGCACATTATTTTTCTTTATAGAACAGGAAGGGGAAAATTAGACTGATAAGACTTCCTGTGTCTAGGGAAAATATGTTATTCTTAAAATCAAATCAGAAGTTGAAGAAAAACCTCAAATAATAGTGCTAAATAATTACAAGTGCCTATTGTCAGGTAAAATGATAAGCTGTGGGAACTTGCCTTTTATTTAACACTCCAGTGAAATGAAAGCTTACATTATCTACCTCAGCAGTTGGCAATGAATCAGCTCTATTTTAATATTTTCTTCCTAGTAATCACAAAAATCATAAAAGTAGTATTCACACATATGCATGTTATGAAGATCATAATAATAGAAAATTTAAAAAATATAACAATGATTATAACATAAAAAATGGATAATTCTATAACTAATCTATCATTGAAATATCTATATCTAAATGGTGAGCATCTGTTTTTCAAATAACTCTTTTTAAAATTCAACTATTTATCTCCTATTACCTCATTGAGACATGTGCATAACCAATGTGATGGTAATAACAGTCTCCAACATACACCTTTACAGAGTGCGCATTTGACAGTGCTCTAATCTGTGTGGGATGATTTACCATGGATACAGAAATGGGAAGCTGAACAAGCATAACTCGTGGTGTTAGATAAATACAATGTTGTCTCTTATTTTCCCATTAAATGCATTCAGTCATGCCAGGGTTTTTTTTACTGATTCAAAAGGAAACTATACCAGAATCTATGTATTTACTATGTAAATCTTATAATAATCAATTGGGTTTTTAGTCTCAAATGAGTTTGTTTTCAGAAATAGAACTGTTCAGTCTGTTTTATTTCTATGAAATAGCAACAAAAAATGGAAAAACTCAAATTAAATTGCTTAAATTAATTAGGATCAATAAGCATCAAATAACTACTACATTTACCAAACAGCATGAATGACATACATCTTAAACTATTTCATGTTGCTGAGAGAAATTTAACAACCCACTTAAATCAGATATATACCAAACTGATGAACTAAAGATTAAATAGTTAATTCTCTATAACCTGCTCTTTATAGTCAATGCAATTCCAAATAAAATCACAGCAGGTTTCATTATTAAAATGGACTATGAAGTCGATAAAGAAATTAATTGTAAAGTTCATATGGAAATGCAAATGCCCCCAAAAATAAAAAGTACAAACTTGGAGAGAGGACTGTTAGAGAACTTATTACAAATCATCAATAATTAAGGCAGTAGGAGAAAAATAGAGTAGAGTATAGAGAGACAAAAAAGACAAATGGCACAGACTGTAAAGTCCAGAAAGAGACCTAAATATAACACATGTAACGGATTTATAACACAGTTGCCACTAAATGCAATGAGGCAAAAATGTTACTTTCAACAAAAAATTCTGGATCTAGTGGAAGGTCAAATGGGTAAAAAGGTAAACCTTTTTATCTCACCTCATACTAAATATAAATCCTGAGAACGTCATAGCCTTAAATATGAAAGTAAAACTATTAAGCGCTTAAAGATAACAAAAGGAAACTGTCTCATGAACTTGAGGTAGACAGAGATTTCTTAAACCAGACAAAAAATAATAATAACTATGTAAAAACTGATCAGTTAGATATCATTATTTTTTAATTGTTCATTAAAAGACCTCTTTAAATAGTGAAAACATTCATAGGAAACTACAAATAGATGCAATACATATATCTGAAAAATAACTCGTATCTAGAAAATATAGTTTTTTAATAAGTTGACTAAAAAAAGGATAATTCTCCTTTCCCCCAAGAAAAAAAAAATGAGTAAAACATTTGAACAGACACTTTACAAAAGAGGATATCCAAATGTCCTATAAGAATATCAAAGAATGCTCAATCTCTTTAGCAAGAAGGGAAATAAAAATTAAAAGGACAACTATAAGAATGGTTACAAAAGGAAAAAGTAATGGTAATAGCAAATGATGTTGGGATGTGTATGACTGCAACTACTAAGCATTGTAGTTTTGATTTTTAATTGTTAAAATCCTTTTGGAAAACTATTTGGTAGTGTTTATCAAATGTAAATCTATATATACCATGTTCCCAGTCATTCTACCTATTACCATCCTACTACCCAAAGACAATGTTGCAAATTGTTTACCAAAAGACTTGGAGAAGAATTTTCATATCACTGTTATTTACAGTAGCCCAAACCTGAAAATATTTCTCCTGGCTATTAACAATAGATTAATAAATACATTACAGAATATTCATATAATTAATATAATGAATCAATAGGGAAAATAACTTACTGCAATATGCAATGAAAATAATCAATCACAATGATAAATACCATCCATGAATCTGTTTCTCTACTGATTTTTTTCCCTAATTTTCAGTCACATTTTCTTTTTCTTGGCCTGCATTGGAATTTTTTATTGGATATTAGTATTGCAAATATTATATTTTGAGTGTCTGGATTTATGTCTTTCTTTAAACAGTGTATTGCTTTGTTTTGCCTGAGAATTGAGTTACTAAGTACTTTGATCATTTTGAGATTTGTTTTCAAAATTTGTTACTATAGGTCTAGAAGAGCCTTAATTTCAGAGATAGTTGACTCCCACTACTAAGCAAGTCATGACACCTCTGAGTTCTCTAGGAATGTTCTCTATGAGTGATCTCTGAGAATTCTCTCTGGTCAAGGATGGAACATCTCACACTGTATTTAGTTCCGGAAATTTTTCGGTTTAAAACACACTGGTTGTCCTTTGTCTATCCTTGGGAGTTTCACACTTCTCGTGGGACACCTAGTAGTCACAAATACTCAAGGGAACACCACAGCAAACTCCTGAAATTCTTTTTGTATAAATCTCCCATGCTCAGGATATTATACTGAAAATGCCAAACACCTCAGCTCCTCTGTTATTGCTAATTTGTCAACTCAGTGGGTGTCCCTTGCTCAGCTTGCCATTCCCTTCTTTGCACTGTAGGTTGAAAAATGTCTTAAAGAGGAAAGCCAGGATAATTACAGGTCTTACCCAATTTGTCTTACTTCTCTCAGAGATCAGTCCTGCATTATCAGTTGTCCAATATCTGAAAAGAGTTGTTTCATACATTTTTGTTTGTTGGTTTCTTTTGCTAGTTTTATTTCAGGAGGTTAAATCTAGCCCTAGATTAAACCATTATGGCCATTACCAGAAGTCCTCATCCTTATTAATAGACGTTTTTGAAAACATTTTTATATATTAAGTAGTCTTTGTAGGTTTTATTTTTGCAAATCAGATATCTAGTTGACTCCTATTTTATATACCTCAGATAACTGATTTTGAAATACTGATAACTAAAACTTTGTGATTATCTGTCCTTTGCTACTTATCACTTCTTCCAAGGTGACTAGACTTTTCATTTATCAATGGTCTTACATATTCTTCACAGAAGAATAACAGAATACAAACTCAATTTGTTAAAGATTTAAAAGTGTATTAAGTATAAAATTGATAAATATATAATATTTTATATTAATTTTACCTGAAGACAAGATAAACGTGTTTTCAAAGTGGCATGACATAATTTAATGCCCACAAACTAAGGTTTGAATCCTAGCTGTTATTATTAACTTTGCGTCCATTAGTAAGTTTTAATCCTCTATGAACCACAATATTCTCCTCTCTAAAATTAAAATATTAATCCCTCACTTGATGGATTAGAAGTGATAAAATATGCATTTAGTAAACAGTCAATATTATGATAATACTCTCATTAAGTTTTACTGTAATTTTTATTTTTATTACAGTTTTCTGAAAGCTATATCACCTGACTTTTAAGTATAGAAGGAAATAGAGCCTCTTTTGTCCCTACAAAATGTGGTTTTAAATTGTGTTTTGTTTTTTTTGGGGGGGTATTGTATAGGTATCACAATAATCATGGATTTTAAATACATTATTTTATTTTTCATATTAATACCTCTGTAGGCCAACAAATACAAAGCAAATTCATAGACAGATATGTGTAGCAGTATAGTTTCTGAGCTACTTCATGTGCCTTGTCTCTCTGTTCCAACCACTAACATGTGTCTTGAACATAACAAGCAAGACCACTGATATTACAATACTATATGCAGAGAAATCAAATTTATTGGTAATGTATATGTAGTCAAAAAGATGAATAAGATGAATTATAGTATGAGATGTACAGCCTTGTTTTCAAGGTATCTACAAAAATGTGGAATCAGCTACTTTGTTATTCTGACACTTTCTGTTAATGGTAACATGGTTCAATAAGTTAAAACATTTTCTATTGGCCTACACATCCATTATGTTAATGCAGGTAGAGAAGCATAATCACAAAAGACACCGACTATGGCAACTTTGCCTGATAAATGCAAGGATGATGTTACAGACTATTTACCTCTAACTGGTATTACAATATATGTTAATTATATGGTTCATTTTACTACAGAAAGAAAATAGTGAAATCAGACATCATTAAATCAAAGGATATAAACAAACTTTCTTAGTGATCTGCTGAAATCAAATAAAAGAAAAATTTCAAGAGAATCACTAATCATAGAGGGTGATCTGGGGACATAAGAAAGATATTCTTTATTTCAAAAATGTGAAGCATCTTAATAAAGTTTTCAGTTTTGTAGTAATAATTGTTATAATATTGTTGGCCTGATTCCTGAGTATAAAGTGGCATTTATTTCTAAAACATATTTTTTTCTAATTATCAGCATTTGAGAGAATGAACCACCATCACTTTTTTTTTTCCTAATGAAAGTTAAGAGTGCTCTTATAAGAAATAAAGGATATTTCATGTGTTTCATTTCAATCAGGTGAAATTTAACATGACTCAAGGATTAAACAAAAAAAGAAAGAGGATTGTTAGAATGGGTTTTATGAAAAAGTCAAGCTATAACAAGTGTTGGTGAAGATGTGGAGAAAAGAAAACATTTACCCACTGTTGGTAAAAATGTAAATTGGTTCAGCAATTATAAAATAGAGTATGGAGGTTCCTCAAAATATTAAAAATATAACTACTCTACAATCCAGCAATCCCACTTCTGAATACTGGGGGTGCCAAAAAAATTATACAAGTGGACTCTTTGGTCAACGTTGCTCAAGCAGTAGTTCGCCGTAATCAGAAGTGACTGGATACTGATGGTAACCACTTTGAGCACCTCTTGCAATTGCAGAAGTCAAATGTGACTTATATTCATCTTTTGTTATCAGTATGTATTGAGTATTACAATTGTAATACAGTTTTCCTTTCTTAAAATGTGTATATGTTTTTTTGGCACCTTCTGTACACATCCAAAGGAAATGAAAAGAGTTTACCGAAGAGATATATGCACCCTCATGTTTACTGCAGCATTATTCACAATAACCAAGATATGGAAACAACATAAATCAGTGGATGAGCACACACACGCACACACATACACACAGTGGAATATTATTCAACCATGAGAAAAACAGAAATCCTGACATTTACAACTGTGATGGACCTTGAGGACATTATGCTAAGTGACATAAGTCAGAAAGAGAAAGACAAGTACTGTGAAATATCAATTATATGTTTAAACTAAGAAAATCTGAACTCCTAAAAACAGAGTAAAATGGTAGTTACCAGAGACTGAAGATGGAAGAATAGGAGAGATGTAGTTTAATGATACAAACTTGCAACTGATAGATAAATAAGTCCTGGAGAAAGGCACAGTTTAGTGATTATAGAGAACAATATTGTACTATAAACTTTGAACTTGCTAAGAAACTAGACCTTATTTACTCCCACGACAAAAAGAAATAATACGTATGTGATGAGATAGAGGTGCTAACACAATAATAGCAGTCATACAGAGATATATAAATGTCTCAAATCAAAATGTTGTGCACCTAAAACTTACACAATGTTATATGCCAAATATATTTCAATAATAAAAAACATAATCTGGACATGGTTCTTTTTTATAATCTAATTCTTCTATTGAATTTCTCTGTATTTTAAGTGGCATTTAATTAATAACTAACTTATTAACCAATTTTATTAATTATAATACTTCTAATAGTTTTATTTTGCTAGCTTGAGAGATTTCTTTTTATGTACCTATGTTCTTTCTTCACAGTACATAGATATCCTCATAGAAGCAGTTACAATACTTGTGATACAAAAATAATACCTCCTAACTTAAGTATGTATAATATCTTCTGAACATGCACCTTCCCTTCAGTTTTTACTTGCATGATTTAATTATTTGAAATTCTAAATATTACATCTAGTAACATGTGAAACTAAATTTCACTCTGTCTTGGGGAAATCACAACTATATATTCACAATATTTTTGGACAGAAGAATTATACTATTTAGATATCCATTAAGCCACACTTTTAAAATATTCATTCAGATATTAGTATTTAGGTTGGTGTAAAAGTAATTGCGGTTTAAAAGGTTAAAAATAATTGTAAAAATTGCAATTACTTTGCACCAACCTAATATATATTGGGCTGACACAAGCTACATAGTTTTATATAAAACTAATAGAACATTTATGACTCTATACATTATACTTGATGCTAGGATAAAATGACCCTCATTACTTTTATTGAAAATTAGGTCTGTTGCTAACGTTGAATATATAGCAATAATAACATTTGAAACAAAGACTAACTTAATGTCAGATGTTTACTTTCCTTTAGGGAAGAAGTTCCACCCAACAAATGAATCATACCACATAAAAACAGACTACCTGAGTAGATGAAGATGAGTGATTAACTTGACTGTCTTGACTACTAATCTGAGTAGGACTTATCAGCTTATCGCTCTTTAGAAACTGTGAGAATTGGGGGATTTCTCAGACACAAAGAGGAATGAAGTGAATAGGCTAAGGTGGATCAAATACTGCAGATACATGCATGTGAACTCTGGTATTCATTGTTGGAAAGCAGATGGTATGATAGTCACGTCTTAAAAAGAAAATGGCATCTGTATTTTTAGGCAGCATGTGTCACTAGCATGATTAGGCCAAAATGTGAACTGAAAGCAATGGTTTAATCTTACATAAACGTGTAAAACATAATATAAACGAAGCTACTTTAAAACGAAGTCAGAGCTGCCATCCCAGAGGAATTGTTTTGCATGTCTATGCCTCAAATTTTTGGAATGTTAAAACAAGGCAAAAGAGTCTATGGACTGAGCCTAAAGCAATGCTGTATCCCAAATAACTGGTTGCAAAAATAAGATAGAAGATATTATAAATACTGGGTTACCAGACTAAAAATTAAAAACATTCTCTAGAATTCGTGTCACTATGTTAACTTATCTGCACCAATAGAAATGCCTTCCTTCTCTTGATGTAATTGTTCCCCTTCCCTTTCTCATAAATACCCCTTACCTTTGTCTCCTAATCAGAACACTGTTTGGGCTTCTGCCTGAATCAATGCTTCCTCAATAGCTACTTGTTTGTGGTTTTTTTGTTTGTTTGTTTGTTTTTGTTTTTTATATCTCAAATAAACACAAGTTGCCTCTCACTTTGGCCTTTTAATATTACATTAACAGTTTATTTCTTTGTTGTTTGTTTTTTCTGTTGTTGTTGAGGGGAGAAGATGAGAGGCTTAGTCTTCAGCTCATTTCAGAACGTGATCAAGTGGGTGTGGAGATGTAGCTGCCTATAATCCTCCAGTATAGGGATTATGACGGGGGAACATCACATCTATGGATGGTCTTCCATTTGGGTCATATTCTCACACTTAAATATTCTCATATGAAATATACTACCATATGGACAAGTAACTAACATGAAAATTAGCTAAATAAAACAGACTAAATTATAGCTCTGTCCAATTGTCAGGTTTAAACATGGTGTATTAATTTTCTATTGCTATGGTAACAAATTACTGCAATTTATTGAAATTTTGTGGTCTAATAGAGCATAAACTTCTTATCTTACATATTTTGTAGGTCAGAAGTTAGGGCAGGCTAGGATTGCAAAAAGCAGAAATCGAGGTGTTGGCAGGGCGGCCTTTCTTACTGGAGGTTCTAGAGAATAATCTGCTTCCAAAGTTATTCAAGTGGTTGGCCAATTTGATTTCCTTGTGATTTGTAGGACTGAGGTCCCTGTTTCCTCACTGGCTGTCAAAGATCTGTCTTTGCTTCTAGATGCTGTCTGTATTTTTTCTCATGCTTTCTATGTGACCTCTCCAGCAACAGTAGATCAAGCCCCTCTTATGCTTTGAATATCTGACTTCTCTTGTTACCTCCTCTCTGATTCCAGTTTAGAAAGTTCTCTTCCTCTAGGGACTCATGTGATTAGATTGGACCCAGTGAGATGATCCAAGATAACCTCCCTATTTTAAAGTCCATAACCTTATGACAACTGTAAAATCCCTTTTGCTATATAACATAATATAGTCATACATTCTAAGGATTTTAGTGTAGACATCTTTGGGGGTTCATTCTCATGATATATAGCAAAGTTCCTAAGTATAGTTTTAAAAACAAAATGAAATTATACAAATTACTCAAATTGAATTTAGTTACATGTAAAATACTTGCATATGTCTACATACATATACTCATATTCATATAAATTTAGGTGCACATGCATTTTCCCAAAATTTCTAAATCAGTGATGCCAAAATACATTTTTTCCATCTACTTCTTAATTGCTCCAACCCTAAATTTTATTTAAGTGTGTATAAAAAAATCAGAACATATTTAAGAACTCAAACATCTTCAGTTGAATGGTTACGACTTAAAAAGTGACCAAAGTAATCTTATGAACAAAACATCAAGGGACTCTGATGATGTCTACATTTAATTTTGTTCCTAGTTCTCAACATAAAAATAATTGTTCCATTTTATATCTTTTTATTATTATTTTTTAAATTTATTGGGGTGACAATTGTTAGTGAAATTACATAGATTTCAGGTGTACAATTCTGTATTACATCATCTATAAATCCCATTGTGGGTTCACCACCCAGAGTCAGTTCTCCTTCCATCACCATATGTTTGATCCCCCTTACCCTCATCTCCCTCCCTCCTCCTCCCTTACCCTCCATTTTCTATTGAAGGATATGTTACCTGTTTCTTAATTTTAGTTACATTTTACTGCTTAAATCCTGAGAAACAATATTGTTTCAAAATAGGCTGCATTACCTTGCATTTCTCTGCAGGAAATTCTGGGAATAAATGAAAATGATTTTAGCTACTGCAGCACAACCTACATCAAAACAGAATTATAATTATGTTGCAGGTGACAAACTACTCAAGGTACCTGCCAAGTACAGATAAAGTGCTTCATTGGCCATCTATTTCCCAGGCGGTTTAACTTAATCTGCAGAGTAGGTATAATGCATATAAATCCAAATAGTTCTGAACTTCAGCCATTTAGAAAAAGCACACCTGAATCTGGTTCTAATCATTACCACTGGGTATTTTTAAATCTGTCTAAAAACCCATATTGTTACTCTAAAATACTTATCCGGAACTTTCACCCTTCTGAGATTACCTTACAATAAAGGGAGCAATGATACCCCTGCACATGTGCCCTGCAAGATGTTCAAAGTAGCAAATCATAGCGAAAAATATGTAAACTCCCAGTCTGCATGGTTATAAGCATTTGATAGCTCAAGTTAAACGGAAAATTCCTAAATTATGAGACATTACATCTTTCTTTAAAAAAAGACAGTGTCAAAAATAAAAGCACAACTTGTCCAATCCTACAAAACATTTATGGTCTGTATATTAAACTTACACATAAATTTTAAGATATTGTGGCATTGTGCCAGATGGGTTTGTTCATTTGTTCTGTTGATTACACACCATGTATGATGGGATGACGAATAGCTTGTGGTTTGAAACACAAATAACAATGTCACAACAAGAAAATATGATGCCAACCACCATTTATAAATCAAAGCTAATTCATTGATAGATCCTGATTGGTAAAATTATTTTCACAATTCAGATGATTATCCCTAAGTATTTAAGGTAAAATATCTACAAAAGTTGCATAATGTCCAATGCCATTCTTAATACTTAAAATGAACATATCTTGAATTAAGTCATATAACAAAATAGTCAACATTCAAATACATATTCATCTGAAAGAGAATTCTAAGTAAAAATAATAACTTAGACTTATCTGTAAGTCTCACATACTATTTTATGATTTATAGTCAAAGTAAGATTAAGTTATTTGAGTTAGATATGGGATAAACAAATTTTTTTACATTGGCCTTAAAAATTACATTGAAAAATACAGAAAGATTTTAATATAACACAAAACTATCCATTAATCCCACAAATACATATAATCTTTTGGCTAGGATTAGCCATTCCCATTTCCTCACGGATCTTACATTAGAATGAAACATTAATTAAGGTTTGCAATAAAATATCTTTCATTAATAAATTAATTGTAATTGTCAAACAGGTAAATATCAAAAGGAAATCAAGGGAAATTATTTCTCTTTTTCAGTTTACTTGAGGCAACACTCTGATTAAACTCATTTTAGTACTTTTAGTTCCTGCACTTATAGTTTTATTTCCTTGGCTGCTATAAAACTTTACTCAGATAATTAATGAAATCAAAATATAATGCTTTATCTAAGCTTTTTATTCTTTCTTCTTAAGTTAAAGAAGAAAAGAACTAGAACAGTCTCATGTTATTCCTTCAAATATCAATGAATAAAAATTCTATAAATAATCTAAATATATTCTATAATACAGAAGAAGATTTAAAGAAAATAACTTAAGGATTTCTGGTTAAAATCGTGGAGTAGCAATGAGATATCACCTCACCCCAGTCAGAATGGCTATCATCAACAAGACAAACAGTAACAAGTTTTGGAGAGGCTGTGGAGAAAAAGGAACCCTCATACACTGTTGGTGGGAATGCAGACTGGTGCAGCCGCTATGGAAGGCAGTGTGGAAGTTCCTCAAAAAATTATGAATAGAATTACCATATGACCCAGCAATCCCTCTTCTGGGTATCTACCTAAAAAAATCTGAAAACATTTATAAATAAAGACACGTGTGCTCCAATGTTCATTGCAGCTTTGTTTACAGTGACCAAGACATGGAAACAATCAAAATGTCCTTCGATAGATGAATGGATAAAGAAGTTGTGGTATATATACACAATGGAATACTATTCGGCGGTAAGAAAAGATGAAATAGGACCATTTGTGACAACATGGATGGATCTTGAGAGTATAATGCTAAGCGAAATAAGTCAGACAGAAAAAGCAGAGAACCATATGATTTTATTGATATGTGGTATATAAACCAAAAACAACAAAAGAACAAGACAAACAAAGGAGAAACAAAAACTCATAGACACAGACAATAGTTTAGTGGTTACCAGAGGGTAAGGGGGTTGGAAGGTGGGAGATGAGGGTAAGGGGGATCAAATATATGGTGATGGAAGGAGAACTGTCTCTGGGTGGTGAACACACAATGAGATTTATAGATGATGTAATACAGAATTGTACACCTGAAATCTATGTAATTTCACTAACAATTGTCACCTCAATAAATTAAAAAAAAAATGAAGATGGTGGAGTAGGTAACTGCTGTGCTTACTTTCTATCAAAACCGCATCAAAATTACAACTAAATTACAGAACAACCATCAATGAGAATCACCTGAAGTCTTGTTGAACTGAAGCCCTACAACTAAGTACATACTGAAGAAGCTACCCGACACTGGTAAGAGGGGCAGAGATGCTGAGTGGGCTGGTCCCAAACCCATGTGTGACCAGTAAAAATTGGGGGTGATATCTCAATTATGGAGCTGCCCCCAGAGTAGGGAGATGTCCCAGCCCCACCCCAGCCCAAGGTTCTGGTGCCAGGGATAGAAGTCCCTATCATTTCTGGTTGTGAAAACCAGTGTAGATTGTAGCTGAGTGAGACTGAAGGCAGCTGCACTCCCAGGTACTCCTCTTGGAGGGACCACACAAAGACTTACTCACTGATGGACTCACTCACTCTGAGCTCCAGCACTGGGGCAGCAGCTCTAAAGTCACCAGTGACATACAGGGAGGAATTGAATAGTCTGGCCTCAGGGTGAGGGCTAGAGGGGCAACTTTCTCCTGGTTGGAGGAGCTGGCAGAAGCCATTGTTTCCTTGTTGCGCCATCCCCCTTCTCTGCGTTAGCTAGTCTCCCTAGCTAACACAGTTCATTTGTCCCACCCCACCCAAATTTTGGGCACACCCAAGCTGCTTCCAAAAGCTTTTTCATACAAACTGCCTGCTTTGGCTCATGCTGTGGACTTTCCTAAAGTCTCTCAAAGGTTTGCAAAATCCAAATAAACAGCATCTGGCTTCAGTATGCCCTGAACCTCTGGCTGAGCAGCCCTAAGCCCAGCACTAGTGACAGCCAGCCTTGGTTCACACACTGGTCTCTTGAGTCATCTCCAAAGACAGCATGGGCAATGGCCATCTGCAATCAATCTCTGGCTCATGCTAGGTGGCCCCAGGCAGGGCACAGGTTGCAGCTGAACTTGGCATGCAGCAGATCCCCTCCCAAGATGCCCTGGGGCTGGCAGGCTCAGTGGCCAGTGTTGAACCAAGCTGGAGCATCACCTGGCTGCCTCCAGGGATGACACACACAAAGGAAAGACTATGCGACACCAGAGACATACTGAAGTAAATCCTGCTCCATAGGGCCAGCCCTTCCACATCAGCTTCATCACTGTAGTAACTTCCAGTCCTCAGAACCAGTGAGCCCAAGGGTCAATCCTTCCAATTGATGTGCAAACAGCAACCAAGGCTAAACTACACCAGGGGAGCACCCACACCCACAGGAGGGACACACCTGGAAGACCCAGCTCTGGGGACCAGGGAAACTGCACCACTGGACCCCACAGCACACCTACTACATAAGGCCACTCTACTAAGACCAAAAGACATAGCAATCCTACCTAATACATAGAAACATACACAGGGAGGCAGCCAAAAGGGGAAGACAAAAAACATGTCCTAAATAAAAGAACAAAACAAAGCTCTAGGAAAAACACAAACAAACAAACACTAAACTAAATGGACACAAGCAATCTACTAGATGCAGAGTTCAAAACACTTGTAAGGATGCTTAATGATTGCAGGGAGAACTTCAATAAAGAAATAGTAAACACAAAAATGGAGATAGAAAACATAAAAAAAAAACAGTCAGAAATAAAAAAATACAATAACTGAAATGAAGAATACATCACAGGGAATCAACAATAGATTGGATGGATGAAACAGAGGATCAAATCAGCGATTTAGATGATAAGGTAACAGAAAACACCAAAACAGAAAAGCAAGAAGAAAAAAAAGAATCAAAAAAAAAAAAAAAAGGAACCAGTTTAAAGGGCCTCTCGGCAGTATCAAGCATACCAACATTAGCATCATAGGGGTACCAGAAGAAGAAGAGAGAGAGAGAGAGAGCAAGGAATTGGAAATCTATTTGAAGAAATAATGACAGAAAACTTCCGTAACCTGGCAAAAGAAATGGATATTCAAGTTCAGGAAACACAGAAAGTCCCAACCAAGATGAACCCAAACATGCCCAAACCAAGACACATCATAATTAAAATGCCAAAGGTTAAAACAAAAAGAAAATCTTAAAAGCAACAAGGGAATAGCAGTTAGTTATCTACAAGGGAACTCCCATAAAACTGAGTTCTCAACAGAATATTGACAGGCCAGAAGGAATAGGAATGAAATAGGCAAAGTGATGAAAAGCAAGGACCTGCATCAATATAACTCTACCCAGCAAAGCTATCATTTAGAATTGGAGGACAGATAAAGAGCTTCCCAGTCAAGAAAAAGCTAAAGGAATTCATCACCTCCAAACAAGTATTACAAGGAACCTTAGAGGGAATCCCTTAAGAAACAGAAACAAACAAAAAACTATGAATAATAAAATGTCCATAACTACATCTCTATCAACAATACTTTAAATGTAAATGGATTAAATGCTCCAATCAAAAGACAGCATAGCTAAATGGAAAAGAAAACAAGACCCTTACATATGTGGTTTACAAGAAACTTCAGATCAAAGGGTACACACAGACTTAATGTAAAGGGATGGGAAAAAGATATTTCATGAAAGTGGAAACAACAGCAAAAAACCTGAGGTAGCAATACCTTTAAAACAAAGGCTGATACAAGAGGCAAAGAAGGAGACAGTAATCCCACTTCTGAGTATTTGTACAAAGAAACCAAAATGCTACTTCCAGAGGATGTGTTTATTCATATGTTCAGTTGCAACATTGTTAATAATGGCTAACAGTGGAGGCAGACTGGGTGTCCATCGGTGGATGACCAGCTAAAGAGGAGGTGGTGCATGTATACAATGGAATATTGCTCGGTCATAAAAGGGATGGGTTCTGGCCATCTGCAGAGGCATGGATGGACCTGGAGATTATTGTACTGAGTAAAGCATGTCAGACAGAAAAAGACAAATGCAATGTGATTTCACTTATAAGTAGAATCTAAAGAACAAAGTAAACAAACAAACAAAACAGAAACAAACTCATAGATACAGAGAACAATTTGATTGTTGCCAGATGGGAGGGGGCTGAGAGGAGGGTGAAAAAGGAGAAGGGATTAAGAAGTACAAATTAGTTGTTACACAGTAGTCATGGGGATGTATAGCATTGCATAAAGAATATATCAATAATATTGTAATAACTATGTATGTTGTCAGATGGGTACTAGATTTTCAGGGTGATAGATGGGATGGGGTTTAGGGGCAGAGTGAAAAACATGAAGGGATTAAGAAGTACAAATGGGTAGTTATAACATAGTCATAGGGATGTAGAGTTTAGAGAATATAGTCAATAATATGGTAATAAATATGCATAGTGCCAGCTAAGTACTAGACTCCTCAGGAGGCTCACTTCTTAAATTATATAAATAAACACTATGCTGTACTCATGAAATTAACATAAAATAATATTGAACGTCAAAATAAATAAAGTGTTAAATAAAGAACTTTATTCGTCACAAAGCTAGCCCCTAGATGCCAATAATCGACGTGCTTTAGATGAAAAAGAGCAGAAACAGTGTTTATAAAGAAAGAGGTTAAGTAAAATAGCAAAAGTGAAAATAGTTGTACAAAATTAGCTATTCTGGGTGATTTATTTGCATTGTACATGTGTTTTATTTTTGTTTTTAAAAAGGGTTTATAATTTAAATTACAGAATTTTTCTTTGAGAAGTTTGTATATATCTGATTTTATTGTTGTAGAATTTAGAAGAAAAAAGATGGATATGGTGCCTTACTCAAAATCTCAACTAGAGAGTAATATAATCTGTAATAGCCCTAAGACCCTTTATTTCTCAAAAAGTAATTAACTGTCCCCAGTTTTAACGAAAAAATATAAATTATATTTCTATACATTATGTTTTGTTAAAGTGAATTGTATTTACATTCAGTGATTAATCTAAAAGAATGTTACTTAAATTGTATATGAAAAGCTAAAAATTAATACAAACTGATATATTTATAACAATCTACTAATTGCAAAATAATAGCCATTAATTTCTCAGCACGCTACATGATTATCTCTTTTGTCTGCTTACCAACCACTGTATTTGACTATAATGACAGAATGCATTATCAAGATGATGGCAATAATTAAATAATTAGACATAATGCAACTAGTTTGGAAACCGGGCATGGATACTGTGATAATCACAAAGAATCCAGAGCTCTTAACCTAAAATGAAAATGTTCTAAACATTCACACTTAATCCAAATCCAATCTATATGGTTAAAGAGGGTACACAGGAAGTTTATTCATTAAAGTTATCATTAACTTTAATTTTTAAATATGTCCTCTTTATATGCCAAAAGGTATCCACTTAAGAGACTTCGTCTGTAAATACCACTGTCCAGATTTAAAACCGAAGTGCTCTAAACTAAACTGCACTAAATTGCACTGCACTTGACAGTGTCAGTGAGATTAGAGTTGACAAGGGCTAGTGTACATTCTGTGTCTACTGATACAAATTCCTGTATGTTGCCAATGCAGCATAACCTCCTGCTTATACATAAATCTCTGGGAAAACAGACAGAAATATGAAAAGCAAAATGAGATAAACAGAATGGAATACAAGGTGAGAAGGAAAACGAATCAGAATAAGAAATCTTCAATAACTTAGGACAGAAAAAAACGAAACAAATGATTTATGGATTTCAAAGTCTGATTGCTGCCATAAAACCACATAGATTTCCTTAGGTATGTCAGTAACAGGTTACATTAATTTAACTTGTATTACAAATAAATGGAAGCTATTAGTTTGAGCAGATCTACACAATATCAATATGTCTGCTATAGAAGCATTACCTTAAAGAAGAAAAGAAAAATTAAAAAAAAAAAATGCAATCCTTTATTATGTGCCTTTAGAAATGGCTAAATGATGCTCTTAAACATAATACTCGACTATAGGTTCTGGATGAACTTTAGTATTAAATACAGTATCAAGAGACACTTGAACCACCTTCCTCCCATGGCTGGGAACCTGAGTATCTGGACTCTGGGAGAAGTGGATGGCTAGAATTCCTTATTAATCATTTGTTCCTGTTCATTTCTCCATTAGTTTAAAGAAAGAGAGAGAGAGAAAGAGAGAGAGAGAGAGAGAGAGAGAGAGAGAGAGAGAGAGAGAGAGACAGACAGACTTGATCAAGGTAATCCAACTCTATCCAAGTGTTTCTATCATAAACATTTTACAATTTGATAAACTTGTATCATGTTACATTTAATATACCTATCTGATAGTGAGAGGGAGTTTGAACATGGGAGGGATCTCATATACTTATGATAAAAGCTAGGGGATTTTTATTTCACAAATGTTTTGGGAAAATCCTTTACAGAATTTGTTTCACTCTTCCCCTTCAAATTATAGTCTCCTAAAAATTTCCTGAAATATTCATAAACTGTATTTTCCTAAACTTTTAAAATTATTGTTCCGATATTCTAAGATTTTGGGAACATACTACAATAATAAAGCAATTATTTTTTAGGGCATAGCATCTAAAACTGGGGACATAGTTTAAAAATAAAATAGGTACACATTTTAAGGTTAGTATTAAACAAAATTCCAGATATTTGCAGCACAGTTCTTACCAAGAGAACAATCACATAGTGAATCCAGTCTAGCATTACATAAGAAGTTTCCATTCTTCCAATATTATAACGATTTTTTTTGGCAGCATAGGGTAATAAGTAGCTCATGGACTTGGCATCAGAAAGATCCCCAATAGTATCCCACTACGGTCATTTGTTGAACTTGGTCAAGTTATTATACTCTTTAGAAATCTGTCTCCTCAAATACAAATCAAGTTTAGCAAAAACTGGGTTATATGGAGGATTAAATATGTGAAGGAGATGATATGTAAAGGTGTGTGTTTATTTCCCTTCTCTTTTCCTTTCTTCACTGGGAGAAAGAGCCCTTTTGAATATGAGAAAGGATGCACCTTTTTTAATTTACGTAGTCCTTAACACTGTGTTTAGAATTATATTTGTGCTATGACTTCCATCTTATTATTGGGTTGAGAAACTCAGTCAAGTCTGAAGTGTGTTATAGGATAATGAAAACCATCTGCCTTGAGAAATAAAGGAAAACATTAGGAATAATAACAAGTCAAAATATTAATGAATAAATGAACATCACCTCCTACTCATCACTGAAAATCTTGAGTCAGAATTCACCAGGGGAGCTTTTCATATTTGAAGATTCTAGGCCCCACCCAAGCCTCTTAACTGAGTATGGGAGAGCAAATGGTGGGAAAGAGCTTATTATTAGACTGCCAGACTCTCCAACTCTAAAGCAGGTGACCTTTGGGGTGGGGGGGGAAGAGGGAAGGAAAAAGAGGATCTAAAACATAGGCATAAAAAAACAACAAAACACTGTAGTGCCTAGTTATGCTGATTCTGCTTGTTCTGACTTCTGACATGGTACTCAAATGGTTAAAATTTTGTTTACAGAAAAGTTTCTCAAATGTTGGTATTCAAATTAATCACTTGGGAGAACTTATAAAATTCTGAAACAGCTCCCAAACTGCTAAATAAAAACCACAAGAAATCAGACAACCATTGTGTATACATACCACAACTTTTTATCCATTCATCTGTCAAAGGACATTTTGGTTGTTTCCATGTCTTGGCCACTGTAAATAAAGCTGCAATGAACATTGGAGCACACTTGTCTTAATGTATAAATGTTTTCAGACTTTTTTGGTAGATACCCAGGAGAGGGATTGCTGGGTCATATGGTAATTCTATTCATAACGATGGATCTTGAGATTGTAATGCTAAGCGAAATAAATCAGACAGAAAAAGCAGAGAACCATATGATTTCACTGATATGTGGTATATGAACCAAAAACAACAAAAGAACAAGACAAACAAAAACACATAGACACAGACAGTAGTTTAGTGGTTACCAGAGGGTAAGGGGGTAAAGGGTGATAGATGAGGGTAAAGGGAACCAGATATATGGTGATGGGAGGAGAACTGACTCTGGGTGGTGAACACACAATATGATTTATAAATGATGTATTACAGAATTGTACACCTAAAATCTATGTAACTACTAACAATTGTCACCCCAATAAACTTTAATTAAAAAAAAAGAAAATAAAGAAATCAGACAAACATCTAAATATTTATAAAGGTTTTGAAATAATTCTGATACCAGTTTATATTTCAGAAATTCTGATTGCGACTAGAGAGTGACTTTGCCAAGAAAGAATTCTGATTGAATAATATACTGCCAAAAATTGACACCCAAATCTCAGGGACACATCGTCATATGAATGACACAAATGTTCAGGAATCCATTAATCTATATATTCATGTACTTTTACAAATGTTCTCATTATAGTACATGGTCAATGAATTGTTAGCATGTGAAATTCTGAAGAGGAGTTGTAGGTTGTAGGGTGTTCAGCTCACTGACTATCCTGCACAAGAGGAAAAATTTAGAAGCCTCAAAAAGAGGGTTTGATTTCATTCCTTGGAACATATTTGCTGACAGGAGATGGAAAACTGTAGTCTGATTAAATGCATTTGAAAACAGTTCATGCAAAAGAACACTATTAAATCTATTCTATATTATCTGGATTAAAACGGTTAAAAACTTTGACAATTTAGTTTCCAGTTTAAAAAAAACAAAGATATCGCTCCACTTCTTTTGGAGCATAAAACAATCCTGGAAAATATTGGAAAAGGTTATTTTTCAATTAGTTGTGAATTCTATGACTATCTCCTTGGTGATTAAATTTTGCAGTAGGAGTGTCTACTTTTTAAGTCAATATTTAATAATACAGAGCCCAAGTGAATTAAAAGCTGGTAGTAACTTTTTTTTAAATTAAAGTTTATTGGGGTGACAATTATTAGCAAAATTGCATAGATTTCAGGTGTACAATTCTGTAATATATCATCTATATATCACATTGTGTGTTCACCACCCAGAGTCAGTTCTCTTTCCATCACCTTTGCCCTCATCTACCACCCCACTTCCCACTTACCCTCTGGTAACTACTAAACTATTGTCTGTAGTAACTTTGCTGTTTCAGTAAAATGGTTTCCATCTTTAAGTTATTACTATGTATCCCTTTCTTTATGTAAAACAAATATGCAAAATTGGTAAAAGAAACCAGTTTTTGTTGCTGTGACCTAGAGTTAGGGAACAGAGACAAGTGCCAAAATGCTTCCCCCTCCCTGCTAATGACATAAGAAGTTTGAAACCTCCCCAACTTGTACTGAAATATGTTACACGCAAATGCCCTATATTCCTGGTATTCAGGGAAATTAAAAACCACTGCATTAGTATCAAGCAAAGATTAAGGAATCCTAAAATGGGTATGTGCTTATGTGCTCATTTGTGTTTATAATGCAGTATTTATACAGTTATAATTTTTTGTGGAACACCTGAGGCCCTGTTACAGGATAGTTTCACTTGACTAATGAATAAATCTGAACACTATGTTTCAGTACAGGTTTGGTCATTTCAACTACTCATTCTATATCTGGTACCCTGGATTAAAAGTAAAAAAAAAGTAATAAATAATATTACGTATTTTTGAGAATCGCCTAGCAAGGCAACGTAGTGCTTCTTGCAAGATGTGAAAATGAAACTTTGAAAGCAAAGCTTCCTAACTAGAATATAGTAGGTTTTGATCAACCTGGTTGACTCAGATAACGGTACATATTCTATATAGAAATATATAGAAATTCTTTCACAAAATGTTCCAGCCTGTAAAGAGTTCATAGCTTAAAAGTGAATAATTTATGATAGTTGAAAATATAATTAATGTGTAGTATGAAGATGGGTACAGAAAATATGTGATTCTAGATACAAATATAATTTAGGAAGAAGCCAGGTGCTTGTAAAAAAAATGTTTCCATGTAATCACAGGTTCTGAAGTTACCAGCACATCGTTTAAAGCAACCAATTTTATGAGCAATGATTGGTTCAAGAATTTTAAGAAGCATTTTGATTTGCATAATGTGAAGTTAATAGAAAAGGAGGCATCAGTTGAATACATAACTGACAAAGTTTTCCCCACCAGGGCAGAAAACACACAGGGATGAACCATAGGCAGAATAAATTTCAGTTAGAATTAAACTATTCAATAATGGAAGAAAATTTGTTTATAGATTACATTTGTGTTGTTTCTAGTGAACACACACACATACAAGATACAGAAGCAATCACAATTATTTACTGTTACTGTTTTACTTTTGCCAATTCAGTTTAAGTTCATAATTAATATTACTATAGTAATGACATATTAAATTATAGAATACATTTTACTATAAAAAATTCAACATGAAATTAAATCAATTAAATCAAGTTATTATTAGTATTTTTATACCCTGCTGTTTTGAAACTTAATTTGTTTATTAAAATAATATTTTATAAAGGATTTATATATTTTACTAATTTTCACATATTTGGAGATCTGCAAGGGTCTTGTAAAGATTTGCTCAGAAATGTCCAATTTTAATATCTCTTTCCAGCTAACTTGATAAGTAGATATTTCTGGATGTTCACTCTTTTAAGATACTGAATAGAGTAGATTTCTACTCTAAATAGTATGTCATTTTATGTGACAGTTTATATGTTTAAAAAATGGGACTTCCAGAAGATTACTAGAAGTTTTTGTTTTTCTATTTGCACTATGTACGAGGGTTTTCCTTTAATTTTTTCCACTAAAGAGCTTCATCAGTTTAATGATTATTTGAGTTATGTGATTACAGGTAATTTTGTTTTCTGTGAAACATTAAAGCCTATATGCCGATTTTTGCTCTGAGGAGGTCGTTTCAACCTCTAAACTATACATGTCAGGGTAGGATAAACCTATGCTCTGGTATCAAATACCCACCCCCCACCCCAAATTTCACTAACTACAGAAAGCAAAAGTATATTTCTTGCTCATTTTCAGTTCCATGTGGTTTCAGGTATTTCTAGTATACGAAAGCTATCTGCCATGTGGAAACTCAACTATTCAAGCCACCTTCATCTTATAACTTCTTTCTTATGAGTTAAAGCCTTCTCCATTATTTTTTCTGGTAGGGGAAGAATGAGAATAGAACTCTCTAATGACTTATTTTCTGTCTTAGCCTACACATGACACATTTCCATTCACATTTTAATGACCAGAATACTCACAAAACCCTGCCTAATTAAAAGAAATGTTGAACATGCAGTCTCTTTTGTACTAGACAAAGAAAAATAGTTATCATGATGAGCACCAATAATTTCTACTTCAAAAACTTAGCCCAAATCTACAATGTTTTTGATTAAGGTAGTAAAATCAGTCAAATGCTAGGGCAATGACATTTATAATTAGATAAAACTATTGCTTGCAATATCATCCAGTTTGTTTAACACAAATAACCTATTATTATGCAAAACAAAAGAAGGGAAATACCCTATTTTTAAGAATATGTCAGATAATATGATTAGCTTCTAAATATAAAATTTTCCCACACAACCACCAAATAAATAAGGCCAACTGTAACCTATGCCAGGAACATAATTAGGAAATACAGCTTGCTAAAACACCAATTTATAAGGGAGAAAGTGTCCAAAATTAGTATAAATTGAGCAACACAGACTTTACAGTAGGACATAGATAGCATGATCCTTGAAGGAGAAAGTCTGACTCTGAGTGACAGAAGAATTGGAACATGTCAAATGCCACAGATCAAAACAATGGCTATTAGAGTACCAAAACAAAAGGATGGAAACATGTAGAGTCAGGCATAAATAGTTTATTGCTTACCGGAGGGTTAAGGAGGAGGATGGTGGTAGATGGGGGTAAAGGCGATCAAATATATGGTGATGGAAAGAGAACTGACTCTGGGTGTTGAATGCACAATGTGATATATAGATGATGTATTACAGAATTGTACACCTGAAACCTGTGTAACTTTACTAACCGCTTTCACTCCAATAAACTTCAATTTAAAAAAAAGGTTCATAATTAAATGTGTGTAACAAATAGAAAAAGGTAGGAAAAAAAGAAGTGGAAAAGCATAATTTGGGGGGATGAGAAAGTTTACATAAAGAGGAGGTATTATTGGAAGCTTGGTGGTAAATAGAGAGAGGGGGAAAAAACGGAAAAATATGAAACTTTCAGAAACAAAAGAAAATCACTGCATCAGAAGAAACTCTACATCGCTAGCAACAACACAGACAAGAAAAAGGCAATCAGTAAAGAAAGTTCAATGTGCCATCAGAATATGGTAAGCTTGAACTAAGAATCTTAGCAAGCCGTTCATACCACTCAGCATCATCTGCATATAATTAACGTTAACGATTCAGAAAAATAAATGGTACTTACAAATACACAGAAAAATTCACATAGTATCCACTTCAGATGTACTACAAGAAGAAAGCAGAAAGTAACTGTCAAAACCTTTCAGTAGATGGAAATACACACCAACAATTATGAAGCAGAGGAAAATTATAGAACACTTCAATATAAATTAAATAATAGTAAATAAGCAAAGGCAAACATAATAGGATTCTATGAATCAAAAAGTCAACAACTCAGAATACAAATGGATCATAAATAAGCTAAAAAACAGAAAACATGAATTAACCTTAATAGTAATGTGCTAAGTGAAAGAAGGCTAATTGTAAAAGAAAGTATACATCATGTTTCCATTTGCGTACACATCAATTTTATTTGTGGATATCAATGCAAAATCTTTAATAGAAAAAGTAAACAAATTCTAAAAATACATTTAAAAATACAGTACAACCATTGCAACTAGTCAGTGGTTGTTACACTTCTGTTTTCTGGTCACTAACTGTCTGTTTTCCTTACTTCCCACCTTACCTTCTCAAACCATACAACTCTATCATCCAGTCATTGTATCCAAATCAAAGTTCAGTATGTCTAGGTGATTGATAGTCATTTTGTTAATATCTGAAGTTTGTTCTTTATGATCAAATAAACTATATATGATAAAGAGAAGTTACCTGTCCCCTACTATCCTCAACACATGCCCAATACACCTTGGTGTAGCAAAAACAGGATAACTGCAATTAAAACTGTCATTCGAAAAGGAAGGGAGGGACGGAGGGAGGAAGGATTAGAAACACACAGCTGCCATTGGACCATATATCAATAATAACTTTCTGGTGGGCCCAATATGGAAAATCTTTCAACCCTGGCATGACTGAATCCTAATTTTGCTTTGTGAGAGTATCTCAGCTGTACACTCTTCTCCAAAGCCTCCTAATGTCACCCTGTGGGACTGTTCCATGATTGTCCATATACACATCTGAAGTGGCCATTGGAGTGCATGCCTTCTTTGGGGGATTCCAGTTTCTATTGTCCACTTCTTACTGGTTCAAATTTGGAGGAGGGGTTCAAATAAGCAATGGAATTTCTTAGTTGGCTCTGATCCATTGATCCGACAATCCTTCAAAGACTTATTAAACTTCTGATCTATTTGCTTCCTGTCCATTCTATGTACCAGAAACCACTTAACCACATGCAAAATCATTTCCTAATTCTAATCTTAAATTTTGGTTCATTTATTTTCTTCCTAGGTTAGTCCCCCTCCCCCACCCCACTCCCCTCTCTCGGATGCAGAATACTTTTGAACACCTTGAGATTATCTGAAATAACAGGCTTATCTAGGTTAGAAAAATTCATAAACTGAGTTTTGCACAACGGCTTTTGTTTTCCTGATAAATCTATTGCTCAAATCTCACTGTTGGGAGTCCGTAAGCAGCTGGCTTTTTCCAAACTTTTGAGAGTCTCCAAATGGTAGGACTCTCTGCTTTAATTTCATTTTGTAAAGTGCCTAATTCTCTACTGAATGTATCTTTTTGATGAAATATCTTTCTGGAAGCATAAAATAAAACCAATGCACGCTATAACTTTAATTTTTACATTTCTTAGAACTACAGATTAGGCGTATTGTCAGTCTACTAAGTTATCAAGGGCAACAGCTTTGAGGTATTGCCATTGCCCAAGCTGTTGACATATTTTTGAGCTGTGATTTCAATTTCTTAGACACCATCTAATTGCAAGGACAATCTCATGTAGTGTATGATCATAATGGACTCATTTTCCTCCAAAGTACCATTTCTATATTAATTAAACACTACCATTATATAACACACAAAAATGTATAGTAGCTCAGTCATATCAGGAATTTATTTCAAGCTCATGTGAAGTTCAGTCGGTGTCCCTGATCTCTTGGTTCTTCTCTTCCCAGAAATGACAAAACACCAAGTTCTTTCTACTGTGATGGAAGGTGGCTAAGCCATCTGCACCATGTGTCTTTCACAGTCACTGTACACATTAACCTCAAGACAGTACAAGGAGGAAGACAATGGAGATCCCTTCGTGGTCAATTTTTATTGCCCAAGATAGAAGCAGTCCCATCCCTTCTGTTCACATACTGTAGGTGCGCATTCTTCCAGCAGCAGGCAGTTGTTGCCTTGTGCGCAGAGTTAGGCCTGGAGTGGCTGGGAAGTTTTCTCTGTGTTCCTGTTCCACCTTCAGCTTTCAGCTGCCTCTTCACAGCTCTGCCGCAGAGCTGGGTTCTCTTTCCACGCTCTCGCCACGCAGCAGTACATAACTTTAATGTTTAACTCTGTGTCGGGATTATGATGGTGGCAATTCCCCTGGTGCAGCCTTCGTCTTTGTAACGGTCCATGTCTCTGGGCCATGGGGATAGATAACACCTTCTCAGAGTCTTTCACAGCAAATTGATTTCTATCTGCAGTGAGTTTGGGGAAGAAGAGAATCCCCTGCCCCGCCCATTGTAGCAGCAAACTTCTGTTTTAAATCCGTGTAGGATCCAGGGTTCTTGAGGCTGTTGTAGACCTTCCCTATCTAGGAAGCAAAGGACTTTTACTTTCACCCTTCTTCTAGAAGCTGTGTCTATTTGCCTGCTTTATGGCATCAACAAAGATAATTCCCTATCCTTAGATTTTGCTCCTTCCACTCACATGAAGGCCTTAGGGTTGAAACTGTTTGCTGCACTCACCTCTACCTCAGTGGCTAAAGAAGTTAGAGACTTGTTTCCTGTGAAAGGAGGGTCCAGGGGAGCAGCGTGGCCCCAAATCACTTCATGCATGCCTGTACTGCTGAGGGACTTGCTCCTGCCTTCAGCCCCGCCCAGTCTTTTTCCTGAACATCTGGAGGAAATCTGTAGCTCCCACTTATTCTTGACTGATAGGCAGCCCAACTCAACATTTAGTAAGTCATCGACATTTTTACCAATTTCTCACATGCTTCGATTGAAATCCCCTATACTTTCTCTTCTGTGCTAAATATGAAACAGTTCATTTATCCTCTTTCTCCTGGAAGAGAATTGTCAGTCTTGAAATTCATTTCCTTGGTTGCCTTTTGACAACAAGTTTTCTATCATTTCAGGCAAAGTTGTGCTTTTGTAAATTTTTTGCCTTTTTTTTTTCTGGCTGTTAGAATGGAAGTCATAGTCTCTTATGCTACATTTTAAGTGGAAGCAGAACTCTCCTGATTGTTTACTATTGTCCTTTTAATTACACTGTAAGCTCCATAAAGGTTTTATTCATTGCTGTAAATTGATTTATATAGCACAGTGCCTGAAATGTAATAAGAATTCGACTCGATTTTTGCATAAATAAATAAATAATACATTAACTAGAATATGTAATATTCTAACAGGTAAATAAATAATATTTGGCTATATATGGGTACCCTATCTTACCTTCCAAAAAAAAACAAAAAACATATACTTCTGTTTGACTGTCATATCACTGAATTTTAGGTCTACATGGCCCTTGTCACAATCACATCGTGTTTGTTTTTGTGAAGATGCGTGTGTGTAGATATTTGACTAATGTTTATTTTTCCCACCAGACTGCGAGATTCATTGCAAAAACAAATGTGTGTGTATATATATATATATATACACACATTGCCTATACAAATGTGTGTGTATATATACGTATATATTTATATACGTATATATACACACATTTTTATATATACATTTATATATACATTTTTATATATACATTATATATATATATATATATATATATATATATATATATTACTATTGTTTACCAAACATCTAGAACACTACCAAAAGCAGGCCCTTAAATAATTGTTGAATGAATCAATAAATGAAAGACATTTAAAATAGGTTACATCAGGGAGATAGCAGAAAAATCATAAAATACAATATTTTTTTTATTTTAAACATGACAAAAAAGTTTATGCAATTATATTTGAAAGGGGTGTTTAAAAAATTTCAGTTCAAATGCTTTGTTGTATAAATGAAGAAATTAAGGTCAGTAGAAATTAAATGACTTTCCCAAAGTCACAAAAGTCATTAGTGGCCAAGTCTAGAATAGAAACTAGGTTTCTTGACTCTAAATCCATTGTTCTCTTGATTTGGGTGCTCTGAGAAAAACTGCTTTGAAACACTGGATTCTAGATGTGAAAATGCCCATGTTGAGAAAAAGGGTAAAGAAAGGTAGACGTCTAAAGTATGTCTCCGCCACATACCGACACAAACGGCCACACTGCAATAACTCTCTTAGGGAAGATATATTCAGAAAAGGTAACACATCACCAGGTCTCATAATCCCAAGGCACAGTAAATGATTTCACAGAGTATCAGGCAGCACAGCAGCCAACATTTTAATGTTTCCTTCTGAAGGGAGGATAAATGCAAAATAGCTTTACCTTCATGCTCTAGCTGGTAATACCCCTGCTGTGCTCTTTATAACATGGGTAGGAAAAAAAAAAAAAAAGGAAAGACTAGAGTTTGCCAGTCATTCCAGGTTTTCATAAGTGCAGAAAAAAAAAATCTAAAGACTCAACTAATATCAACAATAACAATAATAGCTAACAATAATAATTTCTAACATGAATTGAATGCAATACAAATTGCTTATTATTTCAATACTTTAAACCCTCAACCAACAATTGTAAAATACCAAGAGGATATTTTTTCTTTAACTAGATGATGAAAAATGAAGGCTTATAGTGTTGAAAGATCTGAAAGCTAGGAAGTGGTTAAAGGGCTAAAATTTAAATCCAAGTTGTTCCAAGTTACTATAATATACATAAATAATACAGGTATAGGATGCAAAAATGTCAATTTATTGAGCTCCAAAATATTATTAGACACCTCTTTTTTTTCTTGACTGTTATGGTCAAGGCCTGAATTTAGTATCATAAGAATAAAACAAATTTTATTTTTTTAAAGAGTAAATGAAACCGTCTACCAACAAACTATATCATGGTTTTCAAACTCCCATTTTTATTAGCTCTGTCCAACAGAAATATAATTACAGCTACATATTTAATTTCATGTTTTTTGTTAGCCACATTTTCAAGAAGTAAAAAGAAATAAGTGAAATTAAATTCTGTAATATATTTCATTTCACCCAATATATCAAAGATGTTTTCAATCTAAAATGTAATCCATAGAGGACTGTAAATAAGATATTATACTTTTAGATAATAAGACTTAGAAATCCACTGTGTATTATTTTGCAATTATCTCATCATATTGAGTTACTTTCCAAGTTAGTTTTTTCCTAATATATTATTCCCGCTAAAGTATGTTGCATTTGTATCATAAACATTATCACAATAGTCTTTAAAATGCAGACATTTGGGAGAAAATATCAAATATATAGTTGTTTCTAGGTTTGCCAATAAACCGTGCTTGCATTGTCTTTTGATTTGAATGTTAGCTTTTTTCACTGCAATTTTCTAGAATAAATTTCATCTTTTCTTTCTTTCCTTTTTCTCATATATTTACAATTTAAAAACAAAATCCCTGATTTTGAACAATGCTCTCTTCTTTGTTCTAGTGCATAGCAGCTCACACCTACTTTGCTTTCTGCTAGTAAATATAATTGTTATTTCCATTACCTGGTGTCTGAGTCACTTTCTGTCATGGTCTTCCTTACACTCTATTTGACTTATTTAACATCATTTCTAGCCTGATTAATTTTTAGGCTGTATATAATATTTATTTCCCTACTGTGAAAGTATTTTTCTGTATTACTATTTACTCTAATAGTTATTTTTTTCTAAAGGTGATAGTCTTCCATGAGGTTCATTGTTAATTACTTCCTGAAATCTACTTGTCAGTTGTTCAGTCTTTTGCCTTCAAATTAATCAATACTTTCAATGAATCATGCATTATTACATCATAATACTACTTGAATTTTTGTCACATCCCCAAATTATGCTGAATTTCACTAGAAAAAATTTGAATTTCTATAATCAGAGAACCATATCTTTCAACATTCTGGAATGCCGTTTTTGCAAAATAATAGATATTCAACTACCATAAATCATAAATAAATACCTCTCATAGTTTAACTTATACAAAACAAGTATAATTTTTGTAGTGCATAATATTTTATACCTGCCAAAATTATTTCATAGCAACAAACAAAACAAGTAAGGTAGAAATTATAATATTACTTAGTATTACTAAGTATTACTAATTACTAATTCTTAGTAATTAGTAATTAGTAATTACTAATAATTACTAATACTTAGTATTACTAAGTATTATTAATTACTAATATTACTTAGTGACTGTGTTAGGATGCTGGAATTGCCCAATCAAGTGTCACTCATGAGCAAGTGAAAATCAGTTCAATTGTTTAAAAAAAAAATTATTTAATTACCATTGTATGAATCTTAAAAGCAAGTAGTCCATCTTGTACAATAGATGTTGAATATTTAGGAAGTAGGAATTCTGAATCGGTAAGGGTGTAACTCCATGAAATTACTCCTTCAACTCCATGCCTTTATTTGTTCATGTGAGCATTAATTTTCTGTTCACTTTTCTTTCTGTGTCTGTGTTCTCTTTCCCTCAATCTCTGACTCTAACATCATAAATCTTAAACTTAACTACTCCCACACTCTGCTTCTCAAGACAGAGAAGAGGAAATAAATGAATAGAAGAAAGAATAGACTATATCAGGAAAGGCACAAAAGAGAGGGGAAAAAATGGAGAGATAGACAAAGATTTAGTTTGCAAATGGAGGCTTCACATTTTCTGGATATTTCCCGTTTGTTAATGAATGTTACTCCAGCAGCTACCATGTTTCCCTGAAAATAAGACCTAGCTGGACAATCAGCTCTAATGTGTATTTTGGAGCAAAAATAATATAAGACCAGGTATTGTATTATTATATTATGTTATGTTATGTTATGTTATGTTATGTTATGTTATGTTATGTTATGTTATGTTATGTTATGTTTGTTATGTTATGTTATGTTATTATATAAGACCCGGTCTTATAGTAAAATAAGTAAAATAGTAAAATATAGTAAAATAAGACCGGGTCTTATATTAATTTTTGCTCCAAAAGATTCATTAGATCTGATTGTCGGGCTAGGTCTTATTTTTGGGGAAACAGTGTAACATGCATTGTGTGATAGCTCCATGCTGGACATAATTCAAAGTCTTTTACAGGTATTAACTGACTTAATTCTCAAAAGCTTATTAGTTATATCAAATTACTATTTCCATTTATAGATACTAATGCCTAGAAGGACTAAGAAATTTTCCAGAGTCAGATGGCCAGTTAGTGCCAGAGTCAGCATCTGGCTCCAGAGTTTGGTCCCACAGCCTGAGCCCTTAATAAACCGTATCTTCTGCTTTTTCACTGCTCTAGAGTTGGGAAATTTGTTTATATAACAAATAAAGAATGATTTAGTGACAGTAAAAAATTAAATGTCTCTTCATCAGTTAAGTGATTGAGAGCTAACTGTAGATATATTATATTCCAACAAGAAAATATTATTTCCTTAAAAACCTCAAATAGTACACTCTTCAGTTTTCATAATTCTATCATTTTTACTATCAATATCACAGTTTCTTATTTGTTTTGATTAAAAATATATTTTAAAAGGCTGCAGAAAATAAAGTTATTAAGGAAAAGGGATTTTCTGAGAAAAGCAAGAACAATACGAAGGCCAAAATGAAACCTTTTCTGTTTCTTTAGATAAAGTACCCTCCTCCTCTATGATCTCAAGCATTTTGCTGTTTTAGCAGTTGCCATTTTAAGGGAGAAAAGGAAGAATAGAAAGAGGAAAATTATGGGTAAATAATCAGTAGTGAAAGAATAATTTATAGAATAGCAAAAAATATTAATAGGATATTAAAATTATAAAGGAGAAAGGAATGTATACTAAGCTAAGAAAGCATATGCATGCAATTCATCGTTTCAATAAGCATTTATTGCGTACTACCGTATGCTTGGCAGATATTATATGTGAGAGAAATCAGAAGTTTATAGAAAATTATAGATTAAAGCTAAAGCTGTCCAATGCCCTAAGAAAGGTTTTTAAACATTAGAAAAAATTTAACAGATTTTAGAACTATGTCATTCAGCTAGAAACTTTGACTCAAGTTAACAAGGAATTGTATAATGAGGACAAAGCACAGAATTGTTTGGCTTTACCCTTTATCACCATTTAATGAAATGATACAAATATGTTATGAAAATAGTATTCCATGAGCAAGTACATTTGAGAAACACTTGCACTGGGCTATGCAAATTTAAACAGATATTTTAACTCCCAGAATTCCCAAAAATTTTACTATGTTGATGTATATTGTGAATTTCCAAGACTGCTATGTAAGGTTTTTTATTTTATAAATATATTTGACCTCAGACCTCTCTTATTGAAGAAATATAATTTTCTATTATGGGAAATTAAATATACAAAATAGAAAGAATACTGAAATTATAGACAGCACATCTTAACTTTTAACTTGTTACATGTTGTTATACTATCCTTAGATTGTCACTTAATTTTATAAAGTTCCTTCACCAAGCTTTAAAGGGTGAAATTTGCTTATTTAGCACACATTCATAAACCATAACTAATGTTCTATCAAATAAAGGAGTCATTGTTGATATTGACATTTCTCAAATGAGACATTAAAGTTTTGCATATGTGACAATTGTGATAAACTAGCTATGAGTCACTTAACCTCTCTGAGCCTCAGTTCTCTTACTTCCACGCTGAGAATATTGCAGTGTGTGGATCATTTCACAATATCACGGAGCCAAAAAAAAAAATGTATACACATGACTTGGATTCATCTTTGGTTATCAGTATCTATTGAATATTACAATTTTAACACAGTTTTTTTTCCCCCTTTCTTAAAATGTATATACATTGTTATGGCACCCTCTCTGGATATGAAAGTCAAACCATTATATTTTATACCTATGTAGGGATATATGTAAGTTATGTCTCAATAAAACTGGGGGGAAAAGAATGTTTCACTAGTGACTTATAAGGGACTTTATAGCAGTGAATAAATACGTCGGTTTGAAACCTTTTCTAATTCTCATTTTACTTAAAGGCAAGTTCTAAAATATCCCAGAAAATGTCCCTGCAACTACCATGACACCACAGAAAATCTCTTATCCAAATTTACTGGATGTTTTTTTTTCAAAAAATACTTAAAAAAATAAAAAGCAGTATTAGGTTCACAGTAATATTAAATGGAAGATAGAGAGTTCCTGTATACTCCCTGCCTCCACACATGCATATTTTCCCTCATTATCAGCATCCCCTACCGGAGTGGTACATTTGTTACAAATGATGAACCTACACTGACACGTCACTATCAGCCAATGTTCATATTTTACATTATGGTTCACTCTTGGCGTCGTACATTCTGTGCGTTTCGACAAATGTATAACGGCGTGCATCCACCATTATGGATTCATACAGAGTATTTTCACTGCCCTAAAATTCCTCTGTGCTCTGCCTATTCATGCCTCCCTCCCCCAACCCCTGGCAACGACTGATCATTTTACTGTCTCCAAGGTTTTATCTTTCCCAGAATGTCACCAAGTTGGAATCATAACATGTAACCTTTACAAATGACATTATTTTACTTAGTAATATATGTTCAAGTTTCCTGCAAGTCTTTTTTTATGGTTTGATAGCTCATTTCTTTTTAGTGCTGAATAATATTTCATTGTCTGGATATACCACAGTTCATTTATTCATTCACCTATTGAAGTACATCTTTTTTTTTTGTATTACAAAACAGAATTTTTATTTTATTTTATTTTTTTTTTAAAATATTGAAAGGACCTAATAAAAATTGAACATAATGTTCAATCTGGTATATTATTCACCTATATAATGTTTATATTTGAGTAAACCTAGCAAATTACATATAAACACAGCTTTATAACATACGAGAACAAAAACATTACAAAAATCGTCCCCAAACTGATTATTTTTGAACATATAAAACTGTAACTCTAGATCCGAGAAAAAAAAATGGCGGCGTGAGGTGAGCCTCTGTAACGCTCCCCTGGAATTTACAACGAATCGGACAACAATAACTCCACAAAGGACTCCTTGCACAGCAGACAGGCAAGACGAAGAGGCCGACTACTGAATTCACCTCCAGGTGGGTGAATCGCGCGAGCAGGGGAGGAGGGAGAGGAGAAGTGCGGAGACGGAGCCGCGCGGGCACAGGACACAGACCTAGCTCGGTGCTCGGGAGCCCGCTGCTCCCGGATCTTCTGCTGCTGCGGGAGAGGGAAGGACTCGGACTGCTAGGGCTCCGCTTACGGCCCACAGGGCTGAGGGGGCAGCATACAAAACAGCTGAACCCAACGCTCGCTCACGGCAGACCTCAAAGCAAAGACTGAGGGAAGAGGGCTGAAATCGGTGGTTTAAGCCCTCACTGCCGAGCGGAGAACGGAAGCCTTAGGCACGGAAACTAGCCACCCCCTCCCTACCCTCCCAGAGCTCGCCCCGCCCCCACCTGCCCGGTGCTAGAAGCGATAAAGTAGCAGTGTCGGATCAAAGGACAGAATATTTGCTGCTCTGAGAACTGTGGACCGCAGACACAGATTCGCAGCTCAACTAGTTCCGGCAAAGGGGAGGGAGCTGTGGAAGCAGGACTGGCTGTGGTGGTGGTCGCCGCCATTGCTCTGGGCCACCTCTCACAACTCACCCCGCCCCTGGCCCCACCTATCTGGGCGGATCCCTGCAGGAGTAAACAGAACTGCTGAAACAAACGGGCTCTGAATCTGGTGCAGAAAGAGCTTTGGAACTCCAAAAGCTCTTCGCATACCTATCAACCTGTTGCAGAAGACACTCCTGTAGATGTCTAGGAAGAGAAATAGTAAATCAGTGATTGCCATGAATAACCAAGGCAACAAGACAGCTCAGAAAGAAAGTGAAAAGTCTCCAGAAAAGGAACTTAGAGATATGGACCTTTGTGATTTAAATGACAGAGAATTCAAGATCGCAATTCTGAAAAAACTGAACGAGATGCAAGAAAACACAGAAAGGCAGTTTAATGAACTCAGAAACACAATCAAAGAACACCATGAGCATTTTACAAAAGAGATTGAAATCTTGAAAAAGAACCAAATAGAATTTCTGGAGATTAAGAACTCAATAGAAGAAATTAACAATAAAATATCCAGCTTAGGTAGTAGAGTTGACCAGATGGAGGAAAGAATCAGTGACATCGAAGATAGGAACCTGGAATTTACACAGAGGGAAGAAGAAAGAGACTTGAGACTTAAAAGAAATGAAAGAACTCTACAAGAACTTTCTGACTCCATCAGAAAGAGCAATATAAGAATAATGGGCATACCAGAAGGAGAAGAAAGAGGGAAGGGAACAGAGAATATATTCAAACAAATCGTCGATGAGAACTTCCCAAACTTGTGGACAGAACTGGATCCTCGAATCCAAGAAGCAAATAGAACACCTAATTACCTCAATCCCAACAGGCCTTCACCAAGGCACATTGTATTGAAGCTGTCTAAAATCAATGATAAAGAAAGAATCCTCAAGGCAGCCAGGGAAAAGAAGACGGTAACTTACAAAGGAAAGCCCATTAGATTATCATCAGATTTTTCAGCAGAAACTCTACAAGCTAGGAGGGAATGGAACCAAATATTCAAACTATTGAAAGAGAGAAATCATGAGCCAAGAATAATATATCCAGCAAAGATCTCCTTTAGATATGAAGGAGGAATAAAGACCTTTCCAGACATCCAGAAGCTGAGGGAATTTTCTAATACACGACCTGCACTACAAGAAATACTAAAGGAGGCTATTAGACCACCATCAACAGGGACAACTTGTGGCAACCGAAACATAAAAAGGGGGAGCGTAAAGGCCTGAACTGGAATATGGGAATAGAGAAAGTAAGCGTACTGAAGAAACTGGAATACTCTAAATATCAAACTTTCTTTTACATAAACTCAAGGGTAACCACTCAAAAAACATCCAAATCTGAAATATATACTGTAATAAAAGAAGAAACAGAGGGAAACATCATAGAATACTACCACACAGAAATAACAGACAACAACAAAAAGGCAAAGAAACAATGGAGACACAGCCTTACCAGAAAACTAAAGACAGAATGACAGGAAATCCTCACATATCAATAATCACCCTAAATGTAAATGGACTGAACTCACCAATAAAGAGACACAGAGTAGCAGATTGGATCAAAAAACTAAACCCAACCATATGCTGCCTACAAGAGACACATCTCAGCTACAAGGACAAGCATAGACTCAAAGTGAAAGGGTGGAAATTGACACTTCAAGCAAATGGTACCCAGAAAAAATCAGGTGTAGCCATAATGATTTCCGATGAAACAGACTTCAGGGTGAAAAAGATAACAAGAGACAAAGATGGACATTTCATAATGGTAAAGGGGACTATACAACAAGAAGACATAACAGTCATCAATATTTATGCCCCCAATCAGGGAGCACCGAAATATACTAAGCAACTACTAACAGAACTAAAGGGAGAAATTGACCAAAACACAATTATACTAGGGGACTTAAATACATCATTGACAGCTATGGATAGATCATCCAAACAGAAGATAAATAACGAAATTGCAGCCCTAAATGACACATTAGATGAATTGGACATAATTGACATATATAGAGCACTTCATCCTAAAACATCAGACTATACATTCTTTTCTAGTGTACATGGAACATTCTCAAGGATAGACCATATATTGGGACACAAAATCAGCCTCAGCAAATTTAAGAAGATTGAAATCATACCAAGCATATTCTCTGATCACAAAGCTTTGAAATTGGATATCAACTGCAAAAAGAAAGCAGGAAAAAACACAAATACATGGAGATTAAACAACATACTTTTAAAGAACGACTGGGTCAAAGAAGAAATTAGAGGAGAGCTCAAAAGATACATAGAAACAAATGACAATGAAAATACATCCTACCAAAATTTTTGGGATGCCGCGAAAGCAGTTTTAAGAGGGAAATTTATATCATTACAGGCCTATCTCAAGAAACAAGAAAAATCCCAAATAAATAACCTCATGTTACACCTTAAAAAACTAGAAAAAGAAGAACAAGCGAAACCCAAGGTCAGCAGAAGAAAGGAAATAACAAAAATCAGAGCAGAACTAAATGAAATAGAGAACAAAAAGACAATAGAAAAAATTAATGTGACAAAAAGCTGGTTCTTTGAAAAGATTAACAAAATCGACAAACCCTTGGCTAGACTCACTAAGATAAAAAGAGAGAAGACACTAATTAACAAAATCAGAAATGAAAAAGGGGAAGTTATCACGGACACCACAGAAATACAAAGGATTATCCAAGAATACTATGAAGGACTATATGCCACCAAATTTAATAACTTAGAAGAAATGGACAAGTTCTTAGAAACATATAGCCTTCCAAGGCTGAATCATGAAGATCTGGAAAATCTTAACAGGCCGATCACCAGTAAGGAAATTGAATCAGTCATCAAAAACCTTCCCAAAATCAAAAGTCCTGGACCAGATGGCTTCACCAGTGAATTCTACCAAACCTTCAAAGAGGATCTAATACCAATCCTGCTCAAACTCTTCCAAAAAATTGAAGAAGAGTCAGTACTCCCTAACTCATTTTATGAGGCCAACATTACCCTGATACCAAAACCTGGTAAGGACAACACAAAAAAAGAAAACTACAGACCTATATCTCTGATGAATACAGATGCTAAAATCCTAAACAAAATTCTAGCAAATCGAATACAACAATGCATTAAAAAGATTATTCATCACGACCAAGTGGGGTTCATCCCCGGGGCACAAGGATGGTTCAACATTCGCAAATCCATCAATGTGATACATCACATAAACAAAATAAAGGACAAAAATCATATGATTCTATCAATTGATGCAGAAAAAGCATTTGATAAGATACAACATCCATTTATGATTAAAACACTTACTAAAATTGGTATAGAAGGAAAATACCTCAACATAATAAAGGCCATATACGACAAGCCCACAGCTAACCTCATAATTAATGGTGAAAAGCTGAAGCCCTTTGCTCTACGTTCAGGAACACGACAAGGTTGTCCCCTATCACCTCTGCTTTTCAACATAGTGTTGGAAGTCCTCGCCAGAGCTATCAGGCAAGAGAAAGAAATAAAAGGCATCCAAATTGGGAATGAAGAAGTTAAATTGTCACTCTTTGCAGATGACATGATGCTATATATAGAAAACCCTAAAGACTCCACCAAAAAGCTATTAGAAACAATCAATGAATATAGTAAAGTTGCTGGCTACAAAATCAACGTACAAAAGTCCATTGCTTTCCTATATACCAACAATGAAATCTCAGAAAAAGAGATAGAAAAAACAATTCCTTTTGCAATTGCAGCAAAAAGAATAAAATACCTAGGAATAAACTTAACCAAGGATGTGAAGGATTTATATGCTGAAAACTATAAGACATTTTTGAAAGAAATTGAAGAAGACACAAAGAAATGGAAAGACATTCCGTGCTCATGGATTGGAAGAATCAACATAGTTAAAATGGCCATATTACCCAAAGCCATATACAGATTTAATGCAATCCCCATTAAAATCCCAATGGCATTTTTTAAAGAAATAGAACAAAAAATCATCAGATTTGTTTGGAACCACAAAAGACCCCGAATAGCCAAAGCAATATTAAAAAAAAAGAACAATACTGGAGGTATCACACTCCCTGATTTTTCCTTGTACTACAGGGCTACAATAATCAAAACAGCTTGGTATTGGCGGAAAAACAGACACATAGACCAATGGAATAGAATTGAGAACCCAGAAATAAAACCACATAAATATGGACAGATAATTTTTGACAAAGAAGCTAAAAACATACAATGGACGAAAGACAGCCTCTTCAATAAATGGTGCTGGCAGAATTGGATAGCTACGTGCAAAAGAATGAAACTGGACTGCTATCTGTCACCATGTACCAAAATTAATTCAAAATGGATCAAAGACTTAAGCATAAGACCTGACACAATAAACTGCATTGAAGAAAACATAGGTACTAAACTTATGGACCTTGGGTTCAAAGAGCATTTTATGAATTTGACTCCAAAGGCAATGGAAGTAAAAACTAAAATAAACAAATGGGATTATATGAAACTGAAAAGCTTCTGCACAGCAAAAGAAACTATTGACAAAATAATGAGGCAACCAACTGAATGGGAGAAGATTTTCGCAAACAGTTCCTCTGATAAGGGGCTAATATCCAAAATATACAAGGAACTCATGAAACTCAACAACAAAAAAACAAACAACCCAATTGAAAAATGGACAGAGGACCTGAAGAGACATTTCTCCAAAGAGGACATACAAATGGCAAATAGACATATGAAAAAATGCTCAACATCGCTAATCATCAGAGAAATGCAAATGAAAACCACAATGAGATATCACCTCACCCCAGTCAGAATGGCTTTCATCAACAAAACAAATAGTAACAAGTGTTGGAGAGGCTGTGGAGAAAAAGGAACTCTCATACACTGTTGGTGGGAATGCAGACTGGTGCAGCCGCTATGGAAGGCAGTGTGGAGGTTCCTCAAGAAATTACGAATAGAATTACCATATGACCCAGCAATCGCTCTCCTGGGTATCTACCCCAAAAATATAAAAGCATTTCTCTATAGAGACACGTGTACGCCAATGTTCATTGCAGCTTTGTTTACGGTGGCCAAGACATGGAAACAACCAAAATGTCCTTCAATAGATGAATGGATAAAGAAGTTGTGGTACATATACACAATGGAATACTATTCGGCGTTAAGGAAAGATGATATAGGAACATTTGTGACAACATGGATGGATCTCGAGAGAATAATGCTAAGTGAAACAAGTCAGACAGAAAAAGCAGAGAACCCTATAATTTCACTGATATGTGGTATATAAACCAAAAAGAACAAGACAAACAAATGAGAAACAAAAACTCATAGACACAGACAATAATTTAGTGGTTACCAGAGGGTAAGGGGGTGGGGGGTGGGTGATGAGGGTAAAGGGGATCAAATATATGGTGATGGAAGGAGAACTGACTCTGGGTGGTGAACACACAATGGGATTTATAGACGATGTAATACAGAATTGTACACCTGAAATCTATGTAAATTTACTAACAATTGTCACCCCAATAAAATTAATAAAAAAAAAAAAAAAAAAAAAAAAAACTGTAACTCTAGAGAATTAGTTTTAAAGTTATGATTATTTACATTTTTCTACAGTATTTTATTTATTTATTTTTCTCTTAATTGCTTTTTATTTAATTAATTAATTATTATTATTAGTTTCAGCTGTACAAAACAACCCAGTGATTAGACCCCAACAAGTCTACTACTCATCTGACACTGTACATAGCTATTACAATACCATTGTCTATATTCCCTATGCTGTACTGATTGCTACCAAATTCAGGCAATTATTAATAAAGTTGCTATACACATCCATGTGAAGGTTTTTGTGTGGACATACGTTTTCAACTCCTTAGTTACCAAGGAGCATGATTGTGAGATTGTTATGGTAAGAGTATATTTAGTTTTGTAAGAAACCATCGAACTTTCCAAGTGTCTTTACAATTTTCATTCCCATAAGCAATGAGAGTACCTGTTTTCCCACATTCTTGTCCGAATTTGGTTTTGTCAGTGTTCTGAATTTTATAACCATTCTAATAGTTGTAGAGTGGTAGCTAGCTGTTTACACTTATGCGCCTGGTTTCAGTCCTATAAACTAGCACTAGTTTTCGACCTTTTAATCCAGAGCTTTTGGTTTGGCATTCAGGCTTTTCTCGCTGCCTGGCTTATTTTCTGTTCTGCCCATAAGTGTAGTCATTCTTCCCGTTTTCCTTGACTCCACACTGGGGTTTTTCAACATCTATTCCGAACCACTTTGACACCCAGGTCAGTTTCCTATAATCTGTCTCTTACCTCATATTCCCAAAGAAACATACCTAGAAGCTAAAAATGAATAACCACTGCCTACCTGACCAATGATCCAACCAACAGAGTATCGATGAGGTGTCATGCCAACCTTTGAGGAAAATAACAAGGATACACAGCTAAGAAGAAAGGATTTTATTTATCTATTGGTTAGTACACTGAACAAAATGCAGGCCAATTTTGGCCTAAAATTAGTGTTTAATAGTGAAATTGTTAACTGAAAATAAAGTATTTGGTGTAAGAGTGACTGAAGTTAAATATAGTTTACCACTGTTTTGTCTCAGACAACTTAATTTTCCATTCTACTTCAGTTACCTCTTCTAAAAGTTTGAAGAATTCATTCATAAATCAAAAAGTTAATGTGCATATAAGTGAGAAAAAATTATTTTGAATGCTCAGGTTGGTGTCTAGAATATAGAAAGTATTTAATAAATGATACACTTTTCCTTTGTCTTTCTGGACCTTGCTTTCTTAGATTGTGAATCTTTCTATTTTACTTGACTTCTCTGAACTTGCCATCTAATAAGACTGACAATAGTTTACGTTGAGCTTTCAGTCCTTCTTTTCAAGTATATAATTTCTTCAACTGAGCTTTGGTATTTTCAACTTTTACTAGGGCAATCAGACTTCTAATATGTTTACTACATTTAATCAAAACATATATTATTTTATAAATTGCTGATATGTCTGAAGTTATTTCACATTATTTATTCTGAATTTTGTTCATTCATTTTTTTTTTTTTGTCCTTTACTGTTTCCCAAATTTATAACACATATTAAACATTTCAAAGAACCAGCCTTGTTCTTTCTACTTTTGCTATTGTCTGTTCTCTTTTATATTTTATTGATTTACTCCCACAAATGTTCCTCAAGAGTTTTCTAGTTTTCCACTCTTATTCTTTCACAGGAATCCGTTCATTTCTGCATTCATCCCTTACCATAGAACTGGAAAAAAATAATTTGTCACAGTTACAAATGAACACAGTGGATATTTTCTATAAATCCTCTCATCTAAATATCCCACTATAACTACCACTCTTTTTTTTCTGATGCCTTGCCACTAAAACTAAAACACGTTTATCTATTATTATTGTGAATTTGTCTCCTCTCCTTTTGTCTTGAGCCCACTCCGATAAGAATATTGACGCCATTAGCACAATGAATTATACTTTGTCAATGTTAACAAGAACATTTATATCGCTATATTCAAAGTCAACTTTCAGTCTTCATCTTATTTACCTAAATGTAGCAAATGATGCAATGGCTCATTTTTGAAACACATCTTTTATTTGGCTTCTCAGATGCCACTCTTACTCCTCTAATGATACTAGCCTTCTCTCTTAGTTGGTTTGCTTGTTTTTCCATCTTCCTTATATTTAAAATATTCTGCCAGGTATCGTGGCTGTACATATCATTTGTGTGGTAATGATTGTCTATATCTTTTACCTTAAATTCAGATTCCTATTCAATTTCCTATTCAATATTTTCACTTGATTATCTAATAAACTTCTCATACTAAACATATCCTAAGTCAAACTCTGATTTTTCCAACCATTGTCCCAAACTTGTTCTATATATATAGGCTTTGTCATCTCACTAAATTTCTCCTCCATTGTTCATCCTGGTACTCAGGACAAAACAAATTATTCGGGTTGAATCTAGGGGTTGAATATAGGAAACAATATTTTAACAAGTTAGGTCTACCATATATTAGAAAGCTTCACAAAAATAAAAATCCTTGAAAATGCAGATTGTTTATAGCTTTGGAAAAATCACTAAGTATCTCTTCTTTAACACAAACTAAACAAAGCAAAATCTCTGGCCTAAAAAACTATGTATAATGTATTAGAAATATTCACATATGATGCATTTGAAAATTCCTGGGACCAACGATGGGTTTATATAAAGAATTATAACTTGTGCCAGGATGACATGAGGTATTTTTCCTTTGGAAATGCTATAGGTATTTTGTTTTTCCCAAATGCAGCAAGATTTGGGCTACTTTTAGATAGTTATAAATGCAATTTTGTCTTCCATGTGTATATAGAGATATTAGATATCTTAAGATCAATAAAATCTATCAATACTTTATAATATCTGAGCTCAGAAAAACAACTATAACTTGAATATTTAGTTGAACCTACTTATTATAGCATAATATTTACTTTAAAATTTAAATAATGAATAAAGTCAACAAATTGACAATGTTGAAGAGACCAAGCAGATGGAATCTATAAAGTAGCTGCAAAATACTAATTTCTGTATTATTTACAACCTGTAGTTCTGGTTCTGTTTCTGTTCTACTTCAGTATTTCTATGTAATTATAAAACAATTGCGTGGAACAGACTGTAATGGGAAAACACTGGGGGTCAAGTGACTATGTTTCTAATCTATGTGAAAAGCATTAAAAGGGCATTACTTCACATATTTGAAATTGTGGCGAAGTATAAAACTGGCTAGACTTTTAATTTTCCAAAATACTACTCGACATTAATTTAGTAGACAAAACTTTACAATCTTTTAATCTAAAAATGTTCATGAAATGAAATTCAAATCTTTAAATACCCAGTTTTAGTCTTTTTGCTGAAATTCTATTGTAGACAACCTCTAAGATAGCCCCAAATAATACCTACTTCCTGATTTTCAAGTCCTTATAAATCCTCCCCGCCTTGAGTGTGGGCTGGTCTTAGTGATTCACTTTATTGCCTTCTAATACGCATAGCCAAGTGATGGGATGTTACTTCTGAGCTTAGGTTAGGAAACCTCTACCTTCTGCCTTGATTTCCCTTCTCTTACTTTCCAACTGTGATGGAACCCAAGTGACAAGTTGTGAGTTGTTTTCTGGAGGGCACATGTAGAGATAGGGAGTGTCAACTATATATTTATTTTTTAAAAATCTCCTTGTAAATGGACTCATGCAGTTCAAACTGTGTTGTCCAAAGGTCAACTGCATTTCTTTCTGTGGTTAGAACATTTAAGACTGCTTTCTTAGCAATGTTCAAGTATATAATATTGTATTGTTAACCATAATCACTATACTGTGCATTTGATCCCCAGAACTTACTCATCTTATAACTGGAAGTTTGTACCCTTTGACCAACATCTGCACATTTCTCCTACCCTCCAGCCCCTGGCAACCATCATTCTACTCTGTTTCTACAGGTTCAACTTTTTTAGACTCTACATATAAGTGATATCATACAGTAATTGCATTTCTTGGTCTAACTTATTTCACCCAGCATAATGCCTTCAAGGTCCATCATGTTGTCACAAATAGCAGAATACCTTTTTTTTTTTCCCATGGCTGAATAACATATTATATATATATATATATATATATATATATATATATATATATATATACACACATATATATATACACACACACACACATATATATATATATATATATATATATATATATATATATATATTCTTTACATCAATTGATGTTATAAGGTTATTTCCATATCTTGGCTGTTGTGAATAATGCTGCAATGAACATGGGAGTGCAGGTGTCTCTTTGAGACCCTGTTTTCATTTCCTGTGGCTATACACCCAGAGTGGGATTGTTAGTGCATATAATGGTTCCATTTTTAATTTTTTGAGGAAACTTTATACATAAAAATATATAATATACATACATAATTCATGTAGCTTGAAATTAACTTTGAAAAAGTGGTACGAGGAATTTACTATGTTTTTGAGGAACCTTCATACATAAAAATATATAATATACATACATAATTCATATAGCTTGAATTTAACTTGGAAAAAATGGTATGAGGCATTTACTAAATATCAGACAGTATTCAAAGTACTTCACGTAACTATCTCATTTAATCTTTGTACTAACCTATGCTATACATACAAAGAGTATGTTCACTTTGAAGACAAAGTGAGATACAGAAATTTAAATAAATTGCCAAAGGTTGCCCCATTATTATAGCTTTGAACTTAGAAGTTTGACTCCATAACCCATAACCCTAATCATTATATTTCTCAAGCCTAAGGCTACTAATTTCAGGCCAACGCATATGATATTCTGAATAAGCTTACGGATCAAATAAGCCAACGTTTTCATTTGTTTAGTTTTTCTGTTTTTTTGGGTTTTCTTGTTATCGTTGTTTTCTTTTTTATGTTGGCTTATGTGTCTTTGTTAAATCCCAGCAACTAACAATTGCTCTACATTTCGTGACTTATGGGTTTAGAATTCCATAATTTTATTATTATGTCTTTTTGTTCAAATTCATGGCACCTTGAAATAGCAACAATTAAAAAATAACTATGAATTCATTTTATAATCACAATTTGAAAACTGGGCTATACTTATTCTCTGTTTAAATCTTTCTGGGCCCCAGGGTAGAACAATACAATTTGGGACTTTTCCCCTAAGTATCAGGAAACAATTAGTCCTAATTTGAAGCAGTGGCAGTGAATGCAAATGGGAAACAGCATTTAATATGTATCTTTGATAAATAAAGCTTCTTCCTTATTATTTATGACATATTTTTAAAATGTTACTTGTAAACACTTCTTATGGTTAGTGACTACAAGTTTGAATAATTTTCTTATCAGTATGTAACACTGAGATGTTTGTCTTTTAAGTGGTTAGTGCTAAATTAAAAGGAAATGACATTTAGGTGGTAAAGGAGAGAATGTTTTCAGTGAGACCTGGGTCAGTTTCTCCTTAGATTGGAATATTTCACATAGAATGCAGCTGTTGGTAAAAGTCTAATGTGAACATGTGGCATTTAATTTCCATGAAAGTTTCAATAGTCTTAGTAAAATGTGGCTATGAGTAAAATAGTAAAATATAAGTGGAATGGCATGACAATAGTATTCTACTGGGATTCAGGCTCCAGCAGTAGAAGGGGCTGCTCCAAAAGCATCTGTTTTCTTGGCAAAATTAAAAGGCAGCTGCTCTCATTACTTTCATAATGCTCATGAGATTTCCATTTAATTCCAGAAATGATGTCTGCCCACTATTGCTAGACCGGAGTCATTTACATTTGCCTTATCTGTGATGCTGAGTTTCTTGTTTAACTGCTTTTCATGAAAAAAAAAAAAAAAAAAAAAAACTTTCTGAGAAAAATCCAGTGAAAATCTTTAGCAACCCTTATAATTTAAGCCCAGATTTGTCTGCACACATCCTTTTTCCAGATCTCATTCTTATTTGTATTCCCAAAATGATGGATGACAACACTTACAAGCTCATAATGTAGCTGTTGTTATCATGCCATAGTCTCTTGTAAATGCTGTCCTTTTGTGAGGTGACCTATTATATCTCTCTTTGCTGTCCAATTATTTTCTTGTAAAGGACTGATAAGGTAAATATGTGCCTGCTATTTTTCTTTCCAAGAGTAGCTGCTCTTTTTTTTTTTTCTTTTAACAAATAATTTGAAACTCAGGACATTCTTATCATACTAGAATGGAAAACTTTCTAACATGTTAACTTCTAAAAAAGAGATTGTAAGAGTCCATGTACATGCATCCTAAATATTTATACATTGAAGTGCATGGAAACTATGGAGCTAGTAAATCTGACTGAGATTGCTATTTTGTCATTTTTTAACTGATGATCTTGGGCAACAGATGTAGGATTTCTGAGTCTCAATTTATTCATCTGCAAAATATTGAGATAAGCTAACATATATGTTAGAAGATACAACATGCAGATATGTATTAAAATTCTACAGAGAAAATATGTATATTAATTTGCTGACATTTTTCTATACCCCTCAACACAGGACACTAAAAAAGTACCACTAACCACAAGATAATGGATATCTCATTTAAACAGTGTGTCTTTTAAAACACATTTTCTATCAACATACCTCATTCCAGTTATCTAAAAAAGTGACTCATAGAAAATTATCTCTTGAAATATTTGTTTTGTTTGGGATTCAAAAATTATGTATATGACAAAAGAAAAACTACAGATTACAATTTATAAATAAAAGTCAATAAACCTAAAAGACAGAACATTACCCAAGAAAGATAACAGAAAATTATTTACTTATGGAAATTGAAAGAGTAACACAGGTGCAAAAATTAAGTGGAAACAAATGAGAAACAAACATTCATAGACACAGACAATAGTTTAGTGGTTACCAGAGGGTTAGGGGGTAGAGGGGGTGGTAGATGAGGGTAAAGGGGATCGAATACATGGTGATGGAAGGAAAACTGACTCTGGGTTGTCAACACACAATGTGATTTGTAGATGACGTAGTACAGAATTGTACGCTTGAAACCTATGTAACTTTACTAACCATTGTCACCCCAATAAACTTTAATTAAAAAAAAAGAAATCATGCAGCCAAAATCTAAAAGAAACATGCAACATATATTTCAAATGAAGGATTGTTGTGGTATGCAGAGTGCCAATATGAGTATGATCAGTGAACTCGTTATATTATGTAAATTAAGCATAATGAATAAAAGAAGCATCTAAAGCTAGTTTATTTTCAAAGAATGTATTAATAAGAGGTGGTCTTTCTTGGATTGTATGAAATTACATCATAAGTGCACAAAATATTCAGAGTATCATATCTCTGATAAATGAAATTAGCAGCTGTGTTGAGTTGTGCCCTTACAGATGCATTTTCAACTTTTCTCTTTCTAGGCTGTACCCTGGGAACACCAACCTTCATGGACTGGATAAGTAGATCTCCCCAGTCACTTCTAGTTTGGTTTAGCAATAAGGTTTGTCATGTTATCAGAGGATTGGGAGACAGTGAGGTCAGAACATACCACTTGCTCTGTTCCTTCCCTACCATGCTGTAAGATGATCATGATTGCTCCTCTTCAATTCAGCCCTCAATTTCTGTTGAGCTACAATATTTAGAGCCCTTGCATACAAAATGGGAGAGGCTATTTGTATTAATGTGATTATTGATATTATCCCAAGTGTGCTGGATTAGTTCTTAATCTATAAATCTAGAACCAAATAAAGCCATGGTAGCTTTTAAAAAAAGTAAATGATAAATTAGAGAATATTAAGCAGGGGAATGACATAGTTAGATTTTTATTTGAGCAAAATGTTAGATGGAGACTATGATCATAGAGAGGAAAGACCACAGCTTCTGGATTTAACACACTATGTGCAAATTGTTGCTGCATTATTTATTTCTTGTGCAACATTCATGTCTGTTAACCTCACTTTTATAATCTATAATATAAAGTTAGTGACGTCAGATGCATGGCCGCGTAAGAAATCTCCTTGATCTCTCCCCTTGCAGTTACAACAAGTTAAACAGCTGTAATTCAATAAAGGGTTCCCTGCACCACGCACAAACACGTCTGAGAGATTTTCACAACAAAACATCTGAAGGTGGGTGAATTAGGGAGAACAGGGATGAGGAAAGGGAGAAAAGCAGAGATGGGTGCCATGGATGCAGCCCAGAACTCACTACAGGTCCCAGGGGAGTGCAGGAGTCAGGCTGCAGATGCACTCCCTGTGGCCCTAGCTTTCCTGCCTGAGTGATCAGCATATAATATGGCTCAACCAAGCAATGGGGCAGAGACCAAACACAGAAGTGCAACAGCTGTGTTCTGGCAGCTGCCATTGCCTAGCGGGGGTAAAGAAGCCACACAGCTTGGCTGCCTCCCCCATCCTCCCAGAGCTCACCATCCTGCAGCTTCCCAGAGCTAGCAGTGGGTCCCAGAAGAAACTGTAACTGTGAGTGCCAGGTTGCAAAGAGGAACACCTAGAGCTGCAGATGAATAATGAGGCTAATCCCAGTAACAAGGGTAGAAATACAAAGGAGAGGCAGCTGAGGCCTGGCAGTCACTATTACTGGAAGGAGAACGAAGCCACAAATACACCAGCAGCCTTTTCCAGCCCAGCTTGCCCCCAACCTTTATGGTTGATCCCACTGGGGACAATAGGGACAGCTCAGGCAGTGCTCCACTGCATCTGACTACAGCGGCAGCACTGGGATTTCAAGGGCTTTGAACCCCATTGCCCACCACACTCCCCCATGGGGGTGCTTCCATGAGACTAAGGTGACCTTGTGACCGCGGAGACACCCAACTCCTCATGGAATACAAGGCATCTTCCACTGCCCAGCAGAGATCCAAAAAGTCAGCCAGAGGAGTGCAAGAGAAAATAAAACGCTCTAATGCCACCTACTGGAAAACAAAAGAAAGATGTCTTATTATTAACCTGCTGCAGAATTCACCTCCATAGATACCTAGGCAGAGAAAGAATCTATTAAATACTGTGAACAGCCAAGGTAACAAGGCAACTCAGAAAGAAAATGAAAAAAAAAGTTAAAAAAAATAAACTTAAGGCACAGAAATATGTGACTTAGAGAATTTAAGATTGAAGTTCTGAAAAAACTCAATGAGATGAAAGAAAACTCAGATAGGCAGTTTAATGAACTCAATAAAATGAATGAAAAAAACAAAACAAAACAAAACACTTTACCAAGGAGATTGAAAGTTTAAAAGAGAACAAAATAGAAATTCTGAAGCTGAAGAACTCAATAATAAGAGATAAAGAATGAAGTAGTGAACAGGGAAATAGAGCTGACCTGTTGGAGGAAAGATTCAGTAATTTTAAAGATAGAAATATGAAAATAACACAGATGGAAGGAGAGAGAGACTTGATAAAAAATGAAATGAAAGAACCCTATAAGAAATCTCTGACTCTGTGTCATGTGGGGCGTCCGGCGGGGTCTCAGCTCCCACTCCCCACATAAGAACGCAGGACATGGTGAGGCCAAAAAGGAACACCCACGGAGCCATAGGTAGGGAAGTCATACCACTATGGTCTCACTGGAGGCTGGATTCACACGACGTGCGACCTGCTGTCCGCTTTGCTGCCAACCGACCGACTCTCCTTGACTCCCCTTCACTTTCCTTCAGTCTCCTCCTTCACTCTCCTAGGCTCCCCTCCGTAGCCGCAGCAGTTATATCAGTGGCCAATGGCTCAATGGCTACAGCTGATGGCCAACTAGTCACAGCTGACGGCCATCTACGATCCGAGCCAGCACCTCTCCACATGAGGCCGAGAGCCTGGAAACTGCTCTCTGGGGCTCTCTCCCCACACTCCGTAAAAAAAAAAACAAAAAAAAAAAACGGGGGAAATATAAAAATAATGGGTGTACCAGAGGAGAAGGGAGGGAGAAGGGAAAGGAGAGCATACTTAACCAGTCAACAACTTCCCAAACATATGGAAAAAAATGAATTCAAGGAGCAAACAGAACACCTAATTATCTCAATCCAAAAAGGCCTTCTCCAAGGTACATTATATTAAAACTGTCAAAAAATTATCACAAAGAAAGAATTCTCAAGGCAGCCAGGGTAAATAAGACCTATAAAGGAAAGTCCATTTGATTATTATCAGATTTTTCAGGAGAAATTCTACAAAATTATTGAAAGTGGAATCAAATATTCAAACTATTCAAAGAGAGAAACTGCCAGCCAAAAATAATGTATCCAACAAAATTATCTATTAGATATGCAGGAGTAATAAATACCTTTCCAGACATACAGAATGTGAGAGAATTTTCCACCACCAGGCTTGCATTCCAGGAAATATGGAAACGGGTTATTCTTTGTGAAAGAATACAAAACTATGAGTAAGATGACCAATAGACAGACAGTAGCAGAAAACTGCAACCTCTATTCAAATAGGGTAAAATACACTGAAATATATCATAAAGATTAAAGGAGGTAAAAACATTTTTTTAAAAAGAGCATAAAAGAAGACAATTGCTACTGCAACTCAGAAATGAACTCACATCATAAATGGAGATAATTTGTGACAACAAAAACATAAAACAAGAGGGGGTAAAGGTCTGAATTTGCAAAGGGGAATGGGGACAAAATGCATGCAGAATAAAAAGGACTACTGCCTATATGAAACATTCTTTTACATAAACTAAATGGTAACCACACACAAAATTATTTACAACAGAGAAACATGACAGAAAAAAGAAAAAGTTTTTCTTTCTCATTTGTTTGTCTTGTTCTTTTTGGTTTATATACCACATATCAGTGAAATCATAGGGTTCTCTGCTCATAGACACAGACAATAGTTTAGTGGTTACCAGAGGGTAAGGGGGTGGGGGGTGGGTGATGAGGGTAAAGGGCATCAAATATATGGTGATGGAAGGAGAACTGACTCTGGGTGGTGAACACACAATGGGATTTATAGATGATGTAATACAGAATTGTACACCTGAAATCTATGTAAATTTACTAACAATTGTCACCTCAATAAATTTAATAAAAAAAAAAGAAAAAGTACAGGAACAAAAATTATAGAATACCACCAAACTAAAATAACAGCAGAAATACAAGGGCAAAGAAGTAATGGAGATACTGCACTACCAGAAAATGAAAGATAAAAAAGCTACAGGAAATCATCATATATCAATAATCAATCTAAATGTAAATGAACTGAACTCATTAATAAAAAGGCATAGAGTAGCTGATTGGATCAGAAAACAAAACCCAACCACATGCTGCCTTCAAGACACATATCTCTTCAGCAAGGACATATATATCTCAAAGTGAAAGGATGGAAAACTATACTCCAAACAAATGGCATTGAGAGAAAAGTGGATGTAGCCATACTTACATTTGACGAAATAGACTTCAAAAAAAAAATGGTAACAAGAGACAGAAATGGACATTTTATAATGAGAAATGGGACAATATATCAAGAAAACATAACAATTATCAAGCTATATATTCCCATTCACAGAGCACCAAAATATATATAGCAGCTACTAATAGAACTATATATAACAGAACTAAAGAGAGAAGCTAACAAAAACACAATTATAATATGGGACCTAAATACCCCATGGACAGCTATGGATAGATCACCCAAACAGAAAATCAATAAAGAAATTATAGCTTTAAATGACACATTAGACCAAATGAACATAATTGACACTTAACATAGATCAAGATATAGAGATAGAGATGATAGAGATAGAGATACCGTATTTCCCCCAAAATAAGACTGGGTCTTATATTAAGGTTTGCTCCAAAAAATGCAGTAGGGCTTATATTCAGGGATGTCATCCTGAAAAATCATGCTAGGGTTTATTTTCCGGTTAGGTCTTATTTTCAGGGGAACACAGCAGATATCCATTCAAGTCTCCTGATTTGTGAACCTATAGATCTGCCTGATGTGTATCTCTACTTAAAGGCCTCAGGGACGTCAAACACTCAACATGTGTCAAACTTAAATCACTCTACCTAAATTTATTATAATATATTGTGAATAGTACAACTTTCACTCTAATGCCAAGTCACAAATCTAATCTTCCTTGCTTTATCCCTCCTTCTTGTCTTTCCCACAGCCAGCAAAGCATTCCAACATTTTAATCCTCTGAATCCTACCATAAAAACATATTCATGAACTTGTCTACTCTCTTATATCTCTTTCTCACCCAACATTGCCACAATCATGATTTAGACCATCACCACCTCTTCCATGGATTAATGTTTTAGCTTTTAATGAGTCTCCCTACTATGAACTATGTCCACATATTCTCTACACAGAGGTCTATTTTTAGTTTATTTACTTTGTTTTTTTTGTTTGTTTTTTGTTTTTTAGCTAAAAGGAAGGCATTATTGGAATTTAATATCTCCAGTTATTATATTCTGATATTTATATCGAGAAAAAGTTGTTTGAAACTCACACCTAAACTGGATACCAATGATTCTCATCACGAGGGTTACCACAAAGCCTATTGGGAGGATATGGCAAGGTGGAGTATGGTGGTAGCAAAAGAATCTGAGCATTTGATGTACCCAGTTCTCCATTCCTGATTCAACCAGGAGAACTCTGCATTTGTCTGTTTTATATATCATAGTTTGCATTATTTTTATAGAAGGAAATATGTAACAATGTTGGAAACCATTATTATGTCATTTTTCCAAATAAAGATTTGTCTTCCTTGGTAACTCAATACAAATATGTTTACTAGAGAATATCCTAATGAATCCATAAAACATGCTCAATCCCACCAGAGCCTAAAATTGCTGTGGATAAAATATATTTTTTTCTTAGTAGAATGTAGCTTCCTTATTTGCTTGTTTTGGGCCTGTTCTCTACGTCTTTTGATGAGCAGTTTCAGCAGACCCAGAAATAAGTCAACTTCCCAATCAAATTAAGCAATTAAGAAATAATATAACTTAATAAATGTATCCCTAATAGACACACAAACACAAAATTTTCAAATTTATTAACACAAATACACACTCAAAATAGAAACAACTGATTTCCTAGCTAACACTTTAGGGTAGTCCAAGTGAGCTAATTTTGTATGCTTTCTCCCTTTCTATAAAATCAGAAGTGTGTGTGTGTGTGTGTGTGTGTGTGTGTGTGTGTGTGCGCATGTGCGCGCGCTGCTATTTCCATTATTAATAGTTCCAAGTTAGAAGCCCTGATTATAGATTATACACATTGAGTGAGGTTTTTGACTCTTGCACACACCATTACTTCCGTTTTGTGGGTTTTCTCTACTGAAAAGCCTTGATTCTTGAATGATGTCCCTGGTTCTTGTTCCAAAACCAGAAAATAGGAACACTTGCAACTTTGTCTCCCAGAACCTGTGACTTGTCTCTTAATTGCATTTTTTTTTAAATGCTGATTCCAGAGCAGCTGGCTGCTCTACTACTTCATGCATCCACAACTAATTAAGGGTAGCACTTAAGATGAAATCTATTTGCCTCTTTAGCTCAACTTTTAAATTGTCACTAAGTATTTGCCCCATTGCTTGTACTATATAGTTTCTGAGTCAGCATCTTCCAATATTATCTGGGTTTAAGAATTTTCTCATTTATAACATCTTCATGCCTGCTCTGACCTACAATCTCTCCATCTCTTACTAGGGCAGAAAAGTCAGAGAAAAATAAAGATTCCCAAAAATATTTATCCTGTGTGGCCTGTGTTCTGAGATATGTCCCTTTCAATCAACACCAGAGTGAATATATTTCATTTCTATGTCTGCTTTCAGTTATTTCTACTATCTCTGATTTTCATCAGTTTCTATTTTAGTAATGCTTTACTAAATTAAGCCTACCATATTTAGCATATTCCCATCCTAGTTCCTCTTATTTTTAAAATCTGTTACTTTTTTTTAAGCAATTCTAAATACAATCATACCTAGGTAACTCAAGATTTTAAACAAACCATAGAATGTTGTCAAAAGGCCAAACACTGCAAAGGCACAAAAATAGTTGATAATTAGATTTAAAAATCAATATACAGTCAATGTTTCATTGGAAATGAAGAGGATCAAAATTAAAACTTTTGGTTTCATTAAGTGATTATACCAACTCCCACCCCAATTTTAGTAACACTGGCCAATCCTGTAAGTGATATGACTAGATTTATTGGATACTTATTGATTGGTTAGTGGCTGAAATTTCCAGATAGATCTCAGAGTTTAAATTTATGATTCTTCACGGGAAGCAAGAATTAGCCAAATAAAAATTAGTGCACAATAAATTATGTCCAATGTAAATATTTAGTAGTGCAAATAAGCTATAAATTTAAAAATATAAACAAATCATGCATGTGCCTATGTTTTATTTGAAAAACTGATAAACAAAAAGCAAAAGATAATAATCAATAGATTTTGTTACTTTTAACCTTAATAAAATTGAGTTCTGTTTGGCACCTTTATTTTCTTTAATATCTGTATTAATAGATATGAAAGTAACAGCAATCTCTATTTTTTTTGGTAACCACAAACAATAATGATTTTTAATAACATGACTTATTTAATTATTGGAATTCAAATTTTCCAATTATCTTTATTCAGTTTGAATACTTGTTTTTTAAAAAATTAAGCAAATGAATATTTTTATTAGCAGGGCAGGGATTAGAGTACACCTGATACATGCAAGTTCTGGGTCAGATCCTTTGTTTATTTAAAAGTTTCATATTTTGCTCAACATTGACCTTTTTTTGCACTAAAATTTATTTTTTTAAATATTGCATTAAAATATTTATCTTGAGTATGGAGTTATTTGCTACACCCTAAATTCTGCACCTGAAGTGAGTGCCTTTCTCATCTCATCCTAACCAGAGTCCAGTTTATTACCAAGATTCCTTGAGAGATTTGACATATTCACTCATAATATTTAAAGTTTTGTTGCTAAAAAATGCTAAACAAAATATTTGTGATTCCAAGAATATATGGTCTCTTTAAAGGTCTCATTCCATAGTTAAGAATATAAAATTGTTCATAGTAATATGTTGTTCTGGCTTTTCTTCTTATGACTTCTTAAGAAATGACTTTGGGTGGTGAACACACAATGCAATATACAGATGGTGCATTATAAAATCGTACATTTGAAAAATCAACAACAAAGAAAGAATCCTCAAGGCAGCCAGAAAAAAGAAGATGATGACCTACAAAACAAAGCCCATTAGAATATCATCAGAATTTTCAACAGAAACTCTACAAGCCAGGAGGGAGTTGAACCAAATATTCAAACTATTGAAAGAGAGAAATTATGAGCCAAGAATAATATACTCAGCAAAGGTATCCTTTACATATGAAGGAGGAATAAAGACCTTTCCAGACATACAGAAGCTGAGGGAATTTTCTATTATATGACCCGCATGACAAGAAATACTAAAAGAGACTATTCAACCACCATCAACAGGGACAACTTGTGGCAACCAAAACATAAAAAGGAGAAGAGTAATGCCTGAACTGGAATATGGGAATGGAGAAAGTAAGCATGCTGAAGAAAATGGAATACTCTAAATATCATACTTTCTTTTACATAATCTTAATGGAAATCACTCAAGAAAAATCCAGAACTGAAATATACACTGTAATAAAAGAAGAAACAGAGGAAAAATCATAGAATACCACCACATAGAAATAATATACAACAACAAAAAGGCAAAGAAACAATGGAGACACAGGCTTACCGGAAAATTAAAGATAGAATGACAGGAAATCCTTCCATATCAATAATCACCCTAAATGTAAATGGACTGAACTCACCAATAAAAAGGCACAGAGCAGCATATTGGATCAAAAAACTAAACCCAACCATATGCAATCTCCAAGAGACACATCTCAGCTACAAGGACAAGCATAGACTCAAAGTGAAAGGGTGGAAATTGACACTCCAAGCAAATGTTATCCAGAGAAAATCAGTTGTAGCTGTACTGATATCAGATGAAACAGACTTCAGGGTGAAAATGGTAACAAGAGACACTTGTTAGTCTGGATGGACATTTCATAATGGTAAAGGGGGCTATACAACAAGAAGACATAACAGTCATCAATATTTATGCCCCCAATCAGGGAGCACTGAAATATACCAAACAACTACTAACAGAACTAAAGAGAGAAATTGACCAAAACACCATTATACTAGGGGATTTAAATACATCATTGACAGCTATGGATAGATCATCCAAACAGAAAATAAATAATGAAATAGCAGCCCTAAGGAACACATTAGATGAAATGGACATAATTGACATTTAGAGAACACTTCATCTTAGAACATCAGACTATACATTTTTTTTCTAGTGTACATGGAACATCTCAAGGATAGACCATATATTGGGACATAAAATCAGCCTCAGCAAATTTAAGGGTTCAAAGAGATATCTGCCTCTCCATGTTCATTGCAGCAATATTCATAATATTCATAATAGCCTAACGGTCTGTAGACAAATGAATGGACAAGGAAAGTGTGGCATACACATACAATGGAATATTATTCAGCCTTATAAAAGGAAAGAAAACCTTCTATATGTAACAACATGTTTGAATCTGGAGGACATTATGCTAAGTCAGTCACAGAAGGACAAATATGGCATGATTCCACTTATATGAGATATCTAAAGTAATCAATCTTATAAAAGCACAGAATAGATTGGTGGTTTCCAGGAACTGAGACTGGGAGGAGGAAGGAATGAAGAAATGTTGTCCAAAGGGTACAAAGTTTCAGTTATGCAAGATGAATAATTTCCAGCGGTTTTCTGTACAATATAGTCCCTATAGTGAACAATATTGCTTTATACACTTAAAAATGTGTTAAGCGGGTAAATCTCATATTAAATATTCTTACCACAATTGAAAGTACAAACAACCAAGCAGGATTTATTCCAGAAATGCAAGACTTGTTCCACATTCAAAATTTAGTCTGTCCTATTATTGTACAGTCTATGATATTAGCAAACGAAAGAAGAAATACTGTATTATCATATCAATGGATAGTAAAAAAAGCTTTTGATAAAATACATTTATTAATGATGAAACCTCTCTGAAAACCTAATTATGGGCCTCTACAAAACCAAACAAACCCTACAATGAATATTGCACTTAATAGTGAAAAACAATGCTTTTTCCTTCAGATTGGGAACAAGGCAAGATGTCTACTCTACTATCCCACTCAATATTATAATGAATTTCTTGTAAGAAAAAAATAAAAGTCTAACCAATTAGAAAGGAAAAAATACTTTTTTTCATATTTACAATACCTGTAAAAACTATCAAATGCTAATAAAAATATCAAAAGAGACTTAAATAAATGGGGAGATATATCATAATCATATATTGAAAGACAATATAGTTTCAATAACAATTCTTCCTAAATTGATACATACATTTTAACTCAATTCTGATTAAATTCCAGAAAGCTCTTTTGGAGATATCAATGGGCTAATTCTAAAATTTACATAGATAGTTAAAGGAACTAAAGAAATGAAGGCAATTTTGAAAATTAAAGTTGGAGGACATACACTAACTAATTTTAAGACTTACTATAAAACAACAGTAATGAAAATAGTTTGGTCTTGGGAAAACAATAAATACATAGATAAATGTTAGAGAATAGATAGTCCATAGAGAGACATATGCAAATATGGTAAAATTACTTTTGTCAATAGTGCAAAGGTGATGGATAATTTTTTTCATCAAATAGTACTGGAGCAATTGAACATCCAAATGAAAAAAAAAAGATGAGCCCATACTTACACTTCACAACTTACTCAAAAAAATTACAAAATGGATCGGAGATATAAATTTAAAACATAAAAGTATGAAATTTTAGAAACACACATAGGAGAAAATCTTTATGATTTGGGGTTACACAAAGAAGTCTTAAATATAGCAATAAGAGATAAATCTTTAAAAGAAAAATATTCATAAGTTAGACTTCATCAGAATTAAAACCTTTACTTAGGGAAAGACACTATAAAGAGAATGAAAATACAAATTACAAACATGGAGGAAATGTTTGTAACCACATATCTAATAAAGGACTTATGCGTAGACTATATAAAATATTCTCAAAACTCAGCAACAAAGTAAACAACTCAATTTAAAAAATGAGCAAAAGGCTTAAGGATATACTTGACCAAAAAAAGATGTACAGATGGATAATAAGTAAAAGAAAAGATGCTCAATCTCATTAGTCAAATTAAAACAATAATGAGATACCACTATACTTCTATTAGAATAGCTAAATTCATGAAATGTGAAATGTCAACTGCTATCGAGGATATAGAGCAACTGCAACTCCCATGCTTTGCTGGTGGGAATGAAAAACCCTACAACTGCTCTAGAAAAGTCTGAGGACTTCTTATAAAATTATATATGCACTTACTATTGACCTAACAATGCCATTTCTGTATCGAGTACTGAAACAAAAATTGATGTTGACACAAAAGACTGTAAACAAAGTTTATATCACCTTTACTCATAACTACCGAAAAACTGGCAACCATCAAAATACCCTTCATTAAATGAATGGATAAAGAAACTGGTACATTTATATAATAGAACACTTAGTCCACAATGAAAAGTAATAAGCTGTCAATAACATGTAATACATGGATGAATCTAAAAGACATTATGCTAAATGAATAAAGCAAGTCTCCAAATGTTATATACTCTATGGTTCCATTTTGTATGTCGTTCTAGAAAAGGTAAAACTACAGGAACAGAATGCCAGGGGTTAGGGCGAGGGAGAGTGACTAAAAAATGACAGCAAAAGGGAATTTTTGGAGGTGATGGAAATGTTCTGTATATTAACTATGCTGGTGTTTATACAAATCTATGTAAATTCATATGATCGCACACCCCAAAAGTTAAATTTTATTGCATGTTCTATGTACATGTGGAATAGCAAGGTGCTATACTTAGCATGTCACTCTGTAACTCCATGTTGAGAGAACAGTCACCAACTCTAACATTGTCAGTCACCATGTCAAGGGGAAGAGATTTCAAAAAGAAACGAAGCCTGTACTGTTGCTCAATGCTTCCATCTGAACGTTATACATGTAAGTTCTGCTTCCATGTGCTTAAGAAAAAAGTCATATGCCCATGTCTAAGTCAAGTTGCTGGGAAGTTTAATACAGATTTGTCATTGGAAGGAGACAACTGGATTATTGAGAACCTCGTAATAACTAACACACTTGCTAAATAGTGGAAATATTTAAAGCAGATATCCTATTCTATCCTTATGAGTAAAAAAATAGTTTCTTTAATTTGTCTCTTTATTTGGAAATGCGAATGCCAAGATACTTGGCCATTTGTCAGAATGCAAATGCACATCAGCAGTTTATGTTAGCAGAACTGTTGCTTTGTGATGAGAATTAAATGTTTGGTTATGTCCCACAATGGCAGTGGTCGTTGATCTGAGGTAGGGATAATCTCAGACTGGACTCAAAATCACCTCTATTATTAACTGAAAATGAACATCCCTACCCTACTTGCTACAATGCAGAATTATTATGGGTAAAATTTTGAAATAGTAATGGTAATAATAAATAGAAACTATTAAATGCTATGCAATTATGGTGGTTAATAATCAATATTTTATTATATGGTTATAATCATAGTTATTATAATTGTAAAACTGTATAATGCTCCAACAGTTACAAGTAGTCTTACCTATGTAACTTCTCCACATATCAAAATAGTAAATGCAATTGTTCTTAGCTTCTTTAAAAACAGATACTTTTTGAAGATTTTTACTTCTAAGCCTGACTAAAGAAAGTTTCTTTCATTTCCTGAGAGAAATACCCTTTCAGTTTAAATCCTAATAAGCATTCTCTTTTTGGTAATGTATATTCATTTTCTGCTGATGTTTATCAGTTATCTTTGGCTTCTGAATAATGGTATTTAATATCTACAATTTTTTAAAAAATCAATTTTCTTTCCTCTTTCCTAACCTAAAGACTTGTGCTCTTATAAAGGATTCTCTAGTAAGTAGAAATTGAGAGATTACACAGAAACAGGCAGATCACAGAATTATATGTCTTTTAAAAGTAACAATTGGAAGAGATCAATTGAGAGATTGCACAGAAACAGGCAGATCACAGAATTATATGTCTTTTAAAAGTAAAAGTAATTGGAAGAGATCAAAAGCATTTATGTAAACTTTTCTTTTTAACAGACTATAGTTGTACTGATAAATATCACATAAAAATAAAACATTTTTAGAATGATTTCCCCATAGGCTTTGAACAATTAGCATTACAGAAAACGTACAAGTTTTCTTTCTTTGTATATACCAATGCCATGTCTCTCCATGATTGAAGTGGACAAGGGGTGATGAATTTGTTCATGTACTATATAAAACCACGGTGTATTACTACTAAAATAAGAGTTCTCCATCAACATAAAGTAATCAAATAACATTTCTAATGCTATCATATAGGTCAATAAATCCTTTTTTATTAAAGGTCAAATCATGCAGTTTAGATATAGAAACCGTAAAATGCACAAAGAATAAATCCTATATATAGAGAGCTAAAGACATTTTTTTTTTCCAAAATCATGACTTAAATGTATTAGATGCAAAGGGCTCCAAAGTCCATTAGGACAAAGACCAGAAGAATGATGATATAAGCTATATACTGATTTTAATTGTTGGTCTTTGTTTTGTGCTGAGCTACTTGGTTTCATCATGTTCACCTGTAATAAATTTAACCCAGCAATTGACTTCAAATCACTATTCCTCCCTAAAAATCTAACCCCTGCCACTATTGGTGAACTTTATAGCTTACTCAGGTGCTACAAATTCACATGTCCTCTAAACTCATTTCTTTTTGACTAGTGGGACTGACTACTGAGGAAACAACAACAATCAGCCAGGCACAGGAGAGCTCATAGCATCAAAGGTCAAAAATAGTGTCAACTAAAACCTGCAAGATATTGCTACAATCAAGATTCAAAATAATGCTCTTTACCTGTAAGCTAAATTGATTGCATGGCATGTGCTTCATTTAAATAAATAAATAAATAAATAAATAAATAAATAAATAAATACATAAATAAATAAATAAATAAAATTTTTAAAAAGATGCATTTTAAACATATCTCATACACAGACTCTTCTATATTTTCATATAAAGTACTCAAACACTTTCTATGTAGACACCTCTACATGTTCCTATAAGCTCTTGGCAAAACTCTTTACTTCTTCATATTTCAAACTTTACAACTATGAAATGTTGAAAAGTGAAATGATGATCTCTTAAATTCCCACTAATATTGACATTCTTTAATTCTATGCTATTTTTATTAAATTTATTGGGGTGACATTGGTTAGTAAAATTATATAGGCTTCAAGTATATCCTTCTATAATGCATCATCTGTATATCGCATTGTGTGTTCACCACCCAGAATCAGTAATCCTTCCATCACCACATATTCGACCTTTTTTCCTTTTCTACCAACCTGGTCTCCCCTTACCCTTGTGTAACCACTAAACTGTTGTCTGTGTCTATGAGGTTTTATTTCTTTGTTTGTTTGCCTTATTCATTTGTTGCTTTCAGTTTTATATTCCACATATGAGTGAAGTCATATGGTTCTTGACTTTTTCTGTCTGACTTATTTCAGTTAGCATGATAATCTCAAGATCCAGCCATGTTGTTACAAACGGCAGTATTTCATCTTTTCTTCTGGCTGAGAAATATTCCATTGTGTATATGCACCACATCTTCTTTATTCAATCATCTATTGAAGGACACTTTGGTTGTTTACATGTCTTGGCCACCATAAATAAGGCTGCAATGAACATCAGAGTACATATATCTTTATGGATAAATGTTTCAGATTTTGGGGGTATATAACCAGAAAAGGCATTGCTGCGTCATATGGTAATGCAATTTTTTAATTTATTTATGTATTTATTTATTTATTTACTTATTTATTATTATTTTTTTTATTTATTGGGGTGACAATTGTTAATGAAATTACATAAATTCAGGTGTACAATTCTGTATTACATCATCTATAAATCCCATTGTGTGTTCACCACCCAGAGTCAGTTCTCTTTCCATCATCATATATTTGTTCCCCCTTACCCTCATCTCCCACCAATTGAGGAAACTCCATACTGTTTTCTATAGTGGCTGTACCAATTTACATTCCCACCAGCAATGTATGAGAGTTCCTTGTCTCCACAGCCTCTTAAACACTTGTTATTACTTGTCTTGTTGATAATCGCCATTCTAACAGTTATGATGTGATATCTCACTGTGGTTTTGATTTTCATTTCTCTAGTAGCTAGTGAAGTTGAGCGTATCTGTTGGCTGTTTGTATGTCCTCTTGGGAATAGTTCAGGTCCTCCATCCATTGTTTTAATTGGACCTTTTTTGTTGTTTTTTTCCCTTTTTCTTTTATGAGTTGTATGAGTTCTTCATATATTTTGGATATTACCCCCTTATTTAGGCATTGAAGCCATTGTTTGCAAGTATCTTCTCCCATTCGGTTGATTGCCTCTTCATCTTGGTTTCGTTTGCTGTGCAGAAACTTTTTGGTTTGATATCGTTCCATTCATTTATTCTTACTTTTACTTCATTTGCCTTTGTGGTCAAATTCATAAAATCTTCTCTAAACCCAAGGCTCATAAGCTTAGTACATATGCTTTCTTCTATGGAATTTATTGTTTCACGTCTTATATTTAGGTCTTTGACCATTTTGAGTTAATTTTGGCACATGGGGACAGCAGTCTGGTTTCATTCTTCTGTGTGTGTCTTTCCCAGAACCATTATTGTAGAAGATTTCTTTTTCTCCAAAAGTATATTTTTGGTTCCTTTGACAAAAATTATCTGCCCATATATAAATGGGTTTATTTCTGGGCTTTCAATTCTATTCTAGTTATCTATGTGCCTGTTTTTCTCCCAATACTATGCTGTTTTGATTATTGTCACTTCATATTAGAAATAGAAGTCAGGGAATGTAATACCTCCAGACTTATTCTTTTTTCTAAGGATTGCTTTGGCTATTCTGGTTCTTTTGCGATTCCATACAAATCTGGTGATTTCTTTTGTTCTGTTTCTTAAAAAAAATTCTATTGGGATTTTGATGGGGATTGCATTAATTTGTATATAGCTTTGGCTAACATAGCCATTTTAACTATATTGATTCCTCCAACCTAAGAACACAAAATATCTGTCCATTTATTTGCGTCTACTTCAATTTCTTTTGATAATGTCTTCTGGTTTTCAGTGTATAGGTCTTTCATATCCTTTGTTAAGTTTACTCCCAGGTATTTTATTCTTTTTTTGCAATTGCAAAAGGATTTCTTTTTTACACTTCTTTTTCTGAAATTTCATTGTCAGTAAATTTTTGGTGGTGCAGATGACATGATTCTTTATATAGAAAACCCTAAAGAGTTTCAAATTTTAAAGATTCTTATCATGCCTGCCTCTAATTCAACTTGTTTTAAAAGTACAATTTTTATTCTCTTATATAAAACATCGACCGTTTGTATGCTGCATCTTGCCAGGAAATACCCTTTCACTAATGCATAGCAATTACAAAAATTCAGATATAAACCTAAATGTTTATGAAATATTGTCGAAAAATAGTGGTGATCTTTGCCTTTTAACATAGGATAAAAGCTTCAAATGTGGGTTGTGTTTGATCAAGTCATTTTTGTGTGTGTGGATTACACAGTGTTTTAATCTTTTTGAGCTAATGTAAAAATCGGAAAGTTCACATAAGCATCTGGATTTTTGTTTCCTATTAAACTATGGAAGATCTGACCACAATCAGCCCTAATTTTCAGGTTGGAAACTTTTGTCTAACTTAAGCTATTATAATTCCTTCCTGGAACAAAACTAGATGTGGTGTGTGTGTGTGTGTGTGTGTGTGTGTGTGTGTGTGTGTGTGTGTGAAAGAGAGATAGAGACAGAGATACAGAGAAAGAGAGACAGAGAGAGAGAGAGACAAAGAGAGATTATAACGTCACACTTGGTTGTAGGGACTGAGGAGCCCCAATATGTGCAGCCTGCAAGCTGATATAATTGATCCAGTCTGGATCTGAAGGCAGGAAAGGATAGGTGCCCATTAGACAGATAAGAATGCCTTCTGATTATTGGAAGGATGGTAGGAATTTCAAGTTCTTGATAGTGGCATTAATCTCTGAAGTGCTTCTAAGGAATGTAGTATTGCTTTACATTGACTGTTTTCCTAGGTAGGTAGAAACAGTTCTATTGGCTTTAACTTGGCCTTTCCAACCATAATCACACTGACTATACACATCAGGGAACCAACCTTGAGGTACTGCCACCTGCTCAGTATACCTATTCCAATTATGTATTGTGAGACTGGGAAAATAACCACAGAATGGCTTCAGGGACCCACTAGGCCCACTGTAAAACAGACCTAAGCTAAAACGCCATTGATCACCTAAATTCCATAAGCACCTACTCGAACTATTGGACCACGCTGATGCTTCAGTTGTGCTGAAATTAGTGTCAGTTTAGAATTAGTGTCCAGTAGTCCCTGAATGGTCTGACTATTTCCTTTTCCCCAATACACAGTTATTGGTCCCTTTAAGGAAGAATGATAGGGAGATTAATGAGAGACATTTTTTGACAGTGCACTTGGGTCCTTCCGTAAGGGAACATGGACTCTCTTTAATTCAAGGAGATTGGGGTCTGTTTCAGGACACACATAAAAGCTTTCAAATCATTCTTTTAATGATGATCTTGGGGAAATTCAAGTCCCTGGGCTCATCTTTTTCTTTCTTTGCTTTGTCCAGTGACATTAGGAACAACCAGCCAATTTCATTACATTTATTAGTTTAAAAAAAATGATTCAAATGATCATATATACAGATACTCAGTCCCTTGCCTTCTGCACGTGGTTGATTAAGAGTGTTCAGTGGAGATACTTTGAATATTCCTATTGTCAGATTACACCATGGATCACCAATCAGTGTTTTCTCTACTTCTGGAAATAGAATCATTAGTACTTTAAAATCTAATCAGATTTTAGAGTTAAATCCAGAAACTCCAGAACCAATGCAGAAAACTCATCCATAATATTCTGTTCCTCTAAAACCACTCCTGAAAAAAATCTGTATTAGCCTGGGTTATCCAGAGATACAAAATTTATAGGGATATATAGAAGGTCTGACAATTAAGTTTGCGAGCTTGTTGCAATGATGTTACTAACCTTTTTTGATATCAGAGGGATTATTTATTATGAATTTGTACCAACTGGACAAATAGTTAACCCAATTTACTATTTGGAAGTGCTGAAAAGGCTGCATGAAAGAGTTAGATGACCAGAACTTTTCGCCAACAATTCATGGCTCTTGCATCATGACAATGCACCAGCTTACATGGCACTGTCTGTGCAGGAGTTTTTAACTGTATTGGCACACCTTCCCTACTCAATTGTTCTGGCCACCAATGACTTCTTTCTTTCTGTGAAGATAAAGGAAATATTCAAAGGAAGACATTTTGATGACATTCAGGACATCAAGGGTAATACGACGACAGCTCTGATGGCCATTCCAGAAAAGAGTTTCAAAATTGCTTTGAAGGGTGGACTAGGTGAGGACATCAGTGAATAGCTTCCCAAGGGGAGTACTTCGAAGGTGACCATGGTGATATTCAGCAATGAGGTATGTAGCACTTTTTCTAGGATGAGTGTGAACTTAATTGACCTCTTGCGTGTGTGTGTGTGCATTTATTATTATTATTATTATTATTATCATCATCATCATCATCATCATTTGGAATTTGTTCATATAGTTATGAAAACTGAGAGGCCACCAATTTGGAAACTCAAGTCTCATTCTGGATCAGAAGGCAGGAGAGGATCAATGTCTATTAGGCAGATGAAATGGGAGAGAATGGAATTACCATTAGGCAGAGAAAAATTCTAATTTGCTGGAGGGTCAGCCTATTTGTTCAGTGCAGGCCTGTAACTGATTAGATGAGAGGGCCACTCACATTAGGAAGGACAATCTGCTTTACTCAGTCTAGCAATTCAGATGTTAATTTCATCCAAAAATACCCTCACAAACAAGCCCAGCATAATGTTTGACCAAATATCTGGAAATCCCACTGTCTGGTCAAGTTCACTGATAAAATTGACTATCACAGCTAGTGATTTTTTGTTTATTGCATTTTTAAAATAAACCAAGTCTTCCGAGTCTACTGTTTCTGCTCTCTTTAAAGAATTATTTTTAATTTTACTCCATTCCTCTTTATATTTTTCTTTTTTTCTCAGTATAATGATGTGTTTGTTAATGCCAATAATTTCATCCTTAGTAATGAAAGTGTTCAAGCATACGTAGATTTCCGCAGGTGTATATCTTACACTTCATTATTTTCTAACAGCATTCTCTGTATTACTATTTTTTAAAATAGTGATTACTATAATATTAACATTCACTTCAATTATAGAGTCATTTAAAAGAGTGTTATTATCCCCCTTCCCAAGTGGTTAGAAAAGTTTTTGGTGTATTCTTTTATGATTTATTTCAATCTTACTGGAAACTGCAACAGTGAGTTTTGGGGCCCTCTTGGGAAGGATTGCCTAAGGTTTGCCTGGTTCTTGCTTTTACCCTTTGAATCATTATTAAAGTTCGGAATTGGAAAAAAAATTATCAACAGAGTCAGCGTTGACATTTAAACCTTCATAGTGAAAAAAATTGGTGGCAGCTGTAGGATTATTTTTCAGAGCCATGAATTATACTGGCTAAGGCACTATTTGGCAAGAAAAAAGAAGAGTTTGAAAATATGATGTTAGTTTGATGCTGTAAATGGCTCCCTATGCATTCTTTGTATGAATTGGTAAAAGTCTCAAAAATATTACAGTGGATAAGTCTTGCCAATAAAATCAGGAGTAAATAAACTTAGACCCAGAGGAATTGGACAAGGAGATAATCAGGGAATACCAAGCAAATGAAAAGTTAGCAAACACAATTATCATTTTGTGGTTTTTACTAATGTTCATGCTGAAAACTAGAAAACTATATTTCTATAGAATCATCCCATGGCCACACAGGGAGAGAATATAATTACTTTCAAAGTAACTAAACTATAACCAGTAAGCGCCCTCAATATATGTAACTGGAACTGTGATCAGGACACACTGAAATCCACACTGTATTCTATTAAACATCTGTGGCAGTCTATAGAGAAACTAGAAGGTGCTTGATTAATCCCTTTTAGCATTGAATCTAAGAATAAATAATCAGGAGAGCACAGCACTAATTTTAAACACTGCCAAATACTATGTTGTTTGTGTGGGGTGTATTAGTCACTGTTCTACAGAGAAACAGAACTAACAGGATGTGTGTGTGTGTATCTGTGTGTGTGTGTGTGTGTGTGTCTGTGTGTGTGTGTGTGGAGAGAGAGAGAGAAAGAGAGAGATTTTAATAAATTGGCTAATGTAATTGTGGAAGCTTTGTAAATTCAAAATCTGCACAGTAGGTCAAAGACACAGGGAAGAGTTGCAAAATGTGTGCTGGCAGAATTTCTTCTTGGACGAGGTCAGTTTTTGTTCTGTTGAGTCCTTCAACTGATTTACTGAGCCACCCACACACATATTATGGCCAGTAATCTGTGCACACATGGAAAGAGAGAGGTTTGATCTCTTCCTTACAATGTCAGCAGCCCTATTGGATTAAGGCCCCATTCTATGACTTCACTTAACCTTTATTATCTCCTTGCAGGCCCTTATTTCCAAATATAGTCACAATGCAAATTAGTCTTCAACATATAAATTTGAAGGAGAGGACACAATTTAGTCCATAGCAGTAGGTATCAAGGATTAAACAAGATGATTCTCTTGATTGCTTCATCCATTCCTTGTATGTTAAATTGTTCAAGATTGTACACTAAATTGTTCAAGATTGTAAATTGTATACTAAGGGTGATTAGTGTATTATAATAGACTTGGCGAATATCTTCTTTTTCTTATCCATTTCAAAGTCTTCTAAGGCACAATATGAATTTTCATGGAATGATATTCTTTGTTCATGGTTTTCTCATGGGTTTATTTGAGTTCACCAACATACTACCATAATCTGGTACTGAATAATTCCAATTTGATAACCTTTAGGAGTAATTTACTGCAATACATCGATAATTGCATGACGATTACCTCCGCAGGAAGTACGATAAGGGAAGTTAAAGACTCTAGACACCCAAGTAACAAAGTGACAAACAGACTGCTCAATTTCATTGCAAGTGACTAAATTAGGGGTAGCCACAGTGAGGGTAGTTCTATTACCAAGCATCAAGTGTACCTTTTATGCTTTATTTGTCTAATCCCATGGCACATTCATTAGAATGGCAAATGTCCCATTTGTGCCATTTGATTCTAACGCTCTGACCAGATTGATGTTACTATGTCCTAGAAGTAGGCAATACAACCATGCAAGAGAACCCTGACAAATGAGGATGTATATGGATAGAAACGGATAATACATGGAAATAGACGTTTAATGTAAACAAGAAGGGAATGAGTTATTACTCTAAGAAAGGATGCCATACCTGCTAGAGCTTGTTTAGATGGATTTGATTTATTCACAGCAGTAATGGAATCTGTAGTGTTTTTTGTGAAATGGTCTCAAGGTGGAATGGTATCCCTGTGTCATTTATAACTGTCTTTGGAGCTTTAGAGGAACTGCTGTCAGGCAGCCCTTTGGCACACACAGTCTGAAATACAGACTATTTTCACATAACTTATAATATTCTTAGCATCTACATGTGAACCTAAGCATTCCCATATAATGATTCCTCAACGGCAACAATAAGTATTGTGATGTGACCTCTAAAGAGCAAACCAAGGCATATTACTTTTCCTTGTTGGTTTTTTTATTTTTTTTATATTATTTTCTTTAATAATGAATGAGATGTCTAATAAAATATATAGGATTATAAAACTCTAGTGGAGTTAGACATTTTAAAGTTCATGCAGGTGAATTTCATTTGCAAGATGAATCAGCTAAGTCATAAAGACAAAAAGTAATACTTCCAAAATTGAATGATAAATGTATTCACCTCTTATTTAACAAATATTGAGAACTTACAGTGTGCTAGGTGCTGGGGATACATTGGTGAAAAAGGCAGATGTGGTATTTCTATTTATTTTCATGACTACTATAACAATTTACCACAAATCTGTGGCTTCACACAGCATCACTTTATGATGTTACAGTTCTGAAGGTCATAAGTCTCAAATACCATGTTTCCCTGAAAATAAGACCTAGCCGGACAATCAGCTCTAATGTGTCTTTTGGAGCAAACATTAATATAAGACCCGATATTATATTATTATATTATGTTATGTTATGTTATGTTATATTATGTTATGTTATGTTTTGTTATGTTTTGTTATGTTTATATTATATTATATTATATTATATTATATTATATTATATTATATTATATTATATTATATTGAGACCCGGTCCTATATTATTTTAAAATAAGACTGGGTCTTATATTAATGTTTGCTCCAAAAGACGCGTTAGAGATGATTGTCCAGCTAGGTCTTATTTTCAGGGAAACACAGTAAGATTCACTGTTCTTACTGTTGGCAGGGCTATGTTCCTTTCTGAATACTCTATGCAAGACTGTGTTTGCTTGTCTTTTTCAGCTTCTACTTTCCTTGGTTTATACCTCTCTTCCATCTTCAAAGCCAGTAACAGCTGGTTGAGACTTTCTCACATCATACGTATCACTGATACTGACTCTTCTACCTCCCTCATCCACATTTAAGGAATCTTGTAATTACATTGGGCCTATCCATATAAGCCAGGATAAAATCATGAAGGTCAACTTTAATTCCATCTGCAACTTCAATTCCTTATTAACATGTAACATAACATATGCAAAAATTCTCGGGATTAAAACATTGCAGGGGGGGCATAATTCTGCCTACTACAGTATTGTTCATAATGTCTGAAAGCACCCCAATTTTATATGCATCTTTCCTGACTCTAATGGCTTGGTTCTATTTATTTTTTTATTGAAAGCCACATAATATATTTTTCTTGTTTTAAATTTAATTTATTATACAAATAAAACTAATAATCAAATTCAGTGACAATCTATAAATAATTACCATTTGTATGTCTTGCAATTTGTGTGTTGCCAACAACACCATCAGACTATTAGATTGGTGCAAAAGTAATCATAGTTTTTGCAATTGTTTTTAACCTTTTAAACCGCAATTATTTTTGCACCAACCTAATAAGTAACCTTAGTATACCACAGCAACGTAAGTCAAGATGTCATTATTTTTCTCTTTACTTTACAAAGAAGAGAACAACTATAGCTTAGAAAAATTTTGTGATCATTCCAGCTCACTTGGCTAGAAGTATTACAGCAGCAAACCACAGTTTTCTGTTTGTAAAGCCTTTGTATTCCAACCTAGCCTCAGATTTCTGAATATTTGTATAGATTGGTTTTTACTAATATTTACATGGTCACTTCAAGATGGTTAATCCACAGCTAGCAGGGAAATCCATATTAACCATCAAGAAAGATCTCTATGGCCTTAATTCTGTCTTACCACAGTGTACGTTAGGAGAGGTTCAGAAGTTTTTCTTTTTCAAGTATTTGTCCCAATGTTTAGACACCTCTCCATTGGTGAGCATACCAGAATGGTTAGAAGGCATAATGGTGAAGTGATTAATAGTGCAGGTTCAGAGGTATGTCACCTGGGTCCAAATGTGCTAGCTCAAATGTGCTAAGGAATGTGCTAGCTCTTTGAGGCACATTCCTTAAACCCTATGTGTCTAAGTTTCCTAAACAGGAAAACCTTCATAATAATAAACTAAGAGAATAAAAGTAAGCTATGACATATAAAGCATTTATAAATATCTGACATATTATGCACTCAAAAAGTGTCAGCTATTTTTATTATCTCTAATTTAAAGATAAAGTCTTCTGAAAAATGACATTTACCATTTTGTTGCATAAATTATCAATGAAAACAAAATTTTAATGAAATATCCACAATGACATCAGCACTTTATTGGGCATCGTGAACCCATAAGAAGCTCATAAATTATCACATGCTATGTGCCAAGCTTGGCATTATTAACTTGCCAGAATCAGCTAGAATGTTTTCTTAGAATGAATTCAGTTCAACCATATTGCAACTCCACAGGCTGCAGCACAGATCGTCTAGGCAGGACATGCGTGAAAGTTCAATGCCAGCACGATAACCACTCACTCTTCTGTGCTGGACTAAAGCAGAATTACTGTTGGCAGGAAAGATTGATGAAACATTCTTCAGATTCACTATGGAAGACTTTCAAACGGCTGCATAGACACTGACTGCTGGGAAACTGTATCTTTTGGCAGACCAGTGGAGCAGGCAATTGCCATTTGGAGCCAAGTGGCTCAAAGCTGATGAAAGAAGAAACAGAGCCTGCAACAATAATAGTTTGTATCAGGCATGACTCCCTAGAGACCAGGGGATGGAGAAACACAACCAGTGTGGGGACCATTGAGAGATGTTGCAGGCAGAAGGTCATATGGACAGAACTCACTATTAAACGTGCTAGTAGTACTTACTTGCCATCATGGGGCATGTTATAGTTAGCAAAGCAATTTCCTAACAGTTATCCTAACAGACCCTACATTAATACTGCGAGCTAGGTGGGCAGCTCCCCTTTTGTAATCTGAGAAACGGAAGCTAAGCGAGTTCCAGTTAGGAGCCAAGCAGCCAAAACTACATCTAAAAGTCAGACTTTCAACATTCTACTTTAAGAATCTTTTTATCACACCAGGTTTTATTTCATGTAAGAAAACAACTGTGAATGTACCCATCAGAAATGACAGATAAGGAAAAGTAATAAAGGCAAACATAATACAGAGGATATCAAGGATATCAGGAAAAGCATAATTATAGAGTGCTTCAACTGAATCTAGATGTATTCTTGTTTGTCAATAAAAGTATTTTTTATTCTGGCAAATAAAGTAAATTTATCCACAGTCAAACTTTCTTTCCATCTGCCACATAGACAATATTGCTTATCTTTGACAAATTCAATTTTAACAGTAGTCATTAAATGGTAATTAGAATGGATCAGCAGAGTTTACCTGTGCAATTTCGGCATCTGTAGGCTAGCACAGAAAGAACCTTTTTAAGTCCATACATGTTATACAAGGACTAATTTTTCTCATGTCTGAGACATCATTTATAGCTGCTCTGTTTACAAGACCTTTGGACTGTGCCTAGGGCTATGGACATATCCATAAACGTTCACCAAAAACCTTCACCAAAGAAGCGGTCTCCAAAGTGTTCTGTATGGCTGATTTGCATTGCTTTCAAATTAGCCTTTTTTAGTAGTTTTCTGAAGTATATATACCGTTTAACAACTGGCAGGAAAAACGGCACAATTTTGGTGTAGCCAAAATTTAGCTTAAAGGAATAAACTTAATTGGGTTATTAATCTATCTTACAAGGAATGAAAGAGCAGTTTTTCTTTGATTTCCTCTCAGCCTGGATAGACCTATAGCTCATTTAGCAGATTTTTGTCCCTGTCCTCTTGTTCCACCTTTAATAGGACCTTGATTTGCTCTTTCACCAATCAGGGCTGCAGTTTGCCATCGTGGGAAATGTGAACAATATTTTTGATGCAAATTTTAGGTTTTTAAACATAGATTTAAAAACTAACTCATCTTTAAAGTTTTAGGAAAATAGTATCTACTTAATGCAAATTTTTAATGAATTAAGATTTTAATATCAAATTAAATGACTTACATTGTACTTCTTCCAGTTTTCTTTATAGCCATGACATTCCTCATCACTACAAAATTCGCAATGGACAGACCTACAGTTTCCAAAACATCTATACGAAGCTAAACCACGAGTGCATTTGAGCATAAAATGGATACATGCTCCCTAATGTCTCTATAGGAAGTAAATATTAGCTTCATTTTCAACAACAACTCCCTATATATTTTACTTTTTCTGTATGTGTATATATATCTCTATATAATTGCTGCTGCTTTGGATGTAAGAATTTTTATTGCAGAATAATAACTAACTTTGAATACCTATACAAGAATTTTTATTGTTTTCTTTGAACAAATTATAAGAATAAATACCTTGCACTCTTATTTTCCTCTACTAAATTGGAAGCTCAAAGATTTTGCATCTAACTTATATTTTATTCCATTTTATTTTTCAAATTTTCTCGATGCCCAAAATTGCTATACAGACTGACTTGACACCAATTGCATTAATTTACAAATTGGTTTATGGAAAATAAGCATTACTGTACTCATCAGTCCTCTCATATAGGAATACAGTGCATCTCTGACTTCGTTACAAATTCTTGTGTTCTTAAGGTATTTTTCCCAATTATCTTTTAACATATGCTCTGATACTATTTTGATACATGTTAAAATATGCTCTAGATACTTTCTTCTAAAAGTTTAAAGATCTATTTTTATTAAAGCTATTCTCAAGTGTTTAATTTTTTTTTATTTTACTATGAATGAAGTACCTTTAATTCATATTTTCTAAGAAGTTTCAATATTTGTAGAACAACTATCAAATTTAAACAAAATTTAAAACTATCTCATTGTACTTAATGTTATTAATTTGCTTCTTCAATTGAGTTTTATAAGTAATCTTATCATGCAGTTTTAGTGTTATTTTGTCTTTTTTCTCTCCAATAATTATATTTTTACACTTTTGTCACTTTGTCATATTTGTAACTATATAGTAATATCCATGTGTTTTAATTGTTATGCATAATATTTACTATTGGCATAAAATAGGCATTTATTCACTCTAAAATACAGAGGGTGCCAAAAAATGTATATACATTTTAAAAAAGGAAAAAACTGTGTTAATATATCCTCTAACAAAAGATGAATACATTTCACGTTTGACTTCTGCAATTACAAGAGGTGCTCAGAGTGGTTGCCATCAGCATCCAGACACTTCTGATTACGGCGAACTACTGCTTGAGCAACGTTGACCAAAGTGTTAACATCTCTTAAAATGTGCATACATTTTTTTCGCACCCCCAGTATTTAGTTATCACCAACCTCTTGCCAGTTAACTGTGCTGGTTATTTGTGGTCACATTAACTCTTACAGAAAAAAGATCCAAAAATGTAAAGTAGATCACACAGAATAGAAGTGCATTTTCTCTTCTCACAACAATACTAAGTGGGCTTCAGGGTTAGGGAGATTGTCCTCCTCAATGCAGATATTGAGAATCCAAGGTCAATGGAAGAGTCAACCTTCATCCTCAAGTGACTTCAAAGTCACACTGAAGATTTAATCTATTCCACGCTGGAAGATGGTTAGCACAAGGAGTACTGGTCATAAAACTTTTGAGGGCTAGCTTTTGAAATGATGCAGATATCTTTTTCTCACATCCCATTGGCTATACTTCAATCACAGGGTTCACACCTTACTGGTAGGAGGTTAGAATGCCCAGAAAGAATCAGAGACCATGAACTTGGAGAGAAGTTAGCAATCTCTTCCATAGAAGTGATGCTATGTGAATTTGAGCATAAATCATGAAGGGTATAGTTTAGTATATCTCTTTATCTCTCCATCTCTGTCTTTTAGTATCACTTTCTATCTCTATATCTCTATCTGTAACAATGAAATCCTCTCTCTCTCTCTGACTCAGGCTAATAGCTCCTGCCATAGATAGGCTAATTAACTAGAGGAATCCTGCGTGAGGCTTGAATATTGTGCACAAAAAGCCCTTTGTTAGAAAAGGTCTCTCCTGAAGAGGTAGGAAATATAAACAAAGCAATGATTGTTACTTCATTCCATGGCTAATTAAGGATATATTTTATGAGCCTATAAAACATATTGGGCAAGAAGTTCTCCTAGTTCCCACCCTACTCTCACTTTAAAATGAATTTCTAAGCAAGATTCTTGCAAGGATTAAATGAGATTAGATCCATAAAGAGTTTAGATTAGTTGATATGTACATAGTAGGCTTTTAATGGTAGCTACCAATAATGCTATGAAAAGGATGATTTTTCAAGACTTATAGGCATTACTGTAAGTTTTTTTTCTTTTTATTTCTTTTCATTTATTTATTATTACTTTCAGGTGTATAAAACAATGTAATAGTCAGAAATTTACACCCTTCACAAAGTGACAACCCTCCTCCCCCAATCTACCACCCCTCCGACATTGCACACAGCCACCACAGTTTCACTCACCCCATTCCCTGCGTTGCACTTCACATCCCGCGACTATGTATATATACATATATATACACACACATATATACATATATATTTATATATAAATGTAAATATATATACATATATACACAAATATATATTTATATGTTAAACTACAGTTGAAACCCTGTAAGTTTTTTATCTTATTGAAGAACTGCATGTTCTTTAATAAACACCCACTCCATTTAATGACAATAAAAATTATTTTGATAAAATTTTGAAACGAAAGGGTGTCAATTATAATGTCCTCGTCTTTTGTACAATAACACTTTAGCCTTCAGAGTCAACTAAATGTCCAATACCTATTAGAATTTTTACTGACATTACTCCCACACGTGTTAAAACATAAAATGATGTTTACCTGGTATGCATTTGAAAGAAAAAATACATATGGAAGAAACTCAAATGCTTCTCCAGGAGAGACAGAATCAGTTTGAACAGAAAGAAGCACACTCAGAAAACAAGTCATTAGATTTAACTTTAGGTATCAGAGGGTCAGTAAAATGCTAAAAGACAAAATTTCTAGAGGAGAATTTTCTTGACAATCACATGGCAAGATGTCAAACGTCAGAACATTCCAATGTCAGAAAGCAAACAGAAATAATCTATTTTCTCCTAGTAGATGGCTAATTCTACATGGTGCAGGCTGAATAATCATCAACAGTACAATAATCCTCTGGTCAAAATTCCCTCTCTTAGAAATCTTTTATAAAACATTTTTTATGACTTGCACCTGTACTGAAGCTATTGATTGAGCAAAATATTTTCCTGCAGACTTGTTGCACTTCCAGCTTAATACAGCAGAATTAAAATGCAACAAAGCCTATGGAATCTAAAAAAATGAAATGGAGTTTGGGACATGTGAAAAGAAAGGGTCAGAGGATTCCCTACAGATTAAGTAAACAAACATTTGATAAGTTAGAAACAAAATAGAATACAGAGAAATTTTTTCAAACTAATATATGTGATCAAACAAGACGGCAGTTATAATTAATATTACAAACTTCCATTTAATGTAATGGCTACGCTTTTATAATATAGCACTAAATACTTTTTCTAGGACTCAAGAATTATTAATCAACTATTCCATTGTTCTGTCCTTTCCCTTTTTTCTTTTCTTTTTTCTTTCTTGAATTATAGTGAACATATGTGTACAATGAATAACATATATATCATAACATATATTAAATTTGATAAATGGTAAGATAAGGATGTCAGACAACTAAGTTGGCGAACTCATCCTAGGAAAAAGTGCTACATACATCATTGTTGAATATCACTATGGTCACCTTTTGAAGTACTCCCCTTGGGAAGCTATGCACCAACCCCAACCCCTTCAAAGCAATTTTGCAACTCTTTTTCTGGAATGGCCATCAGAGCTGTCCTCGTGTTACCCGTGATGTCCTAAACATCATCAAAACGTCTTCCTTTCAATATTTCCTTTATCGTTGGGTAAAGAAAGAAGTTATTGGGGGCCAGACCAGGTAAGTTGGGAGGGTTGCCAATAGTTATTTGTTTCCTGGCTAAAAACTCCCTCGCAAACCGTGTGATCTGGTGCAGTGTCGTGATGCAAGAGCCATGAATTGTTAGTGACAAGTTCAGGTCATCTAAGTTTTTCATGCAGCCTTTTCAGCACTTCTAAACAGTAAACTTGGTTAACTGTTTGTCCAGTTGGTAAAAATTCATAATGAATAATCCCTTTGCTATCAAAAGAGGTTAGCAACATCATTGCAACAAGTTTGCAAACTTAATTGTCAGACCTCCTACATAGACACCAGCGAAATCATAATCACAACTGAGTTAGAGATCATTCCTTTAGCCCTAATAGTTTCTTCAGGTGCCTTTATAATTAATATTATGTCGCCCTCTATTTTGTGCCCGTCTCAGTCTATTTATACACTATGGACTACAAATGTGTGGGGCACTGACCTGGCCCCTAGGAGAGCCTCCCACAGACATCTCTACTTCTGAACCAGTGTAGCCCTTGAACAAGCCCTTGTGGTTCTTATGATTGCAAGACACACTTCAGCAATAATCATCAGGAAACTTGGGGGTGGGGGAGAGGCTATTAGTTATAGCCCTGGAGGGAGCATGCAAGGCATGCCTCGTGACACAGAGAGAGATCCCAGATAGAGAGAAAGTATATCTGGATCTAGGATTCTATTTTTATTGGGGTCAAGTGTGGGGTACTAAGTTTTTGCCGATTCACTCCATATTGGTGAATTTGAAATATAAGAGTGAGAATTTCAGGCCCAGGAAGTTAAAAACAGAGGGCCGATATGGTCAGTTATCAAAATCAACCAATATCTTTAAAACAAAGGAGCTTCAGGGATAGGAGCCAGCCTAGCCCTTTACCTAGTCCCAGGGCTGGCAATGTTTTTGAGCTAGCTCTTAAAGAAGTGAATTCTTCTTTAAAGTACATGTATGGACAGAAAATCTGAATGGATTCTTCTCCCAAGAAGACATACAAATGGCCAACAAAAATATGAAAAGATGTTCAATGTCACAAGCTATTAGGGAACTGCAAATCTAAATCGCAATGAGATACCATGTCACACCTTTTAGAATGGCTTTCATGAACAAGACAAATAACAACAAGTGTTGGAGAGGTTGTGGGGAAAAATGAACCCTCATACACTGCTGGTGGGAATGTAAATTGGTACAGCCACTATGGAAACAGTATGGTGTTTCCTCAAAAAATTAAGAACAGAATTACCACATAACACAGCAATCCCTCTTCTGGGTATCAAACCTTCAAATTTGAAAACATTTATCCATAAAAATATAAGTACCCCTATGCTCATTGCAGCATTATTCACAGTAGCCAAGACATGAAAACAACTGAAGTGTCCCTCAATAGATTATAGGATAAACAAGCAGCATGCCTATATATAATATATACATATATATATATACACACATATATATACATATGTATGTATATATGCATATATTATATATAATATACATATACGTATATATACACATATATATATACGTATATATTATATATTACATATATAATATATACGTATATATATATATATATATATATATATATACGTGTATATTATATATATAATGGAATATTACACAACCATATGAAAAAACAAAATACTGCTGTTTGCTTGCAACAACATGGATGGATCTTGAGAATATCATGCTAAGCCAAATAAGTCAGATGGAAAAATTAAGAACAATATGACTTCATGCATATGTGGGATATAAAACTGAAAGCAACAAATAAACAAAACTTATAAACATAGACAACAGTTTAGTGGTTACCAGATGGTAAGGGGGTAAAGGGGTGGTAGATGAGGGTAAAGGGGGTCAACTATATGGTGATGGAAGGAGAACTAACTCTGGGTTGTTAACACACAATACAATATATAGATGATGTACACTTGAAACCCATATAATTTTACTAACAAATATCATACCAATAAATGCAATAAAGATAAAAATAAAGAATGTAAGGAGCACAATAAAGAATGTTTTTTTTTAATGTCAATGGTCTAAAAGCACTAATTAAGAGTCAGAGATTGTCAGAATAGGTCTAAAAACACCCCCACCCCCCAACTATATGCTGTGTGTAAGAAACCCACTTAGGGCATAAAGAAACATAATTAAAAATGAGTAGATGGAAAAATATACCATTCTAGCACTAAACAAGAGAAATCAAGTGTAGCTATTATATTAATTTTAGACAAAGCAGATGTCAAGGCAAGGAAAATTATGAGGGATAAGGAAAGACATTATATAATGATAAATTGGTCAGCTCCCATGAGGGTATAACAATTCTTAACATGTTAAGAATTTAATATCAAACTACATGAGGCAAAAACTAATAGAATTGCAAAGCTAACTATAAAAAAGAGAGAGGACACACACCACTAGAAAAGGAAGTAAAATATATGCACATTGGGACAGAAGACATAAAGTGGCTTTTGTTCTCAGATGACATGAAAATTTGTCTATGTAGAAAATTTGAAACCATCAACAATTAAACTACTGGAACTAGTAAGTGATTATAATATGCATACTTTAATCACGTTCCTATATACAAAAAATAAAAAAGTAGAATTTGAAATTAAAAACATAATTCCATTTATATTATCACCCAGAAAAAGGAAATAGTTTGGTATAAATCTAACAAGATATATATAAGATTTATGAGAAAAATTATATAACATTGATGAATGAAATCAAAGAAGTAAATAAATAGAAAGATATTTCATGCTCATGCATAGAAAGACTCAATATTGTCGAAGTGTCAGTTCTTTCCCACAGTCTACAGATTAAAAGCAATCTCAATCAAAATATCAGCAAGTAATTTTATGGAATTGGACAAACTTAAAGTTTATACAAAGAGCCATAAAACCAAAATAGGGCACGCAATTGAACATGAAAATCAAAGTTTGGGGATTGATACTACCTAACTTCAAGACTTTCTATAAATCTATAGCAAAGTAAACAAGACAATGTGGTATTGGCAAAAAAAATGGACAAATAAATCAATGGAACAAAATAGAGAGCCCAGAAACAGACTCCATTAAGATAGATGATCTTTGGCAAAGGAATAAAGGCAGGACAAGGGAGCAAAGATAGTCTCTTCAACAAATGGTGCTGAAACAACTGAACATACCTATACAAACAAATTAATCCCAACACAGAACCTATACTTGTCACAAAGATAAACTCAAAATTGATCACAGACATAAATATAAAAACAAAACTATAAAACTCCTAAAAGAGAAAATAGGAGGAAACCTAGATGACTTGGGTATAGTGATGCCTTTTTAGATACAAAGATACAACCTATTGAAGGTATAATTGATAAACTGGACTTCATTAAATTTTAAAATTTCTGCTCTGTGAAAGACAATGTCAAGAGAATGAGAAGAGAAGCAACAGACTGGGAGAAAATATTTGCAAAACACACATCCTGAGGGACTATTATCCAAAATATAAAATGAACTATTTAAACACACCAATAAGCAAACAAATAATCCAATAAAAAATAGGCCATAGACAACAGACACTTCACCAAAGAAGATGTAAGGATGGAAAATAAGCATATGAAAAGATTCTCCACATCATAAGTCATCAGGGAGATGCAAATTAAGACAACAATGGGATACCACTACACATCTATTAGAGTGGCCAAAATTTAGAACAGTGAGAATACCAAATTCTGGCAAGGATGTGGAGCAACAGGAACTCTTATACATTACTGGGGGGATACAAAATGTCTCAGCCACTTTAGAAGACAGCAATTGTGCTTTTTGTTAAATACCCATTGAATTTGAAAATTTATGTCCACCCAAAATCCTACACACAGATGTGTTTCCATACACATGTTTATTCACAACTGCCAAAACTTGGAGGCAATCAAGATGTCCAGTAGATTAAAAAGAAATAAACTGTGATAATCCAAATAATAAATATTATTTGATGCTGAAAAGAAATGAGCTATTAAGCCATGATAAGAAATAGAAGAACTTTCAAAGAATATTACTAATGAAAGAAGCCAATCTGGAAAGGCTACATACTAGATGATAGGTACTAAGTGACATTTTGAAAAGGCAAAATTATGGAGACAATAAAAATTTCAATGGTTGCCAGGGATGGGGGGAGGGAGGAGAGAAAAATAGGCACAGAGGATTTTCAGTGCAGTGAAAACTGTCTGTATGATATTATAATGATGGACATATGGCATTATACATTTGTCCAAACTCATAGAATTCACAACACTCGGAGTGAATCCTAGAGGAGACTGTGGACTTTGGGTGACAATGATGTGTCAATGTAAGTTCATCCTTATTAACAACAACAACAACAATGTGCCACTCTGGAACTCTGGAGAGTGATGTTGATAATGGGATGGGTTATGTATGTATGGGGTAGGGGGTATATAGAAAATATTTGTACCTTCCTCTTAATTTTGTTAAGTCTACAACTTCTCTAAAAATAGTCTTAAAAACGCTAAGAAATGTTCTATTAAATAATGGGGAAAAATGGACTATGCCAAAGAAGTAGGAGTAAATTTTTTAATTAAATTCATTGGGGTAACATTGGTTAATAACATTATATAATTTTTCAGGTGTACAAGTTTATAATTTGAGATCTGTGTACTCTATTGAGTGCTCCCCACCCAAAGTCTAGTTCCCTTCTATTACCAGATATTTGACCTCCTTTACCCTGTCTGTCCTCCCCCATCCGCTTTCTTTTTTGGTAACTCCCGTTCTGTTGTCCATATCTATGAGTTTGTTTTTGTTTGTTTTGTTAGTTTGTTTGTTACTTTTTGTTTTACAATCCACATGTGAGTGTAATCATACAGTTTTTGTCCTTTTCCATCTGATTTATTTCACTTAGCATTACACTATCAAGATCCATCTACAAGTAGCAATTTTGTATCAATTTTTTATGGATTGAATTCTTAATTGCGCTGTTAAATCTGGTAAATTAATACAGATCAGGTTTTTCTGAATTTCTATCCCTGACTCTCTTCTGATGTGAATCTTCTTTATCCCTTAGTATTCTACTTCTGCTAGTTTTGATGATAAGTTTACTGGTTATGACTCCATTAATGTAGAGTCTTAACATTTCTCTTTTTTTGATCAACTGCTTTCCTTTAAACACAGGCTTGTCTCATGGCAGGCACTGACAAATTTTTAGTTGATGTTAATTCTCCAAGGAAACTATGAATATTGGAAATGAAAAAAGGAATGCAATAAGAAATAAAATCAGAGAAAGAAACTGTTTCATAGGATAAATGAATTATAATTAATTATCTTGACAATCCTGATTGAACAAGGTGACAGAAACACTTCTCTGTGGAATACTTTCCATTCTACTCACTTTTTAGGAAGTATATCCTCCTACAATGTATATCTATTAGAGTTATAATCTTGACTGATTTAGACCCTATACGCTTTCCAAAAATTATCACTTACATGAAACAGAATAATCATAACCCTTAGTTATGTGTAGATTGTGAAAAGTAATAGGGAACATAATAAATTGCCCATGCAGAAGAAATAAAAATGCTTAAAATAGTCAGAAAATTCTCATCTAAGAGATAGTCTTTCTAAACAAAATACAGGCATTAATAAAACAGTATATGTTAACTTTTCCTATCCTGAAGGCTATAAACTGCTAGGTTGTCCACACTCTCTTAATTATTCCTTGCAATATAATTACTTTCCTGAAAAATGCTACTGTATTTCTTTATTGTGGGCCAATGTCTTTAAGCTTACATGATGCTTACATGTTGGGAATTTTCTGGAATAGAAACATAGTTCCTTTATTTTTGGTTCCTTTGGGCAGGGGAAAGCATGCTCTCAAAGAAATCCATGTATTCATTCCCATCCAGGGTTATTTCCTTTACCGCATCTTCAGAGTTTCCTTCTAGTAAGAGCAATTACAGATAAAACTGTCTTCTTGGTCTATTCCCTTTGTTTTTTATCTGCTTACTTCTGTTTTATGTACACATATATACAAATTTGATAGAGAAATCATATGCACAGAAAGAATATAATGTAGATGGAATTAGTAAAAGTGAAAAACAAAAATTAACTTGATTCAAATGTGTGTAAAATCAGGAAAATTGGACAATATTCTAGGAAAAACACATTTATATCCCTACCAAAAATAGCACTGCAATTTATAGTCTTCTCCATTCCCCAACACAATTAACAAAAAGAAAAAAACTCTAGTAAATGCTCTGAAATTTCTTATGACTATACTGAAGAGATATTATTTATATATCTTGAAAAATACAGGAATTACTTGCTTTTACATAATTTAAAAATTAATTGAAATAAATCTTGAAAACTGCTCTTGATTTGTCTACAAGGAGAAACCTGTATTTCTTAATTAGATCTATCATATAAACTTTTATTTTACCTTCCACTGTACATGTCAGATATGTGTGTATGCTAAAATGAGGTTACTCTGACATTTAGGGTTTTTGTTTGCTTGTGTATTTCTTTTCCAAAAGCCATATGCTAGATAATTTCATTTTACTGGTAACATGTGGCCCATAAAGAAAATTTCTCTGACCTTTTTTTACTCCTAAATTTTCCCAGCTAGGCCAAAAAACCCATTGCATACTGAGAAACCATTCCTTATTTAACTGAATAATAGAAAAAGTAGAAAAGTAGATGTTGAATAAAACAGCTTAGTTTTATTAACAATGGCAAACCCAATTTCTAAATTAGCATAACACATTCCATCACTGGTGATGAAGACCAGATTAATTCTCATATTGTAGATGATTACTATTATTTCCGGCATTATAATATGAAATATGTTTTGAATTATAATTTAATCCATAGAAAAACTGAATCTTACAACACTACATCTATATCTCATTTATTCTACACCAAGAATCTTGGCACTTAGGACAACAAGAATAACACAATTAGAAAATGTCATGACTACGCATTTTTTAACCCATGTGATACACACTAGATTCTGAGAATACTTGTACTAATTGTACAATCAATGTGCTTACTGAAAACATTTTCAAAGATTTATTTGAACATGCCCTCCCTATTCTCTTCCCACTTAAAACGTTGTAGTATATCTATATTATCTTAACAAATATCCCATATACTCTCTCCCTCTCAGTCATAATTTAACCTTAGTTTTACAAGTAATTATACAATTAATGCTCGACATGTATCCTTTATAAGTGTCTCTAGTCATTTTGATTCTCATCCTCACTGTTTGATAGATTATTCAATAACAGCTAGTAGAATAATACCTGAGTCTTGTTTGTTATTAACTATTTGCCAATGAACTTTATACATAAATGTTAGTTTTGCTAGAAAAACAATGCTTGTTCACTCTTTATTTCATTAACTATCTTAAATATGTTAGTTCATTTTCATCTAGCCTAAAGTACTGCTGAAAAATTTTAATAATAACCTAATTTCATGATATGTGCAAAGAATTTTTCTTTTTTTTCCAAACCAAGAAAAGATTTTGTCTTGGTGTTGGTCATTCTAAATCTATATTTTTAGGTACACTATGTTTCTTGAAGTATATATGTTTTAGTATAATTTGGTTCCTTAGTTTTGTTTTAGGTTTTTCTCAGCCTATCTACAATAGATGTCTCTATCTCTAGAATTCTTTGTATCTTTTCTTTTTTCATTTTTTTGTAAACATTCCCTCTGCTTCAGTTTATATTCCTGTTAAGGCATTATTGGTTTTGTTTTATGCTTACATGCTCCTTCTGCTTTCTTTATGGAATTATGTTTATTTTATTAGTATTTATTTCCTGATGTTTACCACTTATTTCTTGGGATTTCAAATCCTAATTAAGGATTTTCTCATTTCTTATATATTCTTTTTAATATCTTTTAGCTAATTTTTAAATAGTAGGTTAAAGTTTGGACATGTTGGGGGCACTTCTTTCATTTTGACTAGAGCGTTATTGGGCTCCTTATTCTCTTTTCTTTATTATAATTTTGCATTAGATTTGATTCATTTCTGTTCCTTATTTTTATATGAAATTAGCTTATCTGAAATTTTAGAATAATGCAAGGTTAGAAAAGCTTGTATATCTCCAATAAGTTCTTGGTTCTGTTTCTATGTGGTGTTCAAATATTTATCAGCTTGTTCTCTGACATTTCAGGACCTGGTACCCCTCCCAATTTTGGTCTAGATCTTCCGTTTTGTTTCTGTTCCCACTATTCTTCTAAATTTGTATCCACTCCTGGCAATTTTATATCACTGTGGTACCCTGTGCTGCAAGGAATCTTAGCAATCAGTTTAACAAATTCACAGGGGATAGATACCTCAGTCCATTCAATATTCTTATCACAGACCTCTTGCATTTACCCACTACTGGAGGGGGCAAAAACCATTTTTAAATTGCTCTTACCAGTACCATGCTTTTGAGTAAATATATTTTATTTGAGTTTTTTCCCCCTTTCAGTTCTGACAGACACCTCCTTATTGCTGCCTCTTTCTTACTAAGCAGGTCTGGTGACTTTTGATGGTTTGTCCCAGCCTGCTTTTTATTTTAGGGTTCATGGGACTAACTTGTCACCTATTAATATTTTTAATGTTGTACTTTTTTTTCCCCCTGTGCTGTCTATTTGCTCTATTTGTAATATCAGGATTTGAAGAGATTGAAAAATTATGCTAGTACACGGACATCTTCCCAGAATCTCAATGATTTTCATTTTCCACTTTATATTATGTTTTTGCAATTAAGCCTCACGAATAAAAGTTGCTTTGCTTCATTGACTCTGACATGTAGTACACATCTATACAAATATGAAAAAGTTTATCCGTTCTTCAGGTTAATTCCTCTTAAAAGGTTTTGTTGTTATTACAAACAGTGCTTTTATAAATATTATTTTCTATCTTTACTAAGTACACATAAGGAAAACTTTCTCTAAGGCAGTGCAGCTCCAAGTGTGGTACAAGGTTTGGAGAGACACAAAGGAAAAGTCAGGAGGAGTGGAATACTAAAAACGATGATAGGCTGACATGTTTTTCCTGGTGAAATTGAATATTACCTAAAAGGGACTATTTCCATTGTTGGATTAGATTAACTTTAAATTGTGTAAGTATAAAATATTTTTTCTAATTACCACCAAAGAGGCTTTAGAAGAAGACCATATAAATTACAGAGAGTATTAAAGAGCCACATCTTCTCTGCACATCTGAGTTATACTTTGAATAAATTTTATGACCCTTCCTAGCACAGAGCTCTTCTCTCTATAGTATCTATTTGAGTTAAAATCCCTAAAGCCTCCTTTATACATATGGTCCCTGAGTTCAGTATCATTTTTTATTCTCTAACTTTTTTTTTCTTTTTGAGGAAAAGTTCCAGCCCTATAACAAATACGCAGTCAGATATGTTGACATGACTGAAAATAGGACTAGATAGAAGATAATAGGGATAATAGGGATAATAGGTCTAGAAAGAAGAAACGGAATCTACAAAGTACATAAAAACGCACATCTACGAGGGTGACAAAAATCATAAACACATTTTAAGAAAGGAAAAAATAACTATTAAATGTGTAATACTCAATATATACCAATAACAAAAAATAAATACAAGTCACATTTGACTTCTGCAATTATAGGAGGTGTTCAAAGTGGTTACCATCAGTGTCCAGACACTTCTGATTATGGCGAACTACTGCTTGAGCAACATTGCCCAAAGTGTCCACTTGTATACATTTTTTTGGCACCCCTGGTATTAGCTACACTATGGAAATTATGTTTTCTGGGGAAAATTAGAAAAGACAAAGCTGGAAAGAGACCTATCAGGATGAAGGTGAAAAATGCAGTTATTTGAACTCAGAAGAATTTTCATTCAGTAATTTTCAAACAGTTGGCAGAGGGTGTTGTAAATAACACGTGGGTGATCTAGGAAATAGGCCAATCTAACATGTGCTGATAGATGGCTGGAAAATTCCTATTTTTTTTTTTTATTAAAGTGAAGGTGATATACAATATTAGTTTCAGGTATATATCATAGTGATTTGACATGCCTATTCCTTACAATGCGATCACCACAATAAGTTTAGTAATCATGTCACCATACAAAATTGTTACGATACTGCTATTTTCCCTATGCTGTACATTACATACCTGCCACTTTTATTCATTTTTAATTTTTTCAATAACTGGATATTTGTACCTCTTCTTCCTCTTTACCCTTTTACCCACCCCCAAACCTCCTCCCCTCTAACAACTATCAATTAGTGCTCTGTATCTATACATCTTTCTGTCTTGTTTTATTTTGTTTATACTTAGTCTCTCCCTCCTTTCACTGTAGGGTTATCTCACCCTTCCCACTGCTACGCGATTTGCCTTGCATCCTGTGGAAAGGGAACACATTCCTGCCTCATTGAGTTTTGGCTTGCCCGTGTGACATATTGACCATTGGAAATTAAGCAGACATGACATACTACCTGGCTAGTGAAAGTTTTAAGATTGGGCCATGAACACGATCAACATAGGGGCCACTCCTTCTTCCAGGATCCTGGAATGAGAAAACACCTGCAACAGCGAAATAGCCTCGGCTGAGTCACAACCTACCCTCAGCTACAAAATTATATTTTGTTAATGTAAGTGACTGAGATTTGGGGATCATTTTTTAGTGCAGCAAAATGACTAATGTAAATTCTAATACATACACACATTGTAGCTCTCATGCTCACATGCTTAAACAGGACACTATACAGTTGTTTTAAAAAAGTCTTGCTTAAGGTCAAGATTGGTATTCAAAACTGGAAAAGAGAGATCCTGGGAAAGGAAGGCAGGGGGTTCCATTTGGTAGTGGAGGAAAATAGCAGTTGTTAACAAAAAAGCTTAGAGATGTTGCCTGTTATTTTAAATTTTGTGCTACAAACGTTCTTGGATTAATCTCACAAGGAAAAAATACACCTGTATACATACATACATTCATATATATATATATATATATATATATATATGTATATATGTATATATATACAGTTTTATTTTTAATATATATTATATATACAGTTTTATTTTTAATATATATATTAAAATATATATATTTTATATACGATATATACGATATATACGATATATACGATATATATATATATACGATATATATATATATATATATATATATATATATCGTATGCATAATTTTGCAAAGCATGGACAACCCTGTGACAAATGATCAGTTTATGTTTTCCAAATAAAATGTACTATTTGCCATTCTATGCTTAAAAGACATCCACAATATCTCTTTTCTTTACATCACCTGACATGAGACACTCCTGTTGCCTATGGAAGAAATTTTGCCTAAATAATCAGTTAGCAAACAAACACAATTCTTACAACTTGACTTCATAATTCCCTCCAGCAATTATTTTTAACATTATGTAATTTTGTATATTATAAAAAGTAACTGCTCATAATTTTATAAATATTCATTTCTTTAACAATCCAAAAATGTCTTCCACATTCTTTACTTGAAGAAGGAAACACATGTAAAGAATGAAGCAACTTCCTTTACATGTACATTTGATGACAGAATCTTTACTGGAATTCATACCTTCAAAGTCCAACGTCTGTATTATTTCACAAAAATATTAGGTTACAGCAACTCAACCTTTTTTTCTTCCTCACACTGACATCTTAACTCCACTGTATGTTAAAAAGTAAATTCATACATATAGATTTCTTTTTTTTTTAATTTTTATTTTTTTTACTTTTTTAATATATTTATTGGGGTGACAATTGTTAATGAAATTACATAATTTCAGGTGTACAATTCTGTATTACATCATCTATAAATCCCACTGTATGTTCACCACCCAGAGTCAGTTCTCCTTCCATCACCATATATTTGATCCTTCTTACCCTCATCTCCTTCCCCCCACCCCCCTTAGATTTCTATCACTACAAATCACTGTAAAACTTAATGATCTGGAAACACAGGTTAGCCTAAACAGCAAACAAAAGACTAAAGAGTAATTACAAAGATACTTTATATTTTAAAGTCAGTAGAGTTTAAGAGGAGAGAAGATAAATTGAAAATAATTCAGAACCCTTAAATTTTTAGATAATTTTGTTGTGTTTTATACCTTGAAAATTCCGCTTGAATGGTAAGCCATTCACATACACAATGCTTTTAGTTCCTGCCAGTGTAACCACGACCACAATGCAGACACACACGTGCACCTTGAAGAGCAGTTTTAGGCTATGTGCTTTGATTCATACTTTCCGGAAATGTTCAAAATCACTGAGGACTGGTATGTAGTAAGTCTATTTAGTTTCAATCTAAAAAGCCCAGAAGTTCAAAAGATCACTAGCAATTTTGGACCATATTATTTCTCAGTAATGTTTGGGGGAGAGTTTTCTGAAAGAATCTAAAAGTAGTGTTTTGTTAAATTGGAAATAGGTTCTCTGTGGGGAGGAAACACTGGGTTCTCTAATGGTTGGTATAACTATATTAAGCCACCTGTCTTAATCCGATGTTTACTGTCCTGACTTTTTTGTTGAACCCTTTCCTTTTTATAGTTAGTAGAAAATGAAAATATGTCTTTAGGTCCAGTGAAATATGAACTATAAGTGTTAAAGTTAGAGTATTATAGAAGAGAATCTTCATGTTTATCTCTAAATTTTACTAATATTTGTGTGCCTTGTATTAGTCCAAGTATTTATTTTGGCAGTAAATGCAGTGATGATGAAAGTAATATAAAACCTAGAAAGTGGAAATAATTTAATAGAGAAAAATGCATATTCCAAGAGGACAGTAATAATTCTGTATAAATCTCTTTGCTAAACTATATTTATGTATGAATTAGGATGGTCTAATTTGCAGTACAGTATAGTAATATTGTACTCATGTTTAACTTAGGATATTTAACTGTGTGTGCCTAGCGAAAAATAAATCAGGGAGAGAGACAGAGACAGAGACAGAGAGAGACACGACCATATGGCTGAGAATAAGTGTGATATAGGATATATAAGTCCAACTCATAAGTTAAATTGCAATTTTCAGATACCCAAATATCTATCATAATGTGAGCATCTCATTATTGATTATTTATTATTAAAACAAAACCCTGACTACTTCATCTGGTGCTTAACCAAAGAAACAGCTACCATCCCAATAGTGAACGTAAAATTGGCTGTATTAGCTTTAAAGAGGACTACTATGTCTGCCTTCAAATGATTTTGACATTTTAAGGGAATTGCTGACCATTTGCAAAGTTTTCTTTTTCTGGTCTCTTTAGAATCCAGTCCACACATGTGATTCTCCTCCTCTCCATGGGCTTTGCTTTAATGATATCCAACACTTCAATCTTAGCAGTCAGTACATCTTTGCAATCTGAACACCAGCCGTTTGTTTCTGTGCATATCAGGTATTCCCCTCTTTTGGCATCACCCAAGGAAAGATTAATTTATAGCCAAACAATGTATATTAAAAATTATTTGCAGCAAAATTTAATATTAGAAAGTATGGTAATACAGACTAAATTTCGGTTTGCTATCTTTTGTGACCAAGATGTAGCTTCAACTTCTTGACTAAGCACAGTTTATTTTTAATAAAAATTCCAGTTGCAAAATAATGCCAAGTGATTTTGCATTTGTTCTTCAGTATTTCTTACAAATTTAGCATATACAACAATACAAATACACACACAAATCGTTTCTTTATATCTATATAAAACATTTTGCTGAATAAATTAGACATGAAATTTGCTGTAGAATGATTGACTGTGCCCCCTCAACCCCAAATTATTGTGCTGAAACCCAATTCCCAATGTGGTACTTGGCAGTGGGGCCTTTGGGGCGTGATTAGGTCATGAGGGCAGAGCCCTGGTGAATGGGATTAATGATTTTATAAAAGAGACTCCAGAGAACACACACTCCCCTTTAGTCTTGTGAGGACACATGGAGAGGATGGCCAGCTATGACCTTGGAAGCCGGTTCTCACCAGACCCTAAATCTGCCAGCACATTAATTATAGGATACTCAGCATCCAGAATTATGAGAAATAAATGTGTGTTGTTTTTAAGCCAATCAGTCTATGGTATCTATGATATTTTTGTTACAGCAGTCTGAATGGACTAAAACACTAGTTCAATAACATTTTCAACAAATATGAAAGTGTATCTTACATATTTAAAAATGCAAGCAATAAAATTTCATCGGTTATATGCAGTTCTCACAAGTTTTATGACCGGTAGCCAAACCAGACTGCACAGGTAGCCAGTTTAGAATGATAACATATGAAAGTAAGAGATTGGGTTAGATACCATAGAAAACAGAAGCTGACCAAGGATTGAGCTCTAGAGCATTTCCAAAATTTGAAATAAAAAACATGAAAAGGATCCAGGAATAATAACCGAGAACTGGAAGCCTAAGAAATAGGAGAATAAACAAGTGAATGTAGTGCCTTGAAAGTCAAGTGAAGAAAATATTTCAAGAAGCAGAGAATGACCAACAACGTCAAATTCTCCTGACAGGTTGACCAAGAATGAATACTGAGAATTGGTTGTGTTTATTGTGTTTTTTATATATGTTTATATATGTAAACATTTAGTATATAAGACTAGAGATAGCAATACATATTTAATGATAACAGCAAGCATTTGTCACTTGTCAGACAGTGTTCTAAATGCTATACATATATTAACCACTTTAATTTTCTAACAATTATAGGAGGTAAATATACTTATTCCCATTTTATAAATGAATAATTCTCTCTCTCTCTCTCTCTCTCTCTCTCTCTCTCTCTCTCTCTCTCTCACACACACACACACACACACACACACACACACACACACACACACACACTCAAAATATGTGGACCAGGGTCACATATATGGTAAGTGGTACAACTAATATTCAAACCCCGGCAGCCTATATAAATGTCCACAAGGACAGGTCTATTCTAATTGTGTTGTCTTTTTAAAACTTCATATATGGGTGTTTCTGAGTCTGACACTCGGAGGCCCAAGCATGGTTTTGATATAGTCACACACACTGTGCTCCTAAGGGTTTCCTTCCCCAGGATGCCAGTTTAGGGCAAAAAATAATTATAAACTCATGAGATGCTTATTTTTGTAAGAGTGATTTTAGAATCTAATTAGTAAGAATAATACATTCAACCACAAACAGTAGTTCTAAATCTTTCAGTCTGAACCTCTATAAAATAATTATTAATACTTTTTTAAAAAATCTTTTTGTGGCAGTGTGCTAGACCCATGAAGAGAAAGTTATAAAATACAGTTTTCTTCCAACATTTTTTTTAAGACAAGCAGTAACTAGATTATGAAAGACTAGTTTTGAATTTATTTTTAAGTTAATCAAGAGTTTATTTAAAGGATTTAAGCAAGGGTATATGGTATCATTAAATTTCTACTTTTAAATGTATATAAAATTTAACATGGAGAATGATTTAATGAGATAAACCTATAGTCAGGAAGTATAATTAGAAAACTCTCAGGCACGGAATGTGATAGAAGTAGTAATTGATGATGGAAATAAGTGAACAGACTTTTGGGATATTTAATGATAGAAGTCACGTACGTATGATTGATTAGATAGGTAGCTGAAAGAAGAAGTAGTCAATAATAATCTCCAATTATTTGATTTAAATAACAAAATGAATAATGATGCCATTCGTTGGCATAGGGAAGACTGAGGAAGAAGTAAGGTTAATGGCAAAGCATACGAAAAAATTTAATTTTTAATCTGATTAGTGTGAGATGCCTATTGAACTTTAAAATGGAGATTTCAATAGGCAGTGTTACAATGGATTTTAAGATCAGGAGATTGATTTGGGCTTGGAGGTACTTTAAATCTCACTAAAAAAATCACTTCAAGGAAATCTTTCCTTACCATGTTTCCATTGTTTAGAGCTACCCTGCTTAAATATTCTTATGTCAGTTGGACAAGGGCATGGAAACCATACAAGTTGTTAAAACAAAATTTAATATGACAAATTGCTATATACTTACTGAAGAAATGAAAAGGATAAATAGGGACAATAAAGTAATTCAGATATAGCAATCGCAAGAAGCAGCTACCACTTCAGGACTGCACAAAGACAAGAGATTAAGTTAGGTTTATCAGAATCTGTAACTTATATCTCTTAGGACATGGCTTCAAAAGCTCAGAGGATGGTCTCCATAGGGGAGGTCCCAGATGTCTGAGGAAATGGCACTGCTCTGATGCCTTGTTGCATGTGTTTGTTTGGTTAAAGAAAGAAGCAGTTAAAGAAAGTTTAATCCTCAGAATATCCTTTTCCTGCTTCCCCTCTTCTGCCTCCTAACTCACAATCTAGAAAACATTCTAAAGAGAGAGTACAAGGAATGCCACAAATTACTTTATAACTTAGACCAGATTGCTTCCTTGTAAGTTTTCTCCCAAACTGATACAGAAGGTGAAAAGCCTAATGGGGAACAAAGCGTTGACCAGGTTGAGGGAATGCTCCTGTGTAGTAAAGAAGGAACTATCAAGTTTCACACTTGATATAGGAACACAGAGATGAGAGGAGGCCTTCTTTTTTGTTTCCTCTTTCCAGTTTGTATATACTGCTTTTTCAAGTCTAAGTAGGTGGTCAATACTTTCTCAGTTAGCAATCAATATTTCATTCCAGCGGCTTTCATGTCATTAACTGATCTTTAGTTTCCTGTAGTACAGCTATCAACTTTTATCTATAATTTTATATTATTTCAAAATCAAGTAAGCAAGTTAGAAGCAGCTGGTTAGTAACCATCCAATGAAGATCTTAACTTATTTCCAGTATAACTATCCGATTTTTGTATCAGCCTGGATATAGAATGGGAAAGCAGTGGTTGAATGCTTATATTACTGGAGTCATGGGATTCAGGGAATCAAGTATGTGAGCAAATATGGATAGAAAAATCCGTATTTTAATTTTATAATTCCAGTTTCTACTTTGCCGAGAAAAATCCACATTCAGAATTTAAAACATTAGATTAAGCATTTACAATTCAAAGCCTATACTATTTTAAAAAACACTTTTTGATGTCAATAATATTTATGCCATTACCTTATCGGCCAAAAGATATACCAAATATAAAATTATTTAAATTCATTTTACCTGAAACCATTTTTTTGTTGTTGTTGTAATAGAATAAGTGAAGCAATATGGAAATGTCTTCATTTAACTCTCATTCCAGCTCACCTCCTATCTTCATGCTTTCTCCACCATTTTTAGGAGGCAGGTCTTTGGTTAAAAGGAAAAAAAGAAAACTAAAAAACTTTTTGACACAAAAACACCAAATAATGTTATAAGAAGTACTTATTATTAGAAAGAAAAGGGTGATTTGACCCGTGGATGTTTCACTCTGAAGGACCAATGAATCCTGCTAGAGTACAAGACCTGAAGAATGCAAAATCGCGTTTCCATCCTTGACATCCACAGTGGAAATTATGTCACTCCCCACTAACCCCCCTCAGCCAAAGATGTCCAGTGAAACAGTTGGCTGAAATTTCTAACCCTGTACAGTCTGGTGTGGACAATGGAGGTGGGGATGAGAGAAAGGGAATGGAAGGGAAAATAAGCTCTTCAAATGATTCAGACGTCGATGGCCTGGTTGGAGATTCCGTGTTCAAAGTAAAGAATTTTTGAAAATTTTATTCTGGTCTCCATGAATACTCATAATTATCCAATAATAATTTTTATATTAATGAATCACTCCTCCTTGGCTTTCCAGATACTGCAGGGCATAATTATGAGATTAGTTAATTTCAATTTATTCACTATTTAAATTACATTCACTGTTCTTGTTACTACACAAATGTCCTGTGAAGAATTCCAACTTAGTCTAAGCTTGGCTCTAAGTTGTTAAAGCAATAGTTGTGTGCCTGCCTTGGGCCTTTCTATGAATCATGGGTGAATCACGAAGCCATTAATTTAATAACCTACCATTCAATTTAAGAAGACATAGATTTAATGTTCACGAAGAGAATTCTCTTCTTGATCTTTATAAACCGTACTAAATGTTATCTTTAAAAACTATTTTTCTATTGTTTATAATAACTATTATTTGTGAATGAATTTTGTACCAGGAACTGTGTCAGTCCCTGAAAATACAAAGACAAATAAACAATTCAGTTCTTCCCTTCAGGTACTCTCAGTCCAATGAAGGACAAACCTGTCGAGCAAACACCAGAGCTAGCTGATCAAGCACTCATCCTGAAAGTGCCAAGAAGGGGGTGGTTATTTCAGACAAAAAGATTTCATGGCTCTTCTATTTCTTCCAATGGTCTTCTTTTGTCCCAATGTTCCAGTCTCCTACAAACCTGTCCAGGGAAGACTAAAGGGAGCTGATCAATCACTCATCCTAAAAGTGCATGCCAACTAAACCAGCATGATGCCAGGAGTTTCCAGACTCCCATAGCTTCTAGGTGGTGAGGAAACCACCTATTATATGGCTATGGATCTAGCACCAGGAATGACATATAAAGTGCCAGGTGATGCAACCTGTAAGGGCAGGAAATTAGTTTCCCATGGAATGAACTTTGACCAATAGAAAACAGGAGGTGGACATGGAGAATTTCTTTCCCTTCCTTCCTCACCACCATCAGTTTCTCCAAAAAATGTCTGCTCATGTAGCCTCTCCTGAGAAGTCCTGAACACTGAGTACACATATCTGCTAAATGACCCACTGAGAATTTAAGTGAATCACAGAGAATCAATAGACATCATGGCAACATGTAATTCCCAAGTTGGTCTTTCTTTTCTCTTCATCCCTTGAGACCTGTGTTTACTTGTATGGAACTGGGTATGGTATTACCACATTGTATTAGGGCTGTTTTATGTTTTCCTCCCTAGTCTGTGAAGCTTAACAATTTTCTCCAACTTTACAATTTTACAATTCTACAAAATCTGAACCACGTTTTTACCTTTGACTATACTCTATATTACCTGTGAATATAAGTGCAATGTCAGCTTTCCTCATAACTTTTTAACAAATATTTTAACCACCTCTAAATATACCTATTTTTTTTATTTTCCTGTAACATTATGATATTATATTGATGTAATAGAATCTATGCATTATGATACATGATTACACTTTTCTCCCCTACCAATCACTGAGGTGGGATAGAGGCGGTCTTACAAGATTGTGAATCATATAGTATCTGGTGTATAACAGGTAGAAAATAAGAGAATGTTGATTAAAATACAAATGCATAATATAAGACATACTGAAATGTTTGATGAAAAAGCTAATGGAAATAAAGTATCTTATATAATCTGTTTTTCACATTGTAACCCTTAAGTCCATTTAATAGTTTTGCATTAGGACACTATACAGTGTTTATTAGATATCTTGCATATAAATAACCTCCACTGAGGCATTTTAGAAAGTAAATTTCATAACTATAATGTTGGCTTTAGAATCGCTTGTTAGGCAAGAAGTTAAATTGGTAAGCTAAGCAGAACAAAACCATGTAGAAAATCGAAACACATTTCTTTATATTGTTCCATAAAAATGTCTTCAGCTTATCTTGTACCTAAATGTACAGCAAATAGGCTCATTTAACTTCATCAGTTCATTCATTTTATGAATTTTAGGACCTTTTAGACCCACAGTGTTATTTTGGTTTTGTTGTGCATAGTTTTGTTTCAGGCAATCTTATTTATTATCTGTGTAACTCAGTCTTTGAATTTGTCACTTGAAAGTCAACCCCAGGACCCCGCATAATCCTGGAAGCATCTATGGGCTTAAGTTCACTTTAGAAAAAATGGATGGTGCTTTCAAATTTTGCCTCTATTCTTTACTTTTTGTCAGTTTGTAGGTTAGTGAAATGATTTAATTATCTTACAGTGGACATATGTACAATTTCTAAGTTTATACATAACAGTAGTGATGAAAATACATAATTCATTTAATACTTTATATTTTTTTTCATTTCACTGATGCCTTCTTTTGACTTGGAACCTATTGGCTGAAACTAAAACTTTATTACAGAAAAAAAATCAATTCACATCAGTGTTCATTTTAAGAAAGTAGCAATAATAAAAAGTAGTATCAATTTCCCATTATGGTTTAGAAGAACTAGTGACATTAAATTGGATATATAAAAAAGTGACACTTCATTCCAACTTGCAACTTTAATTAAGCACTTTATTTTAAAAGAGAAAGTGTACTCTGTACTTATTGGGAAATTCTACAATGTTAATTCTTTAGTCTGCATAGGACATTGTATGCTAAATGTCTAAAAAATGCTTATGCTAGCTGAAAAGGGAACATTATATATTAACTCAATTGATATATATAACACAAAGTACTGTAAATTGAATAAAATATTTTAATGCTGAATCCAATTCATCACTAAAAAAATATAACCTTATGCAATTTAGTGTCTAAGATCTGAATCAAGAGGAAAATAAAAGACTCCCACATTCTTACAGACATTAATATAAATAATAAAAATCAGCTTATACTAAGAAATGTCTCTGCAGTGCATGATGTATACTGGTAATGTTCTAACTATATACAAATGTAATAATAAAGAGTCTGCTCTTTTAACATTTTCTAAGCCAGGAAAGACAGGTAAATTCACAAGATAACAGTATGTGTGTGTACGTGTGTGAATGTGCATGCATGTTTTACGGTGTTTCCCCGAAAATAAGACCTAGCTGGATAATTAGCTCTAATGCGTCTTTTGGAGCAAAAATTAATATAAGACCCAGTCTTAGTTTACTATAATATAAGACCAGGTCTTTAATATCGTATCATATATCATATCATATCATATCATATCATATCATATCATATCATATAATGTAAATATTGGGGCCTTATGTTAATTTTTGCTCCAAAAGAAACATTAGAGCTGATTGTCCAGCTAAGTTTTATTTTCGGGGAAACACGGTACATATGACCTTGTGGGGAAAGAGAAACTAGCAGAAGGTAGAAATATTATTCGGGGACAGCTTGGATATTTAATCCTCTAACTTTACCTAGATAAGGATGTGCCTCAGTTGATGATGAGAATATATGAGAATCAGCACAAGCTAATTTTTGTAAAATATTTTTAAATGGAAGAATCTAGATAGATAATTTTAGTTGTTCTTGAACATAATGTAAACATGATTATAAAAAGCCTGTGGTGTAGCAAGAATTTGGCTTTATCAACTCAGAAATGACTCATATCTGAACAAGGGTCTTCTGTAGCAATTATATCCTATATGGAACACAGATGAAATAAATTACTCTTACGCTGTTGAGATCTATATCCTTAACTAAATAAATCAGAAACATATAGAAAGTGTGTATGTGTGTATGTGTGTGTGTGCATGTATCCTCAGTAATATATAAACTGTCCCATAACAATGCAGATCAAATCAGTACACTCATTTAAAGATGTGTAAAACAAAATTGAAATGCTAATTTAAGAAGTCTAACAAAAAACATCTTCACTTAGTTACCCTTACTAGTTTGCTGGTAAAATAAATTCATAGAGCAAAAAACCTATCATGAGAAAAAATGTATCAAGTTGTTTTTTAACAAGTGACTCAACTTTGATAGTATTTTAAATACTCTCAGGTTATTAATCTTGATATTTCTATTCTTGACACCTCCAAACTATTCTCAAAATGTGCCTATGTGAAACTTCCAAAAACGTAAAGTCCATAATAACATGTTATAAAATTACATATTTAAAATTTTCTAACCATTGCCACAAGTACCATCAACCTAAGAACATTATGATTATTTAAATAGCCAACAGTAGTAATCTCCCATAAAATTGAAAAACAAAATTAAGTTAATAAGCAAAAAGAGTCATATTTAACTCTTACCTTAATTTTTATCTCAAGGGAAATCGGATAGAAAAAAATAACAGCTTACTTTAATACAATCTATATGTGTTAAGGGAAAAGTCTCATATCATCTATATTGTCAAAAACATAAATACAATTGTCTTTAATCTCTTAAACTGTCAAAATCACGTGGGTTCTCTGCTCTGTATAAAAACTGGCCTACAAAATCAAAATTTTAGAAACAAATAAATAGAAGAAGCATAAAAAACCACTTTGTAGAATTTCTTGTTTTGTTTTATAAAGTGAAAAGCTAAATGAAAAGGTCATTTTAATTTATTACTTATAAATTCCTTATTTTGACAATGTTGTCAAATTTTAATTAATGTGTCAAAAATATTAGCAGTATGTTCAAGTCTTATTTGTGTTGAAAAGAGACTTGCTTATCTTATGCTTACATATCCTTCTAGTTAGCACCCTATTTCTGCCCTTCTATTTATAGCCCAAGCCTTTTGAAAATGCTTTATGCTTATTACCCACCATTAAAATTGTCACAAGAGGCAACATTTAACTCTAGGTGGAGATACCTAAAGCTCTTAAACTTCTAAAGCTGATTGGGCAAACTCACAAAATTTCTGTTTCTGCTAAAATGTACAGAGAAAGTCCTTGCAGGGTTTCTCCCACGCTTGGAGGCACAAAGCAGTAATTAGTCACACACTATAGGAGGTCTCAAAGAGAATGTAAAATACAAGTTGTTGATTAAAGGTTTGAGAGATACAGACTTCTGGTGCCATCTCTATGTTCCAGTAGGCAATAGCAACTGCAGAATCAATTAAAGGAGCAAAGTTATTAGCCCAAATTATTAGGCTACTGTAAAAATTATCACAAATTCTAAAATTGTGTTTAGGCAAGTTGGCAGCTGTCCTAGAAGTGTATAGTGGGTTGGTACCCACAGCGATGACTTCAATAAGAGCAAAATAGAGGCACTCCTAAGACACACCTCAGGGAACTGCTTCTGCAGTTCCCCAACTCCCCCAATAGCAACTCTTCTTCTCATGGTCTCTAATAATCTTGCTATTAATTACAATACATAATTTTCAGTGTATAGTCTTAATCCTCTAGAGCTACTGATATTTTCTACATCCTTACAGTAACCCTCACCTTGGTTTTGTTGATGTGTTGATTCAAAATATTTTACTACATACATTTTTTATATTATCTTTAATGTGTACTTCATGAAAGGGGACATTTCATCATCGTCATCATCACCATCATCATCTTCACTCCTATATGTACTAATAAACATTACTAGCTTTAATATTATTTTTAAACATTCTGAGAACTTCCTATACACTAAGCATTTTATTAAAACTTAACTAATAATGTATAACATTTATACATTATTCCCTGAGCAGACAAAATCATTTAAGCCACATGAGCAAAAGTTATTCCACAAAACAAGGAAAAGTTAAGTTGGGCCACTTGTAAATGCACGTGAAAATCATCTATTAAATTTAAGCTGTTCTACGAAATTGGTATGAGGTAACCATCTTTAATCAATCTCCTATCATTAGGAAAACTATAGCCTATTGCACTCCTACGCTATACGGTATAACCTATTGTTTTTAGCTTCAAACCTGTACAGCATTACTGTAATGAATCTAGAGGCAATTGTAACACAGTGGTAAGTATTTGTATATCTAAACATATCAAAACATAGAAAGATACAGTAAAAATACGGTATAAATGATACAAAATGGTATACCTGCATAGGGTACTTAACCATTAATGGAACTTGCAGGACTGGATGTTGATCTGGGTGAGTCAGTGACAGAATGTGATGGGCGAGGCCATTGCTATACACTACTATAGACTGCATAAGCACTTAGGCTACACTAACAAAACAATATGAGATTAATGCAAGCACAAGAGAAAATGATGCATTCAACGACATAAACACAAGATGCCTCAGTCTGTTGCCACAGTAACACGGCATACTGTTTTACAGTTTTTTTTTTTTTAAGTAGAAGAGTATACTGTAAAATCATGATAAAAGTATAGTATAGTAAAAACATAAACGATAGGGTTTTTTACTTTTATTTCCAAGCATTATGTACATAATTGTATGTGCTATACTTTTATATGACTAGTAGCACAGTAGGTTTGCTTACACCAGCATCACCCCAAACATGTGAATAACGCATTACCTTACGATGTTACACACCTACGATGTCACTGGGTGCTAGAAAATTTTCAGCTCCATTATCATCTTATGGCACAATCACAGCACACGTGGTCTGTCGATGACCAAAATTTTGTTATGCACAACTGTATTATTTTACTAAACTGTTGGTTTTAATTTTGCTATTTCTGATTTTGACACATGAGTTGACTTCACTTCAATACATTTCAAAGAAAGTATCATTCAGTCTGGATGAAATCCAAATTTGAAAGTCCTTAAACTATCCTTATCAAACCTAGGGGTCTCCACTACTCTCTATAATACATTCATAAATAGTGGGAGTTAGGTGTGGAAAATAGGATTGGTATCATCCATAATTTTAGAGCTGATGCCAACAAAGTAAATAATTTAAAAAGATAAATGAAAATGGGTGTTTTTTTCTTTATGGCACTAGACTCCAGTAAAGTTATTTTGCCTGAAAGAGTTTAAGTTCCTTCTGAACCTGGCCTATTTAAATCTACATTCTTAATTGAATGCCATTATATCATAATTCAAACCCAACAGGAGAGTGAATACATGTCCAATAATCCATGGGTATCACCAGTTCCCTTGCAGTCACTTAAGCACTGAATTCCTGCACCTGCAACTCAGATATGCACAGCAGGACAACTTTTTGCTTAATTTAGCATGGAGATTGGCAGCCAGAATAACAGAAAAATGAATCTTATACAAACATGTATTAAAATTATCCACGAGGGAAAAAGGAGTGGAAAGGATTAGGAGAGGTTTTCTTTTACTTTTTTTAATTTTAATTAAATGTGGGAGGAGGTGAAAGAGCTGAATTAAGGAGTTTTGAAGAATATGGGCAAATACTCTTTAATAAATGTAATTAACTTCAATAAATAATTTTGATGTGTTTTGAGCAGTGCATTTTGCTTGGAAATGTATGTATGAAAAATGTTGATGCTATAGTCAATGAATTTAAATAGTAGACAGTCTATAATTGGGGTTTAGAAGGCAAGCTTCTAAAATAACAAGCAAAGAAGGCAGAATGCAAAATCATGCACTGCAGACAAGACAGCAGTCACATCTGGTTTGGAGAATATAAACTCACATTCATATTTGTTTGTTTGTTATTCTGATTTCACTGTTTCCCAAAATAGCATCTTTCTTTCCTTCCTAGAGGTGACTTCCTAAATACAAACTGGCATTACAAGTGAGGTCCGCCATCTTGGAATTGTGATCTTGAAGACATCCAATACACAGACATGATGACCCTTTCTCTAGAGAGGTGTGGAAGTGCAGTGGTTCGGCACTATATAGAGAAAGCCTAGCTGCTGACTCTTTTTATAGTAAGAAAATCAGTCCTAAGCAGCAGTGTGGTCTAGTTGGAAAGAATTCTGGCCTACAGTAGGAGACCTGATTTCCTGAACTTTTCCTCCTTTGAGGTTAACAAATGAAAGCCTACCATCCTTTCTTTATCTTCAGTATTGGCTCTTCCTCAAGTCTTTGCCCCTGCTTAAAATAAAATCATGGGCACATTACAAAACTCTCCCTCCCATGGAATATTTTTCTGTCAAATTAGGAAAGCCATCCATTATACCTTAAATTTGTTTGTTTACCATTTGTCTTTGCCACTAGAATATAAGTGCTGTATAAGGGCAGAGTCATTGCCTGACATATCACTATATCCAGAATTTATCACAGGTTTGCCATGTGCTCAATAAACCATTTTTGAATAAATGAATACAGAAAATCTCATCTTGTTGGACTATTTTCAGGTCTTAGCCAAGACCTCTATCTCAGCTTAGGCATCTATTCCCAAAACCATTCCCCGGATCTTCCAGGTGCAAGACTCATCCTGTCTTAGATATCCGAACACCAATATTCACCCAGTATCCATTCAACTGATATTTAGCAATTGCCTACCATGTACAAATACTCTTCTAGGGAAAAACTGTAAACACAGAAAGTGCCCCTCCCTCCTGGAACTATATTCTAGCAAGAAAGACAAACAAAAAGAAAATACACACTATAATTTCACTAACTAAAATTATACTATAAAAATGCTAAATATGTAAAATAACATGAAGAAATTATATTATACTGTAAAGAAAAATAAAGCAGGGTAAGGAGATAGAGCACGACAGAAGGGGTGGCTATTTTAAAAGTGGAAGTGGTCAAGTTAAGCTTCTTGTACAGGATTTTGTTGTTGTTGTTGTTTGCTTGTTGGTTTTTGTTTTTGTCAGAGACCTAAAGAAATGAACAATAAGCCATTTACACACATTGAGAAATAGCATTCCACTCAGAGAAGAGAGTATGAGTTAGGTCCTGAGATACGAAAATATTGGGGATGATTGAAATTCAGGAGGAAGGCCGGTGTGACAGGAATAAAGTATAACGGTGACAGCAGATGAGGCAGATGATTTGGCACGAAACTATGTAAGAAGTGGGGTCCTTGTGTTAGTTAAGCTAATCTAGTAGCGTTCACAGAAATATCCATAACTTAATTCTGATTTTCCCGACAGGCCAATGTTGTGGAGAGAGAGTGTCACAGCTTCATAAAATCTTTGAGATATTAAAAAATAGGATCTTTAACATAGGCTTCCATATTCACTTGGTGCTAAAATCCCTTCACCTAGAATATTCATAAGGATGCGCATCACTGAAAGGGAATCTGGGACACGCTGTTTCATTGTATAACTGTGAAGAAGGGGTTTAGCGAGCCGGTAGGCACTCTCTGCCAAAGTGGTGTGGGCCACGATAAACAATAGCACTTTTACTGTAAGTATGGTAGGAAGCTATTAGAGACTTTTAAACAAGAAATTGGCATAATTTATATTTTTAAGATTAATATGGCTGTTGTGGTTATAATATACAGAGGGTGTCAAAAAACATATGCACATTTTAAGAAAGGAAAACTGTATTAAAATTGTAATACTCAAAATATACCGACAACAAAAGATGAATACAAGTCACGTTTGACTTCTGCAGTTACAAGAGGTGCTCAGTGGTTACCATCAGGGTCCAGACACTTTTGATTATGGCGAACTACTGCTTGAGCAACATTGACCAAAGTGTCCACTTATGTACACTTTTTTTTGGCACCCCAGCAATATTGGTCAACAAATTTGAACCTTTTTTTTGCAAAGAAAAAAGGTAATCGTGAGTTAAACTACACTAGGGGGCTAGTTCTGGAAGTAGCAAGAAATGTTTAGATTTGGGCTATATTTTGCTGATGATTTCACATGGGGTGTAATCTCAACTGGGAAGTTCCTAAGGCTGGGTAATAATTTCCTCTTTGGACCTCTTATAATCCTCTGCTAAATCACTATTATTGCATTTTAAAACCCCTTCTTTATCATCTGTTATATGGCTATTTCTTCTATTGCATATTGAACTCTCTGAGGGTAAAGACTACATCTTCATAACCCTGGGTTATGTACACTGCCTGATGAATTGGAGCACACAATCCATTATTTTTTATTGAATCGAATGAAGAAACTTGCCTATGGACACAACACAATTACAATGTCAAACACAGTATTGGAATCCCGATGTGGGTTATTACAAAGCCAAGCCTCTTTCCACTACTTTATGTTCCAGCAAATTATATGCAGCAAAGAAATACAGCAAAATTGTACTGACTCCTAGCTACTCGATGCCCCTAGGTATACAGCGTGGAGGTTAAAATGTGACAACAGACTTTGTAAACTCATAACATTTTATATTAAATGAGTATTTTTATGTCATTTATTCTGTCTGGAACAAAACTTCAGACAAAATTCTGGAGAGAGAAAAATGAGATTTAGATCCTTCAAAAAACAATATTTATCTGAGTTAATATACAGAACCTCAGATCTTAGGTCAAAAATGTAAATGCACAGAAGACTAATATTGGTATTCATTGGTTGATTAATTCAACAAATATCATTGTCTACTATGAATAAAGCATTGCTATATCTCCTGGAGATATAGTAGTGAAAAAATTGAAGTTAAAATATCCTGCCCTCATGAAATTTGCTTTCTTCTGTAAATTGAATCTGATCCTGAATGCATAACAGAACTCCAGACAAATAAGATGAGAAAATACAACAGAAGCTAGAGAACAGTATATCCCAATGGGAAGAAAGGTACTACTGTTTTTCTCCAGACATGCAGGATAGAAAGATGAATATGAGGACTGGTAATTAAGTTTGAGAATTTGTTGCAACAATGTTGCTAAACTTTTTTGATATCAGAGGGATTATTCATTATGAATTTGTACCAACTGGACAAACAATTAACCAAATTTACTATTTGGAAATGATAAAAAGGCTCCATGAAAAAGTTAGACGACCGGAACTTTCCCCTAGCAATTCATGGCTCTTACATCATGACATTGCACCAGCTCACAAAGCACTGCCTATGAGGGAGTTTTTAGCCAGTAAACAAATAACTGTATTGGAACACCCTCCCTACTCACCTGATCTGGCCTTCAATGTCTTCTTTATTTACCCAAAGATAAAGAAAATATTGAAAAAAAGACATTTTGATGACATTTAGGACATCAAGGGTAACACGACAACAGCCCCGATGGCCATTCCAGAAAAAGAGTTCTGAAATTGCTTTGACGGGTGGACTAGGCCCTGGCATCGGTGCATAGCTTCCCAAAGGAGTATTTCAAAGGTGACTGTAGTGATATTCAGCAATGAGGTGTGTAACATTTTCTCCAGGATGAATTGATGAACTTAATTGTCAGACCGTCTATGAATGTAAACAAAAAGCCTCCTGGTTTGTTCAGAATTTGTCAGGGACAAAGCAAAAGTAAGGCTACTAGTTGAAAGTATTCAATGTTTGGATCTGACTGGGACTGGAACAGAGTCTGATGACAAAGTGATCTTATTTTTATCTTATTTTTATCTAAAATGGAAAAGATGTATAGGAGCAAATATTAAAGAGTTGCAAAGAAAAATGGATGTTGTGATGGGGTTTCTGCTCATGCAAAGAAACCAGGGGAAACATTCTTCAATTTACCATTTCTTACTTTTCATCATCAAGTGTTAGGAATACCTTTGAGTAGAAATCATGATAGATCTACAATAAATTGTGGGTATGCTGCTCATGGGTCTCCAATCAGAAGCTCTGGTGGCAAACAAGCACCTCAACCTTTTCACTTCCTCTTCATAAACTTCCTGTATGGGATCCTAAATTTGTACCCTAAGGATGATTAGGGCATTTGTTTTTATCCATCTTAATTCTAGCAGTAAACAATATTAGATCTTTTAGGTATTCTTTAAGGTTAAATAATGACTAGTTTTCCTGTGTTTATATATAATATTAGTTTTATTCCTCTTTATAAATACTTTGCACAAATATTTAGATTGGCTATTTTAATTAAGAAGAGGAAGGACCAACCCAGGTTGCCAATCCTAAACATAACCTTTCCCCAAAACAGCAATAGATGTCATCTCTTCAACAGACTTCGCAAAAATATTTTTATCTTTATGTCTGATTTTAAATAATTACCTGAGACCTGAACACAGGTTAGCTGGTTGAATATGGTCAAAGCTTCATACCTATAAATACTATTCTTGGTGACTCAAGAAGATACTAGGACACATCTTTCATTGACAAAGCAGTAAGATGAGTCAAATGAAACACTACAGGGATGCATTATGCTTCAGAGAACTTGAGTAATTTTAAAGAAAATGAATGAAGAAAAGAAGTCTTCTTCCCCATCCTGGTTTCCTACAAGTACAGCTCTTGGTGCATTCCTGGCCTCTCTCTGCCCCTTATTCCCTTAAATACCAGAACAGGTAGAACAACTTTACCTAATTCAAAAATTTGGTAACAATAAACTGGTTATGTTCAATTCAGTTCCTCTCTTCTCCTTTTTTGGTAGTGAATCTGCCATCGCAGTCAGAATTTCTTACAATCACCCCATTCCCTAATCCTCTCTTGAGGTGTTGCACATAGGAATTTTAGCTTTAACCACAGCTTGGAGGGAAGTCATCAAAAGCTTAGATTTTATCCCTTACTTTACATTTTATTAGTGAAATAAGTTGACATTTTAAGTCTTTTGTCTTATTTCTCAAATTTTTGAGAATCTAGAGGTTCAACAGGTAGGCTTAATTATATTGCACTAGCAACAACACCAAGAGATCAGAAACTTTTGAGTGAAGTTTTTCTTAATCATGTAGTCTGTGTGTCTAGATGACTCTCTAGAGCATCTATCTTGTAAGCTTTGACTCATCATTTCAGGCTACTCTGATTGTGTGGCATTATGTATTACCATGTGTTGTTACTATTGCTGTGGCAGAAGAAGAGTGCACAGATAAGCATACATGACTCTACAATGCTCCACTCAGAAAACAGATGTCATTTCAGATTCACATCTGGTTGGCCAACACAAATCATATGGTCATGGCTATCTCCAAGGAACATTTTCCCACAAACACAATAAAATCAGATACCTTGATGAGTTCTAGTAATGTCTTCCTTAATCTTCCCTTTTGGATCATTTGTGTCTAGTCCAATTTAACATGAGTAACCTAAAGCAAAAGTTAAATTAAAAAGTCTACTCTAACTATATAGATAGATAGATAGATAGATAGATAGATAGATATTCAAAATCTTAAATCAAAATTATTTATCTATGTCTTAGTATTCTAGCATCTTACCATTCCATTCATCAACAAAAGTCAAATGGCAGAAGTGATGGTTTTGTTGTTATTGCTGTTGTTTTTCTCCAATGCTAAGAATGGAAGATCTTTCTTAGGAGCTTAAATGTAGGAATGTGCAGTTTCTAAGAGCACTGTATCTATGCCTATCACGCTAAATGATGGAAAAGATATGTGAGCATTTACAAGTGTTCAATTTTTCATTCATCCTTTTCTTAAACCTTTACAGTGATCCACCCTTTAGGATTTTAGTGCAAAAGAAAAAAAGTCCTAATATTTTAATTGGCACAACCCATTCTTTCCTCTCCTGGATATGGAATTAAATTGGGCAGGTTGGTTTGATAGTGACATGGAAATAGCAGAAGTAAATCCCCAGCTCTCTGTGAAAGCTAATACTGGCTAATGCCTATTATGTCTATATGTCATTATGTCTGCACTGAATAGCAAGTCAAGATGGGCTGAAATTACAGGAGTAAATATCTCTAAAATTATAATTTCAAATATATTATTTCAGCATAAATATAAAATTTACTTTATTCATATATTTCTAAAGTCCCTAGTAATACTATTATCTAAATTACGTTAATCATATGGTAGCTGTAGGAAATAAAACTTCTCCTTTAACCACCTCAAGTAATTACTTCTGGATATTTTAAAAGCAGTTAAAATATTTATTCATTTAATCAATCAATATTATTGATACCCAGAGCAATGCTATGTGCTAGGAGAATGACGAAGATGAATAAGTGATGATTTTTCTTTCTGAGTAGCTAAAAATTTAGTAACAGTGATTCTATAACAGATATTGGGCTTCACAAGAAAGAACAGACAAATCTAAGAAAATATATGTACATAGTTTACTACCATAAAGAGGAATGAGATAAAAACAATTTTTCTACATGTACTAGGGAGTAAGTTTCACTTCACTGTAGTACTTAATTGTATTCTGAAAGTGACTCATCCTATTTTAATTTTAAAAATAGTGTATTAATTAATAACTATAAAACACATTGGAATGACTCCTTAGAAGGTATGATTTAAATTAGTTTCCGTGGCCTTCCTCTATTAACAAAGTACTAAAACTAAATAAATATTTTCCAAGCTCCCTTGTAGCTATGATTAGCCACGTGAAGCATCCCATGGAGGAACTATCTTCCTTATGTACTTTTCTTTTCTCTTAATTTAATTGAGGCACGTTCTTCAATGTTCATCAATAATCCTGTGATTATCAGAGCCAAAATCACAGGTTAAAATTAGTAAAGCAGGAAGATAAAGGATTGGAAGTTGCAAATGCATCATTAAATCACACTACCAGGATTACCTCCTTCTGAGTGTATGTGTGTGTGTGTGTGTGTGTGTGTGTGCATGTGTGTGTGTGTCCACGAGAAATGTAAGCCTATAACTAGTGAAAGTTATAGCTGTAGGGTTTTCTGTAATTCAGAGCCAAATGGAAACAATGATAGAATGACTGTTACCTAAGCTTCCTTAGAGAAAATAATGTTTTGTCTGTTAACTATTTACTTTCTATTAATTTTGATAGGAGAAAATAGCCAACATTATTTGTATTAATGAATATTGAAGTTCTCATTTATTTTTCTGGTATCTTTTCATTTTGCAAAATAAAATTAAATAAAAGGAATAAAAATTGTGCTCCATAACATTGCCATGTAAATAAGAACATCCAAGATCCTGGGGTTGTGTCCCCATTATCAATTTACATACAGAAAAATGCATGCTTACATATATTTACATATTTAATTCACAGAGAAGGTTGGTACTCAAAAGCAATTATGCACAGCATATGGAAATCAATCAGACTTACTTTAAAATAAGATGCACAACATATCTTCTCAAAGAGAATTTTCTAAAATATGATATTAGATCAGGGATATTCATTCATAGTTCAGCTTCTGAGGGATTAGATCCAAATCTTAGTATTTGACCTATTGCTACCCTTCTGAAACATGAGGGATTATTTTCCATTTGTGGATTTACTGAGAGTAAATTTGCCAATCTAAACCATCTGTCACTTACTCAAGAAAATATTTATTATTTTTCACTCAAAAATTGCTTTCAACAAAAAAAATATGTCACTAAAGAAAGGTCCCCAGTTTACAATGTGCTTTTCAGATTCTTTGAGTCTTATTAACTGCACCTTCTTATCCTTGCTGCAGTCATCAAGGGTCTAGCAACTTATTGCAAAATTGCATCTAGAATAGTCAAATTAGAAGCTAATTCTTTGATGGTGGGAATGCAAATACACCTGTAGTAATTGACCAAGGGCATTACAACAAAGTATTTTCTGGATGTTGCACATCTCTGATTTCCTGTTAACCTAAAAGTTCCCTCACCACTTATTCATTGAGTAATTTTAGAAAGGAATATTATTGCTCCTCAATCACTAGTGAGCCTAGACGATGGTGAGAAAATGAGCAATGACTGGATTTGGGGCAGCAGACTTTGCCAGTGATACTTATCATTGTCATAGATATGATGTGACAGACTTGGGTTCACAGTCAAATTGCAGGATATCATCCGTAGAGCAGAATCCCTTTTAATTATGAACTTGGCTCATGTCCTGGTTTATAAAGATCCACTATTTGAAAGATTGAATATTGTGTTATTGGATGTCGCGTTATTCTAGATGTCATTATTGGTTTATATCAGATGTGTGTGTGTGTGTGTGTGTGTGTGTGTGTGTACTTTATCTATTTTAAACAGGATTAGCAGACCACAACACATGAGAGTATGGATTCTAGGAGCCTTGACCATATGTCTGCAGACCTATATATCAACATGAATGATTTGCATAATAGTAACTCAAAAATGAAATGTTAACAGTGGCTCTATGCTCCACCTTGTCAGGCACCTCTTTTTCAATATATCAGAAGGTAAAATGTCAAAGTAAAACTTGTATAGAGAGATAAATTTTAGACAAATCTGTAATGGTAAGAAGGTTTCAAAAAGCAACTAAAAAGCCCCAAAAGATTCCAATGTATTTTCCTCACATCATTCATTTTCAGTCACATAAATGTCTCTAAATCATCTATAACAAAGCATGAGAGTAGGTGGCAAGTTGTCAAACAGTAGTTTTAGTGAATAGAATTTTTCTTTGAATACACATAACTGAACTGAAATAGACAAGAGGCAGTGTTGCTAAAGGACAAATATGGACATATTACAAGGCAAACATGGTCCTAGACTTCAGCTCTTTCAGGAGTCTAGTTATTTACCAAACAAAAGAATATGTTTCATAATCTTTGGTGTTACCATCAATAAAATACGGATGTCAATGCCTTACAAGATTTCTGTGAAGCTAAATGAGCAGTAAACGTAAAGTATCCAGTATAATGCCTAGTGAACAGTATACGTTCAATATATAGTAGATCTAATTATTATTTTATATTACACGTTAGATATAGGTGGGATAAAACAATAAAAGCAATACATAAGATTTCTAAATAAAAGGTGTAGCAGTCAATGTAATGGTTGATTAGTTTTCAAGTTTACTAATTCTATATGTTGCTATGTAGAATTAATATTGGTTGCCAAAACTTTATCAGTTGAATGTCTTCTTTCGAGATGAAGACAATTTCTAACTGACAAATAGTTAGACATTTCTACTTGGATTTCACTCAGGCATCTTAAAGATACTGAATAGAATCCACCAATTCACATGCATCAGCATAATCACAAGAAAACATATAAAATACCATCACTGCCACCACTAAAAAATTAAAATCAGTTCCCCTTCAAATTCTCTATGAGAGTTTTGCCTAAATTATTTTCAACTCCCTTCCTTGAAACTTTCTCCCTATAATCATTCAGTCCAAGCTTTAACAATTTGACTCTATCTATATATAATCTTCTCTATCCCCCATATTTTCACTCTGTCCACATAATCTCTCATCTGAACCACTACAATAGTTCTCCATTGTCTCCTCATGTCAATATTTGGCTGCAGCTGTATAGATTGTTTTGAAAAACAATGTCCTTGAATGGTTTCCATTGTCCTTTCAATTTTTCCCCCATGATAAGGAAATCTATAGACACTTGGGCTATATTTACCCTTACACTGTATGTTCTAACCATGTCAAATACCTTTCTATACTCCTGACACACCAAGACCTCATAAATGTTCTTGCCTCCATCTGTGATATTCGCCTTATGCAATTCCTACTCATCCTTCCAGAGTTCATCTTAAATGGCAGTTCCTCTGGAAAGTCAAATATAATATTAAAGTATTTTAGGTTTCCATGGATACAAACCATGTGAGGCAAAGGGTCATGTACAATAGAGATGGAATTAAATTATTAAAGTGAAATCAAAATGAGATTTATAAAAAGAAAAGTAAACGATTACAATTGGAGTTGCCAAACCTAAAATACTACCTTCCATGTAGGAGGTAACTAAAAAATATTTGTTGAATTCAGATTTCATTCACTCAACAAATATGTATGGAGCGTCTACTATGTGCCAATCATTGTTCTATGTTCTGAAAATAGAGTAGAAAAACTAAAGTAGTCTCTGTCCTCCTGGTATTATCTTTTTTTTTTAAGTTTAACATAAAATTATGTTTTAGAGATTTAAAAAATCAATGTAATAACATAAAAAAATCTTAAAATTAGAATTAAAGGAAAAATTCCATTTACCTCACTACTTTAATAAAACTTATTTTCATATTGGCATCATGATAACTAACTTCAATTAATAGTCTTCCTAATGGAGTGAGCCCATTCCACTGCACACAAGTTAACTCATGGCTAAGTAACTGCAAGAGAATTTAGGAAATGTAATTTAGCTATGCACCTAAGACAAAGCAAAAACAAGTTTTCAGTGAACACTGGACACCCTCTGCCATAGATGATAATAAAGACTAAGCAAATACACAAAGAAATTTGAAGAGGATTGAGAAAACAAGGGATGAAGTTAGTTAATTAGTAGATGGAGTCTGAGAAACCTATTTAAATTAGAGACAGAATAGTTTAGGGATTAAGGTCATGGTATATATTGTAACACTGCTTGGGTTTGCATCTTGGCTCCACTCTTACTGATAGTGTGACTTTGAAAAAAATGAATATACCTTTCTTTGTCTCAGTTTCTCTACCTGTAAAATTGAGACAATATTAGTACCTATAGTACTTAAAATCATGTTTGATAAGTAATAAATATCTTTGGTATTTGCTTTATCATTAGGTTGTATTAATAAAATTATATTTGAGCAGAGATAGGAAGACACAAGGAAGTGAGTCATAAAGAAATATGGGAGATATTCTACATAATAGAAACCAAACATAAAGAGGTGTTGAATCAACTTTTAAAATGCTGTGATAACATGAGGACTGAAAATTGATCACTGTATTTTGTAAGGTGGAGAACATTGATGTCCTTAACAAGAGTTGTTTCTCTAGAATGGTAGAGAAAAGACTTAGAGTAAGTTAGAGAGAATCAGAGGAAAGGAATTAGAGACATTAAATACAGATTTTTTTTAGCTGTTTTGCTGTAAAGTGGATCACTGAAATAGAGAGGTTGCTAGAGATTAAGGTTAAGATTCTGTTATTATTGGAGACAATATGGCATATTTGAATGCTAATATAAATGATTCAGTGAAAAGGGAATTGATGTTGAAGAGAAAGTGAGAAAATAATATACTTAGGCAGAGAGGATGAAATCCAGGGCACAAATGGGCTACAGTAAGTTTTCTGTAAAAACAGGAGATAATATATGCACATATTAGAAGTGTGGGTAAAAGGGAGCTTAGATGATCTCTTTTAATTCTATTTTCTTAGTAAAATAAAAAGCAAGGGCATTTGCTTAGAAGGAAGATGGGAGCAGTGTTACTGTAATTTATGTCAAAGAAGCAAACATGTAAAATAGATGTCTAAGAGATTATGAGGATGAAGGTCAAGAATTGTAGTTCTGAAATTTTGGCAGGCATCAGAATCACCCAAAGAGCTTGCTAATGCATAGATTCCTGGGCCCTTTTCCAGATTTTCTGAATCACTGCACCTGGGGTGAAGCCTGAAAATTTACATTTCTAATAAATTTCCAGGTGGTGCTGATCTTAGGGGTTCAATGATCACAGTTTGATAAGCAATAAACTAAAACAAGTTTAGTAGAATTTCTAGGCAGCAAATGCAGGTACGTTGATAATGGATTTAGTGTGAGAGTTTTTATATATATATATATATATATATATATATGTGTATATATATATATATATATATATACATATATATATATACACACACACACATACACATACATATATATCTATATATTTTATATGTATATATACGTATATATACATATATACGTATATATATATATATATACGTATATACATATGTTATATATATATATATTTTTTTTTAACTATACACAGTTGAAGGTATAGTGACTTGGATTTAACCATGATTTGTATCCCCAATGTCACATAAATAGAGAACAGAAATGGGACACCGGATGTATGCAAGAATAATCATAATGATGCACCAGATTCTGACTTCAGGAAGATAGGATATGAGGATGTGGCAGAGGGATGGACATAAAAAAAATGCAGTGTGTGCAGAATAGAATTAACATAGTGGACATGGGATTATTATCCTTTGAAAGTCCTATTTATTTGTTGGACATTTAGCTGTCACCTGGGAGCTTGGATATGGGGAGGGTTCTCATCATTCCCTAATAAGAATGACTTACTGTATCTAAACTGTGTGTGTAAACATTATGGCTTATGCTAAATATTTGCTTTCCTTCTCTGAGTCTGAAATTCTGGTATTTGATAAACAGAGGGTGCCTACATACCCAGTCCACAATAAAATTGTTAGGTACTGAGTATTTGATGAGTCTCTCTGACGAAAATATCTTTCACACTTGTTTTCCCAGCCTATTGCTGGAGGAATTAAATGCATCTTGTGTGACTCCACTAAGAAAGGATTCCTGGAAACTTCTGGTCTCCGTCAACCATTTTCCCATGTTTCCAAGTCTTTCTTTTTGCTTATTTTTCTAGGTGTGCTTTTGCTGTAATAAATTTTGGCAATGAGTAGGACTGTATCTTGAGCCCTGTGAATCTTCCTAGCAAATTATTAAAACTGGAGATGGTATTGGGGATCATCAACATATAGGGTCAATACAGTGCAGGTACATCATGAAGTGTATTATAAAATGGCAACTGAAAAGAGATTGTGGCCATAAACTAGGGTGCTTGAAATGCAGTTATTAGACATTAAAATATTAATGCTATGAACATGGTCATTATGCCTGAAATAGGGTGATGAGTCAGATCATTAAAAAAGAACCAAGAAACTTGGTGGCCATATATATTTTTTTTGAGAAATTATCTATTTGAAGTAGATTATAAAACCTCATCATATGTATTCTTTAATTCATTTTTCTAGGCATCAGGTGGTCCTTTCCATTGCAGACTATGTCCTTCATTTATTTCGATGGGTTCCCGCCTATTATTTCATCTGAGCAGGTTAATGATATCCGAACTCCAGTAAGAACTGACTCTACCAGATTTCATTAAAATTTATTGGATATGATCAAATTATACTCCCATTATTTTAACAAATTTAAACTCCAGCAGCAGTATATGAATTTCCTCATGTCTTCAAAACTCATAAGACTTTTAATTATTTTTATTTAATCCTTCCTTCCTTGTATTAATTTTGGAGGAACTAGTAGCAAATGGGAAAAGATGAAGGGAGAATGGATAAGCAAATCTTACTCTCTTTCCGTTACATGTCTTCGAGCCTCTGTTGAGAACTGAACTAGAGGGAGAGGAGAAGGTTTGAATTAGGTATGACTGAAAATTTCAATTGAATTAGGTACAGTTTATTTTGAATTTTTTAAAATAAATATGTATGTATATGTATGTATAGTAAAAAATTCAACATGAACAGATAAATATACAGTAATATATTAAGTTGTTTAAAATCTTTGTCATAGAAGCATTCTATTTCCTACCCATGAGGAAAACACTTTGAAAAGTAATGACTTTCTTTTATTACAGAATTGTTCACTTGAAACCTATGTAATTTTACTAACCATTGTCACCCCAATAAATTTTAATTGAAAAAGAAAACTAATAACTTTTTTGAGCATCATTTCAGACATTTTTCATAAGCACAGAGGCAAACAAAAATAGTAGCACACCATATACATTTTTTCAGTACCTTGCTTTTTTCATTTAAAAATATATTTTGGATATCAGTAATTAAAGTTCTACATCATTCATTCTAAAAGTCTCTATCTTTGAATGCCTTTTTAACCAGACTATTTTTATATAAATATTTATCAATCTGGTAGTTATAAACAAATAATTAAATAATTTAATTAAAATATTATTTAATAATTTACTTACATATGTCATTTTTATCAAATGTAAGATTTTCTGTAGAATAACTCTGAGGAAAGAAATTGCTTGAAAAAATGCATATGCATTCAAAATTTGGATAAGATATTGTTAAATTAACCGTTAGATATTTTTCTTATTTATAGTCAGCAGCATGTAAGTCAAACTATTTCTCTGTCTTTCTAACATGCGCTCTTTGTTTTTTGACAATCTGAAAGATAAAAAGTAGTACTAAAGCATAATTTTAATTTGCATTTCTCCTCTTGTAAATGAGGCTGAAAATCTTTCCATGTTTGAGACATTAGTATTTTTAGTTCTCTGTTTATATCTTTCACCTGTTTTTTTTCATGGCACTAGATGTCCTAGTAACACATGTATGTGCCAGAGTATAGAAAATCAATTCCGTAATGACTCAGAAGCATGAGACACTTGGTGAGATTTTTAGAAGTCCAGTGGTCTGAGGCATGCTGGGATATCCCTGCCAAGGCAAAAGACAAGTTGTTGCTCTACACTCCCACTCCCTGCATCATACTTCCTACTGCCATGAAAGAGTCAAAGATCTCAGTAAATATGGGAACATACACTGTACTTGGGAATATCCCTTGAATCTATTTATTGGGTGACAGAGAAGGCTCCCAGTTTCAAGTAGGATCCACAGCACAAGAGAGTAGTCTGGCAGGTCCAGGCTTTAGTGAAATCTGTCGTGTATATTTTACCAGGCTTAGCAAATAAGATATTATTTTATGTATCTGTGTTGGATAAGAATCATGAATGAAGTCTTTCGTGAGTGTTAATATGATAGTTGTGTCACATATCTCTAGGGATTTAGAGCACAGCAATGCCTTCCATAGCCAAGAACTATTCTCTGTTAGAAAAAATACCCTTGGCCTGGTATTACACCCCAGTAAAGATTGAAAACCTGACAATGGAACAAGATATAGTAACATGATTTGCTCATCATGATATATCATAATTAGATCCCCAAAGTCAGGCAGGCACGAAACAACACGTTGTGTAAGTGAAGTGCTGCATTCTAGATTGGGCTGGAAAAGATATTTCAGACTTGATGGCACCTAGTGCTGATAGAACAAAGTCATTCTCTCAACCCACACCTAAGGGGCTGAGGGGCTTGTTTAGATGACTAACGGTGATCAAGGAAATATTGTGAGTCTAATTATCAGACTAGTAAACAGGATATGTGTGCACTAGTGAAAAATGAACTGCTGCTATATCACAGCCCCACTGAGGACGATTCCGGAACAAGGGTGTGGAAGGGAAATCCTTCCAATAGACAAAGCAATGAGTTGCGCTTGGAGGAAAAAATGAGTTAGTTATATGTACCAAATGCTGGTTGGTTGGTCAAAGGCCTGGAAAGAAGAAAAAACTGGCCAAAAAACTGGAAGCATGGAGTTATGAGGTAAAGAAATCACAAGAATTGTCAGTTCTATCTCAGGTCAATGTCCCTCAGAAATCATTCACTTCAGAGGTTGCTCACAGTGACCAGGTGAAGATAATTACTTAGCTTCTGACGTTAACCACTGAAATGCTCATATAATTAACCAGTTAAGAGAATGGCCATGTGGCAGTGATGGGGAATATATGTGGGATCAACAACACGGGTCTTTCATATGAAGGCTAACCTAGCTATCACTACTTTTAAGTGTCAAACTTGCTATAGGGAGGGACTTATACTGAACACTCAAGCCAGGTACTTGGAGCTTGTTGACGACATCACAAACATTCCGTCTTAAAGGGGACAGTAATTCTCACCAACCAAAATGATGCATATTCCAAATATCTATATTCTCTGCCTATAATACCTCTAAGAACAATGCTACTAAGGCCTTACAGAATCCCTCATACTTTGACAGGACATCCCACACAGATTGCTTCAGACCAAGAGACGCAATGACAGGCTTATTACCATGTGTGTCATCATTCTGACAGCTGACCTCATAGAATGGCTGAATGGGATATAGACTGCCCAACTAAGGAGAATTCAGGGACATCTTGCATTGTTGGATCATTTTTCTGCAGGATACAACTCAGTCAGTAGATCAGTTATCAGAATGTGGTGATGTATTACCAGAATATGCAGGTATGGGAACAAGTGGCAGAAGAGTATCCCTTTCCTAATGTTTCCTATTTGTGTATTTCTTCCATGCATCTTTAATATTCGGTAGATAACTAACATTAGGGAACCAGAGGATAAAAAAAGTAGTCATTGCTCTTCCTGAAATGAACAACACAAATCACCATGAGGAACTAGGGTTGCTAATACACAGAGGGCAGGGATATACACACTTAGAATTCAGAGCATTCATCAGAATATCTCTTGATGTTGCCAAATTCAATGATAACTGAATTTCAACAACTGTAACATTATAAAAGCTAGGCAACTATAAAACTTTAAGCACCTTGGCTGTGAAAGTCCATTCTACCCCACCAGGCAAGTGGCGAAGAGAATCTAAGTTGATTCTGGGAATCCAGAATGGTTGATGGAGGCAAAGATAATAATTTATAGACCTGGGAGAGCTGCAGTAGTCAGTAACTTATCTTTTTTTTTTTTTTGGTTTGTTTTGCTTTGTTTTTTAAACCATTTTTAAGATTTTTTAGGACACTACAAGTGACCACCACCAAGGAACACTGGATTTTTACTGTTCCTCTCAGGGATGAAATGAGATTTTCTTATTTCATATATTTTGTATAAGATCAGATACCATAGAAGATACTTTTAATGGGTACTGAGAGGGATTAGCTTTTGGGACACAATTTATCAGTTTCCCAGATTTATCTGCCTTCCAGCCTTTGGCTTCATGGTTCATATATTGGTGTCTCCATTTATTTCATCATCTCTTAAGAGGATGGCTAGTGTCCTTCCCTCCACCATAATGGTTGAGGGCATTCCAGTATCCAAGCCCAACCAACTAGACTCATGGAAGCCCCTGGTTCCTCACAGCCCTTCCAGATGCAAATGAAGTCCTGCATCATCTGGCTTTGCCCAGAAACTTCTTGGTGGAGTCATGTAGCAAAAATAAGAAGTGAAGGAAAGTAAACACCCTATGAGCCTAATTTGGCCAATGAAAAGAAATAGACTAGACAGAATCGGCATGTAAATTTCTGTCCCTCCTTCCCCTTGACTGAATAGTCTGAGTCATTGTAGCCCCTTACAGCCTTTCTGTAGATGTCGTACATCTACATTGCACAACCAGCTGTGTTTTCTGTAAAACTCAATAATTCACTGTTATGTATTTGCTTTCTCTCATACTCTACTATGTTTACTACTACTCTGGAATACACCACTCAATAAGGTATTAATACAAGTCTTACCCTTAGTTTATATTTTCTAGAGCACTTGAACTAAGACAAAGTCCAATCCTATAATTTCAGCCATATCTATTCTGACATATGTTCATCTTAATTCACCTTTCATTTTTATAGAAGGTTGTTTTGTTTCACAACTCCATCATTTTGTCCTCTCTTTGGAAAGCTTTTCTACATCTACTGTGTCTTCTTACATTAGAGACAATTTTACTTTATTTTGCCTTTATATATATATATTTTTTTGGAGAGATATTTGGTTAATTTTCACGTGCTGTGTGGGAAGATTTTCTTCATTATGGTGTTAATAATCTATTTGGTGTGTGTGTGTGTGTGTGTGTGTGTGTGTGTGTGTGTGTGAGTTCTTTTGCTACTTTTATTTTGTAGTACCTCTGTAGATCTCATGTGATGGTTCATTTCTGTTAGACTTGTTTTAAAAGTTTAGTTCTCCTTCATGTAGATGAGAGCCAAAGCTGAAAGAAATGTTGTATAATTTTCAAGATGTTGTGTGTTAACTATGTTCTTTTAGTCCTTAGCATTTACAGATAAGTACAATAACTGTTAAACTGATTACATATATAATTCTCAGCAACCCCCACTTTATTCATATATTACTTAATGTACAAATTTTCTATGATATTTATTATTTGATTCTCTAACCATTGCTTTTCATAAAAACAAACAAAAAAGGCACTAACAACAGAGTGTCAAACTATGAGACAAAAACATAATAGAATTGAACAGAGAAATAGATTAACCCACTATCATAATGGAAGACTTCAACAGCCTTTTCTCAGAAATGAACAAATCTAGCAGACAGAAAATAAGTAAGGACATAGTTGAATTCAACAACCTCATCATCAATCAACAGCAGAATACACATTCTTCTCAAGGTCACATGAAATGTTCACCAAGAGAGAACACATTCTGGGCCATAAAACACACCTTAACAAATTTAAAAGAATAGAAATAATGTAATGTCTACTTTTAGAACACAATGGAAAGAAACCAGGAATCTATTACAGAAAGATAACTGGAAAATCCCAAAATGTGTGATGATTAAATACACTTTTAAATAGCATATGGGTCAATGAAGAAATCTCAAGAGAAATTTAAAAAATACTTTGAACTAAATGAAAATGAAAAGACAACTTAACAAAATTTGTGGCATGCAATGAAAATAGTACTTAGAGGCTAATTTACAACACTGGTTACATATACTAAAAAGAAATATCTAAAACCAATAATCTAAGTTTCTACATCAGGAAACTGGAAAAAAACGACAAATTAAATCCAAAGTAAGCAAAGTAAAGGAAATAATAAAAATTAGAGCAGAAATCAATGAAATTGAAAACAGGAAATCAATAGAGAAAATCAATGAAAGCAAAAGCTAGTTCTTTGAAAAAAATCAATAAAATTAATAAGCTTCTATCCAGACTAAGGAAAAAAAAAAAAAGGAGAGTGGAAATAAAATAAAACTGATGACTGCTAGATGGGAGAAGGATTAGGGGTGGAAGAAAAGATGAAGGGATTAGAAAGCACAAGTTGGTAGTCACAAAATAGTCATGGGGATGTGAAATACAATATGGGGAATATAATATGGGGAATATAATATGGGGAATAATGTTGTGTAGATAAAGTAGGGTGCTAGATGGGTACTGAACTCATTGGGGGGATCACTTCATAGATTGTGTAGATGACTGACCACTGCACTGTACACCTGAAGGTGATGTAGAATAATATTGAATGTCAAATATATATATATATATATATATATATATATATATATATATATATATGTGTGTGTGTGTGTATGTATGTATATATGTGTATGTATATATACATGCATACATACATATATACATATATACATACACATATATACATACATATATATTCATGGGATGTAAAGTATAGCAAAGGGAATATAGTCAATGGTATTGTAATGGCTATATACGATGTCAGAGGGGTAGTAGATTAGGTTGGGAGGGGGTTTATCACTTTGTGAGGGGTATATATTTACACCTGAAATTTATTTACACCTAAAAATTAAAAAAAAATAAGTTCAATAAAAGAAAAAAATGAAAGAGAAAACATCACCATACATTAAAAGAATCATAAACGAATACTACAAATAAATTTCTGCTCACAAATTTGATAAACTAGATGACGTAAACCAAATGTTTGAACGACATAATTTGTCAAACCTCACACAAGATGAAATAAATAATCTGAATAGACCTACATCAATTAAAGAAATTGAGTCAATAATTAATAACCTCCAAAACAAAAAGTACGAGGCTCAGTTTGGTGAATTCTACCAAGCATTTAAAAAGGAGATTATACCAATTCTCTATAATCTCTTTCAGAGGACAGAAGGAGAGAGAGAACTCCCTAACTCATTCTGTGAGACCAGCATTACCCTAACACCAAACTGAACAAAGGTGTTAAAAGAAACTACAGACTAATATCTCCAATGTAAACATAGATGCAAAACCGTTCAGCAAAATATTAGCAAATCAAATCCAACAATGTATAAAATATTTACACATCATGACCAAGTGGAATTTATCCCAAGTATACAAGGCTGTTTCGATATTCATAAATCAATTAATGCAATTGATCACATTTGTATAGGCTAAAATAGAAAAATCATATAATTATATCAATAAATGTAGAAGAAGCATTTGAAAAATTCCAACAGCCATTCATGATAAAAACTCAGAAAATTAAGAACAAAGGGGAAACTTTCTCAATTCGATAAAGAATAGCTACAAAAAAAACTACAGCTAACATCATATTTGATGGTGAGAACATCTCTTTCTCAATAAGATCTGGTATAAGGCATGGATGTCCCTTCTTATCATTTCTTTTCAACATCATACTGGAAGTACTAGATAATGTAATAAGAAATAAAAGGTATGCAAATTGGGAAAGAAGAAATAAAACCATCTTTGTTTGCAGATGTAATAATCATCTGTGCAGAAAATCCCAAAGAATTGACAACAAAAATTCTGGAACTAATAAGTGATGATAGCTAAGTTGCAGGATACAAGATTAATATACAAAAATCAGTCATTTTCCTATATACCAGCAATGAACATACACCTTGTGTGGGATCTGAAAGGCTCTAAATTAGGTTTCAGAAAGGTCATTTTCAAGTTTCACAAAATGGCATAAGAAGAAAAACAAAAACAAAGGGGAAAATTCCAAAAAACAATCTAGAGATCTTGTGTAACTTCTTATATTTGCATACCATCTTGAAATTTCCTGAATGTACCTCTCATTTGTTCTTTCAAATAAAACACTATAAAGTTAAAAAGACATGCTTCTTTTATCTCCATTTATATTTATTTATATTTATTGTTATCTGCCATTTATTAAAAGAAATGACTAAACTTCAGAGAGCTTAAGTTGTTTAATGTAACTTAAGCTTGATATTTCTTTGAAAGTCAAAGATGATACTTCAAAGGACAATAATTTAATGACCCATAATTAAATATTAAAAAACAATAAAATTTGAATATGATAGTACTGTGCATAAAACTTCTCAAGGAAAAAAAGGGACAATGAAAGTGATGGTTAGTTTTACATGTCAATTTGTCTAGGATATATATATATAATAATACCCAGTTATTTATTTCAAAATTAATCTAGATGCTGTCATTAAGCATTTTGTACATGTGATTAAGTACAGGAAATTGACCTTATATTGTGGGTGGACTGCTTTCAACCAATTGAAGGCATTAAAAACAAAATCTGAGACTTTATGGAAAATAAGGAGCTCTACCTGAAGACTGCAGCATCAATTTCTGTCTGAGTTTCCAGCATGCCAGCGTAGTCTATGGATTTTAGACTTGCCAGCTCATAATCTCATAATGAGCCAATACCTTAAAAGAAAAGAAATATTTCACCTCTCTCTCTCTCTCTCTCTCTCTCTCTCTCTCTCTCTCTCTCTCTCTCTCTCCAATTGGCAACCCTGACTGATACAGTGAGATATATCCATAATAAGGTAAGTTCTGTCACCCTATTATGAAAGAACTTCATAGGAAGAATGTCTGAGAAATCTTACTATTCCTTAGTAGCACTTGATTCTGATTCTATTACAAGTGAGCTCTGAACTCACTCCAAAGGATCATACAGTTATTGTTTTCTTAGACCAGTTCCCATAGTACCTGTTTATATTTTGAATAATTTGGTAGAAAGAATTATTATCTCGCATGGCAAGAATCTCAGTGATGGAGACATAAGGGATACAGAAATCATAAAGAAATAATGTATGGATTAGGTTTACAGGACAAAATAATCTAAGAATGAGCAGATAGTCTCCCACATTTAGCAATTAGATGGGCAAATATGAACTCTTATTAAATTAAGCAGACCTAATGTATCACAGAAAGAAGAAATGAATTTAATAATTACATGGTAAAGAAAGAATAATTATACAAATGATATATAGAATCAATTCATTTTATAGTAAAAGGATTTAAAAGTCATTGGTCAAAAATCTCTGCCTTTCTGGGTTGGCTTTGGAAATGCCAGAGCAATAGAGTGGAGCAATCAAGCAAAAATTGAAACTACTTTGTGAGTTAAACTAATGTTCAGGTCGGTGTTAGGAAAGGCCTGACATAAATGAAAACACTTTCTCACAGAGGTTAAAGTAGTTTGGCAGGATTAACATGAAGGCAGAGGAAACTTTACTCCAAAAAATCAGAATAATTATTGATTGCAGATGGAATGAAATACATCATGGACATGCACAGTGTGCTCAAAATTAAATCAATATTTAAGAAACACGCAGAAAAGTAAGCTAACATGAGAGCCTGAGACATACAGCACTCTTAAGTATAATCATTTGAAGATACAATGAGAATTTTGTTCAACTAAGGAAGCTAAAATAGATTACAAATGTGGAACGTTAGAGAAAAAAAAACAAATGAGATAATGTGTATAAATTTTCTTCGTAAATAATAATGTATTTTTCATTTATTATTGTAATTTTTCAAATGGTATTGAATACATGGCAACCATTTTCAGCTGAAGAAGATAATTTCTGTTTTGAAATTTATAAAAGTTTTGTTTTGTTTTTGCATAGAATATCATAACTCACTTGTATTCATCTTTAAAGCCATTTATTTTTGGATTTTTCTGATTAATACATGGTAATGGAAATTGTGGCTATTTCCAGATAAGTTGAAATGTCAGAGAAATCTTATTATTCATCGGAATTCCTTGCTTATTTTCCTATTGAAGTGTTATTTGTTTTTTGTTGTTGTTGTTTTTTTGCTGCTGACTTAATGGCGTCTTTTAGCCTGAGGAGGTTAAGTAAGACAATAATTCTTTATAGGCTCATTTTTAAGCTTGAGACACGTATCAGTTAATTTCAAATTCTCCAAGGAAAGGTCTCTTGTAATGTTCTAAGCAGGGAAAGAACATTGTCTCACAAAAAGTGTGTATATCTATCTATCTATCTATCTATCTATCTATCTATCTATCTATATATATCACTTGAGTTTTTATTTTAAAATTTAGACTTTTGTATCCAAATGATCAGTACAAAAGTAATAGTCCAAAAGCTGTGTTGGGGGTAAGGGAGGAATGTATTATTAACTATAAAGGTAGTAGGTATGCATTACTCCTGCTGAGTAGATTATCCTATAGTTTCCCACCTAAAGCTAGTTAATTGGCTGAATCTTGTTGCAGAGAGAAGAATTTATGGTATATTACCACCACAGGACACATATAAATTGTGACTATTCACTTGAGCACACTTAAAAAGAATCAAGTGTAGAATTTCATTTAAAGAAAGACTTCAGATGGCAAAATCCATGTTAGCGATGGTTCATTGATCTTAAGTGGACCACAAGACCTTGTTCCCAGCTGGTTTTCTATTAGTTTATAGGAATGGTTTTTGGGGAGATAGCTGGATTTGTCTTTACTTGACTGTCTTAAAACATTAAATCAACAGTGATTTTGGTTTTTAGGGCCATGAATCTTTTGAAATAAGAATTTTTTTTTTCTAAAACAAATTGAAGATTTACAGAGTTTTGGTCATTACCATGATATATTGTAATTATAACATTCATGTGTAAAAGTTGTTATGGGCCAGATTTGTGCTATATGAATTGTCAGATTTGCGCTACATGAATTGTCAAATTCAGTTCCCAGAAAAACCCTAAATAGCTAGATACTATTATTACCACAATTTTATAGATGAGGAAATGAAGAACCAGAAAACTTAATTAACGACAAAGGTTGCAGAGCTGAGTGGTAGAGACAAGAAGTGAACCCAATTCATGTTTCACCAAAGACAGAATTTTAAATTATGTGTTGGTCATGACTAATTGAGAGAAGTGATATTACGCTACTCTTCCAATTTACCTGAAGATCTTTTTTACTTATTGAAAAATTCATGTCTTGCCCAGCAATTTCCACTCCACTGTGTTCTTGTTGCAAGTAGGATCACCTAATGACTATTTTTCTGGGACCCCATACAATACTTGCTTTATGGTACCCACTTGTTAGTTTCTGCTGCATGACAACTAAGAAGGTTTAATTTCATTGGAACACAAGGTCACTATGCATGTAGTGCTTGTCAGGCTCTACCTTGAGTTTCTCCATCTCCTCCCCGGACTTGTCCTTCAAATGCCCATTTCACCTCAGTGGGTGAGTGTGTACCAGCTTTGAATTAGGTAATTTATTTGGGCTATACTTTTGATGACTACAAATTGGTGATATGTGTTTATCATGATGATCCCATGAGACAATAAATGTAAGATGCTGAGATAAGTGACTGAAATATACTATCCAGGAGTAGTATCAGCAACAGTAAAAGAAACAAGTGTTGAAATGGTGGTGATAACAGATAGTGGTAATTGTAGGTAAAGTATCTGCTTTAGTATATTTTTTCTGATTCTAATTTAAAAAGATTAAAATCATGGAACAAAAGCAAAAAGAAAAAGAAGTCTTATTTAAAGGGGACAGAGAACATGAAACAATTTACTGTAAATTTCTCACTATGTGATAATCTTATTCAATCTATTTCCCTAGGATGCCTTTAGGTACAGAAGTAAAGTAGGATTATAAACTGCTTAAAAATATGGGCAAGGATGGTGAACACACAATGCAATATATGGATGATGTATTATAGAATTGTACACCTGAAAAGCATAATTTTACTAACCGAGGTCACCCCAATAAATTTAATATTAAAAAAAAATACAGGCAAGGAAATGAGAGAATCCCTGTTTAAAACAAGGAATCAGTTGCAAAAAAAAAAAAAAAAAAAGGAAGAAAAAGTTAAACAATGTTGCTGGTCAACCTGGAACTCAGGTTAGGTAGGTAGAGAATAGTGAGAAGATAGTTTTAAATTCATGTGAATCCAGTGAAATTATTCTGTTAAGTAGCAATTTGTATTATGATTTTCAATTTTGAAAGTGCTTTTCCATATATTATCCCATTTGCTCTGTGTGATCCAATTGAGAGTCTCATAAAAGATTTTACATACATTTTATATCAGGAAATGAAGGCTTAAAGCAGAGTCATCTTCCCAACATCAAAGAAACAAAATATATCAGAACCAGGACTACAATATTTTTCTTCTGATACATACTCAATTCTTTTCTTTATTTTTCATCCTATGTTATTTCATATTCTGCCACTCATGTTATAGAGATCACATGATAAATGAATCTTGTCCTATACCTTTTCTGTATTAGACCATTTTTTAAGCGCATAAAAGAAAATATGGGGTAAATACATAAACACATTTAAGGTGAAATCTTTGCTAAATATTAAAAGCTCTATTGTTCCTTTTCTGAGAAACAGTGTGACATTTTTCTGTTTTCCATAAAGAGACATTTTTCTGTTTTCCATAAAGAGAACCAAATTTAGATTCAATGACTTGAATCTATAATCAAATAGATTTCAAAAAGAAGTCAAATGTTTATTCACAAATCATTCTCATATATCTTAGTTTTTAGACTCCATTAATAAAGTCTCTACTGAAAGATGAAGTGGAAAACAGAATATGCTTTATTGACTCATCATTACACATTTTCAAATTTAAAATATCAATTGTGTATATACATTTACTTTTAATATTCATATTTTTTTTAAAAATCTTCCTTTTAGTTTATTCCTTTTTCAACTAAGGAGCATTCATTTTTGGTACCATCATAAGTATTGACCAGAAGACACAGTGAAGAACTTTTATTATAAGCATAATAGACATATGCCTATGAAATCACTATCTAAATTTAAGCATTTAGTAGTGATCTTAAATCTAATCAAGATTTTCAAAATTCTACTGCATTCTTATGTTTACTTTGTTTGCATGTAGTAGTAATAAGCCAAAATATTTGCCTTGGTTTGGGAATTTCATAAATTTAAAAAAATATATGTCTATATTTTCTTATGGAAAAATAAATCTAATATGAAACGAGAGGTGCTAATTGAAAAATTAACCTGCGTGACTAATCCCAGAAATCATATCCTGGCAGTTGCATGGCTTTTTCTAAAAAATTCCAAGCACTGTTTAATGATTCCTCATGTGAGTTTTGGTAATTTACTAGGCAATGTATCTGCTGCCAAGGAAGGTGAGTTCCATCTCAAATGGGCCTTTTCTATGCTGTATTTTCTTCAGCCATAATAATAACTTGTTTCTTAGTGTCAATATTTGCCACATATCAATTAGAAAAGGTGATTCTCAGTAATATTTTATCCTTATGACTGCTGAAATGTACAAGAATATATATTCCTCAGATTTAAACATGTCTTATTTTATTCATTGCCATATAAAATCATAACAATAAAATTTTAAAAATTATTTATAGCCCTGTTATCAATCAAGTCAACATGACAACTATTTTTGTTCCAATCTTATTCATATGACTACAAAATGTAAATAGTGATAATTGTGGATAGCTTTCCAATAGGTTCTAAAATTTATGATATTTTGAATAACTCGGCACTCAAAAGATTCAAAATGAAACTTTAAAAAAATAAATTCCAGTGAAATAATTAAGTTAAACTTACTTTGGGCTTGTATGTGGTTATTCTAAAAATAAAATAAAACAAATCTAGCTAGACCCTGGACTGGTTGCTTCATTTGACCTTTGTCTTGCAGCTATACTCTGGTATGATGTGCCAGTGTGAGAATATAAGGCATTTTACTTTCAAAATAAAATATCATGAAATATCATTGCTCAGTAACAGTAAAGCCATAACTGCAGCCATAGCTATAGTGACAATAACATAAGCAGTTAGAATACTAATGACTCCATTTTATAGTAAAGTGAAAGGAGAATTCTCAAGTGGCCATGCAGAAAGGGTGAGCTATATATTTCAACTAGCATTTCAGCAAGCAATCAATCATTAATTAACTTTTTTTATCCTAGCGGAGAAGTCCTCTTCTGTTGATAGACATCTCAGGAGATTCTCTTTTTCAATTTGACAGAATACCAAATATCCAAATAGATTGTTTATCTGAGTCCAATATTCACAGGCTTTCATCTGAGACACGGAATGCATTTTTAACATCATAGTATGAGTATGTTGTCCTACCTAAATACGCTTGCTGCCTAGGTAGTCAATGCTTGTCAATCAAAGTTAAAATCTAGAGCATTAATTATTTCAGTGTGTGCTTTTTCCTAAATTTTCCCCAGGTTTTCTTTTCTTCCTCAGGTGCCACCAAAAACTAAGGTAGAGATTTAAGCAGCACGTACAATACTCCTAAACTTCCAGAATCTCAAGGTATTCTAAAAAACCTTTAGTAATGAGTCTCCATGAAGCTTTCTTATTTTCAGCCCTTTTTTGAAATTTTCTTATTCCAAGCTCCCTAATTAATTTATGGTAAAAAATAAAAATAAAAAAAATGACAGCTTGCCCAGTGACTAAGCACAAAATTTGGAGATAGATCTGGGTTGAAAGGCATACCCAATTACTTACTAGCTAGGTAACTTCAGGTGAGGATGGCAAGTGTTGCTACAGTCCACTGAGAGGTGGTTCTCCTTCTAGGCAATAGGAGAAGGTTGTGCTTCTTGTCCCTGAGGGTGGGAATGAACTTGAGTCTATCTTCGACTAATAAAATATGAGCAGACACAAGGCATACTACTGCTGAGTGGGAGGATTGAAAATCCAGTGTTCAGCTCTTCAGGAGACCACACTTTTGAGAATCTATAAAGGCAATGGATTCTCCCTTAACCGAAACAATTGAATTGTCAGAACAAAGACAATTGTCCTGCAGAATCACCAGGACCTGCAGCATTTTTTAAATAAGCAAGATAATAAACTTTTATTGTGTTAAGATACTTAGATTTTAGGGTTGTTGTCACTTATATAGCCTTGCCTGACCTGACAGACACATAAATTATTGAAGCTTTCTAGTCTCCATTCTTTCATCTGTAAGATGATGGTAATAAAATGTATCCCTCTTCAGGCTTTTTTAATAGTCTATTCATTTGAAAATGTACATTTAAAATACTCAGAAAAATAATTTCCCTTATAAGGATCAAAAGTACCTACCTTCGTATTATTATATATCATAATACATACACAACTTCAAAATGGAGGTTCTGTTACCATGTTTACTAATAATCTTTGAATATTAAGAATATCCCAATCTTTGTTAGCTCAGTTTTGAATGATCTACCTCATAGAAGTAATCCCTGTGTTGTGCTTTGAATTTCTAAAATAGCCTTCAGCCTATTGACAACTCCAAATTTTTAATAAATAAAATGTGGTTTAGCCTGATCAAAATATTGATTCATTCCTCCACTAACTCAACAAATGTAACTGAACACAAATTATGTGGAAATAAGTTCCAGGAGGATTGCCAAGTTTACTTTTGATGTTGAACATATTTTCTTTCTTTCTTTTTTTTTTTATTAGTTTCAGGTGCACAAAACAATGTCATAGTTAGACTTTTTCTAATATGCCGCTTCAGTCACACACACACACACACACAAATCAGGTCAGTAAACTTAGTTTCTCCTTATTTCCTGGGAAAGTCACGATCATCTACATTACTATAGACAGTAGTAAGTGAGGAGTATAGTGAAATGGAAAAAAAATCCACTGCTATTATAAGAAAAAGACACTTGTAAGAAAGGGAAAATTAGATGGAAATGAATAAGTCAGATACTAACATTCCAATAAATCAGAGGAATTCCAAAATGTATTATTGTGAAAGAGTAAGAAAAAATTAAATGGTAAAGACAAAAAAAGGATGAATAAACATGATACATAATTTCAGGGTGTGGTTCTAAGGAGAGAGGAAAAATACAAGATCATTGTCCAGGCAATAGAACTATGTAGGAAGAAATGGACAAGAGCAATGATTACATATCTCACTATATGTAAAGCAATATAGATCTAAATATATTAGATGTATCAGTCAGTTATTTTTACAATAATATTGCATAATAAACTACCTCAAAACTTTGTGGCATACAACATAAGTATTTTCTCATACAAATATTTGAGTGGTTGGGGGAGACTGTTTAAGTTGCAATTTTAAGAGTCTGCTGGAGTTCGACTGGTCAGGGCTGTGTTCATGTGGGATTGGCTGCAAACTGTGTATTTGGTCCAAATTGCCTTCAAAAATCATTTTAGATACAAGGCTACTCAAGGCAAGATTTCCTTTTTCTTTTTTTCAGACAGAGATTGCAAGATCCCCGAGAAGTGAATGGAAACACACAATGCCTCTGCTTAAGGCCCAGATTCAGAATTAGCACATGTCACTTTTATATCACTTTTTCATATATTCAAAGGAAAATCACATGATCAAGTCCAATATCAATGGATTCGAGTAGTGCCCTCTTTCCATGGAAATTAGGTGAGAACACGATTATTTGCTAAATTACAATATAATCTACCACATCAAGCAAAACTCTTGTCTAAGTGTGCCACCACATATATCAAAGTACACATTCAATTTGGCTCAAAAAAATTTTGAATAGGATTAGGATGTCTTGGAATAGAATTCATTTCATCCTCAAGGTAGATTACATACTGCTGCAGCTATTCATTTTTGGATGTGCAAAAACAGTCTCTGTTTTTGACGTTGGCTAACAGTTTTTAAGTCCCATCCCTCCCTCTTACCCTTCTGCCCCTCATCTGAGCAAGCTGATAATAAAGTCCATGTGCTCCATTCCTTGAATGCCAGCAGAAAATTAAGACCTTTATCCCAATTCCTCCGCTTAGTCACCATAAAAACCCTAAGCCACTTTCTTATCCCTGCCTTCTGAAGCCATTTTTTGAATCAGCGTGGGAAGTCTGCCCTGCTCTCCAAAGCCTCATATGGTATTTTTAAATCCTCTCGGTGCATCTATAGCACCATCGGTCGTAACATCCAAGTCGCGTTTTATTTTATTTTTATTTTTTTAAAGGAGGGCGCAGCTCACAGTGGCCCATGTGGGGATCAAACTGGCAACCTTGATGCCATTAGCTCCATGCTCTAACCAATTGAGCTAACTGGCCCCTTGCCAAACCGAGTTTTAGATGGGCTTCTATCCTGTCTCAGAGGATTATACAGCTAGTTTTTCAAAGTATAGTCCAAGGATCATTTGGGAATTTGATAAAAATTTATGGTATTGAGCTCTGCTCAAAACCCAATAAATGAACTCTTAACACTGAATTATAAAACAAACAAACAAACAAAAAAACACTAACAACAATTTTAATACACAACAAAGCTGGAGACATGTTGCTGAAATACTAGGGTCCATTTATCTGTCTTGTGTCCTTCATTTCCACAGTTTTTCACTCGTTCAGAGTTGGGTACAACGAATGGCACAAACCCCTTCAAATTTCAACACCTAGGCTATTTCCTGAGGACAATCAAGCATGGTTATCAAGGACTACCATCATACTTCCCTACTGCACTTCTCTATGCTGCACTTCCTACGTTGTCATATTTTTCTTGCAAACTTACTTTTTGTTTGCTTCCACCTCCCCTCCCGGATATACAAGCAGAAGCTTCCATCGGCTCATTGATTTCTCGAACTCCAGCACGAAAAACAATGCCTAGACCATGGTAAGCCCTCAGTCAATACTGGCATTGGATGAATGAATGAATAAATACAATAAAAAAATAATTTTTATCTTATTTCAGAGTAGATTCTTGAGACTCATACAAATAAATATAAGCTTCAAGGGACTTTCTAAGGTCCAAATTATTTGAACAAGATAAGTGCTTTAAAGTTCCAAATAGGCAAAGAAGCTAAATAAACTCAAAATTTGAAGTTAATTATAAAGACCAAGGTTCATAAGAATGTATGATAAGCTAAATTTTTAAACCTATAATAAAATAAAATGTAAACAGTCGGGAAGAGGAGAAACTATCCAGTGGAACATGAACAGATAACACATTGTTAGGGCTCTGATTCATGAGGCTGACTCTGGAGGGACCAGCATCAATATAAAAAACCAAGCAGCTTTGGTACAAAAAATACAATCTATTTCTAGTATCAATATTTGAATGACAGCAGAATTAGTCCCTGCAGAAAATCTAATCCTTGTTCAAAGAACACCACCTACATGCCTAGGTATCTACAGCACCAACGTCTCATCCATAGAAAGTATCATCTAATGCATTTATCTGTAGCAGTGACACTTATCTGTATGCCAAAACGTTGTTCAGTTCCATCCAACCCCCCCTTTCATTGACCCAGGCAAACACATATTCCGTGATAATGAAGTTGGAGCTTAGATACTTAAGCTCAGGGACTTTGTGTTATAGATAGGGACTTAATTAAACTATAAATAATACCTTCACCAAAACATTGAAAACAGTGAAACACCACCTCTACACATCGTGCATGTATACCTTACTTAGAGAAATAACATAGAAACAGATCCAATCTACTATTTTAAAGAATTTCTCAGTTTCACTTCTAGATGCTTAACATTTAAGAACACATCTTGATCCAAAGAATCAAGTCTTTGATTCTAGTTTTCTTGGTAAAAACTACCAGAGCAAAAGCATATAAACTTGCCAAGATGAAATGATGCATTTGAAATTCAGTGTAATGAACACCATCTCAGGGAAGAATATATAAGTGGTGGAATCAGTGAGGGAAATCGGAAAGGAATAACTGGCATAACATTAAAAAAGAAATAGAAACAACACAAAAACAAAAACAGGAGAATGCAGAATAGTATGAACAAATAATGTTTACTGATGTAAAGAAATAAACACACTATAATGTTGATTTTGCTAAGAGCAGTGTCATATAAGTCAAGGTTGTTATAGTTGAAATTTTCAGTATGCAATTGCCATAAATTTGGGTTGGGTTTGAAAATATTTTTGTGGTAATAATGAAGTAATTTATTCTGAACTTGCTTATCCTAAATTATTAATTATACTGTCATGTAATATGACTTATATCTGTGATGTTAGGACTGGATTCCAGAAAAAGGAGTAAATATTTAGGTAGTACAAATTCACTCAAAACAGAGCATTAGTAGTAAGCAGTTGAAAATCCTACCTTTACCCTGAACTTAAAAGTATGTTGATGGGTCTATTACGCCACCTTAAAACAACAAATATATAGGTCTGAAGCAAAAGTGTGCTATGCTTCTGACATTCTTGCAGTAAAAATTTTGTCAGCAAAAGACAATTTAATATTAATAACAAGGTTGAGCAATCTTTTTAAAAACATTAGACTTTTTTCAAATATTAAATTTTGTATATGGCATGAAACCTAGTTGAATGTATTGTATTTATTTGAATAGAAATTCAAAACTGGATATCAGAAATTTTATAAGATTTCCTAGTATGTGGAAGTCACAGTGAATTATTTTAAAGACTCACCAATCCTACTACTTAGGATTTCCGATAGCAGCCTCCCTTATCTAAGAGAACTCAAATGCAAGAAATGCAAGAAAATGTGAGCATCCTTTGTTTATATTATTCCGCATATCTGATTAAATAATTCTCAATTTTCACTCTGCTGGGGAATTAAACAGCACCCATAGAAAATGGTAATCCCAGTGCAGATCAAGTAGTTCATTTCAAGCACATGCTAGTTTCTCCTTGCCAACACAAGGCAATTCAAGTCTAAGAGTTAGGATTAGTTTCTCTCAGTTGCCTGTTCCTCTATACAGCAACAATGGCACATATCTCTACCATATTTAATTCCCATTTTTAGTGCCAATATTCTAGTTTCATATTTAACCTTTTTCATTTACTTATTTCCTGCCTTACTCCAATAGCAAGACTTGAAAGATATCTACAACAGCATCAACTTCTGTTTCAAATATATTGAAACACAAATTATTATGTTTCTCAAAACATTACAAAATACATTTCTGTATTAGGTACATACAGAAATTAATTGACATATAATGTAATTTTTCATAAGGAAATTTGTGATTAGAAAGTGATATCTGCTTTAAGAATAATTTCTAGGTGAGTGCATAAGCAGAGACTTACAATAAAATCTCTGAACTAGAAAGCAGCATTCTACATATCCAGAATAATATAGACGATAGATAGATAGATAGATAGATAGATAGATAGATAGATAGATAGATAGATGATTGATAGATAGATAGATAGTAGATAGATAGATAGGTGATTGATAGATAGATAGATAGATAGATGATTGATAGATAGATAGATAGATAGATAGATAGTAGATAGATAGATAGGTGATTGATAGATAGATAGATAGACAGATAGATAGATGATTGATAGATAGATAGATAGTAGATAGATTGATAGGTGATTGATAGATAGATAGATGATAGATAGATAGATAGATAGATAGATAGATAGATAGATAGATAGATAGATAGATAAAGATTCTTATAACACAGGAAAAGGGAAATTGAGATAGCCAGATAAAAGATTATCCTCTCAACTATACTGAGTGTTCATACAAGTTACTTGGATATGAAGACTGAGGGATTCACATAAACACCCTAATATAACCCTCATAGCGCTAAATGTATTTATATTAAACTGCATAGAAAAATATTTCTTCTTTACTGTTGGTTCATTTTCAACTAATTTTGTTTGTAGGGTATATAATGGTCCAACTTAAAATATACTCTTCTCCCCCATTTTCAGCCATTCAATACATTTATATATTGTGGATATATTTATTAATGTGTAAAATCTTACCTGATTAATGGAATCAAGGTTGCAATACCCTGCTTCTCATGAATATTGATGTTTTAGCAAAGCCCATATAAGTCCATATAAGCCTGCAAAATTCAAACACAATTACTGTAGTATAAATGCATCATTTAAAAGCTGAAATAGCTCATGGACTGTTTCTTTTCTTTTCTTTTCTTTTTTTCTTTTTTGTTTTTTTTTCTGTTTGTTTTTTTAAATTCCAGTAGGTGGTGAACCATTTTAGGCAATCTGAGTTGGATTGTTTGTGTCCTCAACACTGACAATCGTATCTGGTATGAAATGATGTTCCCTATATTTTTATTGAAAGAATGAATAAATGAATAAAAATATATAATTCCTCAACTGCCAAGCATTTTAATATCAAGAAAGTCAAGACCAAACAACAGAAATTTTGATGTTTAGGTAAAATAAGATTCTTGCTGATTTTTGATTTGCATGAGTAGCACGTAAATTTATTGTCATTTAAGGGTAAAACAATGGTTTCAAATTATCGATCTCTAGAGAAACTGATTTACAGAATTCTAGCCAGGTAGAAGTCTAAAGTAATGAATTGAAATACCTCAACGGTAGAAATAGAATTAGAAACTGGCATTACCTTTTGTGTTAGCATACCTTAGGGAACTCTAAGCAATAAACTTGTCAAGAGTAAATAAAGCCTACATCCATTAAGATTAGAGACTATAATCAATTTTCTAAAAAGAAAGTACCTCGGATATACACAATTTATACAAGGTATTGCATGTTTCATATTATAAAAATATTAAAAACAAATGAATAACGTTCTGTGGAATATTTGTATCTTATTGTACATAAATAACACCCTTGTGCTTGAATACTCATTTTATATATTGTGTGAATTACTTCAGCATCTGCAAGGTAAATGTATTGTGTTTTCAAGCCTAATAAGCTAATGATTGGCAAAAGTCTTTAAGAGGCACCATTTACATTTTCAGAGATGTTTTGTTTCCCTTAACTACTGATACAGCATGTGACAAAATCTATAGAATTGATTCAGGGTCAGAAATGTCTAATGGACATGATAATTAGGTTACCACCAGATCATCCCTAAGCTTAACTCATGTGTTAGCAATATGTAAAGCAACAATAAATCTCATCCATTGCTGCTATAAATTTTAAATATAGCCATTTTGAAAAATAGCGTGCTATTTTCTCATAAAGTTAAAGGCACTCTTACAACTTAGCAATACCAGTTCTCAGTATTTTTTCCAAGAGAAATAAAAACATATTTTCATGCAATTATATGTATACAACTGTTCTTCATAGCACTTTTACTTCCAATAGTCCAAACAGGAAACAACTCCAATTTCCATTATCAAGTGAATAGATTTTTAAAAATCATACATATTACAATGGAATATTATTCAGCACTAAAAAGGAATGGACTATTGCCACACGTGGTTTCAAATACATTATGCTGAGAGACAGAAGCTAGTCACCCCAGATGGTATAATGTACAAATCCCAAAGGAAAGTGAAAATTAGTCTCTTATGGCAGCATATCAGAGGTTTCGTAGGGTTGGGTGGATGACTGGGAAGGGAATTTCTAGGTATAATGGAAATATTCTACACTTTAATTACAGTGGCAGTTCCACTGATATATATATATATATATTATTTAAAACTCAGGAAAATGTACAGTTAAAATGAATGTATTTTATTGAATGTCAATTATAGCTTAATAAAGTTGGTTAAAAATTGTTCAATCTTTGATAAAATAATTGGTCTAACTGTAACAATATGCGTTGCCAAAGAATGTAGTTGAATATACACATTTAGGTAAAAATAACAATTTAAAATTAAAATAATAATAATTATTATAATCTTAAGAACATTTTTGAACACTTACACTGAAAAGATTTCTATTAGTTTGGTGTGCTTATTATACAAAATACTTTACATGTAGTGTTAGCAGTTTTAACTTTGACCAGATAAGGAACTTGAAACAGAAAGTTTATAACTGGGGAATGAGAATTTTATTAACCTGCTCATAAAAATATTCAATACTGAATCAGGAAATAAAATTCAGATTTTTTTCTGAATTCAAATCCCCAAAATCATAAAACCTGAAACTAACTGTTCTAAGAAAAAAAAAAAAGAAAAGAAAGAAATAGGACACCTCCCTTTAAGTTACCTACAAGAGAAATTTCTTTGGAAATGAATTTGTTTCGAGTAGAAATGTGATGTGTTGGGTTTTTCCTGATAAATTACTCAATAATTCAGCAAATAAAATATATTAAGAAGCCACATGGTGGTCAATCACTGTATCAATATTTTTAGTCTTAGTTTCTTAAGTTGTCTTTTCATGTTCTGCATTTGAATTCACTGACTTCACAATGCCTGGCACCTACAGATCCTCTACTGCTCTTGAGCACCCAGACTGACTGATGGACTCAATCCACATCTATTTCATGTGATTCCCTTATCAAAGCTTGTACTAAGGTCAACAGAAATCCCCAGTGGGGTGTTACCAAAATTTCAAGGCTAAGGACAAAGTGAACTTATATGAAATCATATGCTATATTGACGAGTTTACTTTAAAGAACTGAAACAACACCTTAGTTCTGGTAATGCATTGTCCTTATATGCTGTCTACACTTAGTATTGGATACTTTCTATTGTTTAACATCCTAGTGTTAAGTACCTAGTATTATGGTACCATTGGAATCAGTTAGGGTTGATCGAAAGTATTTTTCTAACTAGCTCCCAAGAGCCATCAGCAACAAGAAGGGAGAGTTATAGCCTAGCCACAGGCTCCATGTTTGCAGCAATTGAAGGTATTATTGTGTGTCTCAAAATTAGACCAGTCAATAGAGTCAATATCCTGGAGCATTAGAAAGAGGAAGTTTACTCACTGTCCACAGAATAAGTGAACAATACAATGACAAAGTGAGCAATAATGCAAGCGAGTGCTGTTGGCTAAACAATAGTGTTAACTTAAGCAATGGAACAAAAGTAGACACATGTTAGGAAACACTCATTTTTATAGATTATAGTCTTCCTCTCCTGAAGAACAAAGTAAAGTAACATTAAAATAGTGCGGAGATTTTAATAATGTATATAGAAAAAAGTTTAAAATGTACGTATTCTTTGGTCCTCTCTTACCATTCTTGGAATGTATCCAAAGAAAGTAATCAGAAAAATAGTATCAAGGTTTTGTACATAGAAGCTCATTGCAGATCAAGTTCAAAAATTGCAACCCACTTAAACAGGGGATTTTTAAAATAAAACTGACCACACCTTAGGGTAGTTCACATATAGGTATCAATTTATAGGTATCAATTATCATTTTATAAAAGTAATTTTAATATTTATTATTCATGATATGCAGTATTCTTAAAAGTTTGAAACACTATTTCTGTATGAAGTCAGAGGCATGGAATCACTTATTTTCCCTGCTTCTGACTTCATCTGAAACTATCGTCCAATACTACCCTGTAGAACTCTACAAACTAGATAACGCAGTGTTTGTTAAACACTCTAATTTGTTACTGATGGAACAGAAACTAGTTAAGTATAAAGAAAAACACATTCTAATTGGTTTTATCCTTCTTGTATATTTTCAATAAAATAAATGCTGCCCTGTGATAACAATGCCTTTGATGCTAAATCTTTTTTTTTTTTTTAATCTAACACAATGCCTGACATATGGTAAAAATCCAAGTTCTCTGTTCCATATGGTACACTGATAAACTTTTAGGGAAGCAGGCGTAAGCTTGGAAAAACACTTTTTATTATCTACCTGAATTTTCAGTGTTATTTTCTATATTCAACCTATGATGCGTGGTATTCAGCCTCTAAACATGAAATGCTGTCACATAAAAGGTCCATTAGAGAACTTTTACTACTATTCTTAAAATAAAGATGCAGCTATAAATTTACTTGTGTCTGTGTTGCTCTTTAAAGTAAAACTTAACAAAAACTGCAGTCTGATATCAGGTAAGTGAAAGTTACGAAATAAAGAAAAAGAATATGTACACTTTTAGTGAGTCTTCCAGAAATTCACTGTTAGAAATATTTTAAATAATGTAAAATATTCTGCCTAAATAGGGCAACAAGAGATAAAACAAAGTGTGCCCTGATTCATTGTGTTCGTGATACAGGAATCATAGTGTTAAATTTGTGCAGGTGAATCAAAGGACTTATGAGAAGAGGTAATAATAAGTTAATATTTTTACTCAGTGATCATTTTCTGGTTCAGTCTTTCTTGTGCATTTTTTTTTTAATGCAGCTTTTGTGCTCTGTTTAGGAAGTCATGAAGCTACAATTTAAAACTCAATCTTCCTTGGTAAAGAGAGTACTGAAAACAAGTATTCTAGCACTGGAATTCTTTTCCAAAAAAGTTTCAGAGCTAACCTGCTTATATATGTCCCATCAATAACACATCCCATCCTACCTAGATCTGTGCCCGGGCGTAATGCTTGATAATCACAGCATAAGCATGTATCGTAAGAAAAGTTTGACATAGTTTTAAAAAAGGAAGCAAGGTATTACCTTGTTTTGTACACCTGAAACTAATAAATAAATTAATTAATAATAATAAAAAAAAAAAAAAAAAGGAAGCAAGAAGGCATAAAAGACATAGAAGCCTTCTATCAAAATGGAATTCTTTAAGGACTGGCATATAAAGGCTTAACATCAACTAACTGGAATGTCCAGTTGTTTTTAATGTTGGACTTTTAAGAGCAAGAGCACAGAAATAAAATTACAATTGCACCTTTATTATTAGCACGAGGTTGGATGTTTTTTAATGAATCTCATATCATAATATTTCATATCCTAAATCTGAGTATGTTGGTTACAGGTTGAAGATGTAAATTGACATTAAAAGTTGAGGCAAAAGATAAATTATGTTTTCAATATTATGCCTGCTTCCTTAAAATTATCTGATGTTTCAGGTATACAATAGGGAGTACACAAAAGGTAATGAGATTGGGGGAACCTCACAAAATCTCTGGTATATTGTAGCTTATAATATCAATTTGGAAAATCAAATAATCAGATTTTTAATTTTGGGGGGGATTGCAGGTTGATAAGATTTAATGCCTATAAGTAAATTACAATAAATCTATCTTTTTAAAGATATCCTATCCATCTTATGCAGCTGTGGGGACAAAACCCCAAAAAACAGTTTCCAGGCTCTCGGCCTCACATAGAAAGGTGCTGGCTCGGGTAGTAAATGGCCATCAACTGTGATCAGATGCCAGCAGCTGTGGCTAGTTGGCCGTCAGCTGTAACCCGTAGGCCATTGGCCACTAATATAACGGGCTGTGGCTACGCTAGCAGAGAAGGAATGGGGGCTAGCGAGAAGATGGTGGCTGGCGAGCGCGGACTGCTGTTAGGCAGATTATGTAGATCCTGCTTCCTGTGTCTCCAGCCTAGCCGCCAGCGAGAATATATTGGTTTGACTCCCCTACCTATGGCTCCGTGGGTGTTCCTGTTTGGCCTTACCGTGTCCTGCGTTCTTGGGCGGGGAGCAGGAGCTGAGACCCTGCACGACAAATGGGGCAGCGAGCAGGGTCCCCTGCATGACACATGGCGCAGCGAGCAGGGTCCCCCGCGTGACAGCAGCAATATATATATACATTTGTAGCTATCTGGTTTTTCTGAACAAAAATCCATTTTTTGTCATTGATGGTCAGAACACAGAGATTAAAAAACAACAAACTGTATGTTTGTCTATGTCTTCAAGTAGAATTTTAAAGGTCAGATACTCATTTCCAATATGTCATAAACTGTTGACCTAAGACCGAAGCAACAGCTACTTGTATCAGATAGGATTGAGTTGCAAAAGCCATGCTACATGGTTTTCCCAGAAAGAAATTTTATAACATTTCACTTATCTGACAGTATTGATTATAAGACACATCATTATTTCATGTACTACTAAAAAAGATAAACTTACTGCCAGTTAAAAGTGGTAAAAGATAGTTAGAATTGATGGAACGGAGTATCCCAATACATCACATGACTTATAAATGGGCTGCAAGTGCTGGAGAAGCTCCCCAAGTAACTATCAGAAGTGTCCTGCCCCTGCCCAGGAAAACTGTAGTTACCAAATCAGAAAATGGGTAAACTAGCACCACACTGCCTGGGCCATAATTGGGTAAATGCCTCCCTGATTGTAGAAAGCTGCAGAATCATGGAAATGGTGAATGCTGCTCTGTGAATTCCTCTGCCGTATCACACACCAGAAAAATGAATGCCCTGTCCCTTCTTCTTTCCCTGTTTTGGAATTCAAGTTTCCCTGAAGTGCATCTGTTTCTCAGACTTAAATCACATCTAGAAAACTAGCTGCAAAGGAACTTGGGGCATATATCGTAGTTCAACTGGTTACCTAGCTTCTCCAATACAGAAGGAAACAGAGAAGGTTAGAGGTTGGAATAAACATTGCATGAGCCATATTCAAAACCATCCATTCCATTTTTACTATCAAGTATGTGGTTGTTTTTGTAATAAAATATAGGGAGTATGGTAGATAGAGTAATGTCTCTCCTCTCCAAAGATGCCCAAATATGTGAATATGTTGTGTTACATGAACAAGTTAAATTAAGGTTGCGATGAAATTAAAAATGCTGACCTTGAAATCGGAAGATGATTCTTGATACTCAGGTGGGTCCAAAGTAATTACAAGAGTCCCTAAAAGTGGAACAGGGCAGCGGAAGAAGAAATCAGAGGGAGATAAAACACTAGCCAAAGATGCTATGCATCTGGCTTTGAAGAAAGAGGAAGAGTCAGGAGCCTAGGAATGTGGTTGCTGACTTCTCAAACCTGAAAGCCACAGCGGTGGATTCTTCCCGAGATCCTCCAGAAGGCATGCAGCCCTGTTGACCTCTTGACTTTAGCCCAGTGAGATCCATGTTTGACTCCTAATCTACAGAATAGTTTGGTAATAAATTTGTACTGTACTAAATCATTAAGTAGTGGCAATTTGTTACAGATGCAGTTGAAAACAGGAGATAAACAATATAGGCCTCTTCTTAGTGAATATTTGTCAAATGGTTTCTCTGTACTCTGTGCTAAGTGGCAAACATGCCGTAGTTAGTGTTCTCAAGGACCTCAGGGCCAAAAAAATAATAGTGATAAGTAAAGAGAATGTTACAATATATTGTGGTTAGTCTTAACAGTAGGAAAAGCACAGATATGACTGGTCAAGGAAGTTTATGTGAAAGTCGTATCTCTCTGCCTAGCACGATATATTGCTTGTACTTTCTGAGTTTTTATGGAGGTGAGGGTAGGAGATACAGTTAAGTTCTATTATCAAAAGCAGAAAAAAATGTCAGTTTTATATCCGCGTTAAGTTTTCAGAAATTGAGTTAAATGATCTGAGAGTAATAACATTTTATATATGTAACAGGGTTTATAACTTCTATCACATTCATGCTCTAGCAAATCAGGGAACTTCTCAGCTTTTTTAAAGCGCTCAATGATTTGTCACACTATTTAAAAGACAATGATAGACACGATTACGTAATTAGAAGCACCTTGTAATGTGCCAAAATTTGTCCTTCTGGGCCAATGCATCATAAAGAGAGAATATTTTAGTGCAGTGTTAATTCTTTAGGGTCTTCCCTAGTACGTATCAGCCACTTCCCAAAACTTCAGTCTATAATTGCTACCTAGCAGTACTGTCATTATAACCCCCACCAAGAGCCTTCCCACTTTAATTTTCTTCAGTGAGAGAATCTGAATAAGAAGGGAGGTTAGACTCAAATAAGGAGAGGAAACAGACTGGAAAAATAAAGCTCTGGCAAATATGTTCTGCAACGGAGTTTTTCGTTTGTTTGTTTGTTTGTTTTACTTCTTTTGTTCTTGCCTCTTTTTGAAAACTCAAATGAATTATCTGAATTTGATAAGCGTTTATTATTATTGTTGAATACTCATATGGATTCTCACTGATTTATTTGTTTATAATAGTTTCATAAAATGTGCCATAAATCATAATTGTTTACCATAAACTGATAAAATATAGATTAATGGAACTTTTGTTTGTATTTATGTTTACCACAGATCTCCCCAGTCTTACAATCAAAGACTGTCAAGCTAGGAAGTTGGTGACTTGTAGTGGTTAGACCATGGTTTGTGAGCAAAGACTGACTGGATCTGAATCCTACCTCAGCCCCTTTCTCCCTGAGTTACCTTGAACAAAGGTTAATCATAACACTTTCTTCAAAAAAAGATAAGCAAATACTGAATTTTACTTAGAATTGTTCCTTACACGTAATAAGCACAAATTATTCATTTGTTAAATAAATAAAATGCAAGATGAATTCAAGTTGCCTTAATTTCATACGAGGTGTTAAAATTCCACAACCTCTATGTTCTACCATTTTATGTTTAAACCCAGTCGGGCTAGTTTTCTAAGCATCTCTTCAGTCATTCATCTAATGTGATGAGCTAGATAAATAGTAGCATATGAACTGATGCAGAAAAGTTTTAAAACTTGTAGAATTTACAGATTAGTGGCAGATACAGATAATATTAAAGGATTACAAGAATAATGAGTGTTATGAAAAAGGAAGCACAAAGGGCACTGTGGCAGAAACAAGGTATGGTTGAATTAAATATATTTTAAGGTAAAGGGTAAAAAAACTCAGCAAATCATCCAGAACTTTATCAAAGTTTAAACATTGGGTGTTCTCTGAGGACCATAATCCTGCTGTGTGCATGACATGGCATTAGTTGGGAACCATGCCAAAGCAGCCTTATTGCCCAGAAGTCATTATTATATTAAAACCCAAATGTCTCTCTTGCTACATTGAGTTCATTTTCTCTAGTATAGACGTTGGAAGCAGCATATGATCTTAGCACTATCAAAATAAAAAGAAACCAGGATTCAACTTTCTCTCTCAAACACCATGATAATCCATCCTTTTAAAGCAATTTTGGGGGTTTTGTAGAACCAAACTTGTAAAGTAATAGCTGGGGCCAAGGGGAGGAAGAAAATGAATTTGCCTGCAGGAAAAATGATCATGGGTAAATGGACAATTTAACCTATACGTTTTCACTATGAAAAGGTCATTAAATTTGAAAACTCCTGGTGAATCTGTAACTGGCAATAATGCAAGCTCTATGTGCTATCTGTGAAATTTTTCAAAATGTTTTATAGGCATTAAAATTTAAGAACAAACTATCATCTTTCCTACCACCAAGTAGATTTGAGAACAAATACCCTTAGGTACAAATATAATTAAGTCCACACTGTAAGGGTCATTTTCAAATCTCTCACATTAAAAGAAAAAAAGAGCTCCAATAAGTAGAATTGCCCCATGCATATCCAACAAGCCTTAAAGATGTAAGAAAACAATTAAAATTATCATTCTGCAGAGTAGTGTGACTCTCTCTTCCCAGAAATGGAGAAGATTGGGAAAGATAAGAAAATACTGGCTGTACTGGGTGATGTTCAGTAAGAGAGAGAATCCATTCTATCTTGCTAAGGCCAAAAAAGATGGTTTACAGAATTACTGGGAGATCTGGGGGAAAAAACAAAAGAAGAAAGCACCGAGATTGTGCTTCAAGGAAAGACTTCGTAAGCCACAACAGAGAACGAGCCACAAAAGAGCAACCTCTTCTGACTAGGAAGCTACTCACTGAATTGAGATGTTTCCTCCAATCCATGCTGTGATTAGAAAGCCCCTTTCACAACCAAGAAGCTGTTACTGCTCTCAGCTTCAGAACCACGTGATAATGGTCATGATCAGAACAGATATTCCACTCAGTTCTCTTGATGCCTATGGTGCTGCTGTCTGGACATTGGTACCTAGGCTAATTGTCCTGCAAAATAAACAAATGTGTTATTAAAGAAGGAAACGAATAAGCCTGTACAATACTGCTTATTAGCAGACTCCTCAGAAGCAGCCCTTGTCCAGCTTCAGCCTCACTTTCCAAAATGCATGCAAATGTATCCAAATCACTCTGAAATCTTAACCTGCAGAGGATTCTACCAACCATGGTTTTCAGTTTCCCAGCCCCTGCAGTTCAGGAAATTTCATTAGAAAGGTGTTGGACAGGATGTCATAAACCAACTGACTGAGTCACACATCTTCCCACATTATCAATTTTGATTGAAACATCTTTAATAATTATCATTTACTCTTTGATGCCTCTTAAGAAACTGGTGTGTTCAATCCAATAGATTTAACATCTAGGCAATCTGACCTGCTTGTGAAAACAATGAACGAGAGAACCAGCCCCATGTCAAAAAATCTATGCAGATCTATTCATTTTTTTTCAATACAAAATAGTGAGGATTTAGATCAAGGAGAAATGTCCAGAGAGACCTGACTGGCAACGTAGTTTATTCTCAACCGTTAGAGATGTTTTTTTTTTTCTTTCTCAGTTTCTGGGAAGTGCACTGTGATAGGCACAATTCTAAGATGACCTCCAGATTCCCATCCCCTGTGGTACACACATTGTGAATCCCCTACTTTCAGTGGGTGAGATGTGAATATGATGGATTTCACTCCCATTGGTAGATTACATGAAAAGGCAAAGGTAAAGGCATCCTGCACATGGAACTAAAATCCCAAATTAGTTGACTAAAAATCAACTAATCAGTTTAGTAAAAATCAAGATTATCCCAGGTGAGTATATTTTAATTTGGCAAAGCTTTCGAAAAGGGACTGAGCCTTTCATAGAAAGTGGTTAATCTGCTGGGCTTCAAGAAGTAAGCTAGCTGCCATGTTTTGAGACAGGCATCACATGTCAAAAACCAAAGGGTGGACTCTAGGAGCTGAAAGGAGTCCAGTTCTACAGCTAACAAACAAACGGTCATATCAGTCCAATAACTAATGAATTTGATAGAGGATTTCAGAAGAGCCTCAGATGAGTTTGCAGTCCCAGTCAACAATTTGCAGCTTTGTGAGACCCTGAGTAGAAAACCCAGAATCCCTAAACCATAGACTGTGAGGTTATAGATGGATGTTTTTTAAGCCACTAAATTACCACTTTATCGTAATTTGTTATGCAACAATAGAAAACTAAGACATATGTGAAAAAGACCTTAACAAGATTTTTCAAAGATGTACTGTTTACACATGTTCCTTTTTAACTTGGAGTCACTTTATAAAAGTCAATAAGAAAGAATTAGGAAAACCAAAATATTTATTAATTTTAATGTACCTCCACCAGTATCAGATTTTAATAAAATAGTTTAATCTCTTTATGTACTTTAAATATATTAATAGCAAAGCCTTGGAGCTACAAATTTATGCCATTTGATTTGCAGAAAACATATAATACATAACCTAACTGGCAAACTCAATTCTCATTGTCCAGTGTATTAACCTAATCAGCCCAATATCATTTTTCAATTCAAATGTAGATATTAAAATGTGACCCTTGGCACTTATCTCATTGATGAATTCTGATATTTAGACAAATATGTCGCTAGCTAAGGCATGGAGTCCTGCCGTGAGTTTGTTTTACAGATGAATTAATGAATCGTGATTTTCAGCATTTCTTTCTGATGTTCCTTCTGCTTTCCTTTAATAGGCCTTTTCCTCAGAAAAAAAATTATTTGACATGTGATAGTATTCAGAAAATGGAAGAGAACATATCATTAAATGAAAATTATCATAACTTGCATCACCTCACTCTAACTGATGTAAGAACATCCTCATATGGTTTTAAATACAGCGTTTTCTAATGTAGCTCTTTACCCTTAAAAGAAATATGTATAAAACAGAGGAGCATTGATTAAGAGTGAACACCTGAAAAAAATACATTGAATTGTCAACTTCTTTGATGCCCCCATAGATTTTTACGTTCGGGGTAATATACCATAATAAGATACAGAATGGGAGAGAGAAATGACTGTCTTCTTTAAGGTGAAACAACAGTTTTTATGGCATGCATACGGCCTAGTCTCAGATTAAATTTATATATGACTTTCATAAAATGTGAAGATGTGGACTTTTATTCACGTTAAACTATCCATATCTAGACATCCACGTTTGATGTCTATTAAAAAGAAAAAGTGAAGCAGTCCAACACACTACTTTGGTTTTAATAGGTTCATCATAATAATTCCTTTTATGCCATATACGTTCTTCCTCAATGTTCTATAGAAACAAAGCTCACACCGTGGTAAGTCATCTTTGTATCGTTTTTCTTCTATATGATTAAAATTCTATAATTATATCCTGATAAACTTCAAACAAGTTAATTTACCATGTACAATTAGTTATTTTAGTCACTGTATCACCATGGACCAAGACTTTTGTGCGTACAAATCTTAAACTCCATCCCTCTTTCCATCATTTATATTTTCTCCTAATTCAGATATAACAGCTATTCACCTCATTTGTCTTCTTCTCAGTTTAGTTTATGTCAAGACAACCACAAACAGTCTCACTGCAGCTAATTACTGTAAGAATACTGCCAAGATAAAAAAATAAAATAAAAAATTATCTCGCATATGCACACTAGTATACAGTCACTGGGAAAAAATGCTACAAAGTGCTTTCAGAGGATGTTGTTTGTCTTTCCTCACCTTCATCTTAATGCAATAGTGAGATTACTTCAATGAATAATGAGATGGTGAAATTCTCCGTTGTCTTGTTTGCTTTGTTTTGGCTTTATTTTTTTGTAACTGACTTGCTAAGGTTTTTTGTTGTTGTTTTTTTTTCCACTCAAATAATTTTCAGTTAACTTCCCCTGTACATTAAGTTCTTATTTCATATGCTACTGTGCAACACTGCAGCGAATAATCCTAGCTCAGTATTTAGTAATTTTAATATATGGCTTTCTTTTTCACTCCTTTTCTCATTTGATTAGCAGAGGCAAAGCTAAAACTCTTTTTTTTTTCCAGTTAATACATCTTTGTGGCTATTGAAAATATGTCACTTGTTTCAGGTTGCAAAAGTGAATGTTGACTTTAAAATAATTTTCAGCTGCCATATATTTATCTAATAGTAAAGAACATTGTAATGAGAGTTAGGAGACATGTCAAACCTCAATATCTATGACTATACATGTAAACTTGGGCAAGAATCACTCAACCTATTTAGGCTTTTCTTTAGCCATCAATGAAACAAAGTAATAAGATGATCTCAAAGCCTCTTATAGCTCTGGTCTGGTGTTTCTAACATCTTAATTCATAATTTTCTCTTATGTATCAATTTCAAAAACCTTTTTTGGAACTTATTGTGCAGACAAGAAGAATTCATTACAGTATGCACAATTATCAAAATCCTGCATTTTTTAAAGCAAAAAATATAGCACAGGGCATGTAACTTAGGAGATGGTCATATTTTTGCTTCTTTTTTTCTGAAATTCCCTGGTGCCCAGATTTCCTTAGTTAAAAGTTCATATCGCTGAGGTCTGAAATTTGATTTCATTGCAGAATCAGAATTACCTACAAACTGCAATGTTTGTTTATCTTTATATAACCCAATCTTCCCTCTGCAGTAGATAACTTCCTATGGAGAAAAATGCGCTGTTCTAGGTGAGAGTCCAGATGATTTCAAACTTGCAACTTCAAGTGTGTCGCATGTGAATGTTGTTTCTGCCTTACTCTCTCTCCATGGCCACAGCTTGTTTGGGGTGCCCTTGCTGACTCCATTTGCATTAATAAACCATAAAGACATTTTTACTCATTCCACCAGTACTTTCTGCATTTTCCAAAGCATGTTAGGAAATTTCCAACCTTATTTCAAAAAAATGCTGAATAGTGCATGGTCAATTAAAAATAAAATATCTAGTACTAGAACTAATGTAAAAGGGTGGAGAGTAAGATTGGCACAACAAAAAAGTTAACTTAGGGAAATACTTCAAAGAATAGAGTCATATATGCCCAGGATTGATTCCTTCTTGCCCCACATCAAAAACCAATTTTCCCCACAGGGCTGCATTTAAAAAGGTTTGCTGCCAGCTTGGTACTTAAGGACCTCAGAGCCAACAACTCAGCAGGATAGGAGCCAGAGCTGTTATTGTACCATGGCAAAAAATTGTTTTCCTTTAGAAAGGCAGCCTGGTAACAGAAATGGATTCATGATATATTTTTAAGTAACAGAAATATTTTTGGTATGAAACATGTTCATTTAAGGATGTAATAAAGACATTTCACTTTCTGGATTAAAAAATAGATATAAACTCTTTTGCCAAAAAATATAGTCCTATACCCTAAACTTTTTCTGGACTTCCAACATTAATAAGAGAAACATTATCCTTTTATCTTTACCCCATGCAGTGAAATTGTGATTTTAATTCTAGCAGGAAAGGTTTACAAAGATCCCCACATGGGCCTGTATGTTGAAATACAATTTCATAAGGTCATTTAAGAACTCAAATTGTATTTAGAAACAGGTTCTGAAAAGAGAACTTTACAGGACTATGAATGAAAATATGGACAGAGAGGGAAGAAAAATGACTTGTGATCCAGTCTCTATTTTACAAAGATAGGAAAGCCAGAGAGGTGAAGTGACTTGCTCAAAGTAACACAGCAATATTAGAGAAAATAGATATTTGCAGATATTTCTCTTATGGGGCAGATGTTTCTCAACTGCAGGTATGGGTGAATTGTAGAGTCTAAAATGTTACATTGAATGATAAGTGGATACCTTGTGATGGCAAATTCATCCAGCAAAAGACGCTTCTTTTCTGGAATTTATAATATCATTTTTCTATACTTCTCTATTATTCCACCTCATCAGTCACCCCTCTAACTCACTGCCATTATTCTATGTTAAGTATGTTTCCAGGTTGTGTGATGTCCAGTTACCAAAATGAGAGCTGAGGGTATTTAGGTATTAGGGAAACTGGTAAAATTTCAAAGGTAAAATTGGTGGTAAGCAACGTATATTTGAGTACAGAGTGCAATATGTAATTTTTGAAAATCTGGGAATTCTGTGCAACAGCTATGGAGAACACATTTCATTTACTCTTATTTTCTTTTTCCCCCACTTTATATTTCCTCTCATTGGATGTAGAGATGTTGAAGCGTAATGTTCATGCTATTGCATGTAGCAGCAACTGCTAGTCGCTCACCAACTCTTTTTCATTCTTTTTCTGGCAAATTGCTGGACAATATCTACCAGCCTCCTTTGTGTTTGGGGACAGGGGTTATGAGCTCAAAGAATGTGAGTAGCAAAGATGAGCATTACTTCTAGGTCTTGCCCATAAAAATACTCTCCCGTGTAATTTTCTTCTCTCTCTCTCTCTCTCTCTCTCTCTCTCTCTCTCTCTCTCTCTCTCTCTCTCTCTCTCTCTTCTCTCACCCTCCTTCTCTCCCTTCCTTCCTTCCTCCCTTCCTCTCTTTCTCTCTTTCTCTTTTTCTTTCTTTCCTGTCTTGATACAAATGAGCACCATGATCCACAATATCACAGTAGTACCACAAGATAAAAGGAGGGAATACCACTTGAAGGAAAGCCACCTACCATAAAGAACACTCATTTTGAACTTTGGGTGAGTTTGTTTGTTCATTTGTTGTTTGAGATAGTACATGCATTGGAGTTTGTTTGTTACAGTTGCTAGCATTATATTAACTAATATGCTACCTAACTAGCAAAAAACATTTTTTTTAAATTCCAACCCACCTTGCTTTGCCAGGAAGAGTTCATAAAAAACAAAATAACTCCCTAAATGTTAATCTTAGTTTATATGACCAATACAGATTAAAGGCAGTGATTTCCCACTTGGGGCATCTGTCTCTCTGGGATTGGTGTTGTCCTCTTTCCCTTCAGCTAACACTTGAGGGTCACTACTTTAAATGACAGTCTTGCCTGGAGTGTGTTATGCTATAAAAACACACATCAATGGTCAGAAATAACAATTAATTTCTCATGTCTTCCATGATATCATTAGCATTTATCAAAGCCTTTCAAAATCTTAATCCAAAGTGATTTCTTTTTTCTTTTTAATATCGGGATACTAGTCATTATGTCAGTCAGTGGTAATGCACAAAAAAAAAAAAAAAAAACCACACAGGAATGCCATTTTCTTCAGTAGGGAAGTTAGGAGTGAAGAGGGTTTCAGTCTTTTAAAGCCTTTCCCAATGAGTAGATGCTGACATCAATTCTACAATCTGGGGAAATACTAATTTGTCATCAATTTTTTTTCCCACTGTTTGAAAGTGCCCCCAAGTATGTCTTACTGGACTTTATATCACATCTTGGGATTATTTTTATACTTATTTTAGGTCTTCATACCTTCAACTGTCTATTACCTTAATATTTGCCTTATGAACACTTGGAATTTGAGTTCTACCAAAGCGATTATTACAGGACACATCATATACTTAATGGCAAAATTTCAAAAACAATTGATAATTAAGAACTATTGTCTTAGTCTCAAAACTGTTTAGTTGTATATCTACCCACAGGTATTCCATGGAGGTTGATAGCAGAGTTAGCAAGCATTTCCAGTCTCTCCATGGGACCATAATTCTCACTACGTACCCTGATTCAATTGCATAGTGAACCTCTACATCAATTAAACACTATCCAAAGTTTGGGTAAGCCAAACATAGTCTCATCTTAAGAGTCCATATTCCCAGACGTGGGTGATACTTGGTGAAAATTGTATGCACATGTTAGTTAGAAAGGCTTTAAAAAAAATTCTGAATTGATATATTTTCTTCAGGTTTTATTTGGATACTTTGATGTTAAACTCTTGCTTTTAACATTTTCATTTTTAGGGGTATTTATGTAATGCTTTTCCACTTTGTATTAAGTGTATTATAAGGAGTGAAATAAGAATCCCCATCGACCATTTTATGTTTTTGCAATTAGAGAGGAATAGAAATTTTCATCCTAATTGAGCAATGGTCTAGTGCTATCTAAATGAGGACAAATAAAAACTGGGGGAAACTATAAGGATGAAATGGAATGGACACTGTTTTGGAAACAATTAAATGCATATTGGGATCTGGACACCTGTTGTGAGGTGAGGTGTCAAGTGTCAATGTGAGAGCTAATGAATATAAAACACGGTTAAGAGGGTTCCTTTAAAATTCAGAGAATTGGAAGAATTAGGCAATCAATCTCTGAGTTTAAATGCCTCTGCAAAATAGCTGATCCGAATCATTAAACTACTATGTTCACCAACCATGAGGAAAATCTGCTGTGTGGCCAGGTTAAAACTGAAAATGATACAACTCAAAAATGTAATACAGGCAATTATATGTATAATTTGTTCTTTCTAATATGAGAGGGCATTTCAATGTAATTTCCTTGGAGCATTCTTACAAAACACAGATGGGATTTGGCTCTTAATATTATCAAAGAGACGTTATAGTGATAATATTGTTAGTTAACAGAGGTGCTCTATAAATAGGCTTGAAAAAAAAATTAAAAGAACACAAATCAGTAAAAATAAAACAGACAATCTGATTTGGGGGCGTTGGACAGAGACTGGTGTTTCAGTTTTAGAACAAAGACTTCATCACATTTTTATAAGGTCTTCAGAACAGCAGAGGCAGAATAAACCAACCTACCATAGTTTCCTCAATTCTAGTGCTCTTCAAACAGTTATAAGAATGTTTGCTCTAAGCCTCATTGAGAGTAATTCTGTGTGGATTGCTAAACATTTCTGCAAGCAATTGGGGTAATGTGTATCTGGGGGTGACTCAGAGACACTCTACTACATCTCTTAAAAGAAGTTAATTATACTCTTGAGAGATGATAATTACCATCACAGACTGATAATCTCTAAGGTGTAAAAGTATTTTGAATACTCAAGGAATCCACATCCTTTCTAACTCATGAATCTCTTCAGGTACAGGGAAATATACACTTCTCAAGAGACTAACACATGTCTAGAGACAGTTGTGAAAAATGTCATTCCTTATTTACACTCATAATTATTTCTCTCTACAGCTGGAGCATAAACTGCCTGATGCAATATTTTCCACAATATAGTCCCTAAACCAAACTCGACACACTAGTTCTTAATGGAGTCAATAATAACCTTAAGCATCTTTGCTGAACTTAAACTTGTCTTTAAAAAAATTGTGCCATTCCCTTTATATAGACCTAAATGCAAATAATAATTTTGCCTATTGAAAATGGCAAATGATTCCAACAGATAGCAATCATCTTACATAATATATCTTTGTAAACCACACAATGACTATTAACGAGTATTTAAGGAGTTTTCAAGGGCAATTTTTGTTTCAAATGACTTTGAACTCATAGGTCAACCATTTCATATAACCTTTCATAAAATAAGATTTAACTCTATAATTCTGAATGTCATCTGACATATGCAGAGAAGAACAGAAATGTAAATTCCTTTGTCAACTATTATATTGTATCTGTATGAGTCAGTGTTCTTCTTTTTAGGTTTATTAAAAAGAATTAGCTCATGCAATTATGGAAGGCTAAGAGACACAGAACCTGCCTCTGCGGTCTACAAGACGGAGACCCACGAAAGCCAGTGGTGTAACTTCCTGCCCAAGTCTGAAGTCCTGAGAACCAGGCATGGTGATGGTGTAACTTCCAGTCCAAAGGAAAGAGTTGATGTCTTACATCATAAAATGATCACATGATGTCTTACATCAGCTCAAGAAGTCACGCAAAGAGAGAGAAAATTCAATCTTCCTCTGCCCTTTTGTTTTATTCAGGCTGTCCAAGGATTGGATGGTTGCACAACGCTCACCCACATGGAGAGGGCAATCTGCTTCCCCAATTCCAATGCTAATCTCTTCCGGAAACACCCTCACAGACACACCCAGAAATAATGTTTAACCAGCTATCTGGTCATCCCTTAGCCCCCTGAAGCTGACATATAAAATGAAGCATCACTGTCTCTTTAGTTCGGGTTAGCTTGTTGGGGACTGTGACAATCACTGGCTCATACATATCCCACTAGTGGTAACAACTGATACATTTTTAATATGTGTAGCTACTGAGTAACATTTCATAAAGAAATGCAGGAATGTACATGTTCCCCATTCTATTTGATTTTATCATGCAACATCGGGTCATTGCCCCAACCTATATCAGTATTTTAAGATTGTAATACTGTCACACATAATATTTATTGCTTTCTTGCTGTATCATCCATACATTTGAAATGTACAACAGTCTATGTCTTGATCTATATTAATGATTTTAAAAAGGGAAATTGAGGGCTATGGGAAGAATCTTACATCACACATTAGGGTTTAAAGTTGTCCTCAATTTCCTATTAAACACATTTAAATACAGTTATTCAATATGAGAATAATGTGCCTTATTTATTGATTTTGCTTCCATCCCATGTATCTTCACTTGATACATGAAAAGAATCTGAAAGCCCTTGTAAAATACCTCCGAAACACTGTTGAAAGCAAAATGATTGAAAAAAAGAAGAAAATGAGATTGTGTGAAAGGCCATGCTTTAAGTAAATATATGTTGGCCCTCCAAGGATCATAACTTTCTTTTCAATGCGTGAATAATTTGTTCTAATAACTCCCAGAAAAAATAGCTTGTGATGTCATCAAGATAAATGATCTATATTTTATGAAATACTCATGTGTTCATTTTTTAAAACAGAATAGCTTGCGCCTCTCGTTAAATTCTGGTTATTATTTCAATTAGGCATTGTTGTTTAACAAGCAACCAGAAAACATAATTGCTTCAAACAAAAGTTCCCAATTTGGTAATTTGGGCTGGGCTTGGTAAGATGGTATTCTGAATCTTGCGTAGGTTTGCTCACATGGCTATAGTACTAAGTCTATATGGTCCAAAGTAATATCATTCAAATGTCTGGCAGTTCATTGATGCTACCACCTGAGAAGCCTTGTTTCCTCTCCACTCTCTAGTAGGATAGATCCATTTTCTTACACGGCAGTGGTGCCATTTCAATTTGGCAAGCCCTAATTCCCCATCACTTACCCAGAAAGTCAGTGTAGAAGAGTACTGTAAGAGTGTGGATATGAGGAGGCTTAGCTTGTTAGGGGTCTTTGATGTAACAGTGAACCCAGTTACATTTCCTGTTTTCTATATTTCTTGAGAAATAATTGACAACAATTTTACAATTTTATTTGTAGACTAATGATATCCCTAGGATATAATTAAACTGAGTACGTCTTGAGTACTAAAAATCTCATGATCTCTTTATCCGTCTTGGATTTCAAGACTGATTTGACAGGCATTTCAGAGATGGAAATTAAAATTTAAGAATAGAGCCACGAGTGCCAGATAAAGGGTTCTGACACAAAAGAAAGTCAGGCAATGGCTATTTCCTGCAAAAGCCAGTGAACAGACCCAGGAGAGAGATTATAGTTGCCTCAAATGAAGACCACTTTTGGACCTAAGCATAATTATGTATATTCAGTTTCAGAGAATTGTTCTGAAAGCAGAGGAAGATAATTGAACCAGGAAGATCAGTAACAATAGATGGCTTTATCTAAAATGCAGTCCTGGAATGGGTAATAGTTTTGCTAAAATGGGAATTGACATAGTCAAAGAGATCAGAAACAAAGCAACAAGAGAGACATATATTTTTTCGAGGCCAGACTGGATATTCTCTAACAAGGAAATTACTACAGTGATTATTTTAATCTGATTCACTCTTCCTGTGTGGTGCTCCATAGTTACTTCCTAAAGAAATTCTGCTTTCTGTTACCAAGGTTTTCTTTTTTATTTTAAGTCCAAATATTAGTATTTTTGTCAGGGAAGGTAGAACCAATTAGCAATTAAGCAATTCTTCAAGGAATTGTGTAGAAAGCTTCTAAATCGTGAATGTATTGTTCTATTTTGTTCATCAGATTTTAACCCACATACTTCATTTGTATAAAAATGATATACCGGGGTGCCAAAAAACGTGTACAAGTGGTCAACATTGCTCAAACAGTAGTTCGATATAATCAGAAGAGTCTGGACACTGTTGGTAACCACTTTGAGCACCTCTTGTAATTGCAGAAGTCAAACGTGGCTTGTATTCATCTTTTGTTATTGGTATATATCGAATATTATAATTTTAATACAGTTTTCATTTCTTATAATGTGTGTGCATTTTTTGGCACCTCTGTATACTTAGATATTTAACAAATCTCTATACCAATAATAAGAGCTCTACAAAAAGTACACACACACAAACACGTACACACTGCTTACCATCATTTTCTAGATCACTTAGAGGTCACTATTAATTAAGACATTGTATACTTTTGGCAAATTTTATGTCATTTTTTCTAAGATAGAAAAAAAACGCTTACACTTTCCACTTTCCATTGTCCTAGCAATGGGAAGGACTAAAAAAGCAGGAGTAAAGGACGTTGGTGCTCAGAAATATTAACTATCGGGTATATGGCATATCTAAGGTAATGTGCGTAAGAACACCTTAAGGCCCAATGAGACAAAATCACCAGTTATTTAGCCAAGTTTTCTAAGCAGGAAGAAAACAAACAGTAAGCCAAAAGGCAAAGCAGGATGCAGATGAGTAATTTCAATGAAGTTGTTAAAGCAAAAACTCGGCAGAAATTAAGGGAAGTTGGAAGATGAGATCAGGCATTTGCACAACGATTGGGCTGATGTAGAATTATAACTGCAGCAGATAATGGCTGATTGAGAAAAACTCAAACAAGTGTGTCTATATAACCATGACCATGGTATATATCTGAATTTCATCAAGGTAAATTAATAACCTACTTCTCATTTCAACCCATTGCATAGAGGATTATTTATAAAACTTTATAACCTTGTGAAGCAGTGTAGAACACCAAAAGTAATAATGACTTGGCATTTCCAATGCCTCAATTTGTCTGAAAGACTATCTTTCACTCTTTACCATTCTTTGAATAGGCAACAAGAATTATTTTATACCTAGTAAGGGAGGACAGTTACTTTGATGACTTATCACTACCTTGCATCCATTCTTAGGCAAATCTGAAGATTTTTCTCATCCTTCTTCTTTTTGAAAATGGAAAAACCTCACAAGAGTTGCTAATGGACAGACGACTCAACCCCATGACTGGTTGTGGGGTATTAATCCCCAAATCACCCAAACCTTTTGTTCTGAAAGTGCAAAAATGTTTTAGGGTCTGCACAGATTACTGAGAAACTCAGGGGTTCAGACGAGATGGTAGCAAGAGGAAAGTAATTAATGTACCTAATATTAAATATAGGAACAAACCACTTAATTTTAAGTAATGTCAAAATACTTAAAGTTCTTACCTCTCATTTCTGGAGAGAGGCACATGATTGTTTGTACAAACCTTTACTTATCCCTTGGACTTCTGGGAAAGGAAAGGACTACCTAATCAAGTAATATTTTGTCTGCTGAAGAATTATGTTGATATACAGTGTCCTAGAAGATTGTTCTATACAAAGAAGATGAATAGTCTGCTTGGATTGTTTTCAAATATGGGTGTCTAAAAACACCCCATACTTAGCAGAAAATCTTATACTATTTTATAGAAGATACAATGTCTAATGTTATAGGGGTAATTATTCATCTTAATAATGTATCTGTAATAAACTTTAGAGAACTCTAGGATGTGGCATGATTTAATCCAAATAAATTTAAAATCCCTTGGATTACAAAGATGTGGTCTTTCTTATAGAAAATACCAAACATAATTAAAGTCATGGGATCCCTTCAAAGATTTTAGTTTTATATAATAGAAAATGTCTCTGCTGTCTGGATAAAATGCATGAGGTCTCATGCAATATTAAGCTGAAATTCTGAGTCACAGAATGAGTGAAAAAATCAAATGGGCTCCAGTGTTCTCTCAAGGACAGCAAATCTCTCAGGTTCAAAAGAGAAGAAAGCATTCACGTCTGTTTTCAAGCTCTTGTCTCTTCACTGAATTTGATTGTGAACTGCTATTTCTGTTGAACCCTCTGTTCTTTCAGGTAGTGTTGACTAATATAAATTATTCTTTCATTTTATGAGAGAGGTTATTTTTATTTTCTCCTTTCAGTTTCTTTTTCTTTTCTTTCTTTTTTTTTTCCAGTAGCAACTTAAACAAGCAAACCATCAAGGATCAAGAGAACTTCTCAACTATATTCTCTGTGACTGTGAAAATATACTGTTCTCTTTACAAAAGCACTACACCAAACAACTACAAAACACCTGTCTTCTATAGTACATAATACATTCATCTCCATGCAGAATGGAAATAGGTTAACAGGTATTTATAAATGCCTAAAATTTTTAAGTCAGTGTAACAGTGTTATGAACCAGGTTTGTGGGTAAGATTTTTACCTGGCTTTAGTACTTGTGATCAAGTTATTAATTCTTGGGACCCTTATATTTAAAATTGAGAAAAGAAAATTAATAGAATTGCTTTCATAGAAAGAGACAATTTTGCAATATTTGTTTTTACTAATATAAAAAAATAGTGTCACATATGTGAAATAAATTGATGGCTTAAGACCAAGTAAAATGCTTGAATTATACACTTTTTAAAATTGGTTACATTAACCTAAAAGTATCATTCAAGGTAAATTATATTAAAAATATTCATACACACTGAGATATCTATGCAAGCATTATAGGTTAGACAAGTGGATATAGGATATCTTTTTATGTCTGCCTATATGTTCAAAAAGGGAAAACTAAATGTAAAACAGTGCATATTTATTTAGAGTCCAAACAGTTTTAATTGTATAACCTTTATTGTTGGAGCTACTTTGTATGAATAATTTTACTTAGTGTTTACACTATGCATATCAAATAGGTATTATTATTACCATTGCACCAATGAGAAAACAATCTGAGTGATTTTTATCACTCATTCTAGTCACATAGATAAGAAAGAGGAAAAAACACTATATAAACTATAATTCAGATAGATCTAAGTTTCATGGAATTTTGTTACTGTACTTCAACTCATTTATCTAATATGATTCATCTAAGATCAATTGAAGAAAGATAGTTGCAAACATGATACTTTAGCTATATATCCAATCTCTTACTTGAAATCTCCTGGATATCTAACAGAAATCTGAAACGTTATATGTCTAAAATCAGCTGATTATTGAACACACACCTACTAAAACAAAACAAACTTCCTTGATAGTTTTTCTCATCTCAATAAATGGCACCACAGTGTGCCTGTGAAATTCTTGCCCAAACCTAGAAGTCAGCTGAAATTCCTTTCTTTCCATCACTCCATGTCACAAAATTTCCATTTTTCTGTTTTTCTACTGTTAACTATAATCAAAGCCACCCAACCTCTACTTTAGAATATGGCAACACTCTGCTCCCCTACATGTCAACTCCTCTCTCAGTGATGTATTTTCATGGTAGATGAAAAAACATCAGTGATATTTAGAAACAAGTACACAAAATTTTGACTCTTCACTCCCCACACTCTGCTTTGATTCCTTGATTGGCTTTCCATTGCTAATAGGAAAAAAACAGAACAAAATAACAACAACCAAAAAAACAAAAACAAAAAAAAACCACCACAACTAACTCCTTTATGATGGATGACATAGATTCAGGTTTGATATTTTCCGGTCTACCTCTCCAACCACACTTCATACTATTCCTTTCTTTTCTTATTTTCTTAGGCAGTTTCTGTTGCTCTAACAAATTACACTAGACTGGGTGGCTTAAAAAACAGAAATTTATTTTTCATAGTTCTAAAGACTGAAAAGCCAGAGATCAGAGTGCCAGCGTGGTTGAGTTCTGGCGAGAAGTTACTTCCTTGTTTGCAAATGGTCCTCTTCTCATTGTGTCCTCCCATGGTGGAGAGAGAACAGAAAGGAAGCAACCTCTCTTCCATTTCTTCTGATAAAGGTACTAATCTCATTCATGAAAGCTTCAGCCTCATGACCTAATTACCTCCCAAAGTCCCCACCTCCTAATACCATCCCATTGGAGGTCCGGGTTTCAACATATGAATTTTGGAAGGACACAAACATTTGGGCCATAACACTTATCATACGTACCTCAAACCTTCTTGGTCACTTTCCCAATCTTTGAGTATGCCAATGGTTGTTATGCCTCTAGCATTGTATGCTTGCTCTCTTTCTAGAATAATATTTTAATGGTCGTTTGCATAGGTAGATTATTATTTCTTTGAAATCTCAGCTGAAAAGTTTCCTGACACATCTTAATTAATAAAAATTGCTTCCCTGGTTAGTAGCTATCTCCTCACTTTGTTAATTTGCCTCATATTCTTCAATATTTATTTTCTATTTGTTTTCTTATTTATTGTTATCTCCTGCAGGTCAAGATCATATTCAAATATATATATATATATATATATATATATATATATATATATATATATATATATATGTCCCCAGCTCTTATCAAAATGTTAGGTATACCTTTTATACCAGCTAAAATAAAAAGTAGTAACAATACCAAATGCTGGCAAGAATGCAGAAATGCCATCATTTATATATTGTTGGTGAAAATATAAAATGGTACAGCACTCTGGAAAGTAGTTTTACAGTTTCTTAAAAAACTGAACATATACTACCTCATGACCCTCAATTTCACTTCTGGTGTTTATGTCAGAGAAATAAAAATCTGTACACAATCTTTCATAGAGGCATTATTTTTTAAAGCCCAAAACTGGAAACAACCAAAATGTTGGATATGTGATTTGTTAAACAAACTATGGCACACATATATGATGAAATACTACTCAGCAATAAAAAGGAATAAACAATTGACCCATGCAATACCTTATATGAATCTCAAAGTCATTTTGCTGAGGAAAAAATAATCTCAAAAGGTAACAGAGTATATGATTCCATTTATTTAACATTAAACGACATAGAGATAGAAAACAGATTAGTGATTTGCATGGATTAGAGATAGTTGAGGATCTGGGGAGCGTGTGACTATAAAACATGATAGAGAGCTCTGAGGTGATGGAATAGTTCTATATCTTGATTGCAGTGGTTTTACATGAACTTACACATATGAATAAACTGACACAGAACTATACACATGTGCTCATGTCAAATTCCTGGTGTTGATATTGTACAATAATTATAAAAGGTATCACTATTGGAGGAAACTGGGTAAAGAGTACATGGGACTGCTCTGAACTATATTTGAAATTTCCTGAGAATCTACAATTATTTCAAAATTTAAAAAATTAAAAATATTTGGTGTTCAATAAATAAAAAGAAAAACACTACATTTATACAGTACTTACCATATGCAAACATATGGAAATGCTTCAGATACATTAACTCATGTGCTATAATAATAACAGTATCAAACTGATACTATTGTTATCCCTAATTTATAGCTCAGTGGCATACCCAAAGTCACACAGTTAGTGGGGAAGCTAGTGGGGAAGACCCATGATTTTAATTCAAACAATCCGGCTCCATAGGACGTGTTCATAATCATCACACTACAGTGCTTCTCAAAAATAATTATTTTCTTGAATGAGCAAATGAATAAATATGATAAAAAATATATTTACTCAAGGGAGAAGACATCATACAACTTTTGGACAAACACAGGTTGATTTTTCACATCCTCTCTCCATTCAACTTGACTATAGATTCCTATTCATGTTGACGAGGAAGGGAGACAAGTCAAACTAAGGAACATAATGCTACATCTATTCTGATATTAAATTTTCAGGGTTCCCTGAATAAGCTTTTCTAGAGATAGAAATTTAACACACTTTACGAAAGCTTATTTTAGTTACAACGTTTCTGGGGATACAATCACCATAAGAAAAGTAAGTAGTCATGTACCACTTGGTAGATATCAGCCCAGAAGACAGGAAGAACTTGGTAAATAAAAAAAGGGGGTGGGGGGATAATTCTGTTATATCTACCATCCAATCATCCTCAATCTATCTTTTTTAGTATCATGTTACCCAGCTTAATTAATTTTGTCTATTTTCTGGAAGAACTCTCCACATTAATCAGATTGATTTATTAACATCTTTTTCCCTTAAAGTGCTAGGTACATTCCTTCTTGAATCACCTATTCTATTACTGTCTGTATTCCCCATTGATGAACTATGTTCACCAGTTAGCACTCTCAGGAGGAAATTTATTGAGCAAATTCAATGGCACCAATTGTTATGTGTTGGTCATTAGCTGAAAATGTGAAATTTCTTCATTATCAGGTTCTGTTTTTATATCCAGGCAATTATGTATAAGATAATTGTACAAAGATTCTAAGTCTCAAGATGTTTTACACACCTATATTATGCTAATTTCCTTTATCCTTCCCTCCAGCTCTCTAAATAATATACATAACTGAAAGACAAATTAAATCCTATAATGTTATTTACAGCATCAATTCCCTAAAAATATTGGTTAAATTAGTGAACATAATACCTGATCACTGTCTTCGAGACCTCAAAGTCTAGTAGAAAGGACAGAAACACAGAGGGAATATTAATACAATGTATTAAAGATTTTTAATTATTCTTTCTTTTTTCAGTTATATTGGGATATAATCAACATATAACATTGTGTAAGTTTAAGTTGTTCAATGTGAATTTGATACAAATATACATTGTGAAATTCTTACCACATATGGTTAGTTAACACATCTAACACCCCACATGATTATAATTTTTCCTTGTGGTGAGATACTTAAGATCTACTTAGCACACTCAAGTATATAATACAGTATTGCTAATGATAGTCACCATGCTGAATATTACATACTGAGAGCTTAGTTGTCTTACAGATGAAAGTTCGTATCCTTTAACCAATAGCTCCCTGTTTCCTCCACTGCGCGGCCCCTAGCAACTAACTTTGTTTCTATGAGTATGGCTTTTTTAGATTCCCATATAAGTGAGACCATACTGGATATGCCTGACTTATTTCACTTAGCCTAATGCCCTCAAAATCCAACCATGTTGTTGCAAATGGCAGGATTTCCTTTTTATGGATGAGTAATATTCCATTGTTTATATTATACATACATCACATTTTCTTTATCCATTCACCCATCCGCAGACACTTAGGTTGTTTCCATGTCATGGCTTTTGTTAACAATGCTATAATGAACATAGGAGTGCAGATATCTTTTTAATATTGTGATTTCATTGCCTTTGTATATATTCCCAGAAGTGAGATTGTTGGATCATACAATAGCTAAATGTTTAATTTTTTGAGGAAACACCATAATGCCATAATGGCTGTAGCAATTTACATTTCCACCAAAAATGCACAAGGGTTCCCTTTTCTCCACATCCTCAGCAACACTTGTTATCTTTTGTCTTTTTGATGACAGCCATTCAAACAGGAATGAGGTGATAGCTCATTGTGCTGTTGACTTTCATTTCCCTGATAATTAATGACGTTGAGCACCTTTGCATGTACCTATTGCCTATTTGTATCTTTTTTGTAAAAATGTCTATTCAGTTCCTTTGCCCATTTTTTAATTGGATTATTTGTTTTTGGTTTGTTTGCTTGAATTTTTGCTAATGAGTTGCATTAGTTCTTTATACAATTTGAATATTAATCTCTTATTGGTTATATGGTTTGCAAATACTTTCTCCCATTCCATAGGTTGCCTCTTCATTCTTTTGACTGTTTCTTCTGCTGTGCAGCTGTTTAGTTTGACGTAGCTCCACTTATTTATGTTTCCTTTTTTGCAATTTTTATATCCAAAAAAATATTGTTAAGGTTAATGTCAAGGTACTTTTTCACTATGCTTTCTTCTAAGAGTTTCATGGTTTCAGGTCTTATGTTTCAGTATTTAATCCACTTCAAGTTGATTTGTGTGAGTGGTGTAAGACAGGGGTGCACTTTCATCTTTTTCATGTGAATAACTAGTTCTCCAAACAACATTTATTGAAGAGGTTATGCTTTCTCTACTGAGTATTTTTGGCTTTATTGTCAAATATTAGTTGACTGAATGCAGGGGTTTATTTCTGAGCCCTTTATTCTCTTCCATTGGTCTATATGTCTCTTTCTATGTCAGGACCATACTGTTTTGATTAGTATAGCTTTGTAATATAGCTTAAAATTAGAAAGTGTGATCCTGCCAGCTTTGCTACTCTTTCTCAGAATTGTTTTGGCAATTTGGGATCTTTTGTGGTTTCATACAAATTTTAGATTTTTTTTTTCTATTTCAGTGAAAAAATGTCATTGAAATTTTTGATACAGACGTCATTGAATCTGTAGATCTCTTTGGGTAATATGGACATTTTACCAATATTAATCTTTCTAATCCATGAACATAGGATATCTTTCCATTTATTTGTGTCTTCTTTATTTTTTTTTCATCAGATTCTTATAGTTTTCAGTGTATCTCTTTGGTTAAATTTATCTCAAAGTATTTTATTGTTTTTAGTGCTATTGTGAATGGGATTGTTTTTGTTTTTGTTTTTTTTCAGATGTTCTGTATGTTGATTTTGTGTCCTGCAACTTTATTGAATTTATTTATTAGTTCTAAGAGTTTTTCGTTGGAGTCTTTTAGGGTTTTCTTCATGTAAGATCATGTCATCTGCAAACAAAGATGATTTTACTTCTTCTTTTCCAAATGGAATTCCTTTTATTTATTTTTCTTGCCTAATTCATCTGCCTGGGAATTGCAGTACCGTGTTGAATAGGAGTGGTGACAGTCGGCACCCTTGTCTTCTTCCTGATCTTAGATGAAAGGGTTTCAGCTTTTCACTGTTGAGCATGTTGTTAGCTGTGGGTTAGTCAGTCATATATGAGCTTTATTATGTTAAGGTTTGTTCCTTCTATATCTAATTTATTGAGAGTTTTTTTCATGAAAGGGTGTTGAATTTTGTTCAGTTTTTTTTCTGCATCAATTATAAGTATCATATGTTCTTTATCATTCTATCAATGCAGTGTATCACATTTATTGATTTGTGTATTCTGAACCTTCCTTGCATCCCAGGGATAAATCCCGCTTGATTATGGTGTATGAGCCTTTCAATGTGCTATTGAATTTGATTTGCTAGAATTTTGTTGAGAATTTTTGTATCTATGTTTATCAGGGATATTGACCTGTAGTTTTTTTTTTCTTCTTCTTGTGTCCTTATCTGGCTTTGGTATCAGGATGATGCTGACCCCATAAAATGAGTTTCGTAGTGTTTCATCCTCTTCAATATTTTGGAGAATTTGAGGATTGGCATTAATTATTTTTTAAATGCTTGGTAAAATTCACCAGTGAAACCATCTAATCCTGAGCTTCTCTTCCGGAGGTGGGGACTTTTAATTACTGCTTCAATCTCCTTATTCATTATTGGTCTGCATATATTTTTTATTACATAATGATCCAGTTTTGGAAGGTTGCGTGTTTCTAGGAGTTTATCTGTATCTTCTAGGTTATCCAATTTGTTGGTTTAATTTTGTTCATAGTATCTTCCTATGATTTTTTGTATTTCTGTGGTGTCAGTTGTAATGTGCCATTTTTCATTTATAATTGTTCTTGGTTAGTCTAGTTAATGGTTTGTCAATTTTATTGATCCTTTCAAAAAGCCAACTTTCAGTTTAATTGATATTTTCTGTTGTTATTCTAGTCTCTATTTCATTTATTTCTGCTCTGATATTAATTATTTCCTTCCTCCTGCTAATTTTGGGCTTAATTAATTCTTCTTTTCCTAGTTCCTTAAGCATATACTTAGGTTGTTTATTTGAAATCTTTCTATTTTCTTTATGTATGTGTTTATAGCTATAAACCTCCCTCCTAGGTGTAGCCATTGCTGCATCCTATTAATTTTGGTGTGTTGTGTTTTTGTTTTGTTTATCTCAAGATACTTTTTCTTTTTATTTCTTCTTTGACTCTTTGGTTGTGTGGTATTGTTTAATTTCTGTGTATTTGTGAATTTTTCAGTATTCCTCCTGTTACTTATTTTTAGTTTCATTCCGTTATGATTGGAAAAGATACTAGATATGATTTCAATGTTCTTGAATTTGTTAATACTGTGTTGCAGCCCAATATATGATCTATCTTGAAGAATACTCCATGTTGCACTTGAGAAGAATGTGTATTCTGGTGCTATTAGATGGGGTGCTTTATATATGTCTTTTACATTCATTAGGTTTACAGTATTATTGAGGTCTACTGTTTCTTATTAATTTTCTATCTGAATAATCTTTCCACTGATGAAAGTGGGATATTGAAGTCCCCTACTATTATTGTATTGTTGTCTATGTCTCACTTCAGTTCTCCTAATATTTGCTTTAAATATTTAGGTTCTACAATGTTGTGATGCACATATATTTACAATTGTCATATCCTCTTACTGAACTGACATTTTAATTATTATTTCTGTCTCTTGTGTATGTCCGTTACTTGTTTGAACATTCAGAATTATACTCTTTCCCCAATAAATTTATAATTAAACTTAAGACTGTATGGAGGCTTGATTCCCCTCCAAATTTTACATATCATTATATAATTTATGCAACATATAAAGTTGAATAAATGTTGATCTTCATAATTTCTTTCAATATAGAAAATAATTGAAGCAATTGAAAATGCCACCAAATGGAAATGGATTTTATTAAAAAGTACTTTCTTAGTTAAATAAGTAAAGTAAAATTATTATCCTATATCAGTTACATTATTCTTCAAACTATTCAAATTGGAATATATTCTCCCTGTGAGTTAAATACAAGAAAAATTGACAATAAAGTAATTGTATCATACACAAAGAAATATAACTCATATTTTTAGTCTAAGAACAAATAGCGTTTACGGAACAAGTTATAGCTTATTCTGGAATAGAAAAAAATCCTGAGGATATTTTACCTGTAAATCAAAATTTAAACTAGAATCAGAAATGAAATTATGCTCTTATTTCAGCAATGAATACATAAATGAAAGGACTAGATTTTCTGAACACTGTATTTTTTAATATACAGTATTCAGAATATAACATTTTAGAAAAGTACTTTTCAATCTTTAAATAATATTCAGTTTGTGAATGTAAGACACACCTTTTTCAGCTCTAACTATTCTGCAGAAGGACTCTTCTATATCAAGGATTAACACAATATGTATCATGGGTTCAAAATTTCAATTTGCAGTTCTCTTTGGTAAATAATGAGAACCATCTGGACTGATTGATGTGGAGATTGAAAGTAATTGATCCTGCAATTGAGAAGATTTTATGAAACATGAAATTAAACAAGAGGATATTAAGTATTCTAAAGTTCATTAGAACAACACATAAATGTGTTACAAGCTCTTGATTTTTCTTTATATAAAGAGCCTTGACTGGCAGAATGTATAAGAAATAGAAGCTAAAAAAATCTAGATGTTGATGTATTGATTAAAGGTCCACAGCTGGTTTACTTTGGTAGAACAAACATTCTATGTGATACATAGTCTTTGGTTCTTTGCCAAGTCATCTGTAGGTAAGAAATTATTAATAGGATTACATTATTAATATGCAGAGATCACTCTTAAAAAGAGCAAACTTATGTAGAAGGGAATTAACAATAATTTTACCTTTGAATAAAAGCTACAGCATTTCAGATCATTTTCTTATTATCTTCCTCTTTGAAAAAAGAGTCCTTCTCAGGATCAGTTAAATATTACCTTATTTTCACAGCAAACTTCACAGTAAAATTGGAGCTTGTTACTCCAATTTTAAAGATAAAAAACTAAATCTCCCAGAGCTTATATCATTTGCTCAAGGCTGAGTAAAAGGCAAACTGAGCCAAGACCCCAAATTTTTATTTGCTTTTAATTTATAGCCTAAAATATTTTCCAGCATATTATATTGCTTCTTGATAAGGAAACAGACACTGAAAAGGATAAACATTGCTTCACTAGGAAGTTTTTAATTCCAATATTCCACATTATTTACAATTCTTTGCTTATTTCCCATTATGGAAAGACACTGATTCAAGAGAATCCCTCCTCATTTGCAGGACCTTCAACTACACCACTAACTCAGACACTAGTCACAATTCTCTAGCATCAAAGACAAATCTGACAGTAGTTGCCAATGTAACTCCCAATAGAATTAGAAGGCAGGCATTTTGTTACTTGAAGAAGACTTCCTGGGAATTTATAAATGTTCAGAAAGTGGTACAAAGGAAAAAGACCTTAGCCTAGTAAAAAGCAGTTGCTACTATTTCTGGAGACGTTAAGGGTGCAACAAGAATCTTTGCAAAATTCGATCATAAAGTCAAACAATTGGCATCCTTTGATATAATCTTGGACATATTTCTCTGTAAGGAGCATTTTAAAATGTGACAAATTTTAAAATGTGACCAACTAAGAAAGAAGCAAATAACAATCACTCTCTCAATGCTGAAAGTAAAACAACCCAGCCTGACACAGAGAAGCATCATATGCATATCCAGAAAGATGAATGAACATTCATTAATGCTTATATTTTATTTCAAATAAATTATGGAACGCATAGTCTTAGAATTATGTATTTTTACATAGGAAAGTAATACATCTTTTGTTTCTCTAAAGCTGTTGAAGAGGTTCATGAAAAAAAATGACATTTCATAAGCAATGCTGATAGGATAGGTAGATAGAGATGAGCAAGAGAAGGAGAGACCTAGCCCGGGCTCGAACGCCCCTTGCTGCAGCTCCTACTTGGGTCAAGACCCCTTGCAACTGCCCTCCCTTAGGGCACCAATGCCTTACGAGCCCAGCACGATTCCAGCCTTACACACAGCCCTGAATAAAAGGGATGCGTTGTTAGAAGCCAGAGAAGGGAGAAAGACATTCCGCTTATCAGAGCATACATCCTGCTTATCAGGACTATCAATACCTTTCTAGCCCAGCAGAATGCCAGACTTACACATACCCCTAAATCAAAGGACTATGTTTACACATGCCCCTAAATCAAAGGAACGTATTATTATTAGAAGCCAAAAAAGGGAAGAGACATCCCATTTATCAGAGTATGCATGCTGCCCATCAGGACCTTGTTAGTGAGATTCTCTAACAAATCTTAAAAAGAAAATTGACAGAAACTACCTGGAGAACGAAAAGGGAAGACTAGGCACCTCAACAGGAGAGGAAGATGGATAAAGAGAAGGGAGATGGGGAGACAATTCTACCCATAGGGATAAAAATTCTCACAGAATGTAAGGAGAGGTTGCTTCCCTCCCTTGGGTCGGCCCGCTCCATGTCCAGGAGTGTACCTGCTTTTACTAATACATTTCTTACTGTTCTATGCTGCACAAACTCTATCTCTTGACTGAATTATTTCCTTCAAGAAGACAATGAGCCAAGGTACAACATCATTCCCACTTACCATACTAGGAAAAAGGTATCTTGAGAGACTGTAAAGAAAAGAGCATGTTTCTGAAATGAAACACAGCTTGAGAAAGCTCAGGGTCATGAAGTAATGCACCAGTGGTCAGTGTAAATGAACCATTTAGCCAGCAATCAGTGAGTGAGCTGACCCTCTTCTGTTTTATCTATCCAGATAAGTTACACCAAAAACCTGGGTGGGAAGTTTCCCTAATGTGGGTTTCCCTGCAGGAGCTGGCGTCAAGTCAACAGACTGAAGATGTCCACCAGCTGGTGAGCAAATTAGAAGGAAGTCTCATACATTCTTACCCTATATCTTTACTGCCTCTCAAACTAGGGGAAAAAGTTTCAGTACTCAATTAAAAAGATAAACTTAATAACCTTCTTGAGGCTGTTTGAGAAAAGAAAACTGAGTTCCTCCTTTCTCAAAACATGCACATGACATTCCTCCTTATAGGGTAGATTTATCCTTGGTCATAAGAGTCAAAAACAAAACAAATGAACAAACAAGCAAACAAACAAAAATTCAATTTTCACCTCATTCCCCCAGAAAGCTTGTGTTTTATTGGTTTTCTTGGAAGGTATATCTAATTTTATCAAAATTAAATAAATATAACTGCTATCATATATTGTTTTCATCATATATGCTTAATGTGATTCCTTTCAAGCACTGCTGTCCTCTTCTAGAACCTTACTGTCACCTTCATCCAGCCCATAGAATGAGAAGAGTGAAAAGGAGGCATAACAACATACAAAAAGGCTTTACTGAGAAATGGTACACATTATTTCCACATACATGCCCTTAACAAGAACTTGTCACGTAGTCACACCTAATTGAGAAAGGTACTCCAGCTTTGTGCAGAGCAATAAAAGGAAAGCGATTTTGAAAAACTTAACAGCCTCTGCCATTAAGAATCAAATGATCATAAAAAAAACGCAGTAATTGGCTTAATCCATTTAAGAAGTTTAGAAAAAATGATAAACAATACCAATAGAGTCACCTATGGAAAAATCTATAGTAAATTTTTCGTAACCATTCTTTTACATCACCATGTACTTTAAACTTTCTATGTTAACATTGTGAATTGTATCCTGGGTGAACGCTAGTTTATACTGAATATGGCAGAGCTCTGCTGAGGATCGACTGAGCCTATTCACATACTCTGATTAGTTTGATTTTGTCAGGATTCTCAGATAAATGTGAAATTGAAACAAACAATCTCTCCCCACACATATATACATAGAGACTTAATTAAATGAAAGTTATGAGTAAATGTGGAAAATACATGGGGTAAAGCATACTTTTCTACCTCTAGACATTCAGATGTAAAAGTAGGGAAAAATCAGTTCCACAATTTCACAGATTGGCTTACAACAGAATTGTGTTTTTTTTTTCTTTCTAATAAGTACTAGAATAGACAACAGGGTTGGCATTTTCAATACGACAATGAAATAATAACATTATGAGTCAGTGTAATAAGCACAGATGTGATCTTCAAACAATTCTGGTTTTTAATTATGCCAATGTAATACATTTATCTGGTACTGAATAGCTAACACTGGCAGTACAATTGTAAATCTTGTGTTATTTAATCCATGCACAAGCTTATAAATTCGTATTCTCATGAAAATTAATTAATTAATTAATTAATTAAGGAAAGGAAAGACTATACAATAATTGGAGGTAGGCACATTTGTTCCACAGGAGAAATAACTGGATTTGAATGTACGAGGTCTGATAATTACGTGCACAAACTCATCCTAGAAAAAGTGCTACATACCTCATTGCTGAACATCACTACAATCACCTTTGAAGTACTCCCCTTGGGAAGCTATGCACTGACGCCAGTGTCTAGTCCACCCTTCAAAGCAATATTAGAACTCCTTTTTCTGGAATGGCCATCAGAGCTGTCATAAGATTACCCTTGATGTCCTGAATGTCATTAAAATGTCTTCCTTTCGACATTTCCTTTATCTTAGAGTAAAGAAAGAAGTCACTGGGGGCCAGATCAGGTGAGTAGGGAGGGTGTTCCAATACAGTTATTTGTTTACTGGCTAAAACTCCCGCACAGACAGTGCTGTGTGAGCTGGTGCATTGTCGTGATGCAAGAGCCATGAATTATTGGCGAAAAGTTCAGATCGTCTAACTTTTCCACACAGCCTTTTGAGCATTTCCAAATAGTAAACTTGGTTAACTGTTTGTCCAGTTGGTTCAAATTCATAATGAATAATCCCTCTGATATTAAAAGACATTAGCGACATCATTGCAACAAGTTTGTGAACTTAATTGTCTGACCTCGTATCAATATTTACCATATAAAATACATACAACTAGGGCACGTCCAAATTTAACTATGTACATACAGTTTTAAAAGGCAAATACAAAGATTACATTTGTGTGTTGACTTTCAGAGAATCAAAGCAATACCATTTGATATTTCTACTGGTTACTTTAAAATCTGTTGTGATTTATTGCTTAGTATTTATGAATTAAAACAATATTTGCTGTATTTCAAAATATTAGTTTGTAAAAATGTAAATCACTGAATATTGTACATATGTCACTAGTATTTTATTGCCATAGAACATATATGTAAATGTTCGCATAGATAATTTTTTTCTGTATTCTATAATCAGCATAAGATGTGTTGTTATATTCTGAAGTGTTTGTGGATGCAATTGAGAAATCAATAGTAAAATATTTATACTTCCTCATTTAAATAACTCTCATGTTGACCTTCAAGTAGATGTTTTTAGAGTTTGATGATAACACAATTACAAAATTAATTAATAATTTTTTAAAATTTCATGTTTTCCACTTTATGATGGTAAATTTTATGCAGCAACTTTACTGATGTTCTGTTTTTCTATAGAACCCTGACTAAAATACTATTCAATGGAAAATGTATACTATAAGAGAATGCTGATCAAAACAACTAAGCAGGAAAAGCACTGAACAGCAACAAATTTAGAAGTGTTTCGTCTTATGCAAGATAAATAGAAAGTCTTAAAATTATTGCCATTTATTGAATATCAACTCCTTTTAGTAACTAAAATGTTAACTTTTTTTTTTTTACATCTTTTCAGCTTAATTCACCCAGCAACTCCTTGAAACATGTATCAGATCGCAACAACAGAGATGGATGCTATGTGTGTTAATCAGCTCAGGTTACCATAACAAAGTAACACAGACTGAGTGGCTTACACAACAGACCTTTATTTTCTCACAGTTCTGGAGGCTAGAAGCCCATGATCAAGGTGCTGGCAAATTTGGTTTCTGGTGAGATCTCTCTTTGTGATTTAAAGGTGGCCACCTGGCTCTGATGTCTCTTCTTATCAGGGCACCAAGCCTATGATACTTATGCCCTACCCTCATTTAACCTTAACCACATCCCTAGAGGTTCTATCTCCAATACAGTCACGTTGTAGGTTAGGGCGTCAACATATGCATGGGAGGCGGGGCATAATTCAGTCTGTAACACAGTCCAATCATTCTGCCTCTATCCTCACATGTCTTAGCCCCACTGCAGTCAGGCAGGCACACTGACTAGTTCTAGCTCACAACATTGTCACTTTGAGATTTAAGTATAGAAGAACTAAAACAGAATTTTCTAGCAGTCTCTTCCTCTGGCACAGTGACTGAGGAGACTTTGTGCCCCAGATTGTACCATACGTGATAGTGGAGCTCTGATAGACTGCATATCACAGCCTCCGGCCAAGTTGTACGAGACATGTAATATAATTAAAAAAATAAACTTATATTTAGTTTAGCCACTGCTCATTTGGGATTGCAACCTACCTGGATTTACAACCTACTGAGAGGTAGTTAGAGGTGCAAGTTAAAAGTCAAATCACCTAGGATTAAATACCAACTCTGGCCAGTTTCTAAATGTCTTTCGCATTCTTCATTTATAAAATGGGGATAATTAATATTGCCGACTTCATAAAACTGTCAGGAAGATTAAATGAAAGATTACATTAAAGTTCTCTTAAAAGTGCTTTGTGTTTAATAGGGGATCCATAATCGCCTATTATTTTTATGCAAAGAAACTGAGGCTCAGAGCTTATGCAAATATCAATGATAAAAGTTAAACATTCATGAGTAATTTGGGAAGTTCTTAGGGACAGCAGGTAAGGGCCAGAGAAAAAAATTACAACTGAATTGACCATTTGTTTGGCATTGCACAGATGTAGCTCTGAAAAAGATGGTGATACTTACATAGAATTGAGTTGAGAAAATTCAGCATGCTTATAGCTAACCCCAAGTGAGTCTACATGATTATGACAATATAAGTAGAGTATTACTAGTGATCGTAGCATAATAATTGTTTCCCCAATTCAATCTATCAATATACATTTTCTCCTGCAAATCCATATAATTTTATGACCAAGAATAATTCCCTCAGAATTTTTACTTATTCATAGAGCTTAGAAACCAAAATCATGACATTCATACAAGTACTAGGCACTACGTGTTCTGAACATTTGGGCATAACCATTTATTAACATTCACTCATGATGTATGAAAAAGCAGTTCTGGCTGCTCCTACTAACCTATAAAACATTACTTTCATATTTCCCTAGAGCACATAATCCCCAAAGCCACAAGTTAAACATTTTAAAAGGATACAGCAGCTGTCAAAGGGAAGGTTTGTGTGAAAATAGATAACAAACACAGGCTTCTCTGAGTCTAATATATTAAATTCCTCTGTAATCTCTTGGCCATTGTTCTCATCAGATAAGTAAATGTGCATTGATTGTGTTCTCAAACAATAAAAATAGTGCGCCTCTCTAAGGTAATTGGATACATATATGCCTCAGCTCTTGCTGTCCTCCCGATGGTGCCCACACTGTATTCACCCCATTGAGACCCACTATGGGAAGCAAAGGAACACTGGGAGCCAGGGGCTAGTCTACGGAATAGTTAGGGACAAGCTCCAAAGTCAGAGAACCCCAGCTATCGCCCTCACCACCTCACAGTGTTGGCCAAGTTACTAAGTATGTCTTATTTATTTATTTCTCGTGGTAAATAAGAAGTTTCAAATATGTAAATATTAAGTTCTTCAAAATGAAACTAAAAAAAAAAAGCACATCTCCCTGCCAGGTTAGGTGTGAGAATTGAATGAGATCATTTAAAGAAAGTTCAAAAAATGTTTGAAACATAGTAAGCCATCAGTAAATGTATCTTCATCATCAGTAATCAGAAAAAAAAAAAAATTATACCCATGTTATATTAGAAATGCATTACAATAAGCAAAGAGAACAGGCTAGAATGATCCAGGTAGTAACATATTAGAGTTGGAGACATCAATAATAACTCATGCTTAGCTTAATGTATTACATATGGTTGTAAATAAAAATATTTATAGATATATGTATATACATAGGTTAGTACATATATTTACATTCCTTTGCTCTGTCAGCTGAGAAGTGCAAAAAACAGCATAGATCTTGGTTTCTAATGTCATTCTTCTATAAAAGGAACCAACTTCTTGGAGAAATGGCTGATTCAAGGATTAGGGCAGGGATTATATAAAATGAGCTTGGACCATTTTGTAGAGTCAGAAAGTAAAAACATACTAAAAAGAAAAAAAAGCACAAAATATTGTTGAAGATATGTGAGGTTATGACAAAGGAACACAGGAGCCAACTGAAATAGCACCCATGGGCCAAAACTGGGAAAATTTTAGCATAAATAAATAAATAAATAAATAATAACAATGAGTAAACTCAGATTATAACCGAAAATATAAAATTAATATTTATGAGTCAATATTGATACATATGAATAATTGACCAAATTAATAAATGGAGCAGAGACAAATCTCTCATACAGAATAATTCCAAATAATCTCTCAGGGAGGGAGAGAATAAATTCCCACTCCATAAATGTGGGCTTCTCATAGTGACTCTTACTGTACAAAGAGTACAAGATAGACAGGTAGGGGAAAGAGTAACTTTACAAAGGAAAAATCTGACAAATACTCCTTCAGCCACGTTTATCATCAAGTCATGAATCATGCTGCTAGCGTGTACCTTTCATATAATGTGATGGAAACACCACTTTGTGTCTGTGTTCTTCATCCTCAAGTACCATAATCCAAGTCTAAACATGAGAAAAACATCTGAAAATTTTCAATAGAGAGGAATTCTACAAAATACCTCACCAGTTTTCTTCAAAACTGACAAAATGATCAGAAACAAGGAAAGTCTGAGAAACAGTCATAGCCTATAGGAGCCTAAGGAGACGTGACAATTAAATATTAATACAATATACTGGATGGGATCTTAAAACAGAAAGAGGATGTAAGGTAAAAACTTAGAAAATCTGAATAAACTATGGACTTTAGTTAATAATATTGGTTCATTAATTGCAGTAAAAGTGCCATATTAATGCAAGATGTTCATAATAGGGGTATATTTGGTATTGGGTACATGGGAACGCTTCTTACTATCTTTTTAATTTTTCTGTAAATACAACTATTCTAAAACTAAAGTCTATTAAAAATGCACTACAATAATTGAAATCATTTTCTCTAAGACATGCTTAGTCATTCCAGATGATAGCACATTGCATGGAAAGTGTTTTAATGTTAGACTGATGGACTTCAATTGTACCTCTGCCAATTTGTAGATGCATAAATCAGCACAATTTCTTACCTCTTAAAGACATGGTACCTTCTGATGTGTACGGTGAAGAGAAACATAGCAACCTCAAGAAGTATCAAGGAGGAATAAATGAGCTCACATATATGGAGCACCCAAAACAATGCCAGTCACAGAACGCTGAACTGATCTATTCAAGGATGTAGAATTGGCATATTGAGAGCCAGGATTTGAATCTAGGTCTGTCAGATCCCACTGCCCATGATCTTGCTATTGTGCTACACTGGATGGAATTCAAAAATGAGAATTCATACATTACAGCAGGCCAGTTTGGCACAGTTACTTGCTTCTCTAGCCCCTCAGCTGGGCTGTAAATCCTTCAGCTGTGAAAATGTGAACTTGGAGCCCAGGTGTCATTGAGTCCCTGCTCTGAGATCTGGTACAGATGCTGACGGAAGGGATGGCATCGAGACTCTTGGAAGTAATGAAGACATAGAGATGAAAGAACAAGAACAAAAAGTGATATAGGATACTGGAAGGAGGCAGAGGATTTCAAAACTATGCCTATCTTGACTCCAGCTGAATTGTCTTTGTTCCTGGATTTCTGAAACTGGATTGTTAAATCCAATTTAATTCAACAGACTCTGATTAGGTATCCATCATGGAGTATCTCAGGGTGAATACAGAACATGTTCTGGCATGTAAATGTTATTCCATATAACTTAATTTAAAGCAACTCTCCCCCCCCACCACTCTCCCTCCCTGCTTTTCTTTTTAAACCAAATAAGCAGATTGTGTGTTTTCTGGTCAGGAATCCAAGCCTCAATGAATTTCTAGAACCAAAGACTTCACAGGAGTGTTGAGGTGGTAGCACACCTCTACAAACTACGATCTTAGCTCCCTGAGGTCACACATTGTCTCTCCTCCACTGTGAGGTTTGAAAGAGTCTGCATCCAGCATCACAAGAGGCACTGAGGACAACACAAAACTGAATATGGCATGGCTGCCTTTCTCTAGCTGCTGAAACACAGGCAGACAAGGCAAACATACAGATAGTACAGCACGTGTTTTTGCCACGGTAGAGGTCTGAAAGTACAGCGATGAGAGGCATTAGCGGCGTTGTTACTGCTCCCCACCAAACAGTTGATTCAATCTGCTCATACCACCAAATTAACCCGAGACCTCAAGTGTAGAGCTTTATGTTAACAACCACTGATGCAGTAAGCAAGATCTCAAAATGCCTCGTGGAACACAGACAAATTCAAAGTTGCATTTTGTTAATTTTTGTTTTAATTGGAGGACACAGATCCTAGTTAAAAGGAGGAAAAAACAACTAAAATAGAACTTGGTTATATAATGAAAATGTTACGGTATTTTAAAAGATGACTTCCCAGAAGTATTAAAAACTGTCATGTGTGAGTGTGAGTGTGTGTGTGTGAGTGTGTGTGCTTGTGTGTAAAATATAGTAAAATATATTACAAAGACAAATCCTGAATCATGAGCTATAAATATATAAATCCTGGTCACATATATGAAGTTTGAAATTTATATCTTTTTAACAAGGTTCCTCCTAAAAATGTTACTATGACTTGTAGCACTTTATGACGGTATGTGTCAGAACTCATTAGGATTTTAATATAATTTCCACCCACTGTGAGTTATGGAGTTACTCTCACTGTTGTTTTTTTTTTTTCTTTCTTTCTTTTTTTCTTTTTTTTTCTGCCTCTGAGCTGCATCAACTGTCTTTGAGAAGCAGAGGTTTAAAAGCACTAGAGAAGAAATCCACGTACAGAACAAAATCTATTTTTAGACTTGAGCTCACTCTGACGCAAACGCAAGATACACTGCAGCTCCAGTACTTGGGAATTTCCTGTACTTAGTAAACAAGGTCAGTAGTATCCACTGTATCTGAAGCTGTAAAATTCACCCAGTATTTGGCACAGCTTTTAATGTGAAATTGAAAAAGGCTTGAAAATTTTGCAAGTTGCCAAATCAGGTCATTTTAATGAACAAAGAGAAGCCTAAATGGAAAATGCTTGATGTATTCACGAAAGCACACAAGGAAAAGAAGGGAGAGGAAGGAAAAAGGAAGGAAGGTATCTTAGTCTGCTTAGGTTACTATAGCAAAGACTGGGTGGCTTATAAACAACATAAATTTGTTTCTCACAGTTCTAGAGGCTGGGAAATCCAAAATCACGGAGTTGGCATATTCAGTGTCTGTCTGGTGAGGTTCAGTTTTTTCATTGATGGTTTTTCTATTTGTAACATCATGTGTTAGAAAGGGCAAGCTGTCTAGGTCTCTTTTATAGTCGTACTAATCCAATTCATGAGGGCTCCACCCTAGTGACTTAATCACTTCCCAAAGACCTCATCACCTAATACTGCAGCATTGGGCATTAGGTTTCAATGAGTGAATTTTGGGGAGACACAAACATTCAAACCATAGCAGAAGGAAAGACAAGAGAGGAAAGAGAATAGCTAAAACAGATTGCCTACCACGTGCAATGTGTGCACTAAGGATTCTCACATGTGTCATTTCATTTTGTTTTCATACATATTTCTGTCACTTAGAACTCTCAGAGACTCAGTTCCCACCTAGTTCACACCTTGAAAGACGGCTATAAAGATTAACAATAATATATTCCTAACCTAGTGCCTGGTTTTTAGAAGGTATGCAATAGATTGCTAGCATCAGTATTAGTTGCCATTAGCTATTTCCCAGAAGAACCTTCTGGGAATGGGAACACTTTCTCCCCTTCACAATAGCAAAAACAAAACAAAACAAACAAACAAAAAAAAACAACAACAGTATTGTTATTAACTTCCTTCAGAAAAGGGAGATTCAGGGTCATCAGGCATCATCTGGTTTCTGAGTGAACTATTTGCAGGAAGTAAAAACTACTCTCTTTAGAGGAAACGAGCACTTTCAAACTGTAAGGACACTCACTAGTTGCATGACTGCTGCACACAGTATGTGTGTCAAACAAAAAAGAGCCTCTGAAAGACTCAAACCTGACTGAGAAGAGCAGGAAACAGCCAAACCCCAAGACACAAAGATACAACACACCAAGGGCAATACTAATTTCATGTTCCAAGGGTCATTTCTGGACTGGTATTTCCATGTTGCTTTTGCAAATTCAGAGAAACACATTCACAATTCAGACAAGGCAAAGTCAGTAAACACAATAAGAATTAATAATGTGCTCTGACCCCTTAAAACTACCCATAACTATACAATAAAATTCCTTAATTTCCACATTTTTTGCTAAATTTGATTAGCCCGCTGGTCAACATCTTACATGTTACTAACTGGAGTCATTTTTGTGGTGTCAAGAAATATTATAGATACATACTAAAGGGATTAGACCTTGTACAGCTTGAGAAGAGAAACAAATTTTAGTGATGAGAATAAGTGCTTTTTCTAGGAAATATTTTAGCATAGTATTTATTGCACTTACATGTATATCTGATTCCCCTCTACTAGGTTTTATGGCCAGATTTTTTTTTTTTAACTTCAAATTATAGCCCCAGAATCATTCTTCTCCCCACCACCCCACCCATTTCTCAGTTCTGCCATACTCTCTAATGGCTTTATTCTTATGCAAGAACTCTTCATACGTGAGCAAAGATGGGTGCTGAAAAGAGTGCCAGGATTACGTGCTTCGTAAGGTTCAAGATCACCGAAAGAGAAAAACCCCTTCTTCCATGATGTTTTTATCAAACCTCAATAAAGAACATTTATTGGCCTGTGCAATCACGAGCCCACATGTAGATTAACCATTGATTTTAGGTTACATAGATTTTAACATTGCTTCTCCTTGAGGTGAAGAAAGAAGGATGAGTATTTAACAAGACCATGTGGTACAGAAGGGGGGTGAGGAGCAGCACTCAAAAACAAAGGTACTGAGGAAACAAACAAACATATATTTATACATATCCACTCTACTTAATTTCCCTTAATTTTAGTCTTCTCAGTTGTAAAATGTGGATAATATCAATAATCTCACTGGTCCACTGGGAAGATTGAATGGGAGAACAAATAAACTTTCTGGCACATGGGAGATATCCAATAAATATAAATTCCTTTCTTCCCAACTGAAACTGCAGAACATGGTGATTGGATCTAAGAATATATGACCAGTTACAGTCATCTTTGATATGTTTATAAATAGTACGCCAACAGTAGTAAAGACATGTACATAAACAAAATTCCATCTCCAAATTTTAGTTCAAACCTTAAATGAAAATTGTAAGTCACTGAATGACTAGAAGTTTTAAACCTGGTGTAGCAATTTGCTTGTACCTGACTAAAGTATTACACTTCAAGTTCCATTGTTATTCCATAACAATTCCATTACTAACAAAAATGAAATTACAATGCAACAAAACCTCATGAAGTTACTAGATGACTCCCGATTTTTACATTCTGTAAGTTAATCATGAATGTTCTCATTTCAGAAACTCTTTAATGCCAATCTTACTATTCATGTCACAGTTAGCATTAACATGCAGAGCTTTCATTTAGAGATACAACTAATGACACTCTAATCTTGACAAAACAGCTATTTGATGTCTCAAATAGATAGATGACAGCTAGGTCAACCATTTCAATCTTTTAGATTGAACATTCACCAAATAATTAGCAAGACAAGAATGATCAAGCGAGACAAATTCCTACATTTTCCAGTTGAAAAGCTAGTGTCTATATATTGTGTGTCATATTCTTTACATATCTTCTCTTCCAATTCAGCCTGTTCACATCCCGCATATCCACAACATCTCAACTGCAATATCTCCACATCTATCAAGTCTTCCTAAATTGTGAATTACCTACTATCATCCCCATTGAGTCGTGAAAGCGGTCTTCTACTGCAGCCAAAATAAATGCTCTCGAGGTACATTGTTAATATTTCTCTAGAAAATAATTTAAATATTACACCTTACAGTATAGACATTATAGTCTAGAACCTTCCCATTAACACCATTGACCTCCAGAGGATTTCTAGAAAAGAGGACAAAGACGATAGAGTTGGTTGTTCCATAGTAATTTGAACTATTTAATTTCCCTAGTGAACACAGTCAAGAGAATTTTTTTCAGAAACAATGAATTTGTATCTCAACTCAAAAGAATATATTTTGATGCAGGAATATATGGATCAAAACATATAGTAGATAGAAAAATACGAGGGCCATCTTTTTCCAAAAAAAAAGTTTTTTATGGAATTCAAGGAAAATAACCTCACTGGAAAAAAAAAATCTCCAACCAACTCAGTTTCTGGAGCAGAAAATGTGACCTTGTGTTTGAAAAGCCCTAGACATTTAACTGTACAGAGAAATATATAGTTCCCTCTAAGGAACATAAAGGATCTTGGCAAGATATTTATGGAACACTAGCAAGAATAGTGTAGAAAAAATATCAGTCAAATAGAAGAACAAAAGAGATTACATGTGCAGAGGCTGGGTATTCAAACGATGCTTTCCTAAGGTAACTGTAAAATCTCCTTGACAGGGACTAATGGATGAATAAAACTATAATACGTATTTTGGGTTTGCTTAATGTTTTAAAGTATCAAGCTTTTAAATTTTCACAGTTTAACAGTTATCTTTAAACTTCAATCTCCGGTATTATATTGGAGGATGCAAAAGAGCTTAAATTGTGTCACATTGTTTTATATCCTATAGCAACCAACGGTGTTGTAGGGGGGAAATAATTGATAAATAAAAGTATATACTTTACATGTCAGTTTGTGAGAACACTCCATGTTACATATTATAAAATTATGATGTAATACTTTGCAGTAAACAATATTATGTATCTTTTGAACATGTACTATTATCTAATAAAGATATAATTTAAACTAGGATAGAAAAAAAGACAAAAATAGCACCTTGATAAATCATAATCTTTAGGGGTGAACGTCTGATAAATATAAGCAGTTCAGTGTGGTGCAAATTTAAAAGATCGTCTGGAATTTTCACTTTTATCCTGGAGGGTGTTAGTAATTGTCAGTGCCAACATAATGACACAAGCAAGCCAAATGTGTACCTTTGGTTTCTAGATCAAGGCCTTCTTTCCAAATATAAACTAGTTCAACCATTGTAAAAGAGTAAGCATATCTGATTTTGTAGTGCAGTATAGTTGGCCATCATCATATGAACAAACTCGTCTTCTGTGTAATGCGTGGTCTTTTCTTAGAAAAAGAAGGACTAACCTGAATATTATGTAGTTGCCAGAATAATTATTGTAGAGCATTTTCTATGGCCAAAGATTATTAAATCACAGATTGCTAGCGAGGAACATAAAAATTAATCACATAAGGAAAATAAGTTTGAAATCAATATGCATTCTACAAGCAGCAATTCATAGTTACTATTATATAGTCCTTTTTTTATTTCATAGTTCATGAGAGCTATAGTTGATTTTAAAATCCGTGGTGCATCTGAATGAGAACTCAACCATTCTTTCGCTAAGAAATTGAAAATAGAATAGATGGGAAGAATGTCACCAAACATAAAATTGAGATAATGGCTTCCTGTGTAGACAATGCTTCAAATATAAATCATCACTGTTAGTGGCGTGAAAAAATTGACAAAAGTGAAATCTCTGCTTCACAAAAGTGAAATCCATAAAAATATAGGCTTCATCCATATAGAGTTACTAGGCTTACTGCTTTGACAGAAAGTTTATCCATCCAAACATTTGCTCAGGTTTAGACTACTAATTTTGCTGACTTTTCTCTAAATTGAAAAGTTTTTGACTGAAGTAATTGAACTAGCAAATTGTTTTGGTTTCCTGTTGTCACTTCTATGAACATGATGGCTAAAAAAATAGAAAATGCTTTTTTGTATAATAAGAGTACAAAGTAGAATTTTCAAAATCAAATACTTACAGAAACAAGGCAAGTAAGGTAAAAATTAGTGAATCATCTTATTGTAACCAACTGGAGAGTTCATGAGATATCTAGAAAGAACAAATGAATAACTGTTAGAAACACATTAAACACTCAGGTCTACCTAACTGGTGCCATACAGGGATATAGAAATGCTATAGTGTTTAGATTCTGGAACGGGATTTCCAGAGCTTCCAGTTTATCAAGAAAATAAAAAATGCAGATATTTATGTAAAATCTTGCTATCTTTAAGTGCTGGGAACCAATTCAAATACTTTAAAAAATAAAAGTCAACATTTACTCCCTCTCTCTATATATAGTTCTGTTTGTCTATGTGTATAAATTATATACATTAAATATATATATTTATATTATATATTATATATTATATATATTTATATATTTATTATATATATTACACACACACACACACACGCACACGCACACGAGGTCGGACAATTAAGTTTGTGAACTTTCCACCGTGCACTTACATATATATGTATATATAGTTTACCTTTGGGCCACAACTATCCTAGGTTTTGTTGCCTTGCCCTTCAGTGTAATGCAATACTATTTACTTCTCTCTCATTTTTTAAAAGGAAAATGAAAAAGGCCATTTTTACCTGTTTTAGCAAATTTGTAGAAACGCAATAAGCATTAGTTAAAAGAAATAAATATACAGTAGACATGCGTTGATAAATGTAACCTGGTAAAGTTCCCATTATATAAGTGACATTACAGTCACTTATGAGGATGATTAGACAGGTTGTTTGGACACCCAATTAAAGGTCCCAATTACTTTTGTAATGTAATACCAAAGAGTCCGCGAGAGAATTTATTGCCTAAAACAGGTTGACTTGAAAGGAAAAACTAAGTGTCACATATTTCTCTCCTCTAAGTCCAACTCTTGTCCCCAAAAAGGAAGAAGCCATTTCTGTCAGCTTCAAAGGAAATGGAGCCAAGCATCCTTACAGTTCATGAGATCAGCTTTACTTATAGTGCTCCCGAGCAAATGATGCGATGACCATACTCCTCTATAGACAGGATCATGTGAGGGAAGATGCCATAAATAGACCATGGTTTACTTAGATGGTAAAAAATTTAAGCACAAACTTTTGAATAATAATAAACATTAGGGAAATGAATAAAATAAAGTATGAAAGCATGATTTGATAGAATGGTATATGGCCATTACAAAATGCATATTTTTGGAATATGTAGTCATATAAGAAATGCTCTCAACATATCAAATAGGTTACAAATCTATAGCCTACAAATATTGATGAAAGTGTCTATATAATATTTATAAAAACCTACAGGTTACATATCTATTTTAAAAATGTATTGTCATTTAATCTAGATCTCTATTTCTACATATATTGATATCTGTATTTTTGCAATATTGGTATTAAAATAATTATGCTGAAATGAGCAAACTGGTGCGTAAATATTCTCTGTACTGATTTCTATGGGAAGTTCTCCTCCCCTGCCCCCTTTCTACCTTGTTTCCCCAAAAATAAGACCTAGCCAGACCATCAGCTCTAATGTGCCTTTTGGACAAAAAAATATATATATAAGACCCAGTATTATATTATATTATACCCAGTCTTATATCAAAATAAGATCAAGTCTTATATTAAATTTGCTCCAAAAGATGCATTAGAGCTGACGGTCCAGCTAGGTCTTATTTTTGGGGAAACACGGTATATAGTACATATGTATTATACACATATGAAACCTAGATATATGCCCATATATTTATATATGCCCAAGGAAAATATGTGAAAGTCATCCTCAACTCCTCCTTCTATCTTGGCCCTCACTTCTAATCTGTCATTAATTCCTATAAGTCTATCACTTTTATACCTTTCTATTATCTCTCCTTTTCTCCATCCTTCCTGTCATTGCTCTTGCATCAGTCCCTTAATATTTCTCATTGATATAACTGAAACTACAGTAATCTATATTAGTTGTTCCTGTAATATTTCTACATTTTACCTTTCCAATCCTCAACATTTTCTGATTATTACATCTTGTTTTTTAAAGCTTCATTGCTATGAAGAAGACTTCTCCAGATTCCCAACACCCCAATTCTAAGATAGGTTAACCTTCTCTCTCAAATTCATTGTTGTGCCTCTATCATAATTATATTTATATCATAATTATATTTATTATATTTATTTATATAATTATATAATCATATATATATCTGTTTACATCTTGCATCAGGACAAAAAAACATGCCTTTTTGTCTTGTATCTCAATTCTTGTAGCAAAGTGCCTGTCTTAAAGAAGGAGCTCAATAAATGGTTGCTTAAAAACTATTTAATTTTAGAGAAAGATGAGACAATCTTAGATTAGAGTAACAATCACAAAGCAATCTTTCTCCATTTGCTCTTTGTTGAATAAATTTAAGAAAAGTAAGAGATAGCTCAAAGCCATTGTAGATGAATTTTCATAGTAAAGGTCTTCAAGAACATAACAGCAAGTAAAAGCTTTCAAAAATGTTCAGGCTAACTTGCCAGTGTTTTGCAGCAATGCTCTCTGCACTTTAAGGCAGATACAGAATTTCAGGATAGAGAAGCCTTTTGAAGGTTAATACTAATATTTGTTTCACTATAACTTTGAGAGAATATCATGGGTAGCCATTCAAATAATTGGGTTTGATAAATTAAAGAACTCCCAATAAACTTAGATATTCTCTTCCCCACACATCTCACGCTGAATGCTACACACAAATGGCCATAACACTCCTGCCAGTATCCAGTATCCAGTGTCACTTTGTATCTCCTCCCATTGAGTATGTCATATACTGCCCTATCCCTTGAATGTTGGTTGGCACTATGACTCGTTTTAACCAATAGAATGTGGTAGAATTGGAGTTGTGTCACTTCCAAATTTAGGCCTTGCTCTCTTTTGCTCTTTCTCTCTCTATCAAATTACAATTTGAATAGCCTAGAATGGTCTACTGGATGATGCTTGACACATGAGCCAGTCACCAGTGTCACGCCAGCCAACATCTATTCAACCCCTAGAAGCAGAGCCCCCTAAAATATCTATATTTCTCCTGATGTGTAACTAACCATGGAAGCATAAGTGTGCCCAGCCATAACAAATGAACTTCCCAAATGAGCCCAGATCAATTTGCTGACTCACAGAATTGTGAACTAAATAAATGGCTGTTGTAGTAAAGTATTAAATCTTGAGTTAATCGGTTATATAAAAAAAAAAAAAACCTAATTGATGTAATATTTTTGTGCTATAGTTTCCTAATTTGTAAAATGGGAATAACAATATTTCCTATTACATATAGATAATATGAGTATAAAATGAGCAAACATATCAAAAGAATTTGAACAATGCCTGACACACAGCGAGAACTAATCATGTAACTATTGTTATTTCAATTTAACATACCTCTGCTTAGAGTGTCATTCAAAGACTCTCAGTTCAGACCTTTCTGACATCCCATATTTCAAATCTGATTTGCGAATATATTACCCAGAAAAGAAAGAGAGAAAACATGATTACATGGGACGTGTAATCCCATCATCCTTAGAGGCAGCATGACCCAAACATTAGTGTTACCAAAGAATTGCTAACTTTAACTTAACTTACATCCTTGAAAACACCACATAGGTGGGTAAATGGACCCTATCTCAGAGAAAAGAATTACAAACTTTGTATGTGCATTAAATAAGTGTTTGTAGAATGTCCAGCTGTTTTTATAATAGTCTATGAAGTCACTGCCTATACTATTAGCAATATTTTAACCAGCACTTACTGACTACTTACTGTACTTATTAAATCATAATAGGGTATTAAGTCATAAGATCTTTACAATAACCTGTGAAATAGGTTACAAATGATAATCAATGGCTATATATGTCTAGGAAGTAGATGAAGATGCTGGATCTCAAAGAATAAGTCAGGATTATAGATTTGGACATGATTGTGGTTTTGAAATCATGAGTGTATAGGTATGGATAGCAACACTGGGTGAAAGAGCAATAAATGCTTATATCTACGACTTTTAAACAAGGCTCATGAATGATATCTAAATGAACATCAGAGAATTTTCATATTATGCCCATCTACTTTTACTCCAGTCCTTTTCTGTTATCCCTCTCTTAATGGGGTTCTACTCTATGCCTTTCTCCAAAACTTGTCAGGATTGAGAGGGAAATATACTACTTAGGAATGTATAATTTGAAAAGAATTGTAAATGATAATAATAATGCCCTTCTCTTACCCTTTACCACTCTGATGACACAGGCCTATATAAAACTGATATAAAGTTTTAATCTAAAAATTAAAAATGGATTTCCTATAAGTTTTTTGACAACACGGAGGAGAACTGAACTATATCAACAAATTAGGATTGACATGTAAGTTAGCATTCAATTGGAATGAAAGTGCCAAGAGAAGATAAAGTAATAATATGTTAGACAACTCTGGAATTGCCTCATGTAAACTGAGGACTCAATGGCAGTGGCAACTAATAACACCTACGCTCTGAAACTAAAAATCAATATATGGTGCTCTTTCTCCCTTAGTAAGGTAACTTGAATCTGGGAATCAAAAGGCAGAAGTGGGATTAGCTCCTCTGCTAATATCCTCAATGACCAATTAGGAAAATAGTTACTCTAGCTCCCTACAACTATATTGGGATTAGTGATTCAAGTTCTCCAAAGAGGATTTTACCCGAAATTAAATAAGAGTTCCTTTGATCTGGAAGCTAAAATTTCCACCAGGCCATTTTGGACTCCTCATGCCACCAAATCTACAGACAAATAAAGCAGTTACCTTTCTGGCTGGGGTGATTGTTCCTGACTATCAAGAGAAAATAGAGTTGCTACCACATACAGGATAATGGAAGGGTATATCTGGAGTCTAAGATAGTGTGATTGAGAGCACCGCTTAGCACTCCTATGTTCACTAGTTTAAAAGTAACAAAAAGCTGTGACAATGTGATATATACAGGGTAATGAATGCTAGAAACCTTTAATAAATAAGGTTTACATCCCGCCCAGTAAAACACCATGACCCGCTTAGGAAACACCTGATGGCAAAAGAAACAACAGTCAAAGAAAGAAGTTCTAAATGTAAATTATAGCTGTGTAACTGGAGGACAGTGGTAGCTATGTATATTTTACTTTTGGCCATGAGGTGCCTATTTTTATATATTAACTGAATTTTGTCTTTTCACATTTCCTTTCTAATGAATATCAGGTATATTAGTAATAGTTTACATCAATACTTAAGTTATAGTATCACTCGAAGGGAAAATGAGTGAGCTAAAAAAGCAATGAACGTAATCTTGAGGTAGATACATGCCATACGAGACTTTGCACCGGCCCATTTATGTAACAGGAGTGCATTGTGGTAGGCACAGTGTGGCGCTGTTATGGTCTTTATTTGGAAGTTAAATATAAGTTAAATGCCATTTATGAATGCTGAGTTGAACAAAGAGGTGGGCTGTATTGGACTGTCTGTTGACAAATCAATAACACAACCTCATTGTAGGATTTCTCTGCAAGACAAAACAGAAGTCAGGAATTGCGTTTCCCCAAATCCTTTCCCCACAGTTCCAGGTGAATGGTTTCCAATGGGAGTCATGCCCCTGCAATTTGGAGGCTGAAGAAAGGAACGACTGTAATCTCTGGCAGCAGTTGTAGTGAGATATGTTCTCAGGGGTGTGAGTCATAACCTTTCCCAGGGAGCTCTGTGAACAACTCACATGGCGACTTCTGACAGAGATAATTGGTGAGAGCTTTCCAGAGAAACGTCATAATTTCAGCATATCTCCAGAAAACTCTTAAGAACCGCCCAATCTGGCACTTGAAGCTGTAAAAAAACCACTAGTAGTTTCTGTGACGTTTTCTTCCCCTGCTCTTCCAATTATTGGGTAAGCTCTTAATTCTCTATATTAATGTATTCAACACCTGGAAGAAATAGAATGGCTGATGTTGACTAATATATTTCCATAAAGGACAATTTTGAGAATCTGCTCACATCACGTTTGTCAGAAAACATCGTGCAACGAAAGATGAGAAATACTATTCTTTTCAGGATGGCCACATGTCAGGTTTACATCAAGGATTCTATTACTATGAAACAAGAGAGTAAATGGCAACCTTGTCTCAAATAATATGGTACGCTTTTTTGGTGGGAGTTCTCTCTTCCTCATTCTAGAGATCTTTTTTAAAGTATTTTTCATAGTGCCATATTAAGAGAGCAGAAGCCTCAAGCTAAAGAAAATAAACACTAGACAACTATATGAGAGAAATTTCTCATGTCCTATACTCTTAACCCAAATGGATTATTTTTAGCTTGATTTCTCCTATAATTGTATTCAAGTTTCCATTTTGAACCTCATCAAGTTACACATGCCCAAACCTTATATCTCCATGAGCCTCAGTTTCTTTAATTATTAAATAGAAATAATAACGTCTGCCCTGCTTATTTCTCATGGATATTTTATTAATAAAATGAGATGATGGATGTAAAAATATTTTGTGACCGACAAAGCCCTATGCAAATATAAAGGATTAAAATTAGCATTGCTTTAGTAACTGTACCGAAGTGTTCTATTGATTCATTTCACAAAAGTTCTCTTAGAAGGAGAGAAGCTCTGTATATGGCTCTGGCAGTATCATGAAATGTATCAAGTAGACTTCGTTTTTGCAATTTCTTCTGGCATCTTTAAGTAACACAGAGGCAAAAAGGTCAGCTGAGTCATATTTCCCACAACAGGATGACCCCAATAAGTGTCTTCTTGCCACTGGCAATGCTGCTTGTGAATCTTAACATTTACGGTCAGTGCTTATAGGATGACAGCTGGGATTTAAACTACTTGTAGCTAAATCATAAGAGCAGCTGAATAGCACAGGCCATCTGCTGCAGGTGTGCACTAAAATACCCTCAAATTCATCAAATCCACATTGACATCCATTAACAAAACAGTTAGCAGTGCATGTTCTCTTCAGTAGTCTTATTTGGGGTTATCTCCAAAATGTATCTCTAAGCTTTATGTCTTAGTCAGAGAAAATAGTCACTGTCCTCAGCCAAGTGTATTCTGACAGAATGCTATTCACATGGCAACATCCATTAGACCCCGTGGAAGCTGGTGACCGGGCACATTTTGGCTTTGCACCTTGTCTGTCTGGACTAGATATTTATTGAATAGGTGATTGTGCTGCAGATGGAAATTTACCTATCTCATCACAATCTATGGCATTGACTTCATCAACAATAAAAATAGCCAGAATGTACAATAAGCCCTAGGCTTAAATTTCCAGAAAGCTAAAGTTCACATTAGCAGGCTATTTTCATTCTACTTAGGTGTATATATCTGCTTTGTGTATCATAGTATTCCTACTCCTCTGTCTCACGTACTCATGATGCTCATTGACCATTCAAATCCCCCCGTGTTCTATGTTGTCCTAACCTTTGATGCATGCTCCAGGTATACCATAAAAACTCCCAGCTAGAAATTTCAATTACTTTTAATTGGGAAATAGTTGAAATCATCTATTTTGTAATAAGTCCTAAATGATCTTTCATAAAATCTTATGTCTTAATAGTATGAAGTGCTTTATAATTAAGGAGTGGACTCCCGAGGCAGCCATGTCCTAAAATGCATCATTCTCCAACGGATTATGTTCAAATGTCGATTTATCAGTTCCTACCACTCCCTCTACCTCCATCTTGACAAAATATAAACAACAATAAAGTACAAATGTATATACTTATGACTTTGAAAGCCCTGAACAATCCTCCCAAAACAGAGATTCCTTAGTAAAAGCTTTGTGGAAAATGTAGGTGGACAGTCTATAATCCTTGCCACATGTGGTATTTAGCACTCCCAATGTGGCTACTGAAACTCAGGAGCTAAATTTTTAATTTAATTTGTCTGAATTTAACTTTAGAAACAAATGGCGTACATTTTTTTCCCTTGAACATATTTCTAAACTCACTGTAACCATTGAAAATTTAGTGTCCATATTGAGATGTACTGTTAGTGTAAAATACACAACAGATTATAGACTTATTATGAAAAAAAAGAATAAAATAATGTTAAAAAAAGAAGATAAATAAATTTCATTCATAATTTCAATACTGATTACATGTTGAAAGAATGTTTTAAATATATTGGGTTAACTAAAGTGAATTATTAAAAGTAATATCCTTTTTTTACTTTTCTTTAATATGGCTACTATTAAATTTGAATGTGCATATGTTACTTGCATTGTATTTTTATTGGACAGCATTGCCAAAGGGACAAAGTTCCCTCTCTTGATGTCTGTCTTTACTCTCAGTAAAATTTACTTTAAACTCCTATTTCTTTCCCCATGCAAGAGTCCTGAACCTCGTATCTCTACATTTTCCTGACTTTGTTCAGACACCTGCTTTAGTTAGCAGTAATAATAAAAAATGTGTTGTAATAGAAAGAGCTCTTCATTCCAATGCCAATAAAAAAGGAAAGTGGATACAGGGAAATGTAGACTCAGCCCGCCCCACCGTAGCAATGCATTTGTATGTGGAGACAGTGAGGGGTTAAGGCAGAAAGATGGTTTCTGGATGACCCAAGATTTACCTGAAGCCATTTGCCAGAAAAATACCTTTACAGATAATGTTATGATGTGAGTAATTTTAATACTAAGTCACATGTTTCACATACAACACAGCCTTTTTATCAATTGTTTATGGAACCTAGCTAACGTTTAATATTATTTATATGGGGCCATAGAGTTTGAGTTCTAACCAATTATAATAGTCTAGCATGATTAACTGAAATGATCTGCATTTCAATAAGCAATAAATAATCCTTAGGGTACCTTTGAAAAACTTTTATTTCTGAATTACGGTTAGATTTGCATTTTCTTGTTAATATCAAAATTACATTTAAAGAAAGAGCATAAACATTTGGAATTAAATAGTAGTTCTTTGGGACATGTTACATCATTGCATAACTCAAAATAACCAAACTCATGATTTTCACATTGTTCTCTATAATTCTTTGGGTTCTCCCAAGAATGGCAGCATGCCTCTTTTGAGAAAAGGTCACAGCAGGCACGCCTCTCCTGACTCAGTTACAACTTAATCCAGAGGAGCTTCTCTGTTATTGGAGAGGAATTCAGACAATGGTTGAATGCGCAGGAAACATCAAATGAATTTGAATCTATCCCCAGGCTTTGCTACTTAGTGGATGTGGGATCTAGGGCAAGTTCCTCACAAAAAAAATAAATAAAAATAAATAAATAAAACACAGATGATGACACTGACCTCACAGTGGTTTCTGATAGTTATTTTAGACAACAAATGTAAATGTGTGTAAAGCACGTAGTTCACCCAACACCAGGCAAAAATTTCCACTTGGTCTAAAATCACTATTACAGTTTATCTGTTTTATCGATTTGGGTCTTTGATAAGATTTTGTTTTATTTTAAGAATAATAATAAAGTGAAAACAATAAGGTGATAATAATAATAATAATAATAATAATAATATAACCTCCAATTTGGACCTTCTTTATCTTTTAGATACTATGCTTGAGAAAAACGGCATACTTAGTAGAAAGCCTGAATAAGGCAGACTTTCAACGGTGTTGGTGTGTATGATAAGAACTGATCAGTCTACAGGCCATGCAGTAGTAGTGTCTGCTCACATTTGTTGTGAGACCGCATCCTGTCCCAACACCCCTAACCAGTACTACTAGCCAAACTATGAGTGGAACATCGAGGGCATAGTTGCCTCTGAGACTGCTTTTGTTCCTTTCTTTCTCTATCTCATCTGTGGTTTGGGTCTCAAACTAGACAACAGAAAAAAAATTATAAATACTATCACAAATTTTAATTGAAGTATTTACTATGTTTTCTTCCTGTGAATTTCGGTTGAAATTCATCTGAGATTTCTACAGGCAACTTGAGAAACCAGAAGTTACCTTCATTTATCCTCTTCCTACAAAAATCAGTTTCCTCTTGCTCCCAGACCATAATCATTACTTCTGCCCCAATCTTTGAAAATACTGTGATTTTCACCTGAATATCCTTTTAATTATCTTCCATTTATCAAAACCTCCTCATTCTTCAAGACCTCTTCAACTTGTTCAAGACAACTAAAATCTTCCATATAAAGTCTTTGCTGGCTATAGATAACCGGCTCTCTTCTATGAACTGTTCTCACAATTTGAGTCAGTGCTACAAATTTAGCTCCTACTGTTTTTGTTGTGTGCATATTTATTTTGCCTCCCAATTGGATTGCAGATTCCTTTAGGGCAACATTATAAACATACCCTAAATATAGGATACGCTTGTCAATTGATTTCTCAGCAAATGCTTCAAGCCAACTATTAATTTAAGGAGCAGATTTGTAACCAGTGAAAGGTATTAATAGGCTGTAGATGTTAAACCAGTGTGGTATGCTGGAAAGTCTATTTCAAAATTTTAGCATACTCAAGACATAAACACAAGAAGCTTGCCATTTGCTATTGTAATCTCCTAGTATGATATAGGCAGCTTAAATGTTACCCTAGTGAGTTGGACTCAACGCAATATATGTATATTGGGAAAGTGTCTTCTCCTAAAATATAAAACATGAAGGTGGCAAAGCCAGGTACATTTTCCCAAAAACCTTTCGGTTAATCAGATTATATTGTAATCTCAATATCTTTGCCAGTTCATGATGCCAATCACTGTGATAATAGAAACAGTGCTAGCTGGCTTTACCACCTTCACTCTCACTTCCTGGCAATTGGAGAAATAATTATATCACCTTCTTGGATAAACTCATTGGCATCTTTTAGAATTCTAGCTTGCCATATTTAAAGAAAAAATAAGAATAAAAACTTCTTCCTAACTCCAAAATTTTTGAGAGTTAGGGAGTAAAGTTTCACTTGTCACCTAGCCATCAGGGCACAACTCTTCTCTTCTGCTTTTGTCTGTACCACAGGGTGCCATGCTGGACCTGTTGTGTTGCAATAGCCAAGGAGTGCAGGACTGCATAAATCCCTGAGAGTCTGCTGAGGTCACAAGTCGAACCCATTTTTTTTGGGGGGAATGTGATATTCCTGTTAAAATAACTGGGTTTGTAGTAAAATTAAGCGAATCCCTTCATGTTTAAGTTATACTCATTAAAAATGGTTTATTTGGTTTTGAATAAATCCATAAGGAGGAAAGTTATTTTACAGTGTTAGAGGGGAACAGATAAGGGAAATAATACTTGTGATGCAGGTGAGGAAGGGAGGTTGGGAACCCCCGAGCCTCGGGAGGCCCAGAGGGGTCTCTGACCAGTGGGCTCTTGCAGTGTGCATGAAAGAATTCAAGCACCGACTGAAAGGAAAGCAAGAAGTTTCTTTAAGCAGAGGAGAGACAAGTGGCGGGCTACTCCATAGACAGAGCGGCAGCACTCCTCCCAGGGTTTAAGTCTATTATCAGTGTCCCTTGAATTAGGGGCTGCTCATTCAAATTTATAGGAGCAATATTCAAGGGTTTTTCTGGGAATGGGCAGAGATTTCTTGGATTGGTTACCTTAGCCACTTTGTGTCCTTTTATGGTCTTTCTGTGTCCAACATGACTGGCCTAGGGGGTGACTTTTAGCATGTTAAGCATTATAATGAATATATAATGAGTCTTAGGGACGCTGCTACGTGAACTCCGTTGCTGTGTTGGCTCTAGCTGGTCGCAGCCTGTCTTTGTGGCTCCTATATTATTAACCATCAATTCTGTCTTAAGGTCTGGTTATAAGTTTCCACAACGGGTTTCAAAAAGGGGCTGAGATTTCTTGCTCTGCAGCCAGCCCTGCCTTTCATTTTCTGCTGTCATCCCTACCTCTGCAGCCAGTCATGCCTTTTATTGAGTAGAAAAAGTTGAGTAGAAAAAAGAAAGGAAATCCTTGCTATTTATCAAAGTCTCAACTAGGGACTACCAACACACACAAGGAAACTGGACTTGTAATCATGTTTGGTGAAATCTATAAATGGGGCTGGGGTGAAGAAAAGTGGTATTTTTCTATCCTAGACTTACTCTGTTTTATATACAGTGTATTGTGTATTCTCCCAAGTCCTTTTAATAAATTATACATTTCTTAAACAAAGGACTCTATTTTTCATTACATCATGGAGTTTCTACTATGTGCCAGGAACTATCCCAATTGAATTATATCTCATTTATTAACACACATTCTGGGTTCTTGGTAATATTTTTAACTCAAAATTCAGTGCTATAAAATTATCCACTTGAATATCACTTCTTATTTTACAGTATAAGTGTAGAAGTGATAAGAAATCAGACGATCTCTGCCAGGATAATGAAATAGACCCTATGAATTATTTAATATCAACTTTTTAAGGTCCTCCATCCTGTTCTTATAAAAATAGAGGACAAACGTTGCTCATGTGTTTGCCATTTCACATTATTTGGATTCTGGATGAGAAAATAAACATTTCGTGAATATAATTCGACATCCTTTCCTTTATCTGTAGAAAACATTTCCACTTTTAGTGTCATGTATGCCTCTGTCGCTATCATACTACTTATGAAACAGCTATTCACCTACATATCATATTATTCTTTGATATTCATAGAGCTTCTGCTTTTATACTCAGAACTGATCCTGTCTAAAAAGAGAGAATGAGTAAAGCCTTGCTTAAATTGAAGATGAATAACAAGCAACTTGTCTAAAGCAGTAGGTGTTTAGAGATACTGCTTAAGGAACGTGTTAGAGTAAAATGTAAATAATTGTGAAGGATTTTCCAGGAATCACTTTGCAAGTCTTGCTGGTGAGCATGACATATTTTCTGTGTTTTTGGACATTTCAGGTAGAGGTAAGAAAGTGTCAAACATCATAAGTGGCAACTTCAAGTAAGAAAGACCCCACATAAGATGTGTTTCTGATTAACTAGAGTTATAACAGCATTTTTATGGGCAAGGAACATGTTTAGGATTGATTATATATCCACCTTCCTATCTCTAAACATCAACCATAACATAAAATGTCTTCCCCTATATTTTGCTATGCTTTATTTTGCTACTCAATTTCCACCAAAAACTCTGTTTAATGTTTAATTGATGTCTTAGATATAATCCTTTTTGTCTTCTTATTAGGATAGTTTCCAGAGAGTTCTTTGTGTGAAGAATTATAACACTTCTAATCACTCATAAGACAATATGAATTAGGTTAGTCATCTTCATTTTTTCTTACAGCTAGGAGACCATATAATTTTTCACACAGACTAGGAAAAAATTGAGAGTGAAAAAAGGAGTTATTAATAATTATTCAAGAAAAACAGGTATAATTGGGACTGTTCAAGAAAAACTAGGATGTATAATTGCTTTACCCCATAGCTCTGGCTAAGCAAAATTGAAATAAGAAAAGTTTTTTTAATTGGTAAAAGGAAAACCAAGTAACATTGGAAACTGAAGTATTTGAGAGATCCACAAGCCCCTTCCTAAAATAAGAGGTATAAACCTGAGACTTATGACTGTAGCAGCTCTGGGAGTAAAGGATATTAAGAAACAAGGTGTGGGGAAAGGAAAAAGAAAGTAAAAAATAAAAAGATAGGAACCATGGTGAGGTTATGATGTTATGATAGCAATAAGGTCAAGGAAAAAAAAAGTGATTATGGGATCTGCTTCAAATCACAGCAACCCCAAACCCCCAAATAAGGATATTTTGCCGAGGAAATTTTAAAGCATTTTATCATTGGCTGAATGGGTCTTTGAAAAATAAATATAGACCTTCCAGGTAATCTGGACTGAATCATAGGGCAGTGTTCTTTTCCAAATTTCTCCCCAAACAGGTTCATGCAAAAGATAACTATAACCCTCTTCCCAGAACACACATAAGCAGAGAGAGTGATATAGACAGCAAAGGAGATGTCCCTCCACCCCCAACCATACCTGTGGTGTGTAGGAGAGCAGAAGCATCTCTAGCATACAGCCAGAGAAGTGGCTGCAGTTCTAGCTCCACTATGAGAAGAAAAAGCAGAGAGATGATGACCAAGTCTGTCTTTGTTCACTTATGGTTAAATAGCATAAAATAAAAAAGATAGAAGAGCAAGCTCTGAAGAGTTAGCCCCGTGTTCATGATATTTTAACATGCAGTGTCTTCATTGTGTAATACAAATGGACTTATTTCATTTATTTAAGTCAAGCATCATTTGGCAATTGCTATTTCACTCTCTTTGTTCAGATAGTCAATAACACAATCATTCACAATGAAAGCAGCGTCAAAATAAGGTATATAAATTATGATTTCTCCATGACTCAAGATTTCTGTCTTCTGTAACTAATTAGCTAGTAATGTATGCACATTATAAATACATACACATTTAAAAGAACTTGTAAATATACTCTCCTCACATCACATATATATCTGCATTTAATTAGGTAGTTTTAAACTTGCCCTGCTCTACTAGAATTAGTTTGATTTTGTCAATACCAAAGGCATTGTATTGCTTAGAGAAGCAAGAATCAGTGTTCCATTTCATAAAACAGAAAACAGAGGTTTAAAATTATAAAGTTTTCCAAGGTCAAGCAGGCAATAAATGGTGACATTGGAACTCAAGATGCATCATTAATTATAATGGCATATCCTTCCCTTGATTCCAAAATGCCTTTCCAGATATAACTTATTACTGGAATAGATAGAGCTCAAAATATTTTAAGTGAAGAATAAAATTATTCTGAAACCAGAAGTAGGACATTCTATTTTGGAATTAGGGGATAGCTAATTTAAGCACATTAAACTTGTACTCTGATTTATCTCTCCGTGTCTATGTTTCTCTTCATGTCTGCCTAAGTCTGTGTGGGGGTGGGGGTAAGGAGAGAGAAAAGGGTGCATGTAAGGTTAAGGGTAAGAAATTTCTGTAGTCATTGCCAAGTAGGTAATTGATCCCTTTTATTAAAAACAACATGTTTCCATTTTTCTATATACTTTCTCTTTAAAAAATCAATGCAGTCTCCCTTTAATTTGTCGATTATATTTTAATTTTCCCTAAATAAGATACAGTTAAGATATAGTCAAGTGTTTTGTAATTTACTTCCTTGAAGATTCACTAATTCTTTCTAATATTCATAAAAGTTTTTTTTTTAAGTCAGAATCACTTGAAAATCTAATCTCTATCACTGGATTTTGCATTGTAAACACAACAAGGGAAATGCTATAATATTAAGAAGTAGTCTTGTATGAAGAGAAGTTTACTTAGAAATCTAGTTAAAGGCCTTCGTTTTTACAGTAAAGTAACTGAGAGATACGATTTTCCCAAGTAAAAGTGTTTCATCCATAAAAAAAAATTTACTATGAAATAATTATGGTTACTGCTACCACAAGAGCATTTCATGACAATATGAAACCATGAGATTTATTTGGTCTAGATAAAATCACAAACAGGTAGCTTTCTTAGAAAAAAAAAAAAAGATAGGTCAAGAGATTCATAGATAAATAGATATTATAGATGATAGATATAGATAATAGAGATTTAGAAATATATCATTACCATGTTTTTATATTATTTATGATTCCTATGTTCTTCATTCTCTTTATGTTAATCTAAATTTGACCAATTTAGATAAGTCTGAGTCTTTAATAAATTTTTAAAATGAAAGTCACTATATCTTCAAAAATAGATATATAAAAAATGATGTGTATTCCTTTTCAAAGAGAAATAAAAAGCCTTTTATTAGGTTGGTCAGGTTTCAAAGTTATTGTTCTTCCCCACTGTCTCTAAAGCTGACCTGTCAGAAAGGATTACCAAGTTAGAATTCTACAGAAGTTTATTATTGCCTCATGCCAGATAAGTCTTTGAGAGCTAATGTTCATGTGCCACAGCCACTGTTGCATTTCCTCATAGCTCTCATTTTATATTACATTACTATTTTAACTACTATTTTAACTACAAAAGTGAAATAATAATGTCAGAGCAAGTTTAGAAAATAGAGAGGGAAAACATTCATTTTCCACCTAAACATTTTTCTTCCATTTTCTCATCCAGTTTTGTTCACCAGTCTATTTTGCTTGTTTATAATAAGAAAGCACATATTAGTTATGGCCAATATTCTGGCATCTGAAAATTGCAAGGCAAAACTGATATGGGATGTGCCAGCAGTTATTTTTAAACACCTCAATTTCCCCTAATAATGGGCTGACCTTTAGTAAACATATCATCTATTTGTATGTCCAAGAGACATAACAATCTATCCTCATTCTATAAGAAACAGACCAGTTATTATTCTTTCTTTCCCTCTCTGCCTCATCACCACTGTGAAAACTTTAATTTCCTTTGCAAGCTTTTAAAAGAACCTTGTCTAATCTTTAGGACTGAGACCCAGAATCTAGGACATGAATGTGATAATATTGTACTGGGTAAAAATATAGTTGAACACAAACAAAGTGGGCTTTCTGAAAGCTGTAACATTTAGTACAGATTGTTCTGCCATGCTTGCCCAGAAAAATAATGTTGACCCTTCTAAATAGGAGATTACAGTGAAAATGTCAAACAAGTCCATTGTTCTCTTTTCTTCATTTGAACATTTTTGTTATTTTACTGACATCAATAAAGTCATACAGAAACACTCCAATCCTTAAAAGCCAACAGAAAATAACACGTAACAAAAGAATGATGCACTTAGGCAATAGCAATATCCAGACATTTAATGGAAAAAAAATTGGTCTGTATTTATCTTACATAAATGTATCTTCTTCTCACAAATAAGTCTATAAATAGGCTATAAACAGAATACAATGTTTTAGCCTTTATTTCAATCCATTATTACCTACATTTTATCCATCTCCCTATTGCATGGAAGATTGTTATTCAATTGTTTTCGATTCACATCTTCTGCATCTCTATATTTTATCAGTAATTCATTCAACAAATATTAATTGAATGTCTTCTATGTGCCAGGCACCTTTCTAGGTGGTTGGAGTGTAATGCTGAACATAAATTCCTGCATTTGTAAAGCTCTCTTTTGAGTGAAGAAAGGCAGATAATACACAATAAACCCAACAAATATACATGCAAGAGGGAGATGAGTGCTATGGAAAAACAAGCAGAATTGAGTTACAAGATCAGAAACGCTGTGGGGAAGATGGTTTGCAGTATTAAACAGGTGATTCGGGTAGCTGATAGGCAGAAAGAGGAGTCAGAACAAAGGCTCTGAAGTAAAAGTGTCTGACCTGTAAGGAAACAATCAGAGTGAAGGAGAGAGTAATAAGAGACAAAGTCAGAGAGGTCAGGGAGGCCTCGCACACAGGAGCTTGGAGACCATAGGAAGGAGTTTGCTTTTATAATGGCAACCCGTGTAGAATTGCCAGATTTAGCAAATAGAAAAGACAGACACCCACTGAAATATCAATTTCAGATAAATAACAAATACATTTTTAGCATCCGTACACTACATACAATATTTGGGACATGCTTATTTACAAAATATCATGCGTTTTTCGGATATTTAAATTATTTGCATGTTCTGTATTTTTTCTGACAATTCTAAACCATGGTGCAGTTGTAAAGCAGAGGAATTACATGACCTGATTTATTTAAAATAATCAATCTGCCTAGAAAATTATTTTAAATGATTTATTTAAATTATGAGTTATTTAAAATTATCACATATTGGTAGTTATAAAACAATCACGTGGGGTATAAAGTACAGATTAGGGAACATAGTCAATAATACTGTAGTAACTGTATATAGTGCCAGGTGGTTACTACACTAATCGGGGAGATCACTTTGTAAGTTATATAAATGTCTAACCACTATGCTGTACACCTGCAGCTAACATACAATAATATTGAATGTCAAAAAGAAAAAAGGAAAAGAAAATGATCGTTGTTGCCTAGAGAATGGACTTAATGGGGCAAGGACAGAAACAGGGAGATGTTTGTGGCAGCTTTTGCAGTGATGCATGTTAGTGACCATGGTGCCTGGAACCAGGATAATAGATGGTGGTAGACAGACAGCTATAAGAGACAGTAGGAAGAAAAGAAACAAGCAAGACATTTTACTTATTTATTGCCAAATGTATAAACAGATATAGTTGATATGCATAAGTTTGATTAATTTGGACTAACTGGTTATATGATCACTTCTTTTTGGGGGGAGAAGGGAAGAAGAAAACTATGGCTTCATTGCAGACCTGAATAAGAAAGTAGAAATGCAAAGAACTCTGGACTAGAAATCAAAACACCTGAGTCCTTTGTCACTTATATATACGTGATTTAAGAAAATTTACTGTGTTTCCCAAAAAATAAGACCAAGTCTTATATTAATTTTTGATCCTAAAGGCTCATTAGAACTTATGTTCAGGGGATGTCATCCTGAAAAATCATGCTAGGGCTTTTTTTCCGGTTAGGTCTTATTTTCGTGGAAACATGATGCAAACTTGGAGAACTCTAGTTTTCTCTTTTGTATGTGTGGAGATAAATGTCCACCTTGTTTACATTATCAGATTACTGTGAAGACCTGATGAGTCTGGGTACTTTTGACTGTCTGTGACGTGTCATCTAAGTACTAGTTGCTATAAAGATTGAAGTTACAGGTAAACCGTATGGATAAAACTATGCAAGTGGGAAAACAAAGGATTCAGTAGGCTGAAAAAATGTCCTAATCTTATTTCAAGGAAAGACAAGTAAAAAAAAAAAAAAAAAAAGAAAGAAAAAACCCTTTTTTCTTCTAGGTAACAGATCAAAGATACCAAGAATACATAATATCCTTTGGAAAATCATGTGCTTGTCTCAGTTTCACTTTTCTTCTCTCCACCTTTCTTCTTTCAACAGAAGCAAGCAGACAGCAAATATTAGCACCTATTCCTTTCAGTGTGATGGGGTTTTCCACAGAGAGAAAAAAAGTAAACTTCATGAACACTCAATTACTCTTTACCTCAGAAAATTATTTAGGAATCACAGTGGAATATAGTCAAGGTGATTAATCAGAAAATTATCAAAGATTCTACTGTAGTCCCAAGAAGAATAGATTTGCCAGTGTTGGAATCAGAGTGTGAAATGATGTAAGGAACTGAAAAAGAAACATGGCCAGCATCTACTCATCCATCCATCCATTTATTTAATAATTACTTCTTGAGTTTTCATTATGTATAAAAACCTACAGGGTATTCAAACCAAATAAAATAGAATCACTACTCTCAAAAGAAATTTACATCAATAACCAAAATATTATGTAGAATATGATACTACAGGAGAAATACAGACAACATGTTATAGTATACAGTACATAGTCGTACAGAAAGAAGAATGGGCACAGCAAGGGTTGATCAAAAAAGGCTACAAATATGGCAGCTATTGTCAGGTGGTGGGCTGCAAGGTAGAATAGTTCACTGTGGTGAAAATGCAAGACAAATGGAAGGAATGAAGAAAGCTAAAGGGGTAAAATAGGTTAATGCAACATTATGGAAAATATTAACTGTCAGATGAAGGTATATAGTTTAATTGTGTTGGCCAAAGTGAGCTATCAAAGCCTTTTGACCTGAAAGACTAACAGAGCCAAGATTAAGAAAAATCAAGCTGGCAGCATATACAGGAAGAACTGCACCAAGAAGACAAACTAGAAAACAATTATGATTATCCAGTGGAAAGGTGGCAATAGAATAAAGAGGATTTATTTGTGGGGTGTGTATCAGTTAGGATTGGAATTAAATAAGTGTAATGGGCAATCTATAAATAACGATAGCTGATACATGAGAGAAGTTCAACTGCATCTTGTTTAAATGAAGACAATTCACAACACACAATAACTAATATAGTGAATTCATGGAGTCTTCAGAGGAGCCAAACTTTCTATACTACCATCTTTGTGATCCTCAAGACAGTGACTGGATCTCCATCATCACATCCTCATTGCAGGCGTCGATCAGAAAGTAGAAGCACAAAAAAGCACCTCGTCCCCTCTGAGTCATATATGATATAATGTCCAATTTAATAGGAAAGGGGGTTTAAGCAAAAACATAAGAATTACACATGTCATAAAAATTGTAAGACTGAATGTTTGAGTCAATATCTATAACTGTAAGAAAAATACTAAAATTATTAGGAAGCTAAGTTCAAAGAGAGGAGAGTAATTAGATCAGTAGTAATTGAAATATCCACAAGCATAAAATTATGTTCCCTATTGTAGATATTTTAAAACACTGGAATTTACCATATTTTGTTACAACTTAAAAGAACCTGGCTTAATTAATATCAAGTTTATTTATTTATTTATTGGAAATTTGTTACCTGTCTAGATTTTCTGCGGGGAGGGGTGTTGGCTTTTCTAGACCAATGGTACAATTCAAAGGTACTATGCTATTGTGAAATGGTTCTTACAATCATTTTTGCTCTCCTATCACTACTCTGTTTGAAAACTCGTAGAAAGTTGATGGATTTTAATTTAACCTGGTTGTACAGTATTTACTTATAATAAGAGAAGAGATATTGAATTCTTTCATTCATTCAACAAATATTTATGAGCACCTATCATATGCCAGGCACTGTTCTAAGTGTTGAAGATAAGATAGTGAGTAAAACGGACAAGGTATTTTCCTTTAGAAGTTTACATTCTGGAAGGAATATGGTAGGAATTGGGGAGGTCAGATCACCAACAAATCAAATAGATAGATGATGATGATGATGATGATGATGATGATGATGATGATGATAAATAGGTAGGTAGATAGATAGATAGACAGATAGACAGATGTAGATATATGTAGATAGATGATAGATAGATAGATAGATAGATAGATAGATAGATAGATAAATATATAAATATGCATATACATGTATACATATATATTTGAAGAAAGCAGAAAATAGAGCTGAGAAACAGAGCAGAGAAAGCAGGATAGTGACACGAAGATTGATGAGGGACAGAGGGAAGATGAGTCAAGTATACACCTAAGCAAAAAGACCAAAAAGCAGAGGCAAGAGCAGATACAAAGTTAAAAGACAGGGGGAAGGGGAAATGGTGCCAGGAGTAAAATCATATAGTGACTTGCAACACATGGTAAGGACCTCATTTTAGTATATTTTTAAATGAATCAAGTGGATGGATAGTCCGATGGACTACAGAATGAGATGAAATATTTCAAACTGGTCTAAAGAGATTATTGGTTAGCACATAATTACTTTGCCTTAGGAAAGAAATCAACTCTTTCTAAAAATGTACGTGCTTGAAATCTTCTATGACTGTTCGATTTACTTTGCTTTCGTTTTGTACTAATTTTGAACAGGTTTGATCGGAAACACCAAGTATCAGAATTAAATGTAAAGTGTGTGAATCTATAATACCCTGAGTGTGCACACTTCCCTCCCTACAGGCTGAACTGTGACTTCTGTGATCTTTGTAGAGCTATTTTCTTCTGATATGGAGCACACACATTAGCGTGCACCTAACCTCGGTATATCTCCATGGTTATCAGAGGATGAGTTGCCCCTCTGTCCCTAGAAGAGCTGGAATTTTTTTCACCTGAAAATGAATAGCATCTTGGCTGCATTTTCAGAATGACATACTCAATAGTGAGTGACACATTTGTGTTCCAATATAAGCTCAATGCATTTAAATCACATTAAAGAAAAGATGAAGAGCATTGATGCAGTCATTTATTATTCCAGGCCACACTGACACATTCAAAAATATGAACCCAAGAGGTCAACTGAGCAATTATGAATTCACTAAACACTACACTCAGAGTGGAAATCTCTTTCTATAATTACAGAAAGAAGTAAGCTGAAATGAATTGATAACTGATGGAACAGAATACCTATTTTCCAGGAATAACAACATATGCATAATAATTATTATAAATATGATACTAATTTATACATATAAATGGAATTTTTGTATTACTATTTGGATTATATTCCTTAAATATACTTGTGAATATTCCAAATTAAATTTTAAAAATCTACATGTATTCACTTTAAATGAATCTCTTTTCTTTCCTTTCAGTATTCATTATCCAGACAGATTACACTACCATAATTTTGTCAATTTTGAGTGTAGATACAATCTTTGAAACCCTTCACATTCCGTGTAGTTTGGAATGGAGCTGTTTCATCGATGCTCCGCCTACAGGTAGACTTCTGTGTGTTTGCAGGTTGTGACCTACTGGAGCAAGTCAGCGCATAGAGCTAGGCTTGAACAACAGGTGTTTTTATGTATAAGGAGAAGGAAACCAAGTAAGAAGAAAGGATAAAGCATTGAACAATGAATGAATCACAGAAGTATGAATCTATAGAAAGAAGACAAAATTAAAATTGATGAAACAGTAGGGTTTGGTTTCTATTTTATGGTCTTAATAAAGACTCTCTGGTCATGAATGTAAGACAGTCATCAGCCAGTCTGAAAATATAGCAGATCCTTAAGAATTAAAGCTTTCCAACAATGTATAAAAATAATAATAACTACAACCAAGTGGGCTTTATCCAAGGTATGAAAGACTGGTTTTAACTTTCAAAACTCAATTATAGTAAGTCCTCACTTAACTTCTTTAGTTGGTTCTCAAAAACAGCGATTTCAAGCAAACCTATGTATGACAAAACCACTTTTACCGTAGGCTAAATAAGAGTTAAGTTCCCATGACATATTTCTGGTCACAAAAATGTCACCAAACTTCTAAATAAAGACCTAAAGTCCTTCTAATATTAAACATTGAAATAAATATGAGCTATACATGTACTTAGGAAAGATTCATAAAAATAAGTAAGATAATTATTTTCTAACCTAGTTATTCCAGCTCAGGATCATGGGTGACGTGAGCCTCTCCAGGCAGCTCAGGGTGCAAGGCAGGAACCCACTCTGAACAGGACTCAGGGCATGCACATACACGCACGCACTCACACACACCCATAGTCACTCAACCTGAGACAATGTAGACATGCCAATTCACCTAATCTGCACACCTTTGGGATGTGAGGAGAATCTGCACTACCAAGAAAAAACCCACACAGACATGGGAGAATGTGCAAACTCCACACAGACAGTGGTGCCAGCTAGGAATGTAGGAATCTTTTTTTTTTTTTCATCAACGTTATAAAGAAACAACATTGAAAGAAATGATGTTATTTGAGGACCTGCTATAATATAATCCAACACATGAACAAACAAACAACAACAACAACAACAAATAATACAATTGTATCAATAAATGCAGAAAAAGCATTTGGAAAATCTAAGACCCATTCATGATAAAAACCTCTCAGAAAATAGGAATAGAGAACTTCTTCAACTTGATAAAGATTACGAAAAACCGACAGCTAACATCATCCTTGATGGTGAGATACTAGAACGTTTCCCATTAAGATCAGGTACAAGGCAAGGATATTTCCTCTCACCACTCCTTCACAAAATCTTATTGGTAGTACTTGCTAGTTCAATTAGGCAAGGAAATGAAAGATCTCCAGATTGGAAAAGAAATCGTAAAACTTTGTGTTTGCAGTTGACATGGTCATCCACATAAAGTATCCAAAATATGAGGTGTAATCAAAACATATGGTAAAATGTTCAAATAAAAAAAATATTACAGACACATTGCCATCAATCTCCATCAAAATCCTCCCCCTCACTTCTAACACACTTATCCCATCATTCTTGCCACTTCCTGAAGCAGTTCTGGAAGTCCTCTTTCATGAGTGTCTTCCGTTGTGCTTCGATGACTGCCTCAATGTCCTGAATCGATTCAAAACGTTTACTTTTCATGGTCATTTTAACTTTGGGGAAGAGCCAGAAGTTTCATAGTGTCAGATCCAGTGAATAAGGTGAATGAGGACACACTGTAATGCTTTTATTTGACAGAAATTGTCGTACCAAAGCGATGTGTGACACCAGAGCCTTTCCGTGTGATCACAAAAGAGGGTGACTGCTGCTGCCAAGTGTCATCCAACAGAAAGACAGGGATCTTCAATACTGGAAGCAACGTGTCAAACCTTAGTAACAGTGTGTGACAAATTTCAACTTGTACTGTGCAGTCAGTGGGGTGTGAGCACGGCTGACAGAAGGTGTGTTTTAAAGTGTGTCGTATACAGAATTGTACACTTGAAACCTATGTAACTTTATTAACGATTGTCACCCAATAGATTTAATTTAAAAAATAATAAAATCAAAATAAATAAATACATAAATAAAATATCATTTAAATCATCCTCCATCATGACAACACTCTGTGTTACACATTGCTTCTGGTATATAGCAATATTGTTTGATCACACCTCATAATTGACTAAAAAAATAAAACATCCTGGAACAAGTAAGTAATTATAGCAAGCAGCATACAAGGTTAATATACAAAAGTCAATTCCTTCCTATATATGAACAATGAATAAGTAAGATTTGAAATAAAAAATACAATACCATTTATAATAGTACCACAAAAAATGAAATGCTTAGGTATAAATCTAACAAAATATGTGCAAGACCTATATGAGAAAAACTACAAAACTCTGATGAACAAAATCAAAGAGGAACTAAATAAATGGAGAAATATTCCATGTTCATGAACAGAAAGATTCAATATTGTTAAAATGCCAGTTCTGTCCAACTTGATCTATAGATTAAATGCAATCCAAATAAAAACTCCAGCATAGTTACTTACTGGATATCAACAAATGGATTCTACAGTTTATATGGAAAGGCAAAAAAGTCTGAATAGGCAACACAATATTTAAGAAGATCAGAACTGCAAGACTGACATTACCCAAACTTAGGACTCACTATAAAACTAAAGTTATCAAGATAGTGTGGGATTACTGAATGAACAGACAAATAGAACAAGGGAACAGTATAGCAAGCCCATAAATAAACCCCTATAAATATAATCAACTGTATTTTGACAATGAGCAAAGGCAATACAATTGAGCAAAGATAGTCTCTTCAACAATGGTGCTAAAATAACTGCACATCATGTGCAAAAAATGAATCTAGACAGAGACATTACACTCTTCATAAATTTTAACTCAAAGTGGACCATATACCTACATGGAAAATGCAAAGCAATAAAAGTCCTAAACAATAACATAGGAAAAAAAACTAGATGAACTTCAGTATGGCTATACCTTTTTAGATACAACATCAAAGATAGGCTAGATTTCATTAAAATGAAAAACTTCTACTCAGTGAAATAAAATCTCAAGAGATTAGAAGACAAGCCATAGACGGAGAAAATATTTGCAAAAGACACATATGATAAGGAACTGTTATCCTAAATACAAAAAAGAACTATGAAAAGTCAACAATAAGAAAACAATCAGATAAAAAATGGGCCTTAACAGACATCTCATCAAAGAAGATATTCAGATGGCTAATCACATAAAAAGATGCTCTATATCATATGTCATTAGAGAAATGCAAATTAAAACAACAATGAGGTACCACTACACACTTATTAGAAGGGCAAAACACTGGAACACTGACAACATCAAATGTTGGCAAGTATGTGGAACAACAGGGACTTTCATACTTTACTGGTGGGGATGTAAAATGGTACAGCTGCTTTGGAAGACAGTTTGGCATTTTTAAAATAAAACTAAATGTATTCTTGCCATACAACCCAGGCATTGTGCTCTTTGATATTTACCCAAAGAAGCTGAAAACTTATGTCTACTACACAAAACCCTGCACACACATGTTTATTGCACCTTTACTCTTAATTGCCATACTTGGAAGCAACTGAGATGTTCCTCAGTAGATGAATGAATATATAAACTGTGGTCCATCAAGACAATGGAATATTATTTAGTGTTAAAAAGAAATGAGTTCTGAAGCAATGAAAAGATGTGGAGAAATCTTAAAATCATATTACAAAATTATAAAAGCCATTCTACAAAGTCTATATATTATGTTTTTCCAACTATATGTTATTCTGGAAAATACAAAGCTACAGACACAATAAAAACATCAACGGAATGGGAGGGGGGAAGAGAGATGACAAGGTGGCACACAGATTTTTAGAGCACTGAAAATACTCTACATGTAATTATAATAATGAATGTATGTCATTATACTTTTTCCAAAAAAAAAAAAAAGGTTAAATGGCATATCTAAAACCTATCTATCTTTTCAGTAATGACTATAAATACTGGTAATGACTATATATACTGGGAGTGCCAAAAAAATGTATACGAATGTATATTCATCTTTTTTTATCAGTGTATACTATTACAATTTTAATACATTTTTTTCCTTTTTTAAAGTGTGTACACATTCTCTCTCTCTCTCTCTCTCTCTCTCTCTCTCTCTCTCATATATATATATATATATATATATATATGAGAGAGAGAGAGAGAGAGAGATGGATTAAATAGTAGATAAAAAGGCAGATATAAGCCAAACACATTAAAAAATGACTCAGCTATTTGTTGTTTACAATATATACTTTACAGTTAAAACACAAATATTTAGATTCAAAGTGAAAGGATGGAAAATTGTATGCCATGCAAACAGTAACAAGAAGAGAGCTGGAGTGCCTATACCGCTATGAGTGACATGAAATCCTGGCTCCTTAAAAAAAATGGCTAATTCAGTACTAAAGCAGAAATCACACAACATGAGTCTAGAGCATCTTACAGAGTCAGAATGTAAAGAAATTCTTAAACACACAACACACACCACACACACAACAATGAAGGTAACTTAAAGATGTCAAAGAGACACAAGAACCAGCTGAAAGAGCTGTCAATGGCCAAAGCTGGAACCATTTGAGCAACAAAATGCTATTTCAGTATAATTCAAAGTATAAAAAAATTATGATTCCAACTAATATAAATGTCTGAATAAATATATAAATGGGAGCGAGTAGACAAACCTACCATACAGAAAGAATCCAAATAATGTATATATATATATATACAGAGTTTTCTTTTCTAAGAAAGGAAAACTGTATTAATTGTAATACTCAATATATACCGATAACAAAGATGAATACAAGTCACAATTGACTTCTGAAATTACAAGAGGTGCTCAAAGTGGTTACCATCAGTGTCCAGACACTCTGATTACGGCGAACTACTGCTTGAGCAAGGTTGCCCGAAGTGTACTCGTGCATTTTTTGGGCACGCTATATGTATATGCTCTGACTCAAGGAAATTAAGCATAATTCTTCACTACTTAAGTGTGGACTACACAATTGAATAAAGTATGGACTTTAGTTATAATGATGGCATTGGTGTATTAATTGTGGCAAATGTACCATATTAATATTAAGTTTTAATAATAGGTAACACTGAGTGTTGGACACATGGGAACCATGGAGTGTCTTCACAACCTTTCTATATATCTAAAACTAATCTGAAATAAAGAATTTATATTTTTAAAACAGAGTTTATGCATGTTGGTATAAACTCAAGGGGGTATTTTGCTCCCACCACTCACAGAGCAGTGAATGACATCTTTCAAATCACCTGATAATGGGTGATGGAGTTTCCTTCAACAGCTTATAGGAGGCAAATGAGAAAATTATTCAGACAAGAATTAGAGAAAAAAAAAATCTAAGAAGATGGAAGTGAACGCAATAGAAAGGATAATGCGATGAATTGTTCCAAACAAGAAACACTTCAGAATTAAACAATGTATATTGTTATATAGTTTTCCATATCTATTAACATTACAGGTTAGTACATTCAAAACTGTGTATACTGTACTTTATGAGAAATTCAAAGAATTTTTCAAAGGCTTTTTTTATTGGAAATGTTCTCCTAATTCCTGACTTTGAACTTTTTTCTACCTTCATCTTTCCTCACTAGATTAATCCAGTGAATAGAAATCTAGCATTCATGCAATTTTCTAGAAACATGAGTTAGATGGAAAGGATTTAGCTTGTTTAAATCAGCCTGCTCCTACCAGTGGCTCTGACTGGGTTGATTCTCGTAGAATTGTGCTGGGCGAGGGTCATGTTGATTTTTTTCGAAATCCAACTAGAAATAAGAGTTTATTAAAATCTCCATGAAAATCTATTTGTCTTACCTCATGAAGATGTAGTTATATGCACATACAGTTCTTCTTATGGACTGTTAGTAACCCCGTAAAGCACAATATTTGTATTTTTAATTGAACTGTCTAGGAATCCCATATTTTTATTTAATTTAACCAAACATTTAATCCAATGAGAGAGACGTTTGAGAGGAGGGATTAGTTTTCAATTTTAAATATAGTATCAGGGGCTGAAAATATTACTATGTGGTTCTTAAAGTCTAAAAAATAGATTCATTTTATGTAAGGAGAAGAAGTTCTAGAGATTTTCTGTACAACATTATGCCTATAGTTAATAATACTGTATTTGGTACTTCCGAATTTGTTAAAAGGCAGACCTCATGTTAAGTATTGTTAGCAAAATAAAATAAAATAAAATCTTAAATAGGTCTTAAAAAACAATAACCAAATAATCCTTGTTCTTTGGGCCTTAAGTAGGAATATCATAAGGAAGATTGATTAGAATTAAAAGTTATATAAACCTAGAAATTATGTACTATACAGTACTGGGCAAACTGCTTAAACTTTTGACCTTCAGTTTTCTCACATTTAATATGGGAATAATAGTACCTACAGCACAGAGGTCTTACAGTTATTCATTGAGATAACATGTGGAAAGCCTCTGGGAGATTATCCGGGACATACTTGGCACTAGTAGCCAGGAATATACAATTCACTCATTGTACTACATTTAGGAATATTAGTCCTCACAAGTTAAAATTTGTTAAAATGTTAAATGCATAAACAGAGGCATTTTTTAAAATGGCCATAGGCCACTACATTTCACAGATAGAGACACCAAGTTTTAAAGAAGTGAAATAATGTGCCCTGAGACACAGATTTTGTTAGTGCTGATTTCAGGCCCACAAACAGATAACTTAGCTAGGTGAGTGACATGTACCCTACAGCACACCACCCAGGAATAACGTTTCCTACTATTTTTACAATAACCAAAGGTCACTCTTAAACTGAAAATCACATTTCTTGTCAGTATAACTAAATTAATTTTTTGGAAAATAAATCAGAAGGCCAAAAAGCAACTGAAATATGTCCACTTTTTGAAAGGCAGATTTTCTCTCTACTTAATCATTATCAGTCGTTTTGCTTTGTTTTTTTAATTTGATTTTATTTTAGAATCTCTTGGGAATGCAAATTGTTATTTAAATTCAAGATTAAAAAGAGACCCAAGATGGTGGAATAAACACTGTACCTGCGTCCTTCCATGAACACATTAAAATTACAACTAAATTATAGAACAATCAACCTAGAGAACCATTTGAAGTCTAGCCAAACAGAAGTCCCACGACTGAAAACATAATGAAGACACAACACATGGAGACTGGTAGGAGGGACCTGGAACTGGTCTAAAACCTCTGTGTGGTAGTGGAGAATCAGGAAGATGCAGGAAGATATCTCAGCCACAGAGGTTCTTCCCCCCCAGAGAAGCAGGGCACCCAGGCCCACCACACCAGGCTCCCCAGCCCAGAGGACTGGTGCCAGGAAGAGGAGCTCCCACAACAATTGGCTGTAAAAACCAGTGGGGATTCCAATCATCTGGGTGGGATGGAAGGCTTCAGGAAACCCAAACATCCTCTTAAAGAGCCTGAGCACAGACTTACTCACTCACTAGCAGTCACGTTGGGCTTCAGTGGAGAGACGGTGACTTGGGAAGCATCGGAGATATATGAGTGGCCAGAGTGAGGTGTGTGGCTTTGGGGAGAGAACTGGAAGACAGTCAGCATTTTCTCTGTGTGAAGACATCCTCCAGTGCAGCTAGCAGGCTGGTGCCATCTTTAATAAGTTGAGTCGGCCCCCACCATAGCCAAATCTGAATCTGATTGGCCTGGTGAGTTCCACTGATCCATTCTGCTGACTCACGGGGACCATACCCCAAATGCCAGAGGCACTTTCTTTCTGAGCAGCCAGCCCTGCTTGAATTACACTCTTTCTTGGTAAACTATTGGAGTCTGGCAGGCCCCCAGCAGGTGGTGACTGGCTTCTGTGTGCTCTGAGAATTTTACTGAGTAGCTGCAGGCTCAGCACTGGCAACCAAACCAGTGACCACAACTCTTCCCACTCTAGTGACTCCCTGACACCCTGCCTCACCCAATTTGCCTGGCTTCTTTCCCAGTGCCTTCACCAAATTGTCTCCACGGGACAAGAAAAAAACTTAATCAACTGGTCATGTGTATCCCTATCCCACTTCTCTCCCCACAAGAAGCCCTAATCTACTAGATGCTCTTTGCTATACATTTCATAGAGGTAGCCTGTGCCCTTGAACTGAGTAGGTAAATGGGCCTATATCCCACTGAGCTACAGATATAAGTCATATTTAAATATCTACTTCAACTGTAGAAGTTCTATATTGGTCCATATTTGCCTTATGCCACTTTATATGTCTTTTAGCTGCTCCAATATTCAAATACAGTAGAGAAATGGCATCTGTCAAGCCTTGTTAAACTAAAAAAGCAGCATGTCCTCTTCCAACATGGATAACTAAAATGAACTACAGCTGACTATGAGCTAGAGTCTGAAATAAAGCCTTGGTCTGACCTGCAACTAAACAGTTGTACTTCTAAAAAATGTCTTCTGCTTCCATGTTAGAAGAAAAGTGAATAATTGACACTGAGTTTAAAGAATTTTATATATGACACTAATTCATAGCATGTAGAAGGGTTCGATAATTGTCTGTTGAAGTAATGAACAAATGAATGAATAGTGTTTTTCTTTCCCTTAGGTGGCATGAGATACACATGATTCAACACCAAAAGGGACATAGCCTCTTTGTCCACTAAGATACAAGCACAGCAGTAAGCATACATATCCACATGCAGAAAGAGCAACCAAAGTGAAGAAATTGAAAACTAATAACAATTGTTCCAGCAGATAAAATTTCCAGACAATGAAAGCAGATGGATTATTTCAGAAACTGAAGCAGTACGTATACCTGAGTAATTAAGAGGATATACACAGCAAACCCGCATGGAAGAGGTGTAGGAGAACATGGGGGAAATGATATCTGAGAAAACTCAACAAGAAATAAAGATTTATTATTAGTAGATCCTCCAAACTTGGAAAATTCTTCACCCAACAGTTTCCTTTTAAGCCACTGTACCTCTTGGATTATATTTTACAAATTGCCTCTCCTCCCTCCACCCCCCGAACTCCCTGAGATTGGAAATAAAAATTACCCAGCGTTTAAGAAATATTTTCTTGAAATTTTATTTAAACTCCACAAAACAGTGTATCTAATAATGGAGAAAAACTTTTAAAAGACCAAATGCAGATTGTACACATTTTGTATTCAATTATTTAGTTAGCTTCTTGCATTAAGCAATGATTCCACAAAAGTGACAAACTTTTACTTTGTTAATTTCCATGAGTCATTTAAAAATTCCCATGACTCTCTCCTGAGCAGAAACGCAAGCCTTTTGGGACCAGCTCCCAATTCACAGCTGTTTAGCACCACATTATCATGGTTTGTTATGATATCCATCTGGATTGTCTCTTTGAAGATCAATTTCCAAGTGAGCAATCAGATCAAGAGTAGTCAATCTAATTCAATGACCCAGATAACTAGAATAGTGCTGGTAATTTTGATGACTAAAATGACAAATGCAATTCAATTGAGCAAAATTGATACAGCTCAGTACTTGGCTGTGATGTCAACACACGTACACAAACAAAACCCCCTGTGAGCCAGACCAAAGCACTTTGCGGATATAGGCCATCGCTGCTCCTTTCTTGTCATTGCACTGCATGCCAAGGGTCTAACACTTTTGACAACTCCATCATAATAATGAGTTGAACATTCTATATTCCCTACAAAGCCTGACCTTAGTGAACAATAAATCGAATTTTACCCTACCTCAATCATATAGAATTTAGAGGCAAAGTTCTTAGACTATGATTAAAGTAATCACAATCACTTATCACTCTGGTGGGAAAAGGTTTCTTTGTTGTCAAAACAAGCATCATGCCATATAATTTGCAATTTTGGAGATCATTTTAGAAAAGAAAATTTGGAACACCTGTTGTTGTCAAGGCTCAGGAAAACTGCCAGTAGCATTTTAAATGGTGCTTTTACCTGTTTCACACAACAGCTGAGCTTCACCATCTGGGCCAGGCTGAAATTTCCATGACTTTAGCCAAATTGTCAGAATTGCTGGTTCTTCAAGAAATGGACTGATTGGGAAAACTGAAAATATATTTGACATCAGAATGCCATCTCCAAATGCATGAAGCCCAAGTGCCATAAAACGATGGAAAAACTATTAGACTTACACACCGTATAATCATTTCTAGTGTAGCGCTGTATTAGAATTGGGGATTAAGCCAACAGAGCATGTTTGTTTAGAATCGTGATAATTGCCAGATGCAGAGCAATATAAAATCATTCCTCAAAATGGAACATTGCGTTTTTCTAATGGACAACTAAATAAATAAACATGTTGTAAATGTTTCAACAAGTCAGACAAAGGAATACTTTAGAGCAAAACAACATATACTCTCAGATCATACACTTTTCCTATGCAGCACTTTAGACAATGTCATAAAAGTTGAACTGCACTAAAACCATTTTATCCTCAGACTTTGGAGGTTTTACTTCAGGATTATTGTTTAAAATAAAAATAAAAAATCAGAAAATTATCCATTTCTAGAATGAACACTTTTAACAGGATGTAATTTATATACTGTGAAATGCACAGATCATAAGTGTAATATCTCAATGCATCTTACAAGTGCATGCATCCACATACCCCACATGGATACTGTCGTGCAGGGTGTCAGGCGGGGTCTCTGATCCCACTCCCCACATAAGAATGCAGGACATGTTGAGGCCAAAAAGGAACACCCACGGAGCCATAGGTAGGGGAGTCATACTACTATATTCTCGCTGGCGGCTGGGTTGGAGGAACAGGAAGCAGGAGCCACACATCTGCAACCTGCTGTCCACTTCTCTGCAATCTGTGACCCGCACTCCGCCATGCTAGCTGCAATCAGCTCTTGCTAGCCCAGCCACCATCTTCTTGCTAGCCCCCATTTCTTCTGCTAGCGTAGCCACAGCAGTTATATTAGTGGCCAATGGCTCACTGGTTACAGCTGACGGCCAACTAGCCACAGCTGATGGCCATGCAATCACACTTGATGGCCATTTACTACCCAAGCCAGCACCTTTCTATGTGAGGCCAAGAGCCTGGAAACTGCTTTCTGGGGCTCTGTCCCCACAGATACCAAGATAAAAAGTATTTCCATCAACCCTTTTCATACTATTTCAAGTCAACCTGCATAAACTACTATGTTGGAGGCCAAGGTGAGCCATTGTCTGTGTCCTGCTTGGGGCTATTTAGTACAAGATACAAAATGATCTGCAGATGTTTGCCACTTGTGCTGGGCTTAGTGGTGCCTGGGAGAGGCTAAGCCACAAACTGAGGCTGGCTGCCACTAGTGGCAGGCTTGTGGTTGCTTAGTAAGAGGTACAGGGCACACTGAGGTCAGATGTTACTTGCTTGGGCTTTGTGAACCTTTGAGAGATTTTAGGAAAGTCCCAAGCATGAGCCAAGACATGCTATTTTTATGGAAAAACCACTGGAAGTGGCTAGGGTGTGCCCACAAGTTCAGTGGGGTGAGGTCTCAGGAAGCGCTAGGGTGAGGCAAATAGTATTAGCCAGGTTGATGGAGACTCAGATATGGCACCCACCTACAACTATAGGCTGGGTAGGAAGAGGGCTCAAAAAAGAGACAATGGCTTCTGCCAGAACTTCTGTCCGGAAGAAAGCTGCCCTTCCAAACAATTCAGTTAGTCCCCATATGACCCTAATACCTTTCAAGATGCTGTCCCAGCACTGGAGCTCAGAGCGAATGAGTCCATTAGTGAGTGAGTCCATGTGGGCCATTTAGGAGGAGTCCTGGGAGTGCAGCCATCCTCCATCTCACTCAGCCACAATTGTTTCTGGTTTTCACAGCCAGATGTTGTGGGGCTGGGAATCCTCACTCCTCCAGCAGCACCTCCACAATCAAAATATCCATCCCAATTTTTAACCTCCACACACGGCTGTGGGGTAAACTCATTCTGCATCTCCACCCCTTCTGTCAGTCTCCAGATGGCTTCTTTTGTAAATCTTTAGTTGTAGAACTCCCGTTCAGCAAGACTTCAGTGATTCTCAGTGATGGTTATTCTGTAGTTTAGATGTAATTTTGATGTGCTCTTGGGGGAGGCAAGTACAGTGTTTAATCTACTCTGACATCTTGACCAGAAGCCTTTTTCTATCTTCTTAAGGTTGAAACTTAGACCATTGATTTTAACACTTTGTTTCTAATATAACATTAAAAGACATAAATTTCCTCTTAAGCACTTTTCTATCTATAGCCCACAAATTTTCACTATCATATTATTACTTTCACTTGTAATATCATCTTAAACTCATTGGATATTTAAAGGAAAATTTTTTAAATTTCCAAACATTTTGATACTTTCTAGATACTTTTTTGTTATTGATTTTTAATTTAATTCAATGCCATCATAGAATGTACCCTTTAACATTACAGTCTTCTGAAATTCATTGAGGCATTGTATGATTCAGCATAGGATCCATAATAGTGAACATCCTATGTACACTTGGGGAAAACACATAAATTTTGCAGTGCTAAAGTGGATTGCTATATACATATCAATTAAGTTGGTTAATAGTATTGTTCAGGTCTTCTATATCCTTACTGATTATTTTTTTTTTACTTTCCTTAGATGTATATATATGTATATATATATATATATATATATATATATATATACACACACACACATATTTATTTATTTATTTATTTATTTATTTATTTATTTATTTATTTATTTTTAAACATAGAAAGAAGAGTAACATTATCTCCAAAATCATTATGGATTTGTCCTTTACTCTTTTTATTTCTCTCATTGTTGGCTTCATTATTTTGAAGCCATATTATTAAAAACATATAAATTTAAGATTGTAAATTCTCTTTGATGAATTTATTCTTTCATCATCATATAGTGTGCGCCTTTATCTCTGATAATATTGTTTGCCTTAAGGTCTACTTTGGTATTATTTATATAGCTAGTCCACCTTTATGTTTAACATTTGGCTATTCTTTATTCCCTTTATTTTTAACCTATCAGTGACATTTTATTAAAATGCATCTCTTGTAATCAGTATGTAATTGTTTCCTGCTTTTAATCACAACATTCTATATCTTTAAATCAAAGATTTAATCTATTTACATTTTCTGTAATTATTGATTTGATTGCATTTAGCTTTACTATGTTACTGTTTGCTTTGAATTTGTGTAATATTTTTTTCTTTCTTCCCTGCCTCTTTGTATTAATTAAATATTTAAACATTTTTATCATAGCATTTTACTGCCACTATAATCTTATCAGCCTCTATTCACTTCATTACAGGAAGGATCTGTTGCCCTACGTAGTAGGAGATGACCAAACACATGATACCCAATACTAGACATATAAAATTGGCAAGAATTTCTTAGTCACATATACTCACAGCCCCAAGGGAGGTGAACATTACATGCCATGGAAGGCTATGTGGGGTTGCACTAAGGAGCTGAGTGAACAACCATGGGTTGTGAGAGAGAGGCTTTCTAGGGACAGGAGTGTGGGTGACCCTTGGTTCCTGCAGGAGGATATGACTGGCCTGTTTGAATAATTTTCTGAGCTGGAAGGAAGGTGAAACATTAGGTTGAAAATTCAACAGGGTTCAAGTGGTCTGACTGATAGGGAAACTAACCAGAGGGGAGCCTTTTCTGCTGTATGGGAGGCACTTTAGTGAAAGCAGGGTAACTCAAGGGTAGCCCTGTAATGCATTGTAAGGCTCAAAGATGTCAAGCATGTCTACCAGAAATTAATACCATGCTGTTTTACATAAAACTTAATAATCTTACAATGGTATAGTTCCATTTACCACCTTTTCATATTTTGTCATTTTAAGCATTAGTTTTGCTTCAACATATATTATAAACTTCATGTTACATTATTACTATTAATTTAAACCATTAAATATTTTGTATTTTTTTAAGAAGCAAGAAAAATGTTTTATTTTACCATACATTTATAATCTCTTATGCCATATTATCCTTTGTGTACACCTCAGTGTCCATATGGTGTCATCTTTCTTTGGATTAAATAAACTTTTTTTACGAGTTCTTATGTGGCTAATCTACTGGGGGCAAATTTTTCCAGTTCTTGTTTTTCTAAAATGTTATTTCACCATGATTTCTGAGAAAAGATTTAGCTGAATATAAGATTCTAGATTGACAGTTTTCTTTTTTCCTCACTTTAATGATGCACATTGCCATCTGCATTACATTGTCCTTAACAAGAAATCTGCTTTATTCCTACCTTTATTCCTGTTTGTGTTATGCATCTATTTTTCCTCTGCCTGCATGGAAGATTTTTCTCTTTCTCTTTGAGTTTAAGGTGTTTGTACATAATATGCCTACTTGATTTTTGGTTATTGTTGTTTTTATCCTTCTATAGATTCACTGAGCTTCTTGAATCTGGGGGATTGACATTTTTCATCAAATTTGAAAATGTTTTGTCATTATTTTTTTATGAGTCTTCCTGCCACAACATCTCTCTCTTTACCTTCTGGGTTCCATTTACATATATATTTGATTGCTTGATATTTTTCCACAGGACTCTGACATTGTGTTCCGTTTTCAGCCTTTTGTCTACTATGTTTTAGTTTTCATGGTCTTTATTTATTTGTTATAAGTTTATAAATCTTTTCTTCCAAAGTGCCAGTTTTTAAATTCCTTATGGTGATATTATTTTCAGACATCTTACTGTTAGTTCTAGAATTTCATTAAGGTCTTCCCCATTGTTTCCATTTATCTATAAATATTCTCCATATTTTTATTATTTTATAAATCCTTAAACTTATTTAAAATCACTACTTTAAAGATTCAACCTGCTAATTCTATCATTTATGTATTCTGTGAATCTGCATTATTGACTTTTTCCTTTTAATAAGTCATATTTTCCCGCTTCTTCGATTTTGATTAGCTGTTGAGTATTATGGATACTACATGATGATGATTGTGGATAGCGTTGCATTTTATTTTGGTGAGAAGCTAATTTAAAGTCAGGCCATCTTGTCCTTTCGAGGCTTTTCAAAAAGATATGTTTTGGTGTGAATCTAAAGAAGCGCAAATTCTAATGCTAGAGTATTCTTGTTCCTAAGGCATGGCTCATCTGCTGTCTCAATTGAATGTTCTGAGAGTTTAGTGGAAAACTCTATTCCTATACCCCCTAAAATTTGTGACCAATGGAATTTCCATTTGGTTTGCAATTTCCCTTTTTCTCCTGTTCTCTGCCAAGCTTCAAAGAGTCTCACCCCATGAACACATAGCTTGAATATTGGCCTTATATCTGGTTCCCTGTCCTGCAAATTACAGCCACATCTGGAGCCTCAGCCTTTAATCCTTGCCTAGTGAGACTGCCATATTCTGGACTCCACTTCCCATTGCCATTGTCCAAAAAGTGTTTCTAGGCACAGAACCAGGAAGTGTCAGTGGTTCACCTCACATGTCTTTGTTCTCTCAGGAATTGTACCCTGCACTGACTCTGTTCCACAATCAACAGTTAATTTGCATTCTTTGTTTCTAACAGTTACTTTATGATTATGGCAAGTAGAAGTTGTGAGCAGCAATTTTAGTTCTTTACTTTTAAGCATTGAAATTACAAAAAAGATGATGATTTTACAGTAGCTGAAGCTTACACAATTTAGAGTACCATCACTTTAAAACGAGAATACAAAATTTTAAACATATGGTTAGGAATGGATATGAACATTTATCTAGAGAAAAGAAATCACGACAAATCACAATTTTTAAAAATTGGCAAATAACACAAACATCACAATAAACAGAAAGTAATCCATTGATTGTATTAATTAACTGCCTATCTGCCAAACATACTTTTAACCTAGATTTTGAACACTTTCTTTGTAATTATATTTTTATAGAGCGATAATTTTATAATTTTCTATAGAGAGAAAACGTGATTGAAAATTTTTAATTGATAGTTTAAAATAGTTTATTTTAGCTTTATAACTTATAATTGGTACTTTTACTAGGAATTTTCAGATTGTGGTTGCATTTTGGAAGAATCATAAGTATTTTAGTATATGAAGCATAATCGTTTTTTTCAAGTATTTTTGTTGTTTGTTGTTTTTTGTTTGTTTGTTTGTTTTGCATTTCAAGTTTTCTTATTCAGTGATTAAAGCAATCCAAAGAGCAAATTTAAATTTTTCTAATGTGTGTGATTCATTCTCTGTTTAAAGGCATAAATAAGTAAGATAGCCTATTCATAACTGCTATTAAGAGTTTATATCTCCTCTTATTAAATTGTCACCTTTGGTATTATATTTGAGTATTTGTCACAATTTGATATCAGAATAATTTCTAACAATTTCTCTCCTTGATTTTATGTATTTTTTTTTAGATTTAAGTATTTTACTTAATTTCTTTGAAATTCTTTACTGAATAAATGTAAACATATTTACCATTTCCATACATCCAAATTAGAAGCATATAATTTCTCCTGTTCTAAAAATGTCTTTGTAATATGTAGTTTAAAATGAACTACCGGGGTTTATCAAATTTTTGAACATATATTTTTTTGCATTTTGTTTATCTATATCTCTTCCATATATTTGAAAATATAGAGTGTTTAAAATGTAGCAATGTTTCAGGACTTGCACTGTTTTACAACAGGCACACATCTTATACACTTATTATTGTAAAGAAAGAGTCGGTATGTAATGTACGGTAACGTTTCTTTAAATAAATTTCTTCAAATGCAAAAGAAAACCCATTATCATTATAAAATACCAAAAAACAGTAACCTCAAGTACTGTGAGTGCAGTTTTTTTCTCTGTTGGGAATCAGAGCACATTAGACATATGCTGCCTACTTGTTAATGGTCATACAGAGTATGTGCAGGCCTTTATCATCACCTTTTAGTAATATGACTGGACACAAATGTGGCTAAAGGACATTTCATAATCATCCCAAACAGATTCCATTTGTTAAAAACAGTCAATGGTGGATAATTTTCAGTTGACAAAAAAAGTGAACAATTGCTCAGAGGGTTTTGCATTATAATAGTAGTGCACAGTAATTATCAACTAATTAGTCAGTGTTTGTCACATCCACAAAGAACCTACAATAATAGGATAGTATTTAGTATCTGCTTTATTTTATTTGTTAGATTTACCAATTCATTTGGTCCGCACTTTCCAATTATTTTAATTCTTCATAAACTCTTTTGTGTAATATAAACACTTTTTTAATTCAGATTTTTTTTTAAAAAGTGCTTGTGCAAAATGTGGATCAATTTCAACCACTATCATGCCATTTCCATTACTTGAAAAATGCTCCTTTGCCTCTTCACCTCTGAAGAGTAAACCTCTTTCACTTAAAAACTTAATAAACTACTCCTTTTAGCACTTCAACATAAAACTTAATGTTCTATCTTGTGTCCAAGATACTGGTCCAATGAATTTTCATTTGATTTTCAAAATCCAAGTAAATATAGTTTGTTTGTTTTTTTATTTCTATCTTCATGACTTTTAAGAACTCTACATGTATTCATCTAGTTTGAAGATCAACCTATTGTATATACTGTCTGCCTTGTTGAATAACAACTGATTTTTTTTAAAGCAAATTTTAGAGTTGGAATGGGCTAGCAAGTATCTTGTAAGAGTTTGAAGTATTTTCATATTTTTCCAAATATCTTTCAGAATAATCTCTTTCTCCCATTATATATTATCTTGTATTCCCTAAAAATATTCTAGAACAATGATTGTGAATAAACAAGCTATTACTCAGTAGTGTTGAGTAAAATTATTCTCATTACCGTATTTATTGAAGATCACTGTACTAATCAAAGGCAACAAATTCATCCAAGCAAAGCTGCTGCTCTTCTTCATGCTTATTTGACCATACAAATTGTGTTTTTCTTTACTCCTGTCTCCTTTCTGGTATTATTATTATTATTAATTATCTGTTGTTTGTATGTATGCTTATTCTCATATTTGTCTTTTTTCCAGCTTTATCAAGGTGTAATTGATATATAACATTGTATAGTGTAAGGAGTACAACGTGATTTGATACACATATGGCAAATGATTACCACCATGGTGTTAGTTAAGACCTGCATCACATCACATAATTATAATTTATTTTTTGTGCTCAGAACATTTAAGATCTAATCGCTTAGCAACTTCCAAGTATATAAAACATTATTATTGACTATATCACTATGCTGTACATTAAATCTCCAGAAAACACCCATTTTATAGCTGGAATTTTGTACTCTTTGATAAACATCTTCCCTTTCCCCCCACTTCCTAGACCTTGGTAACCACCACTCTAGTCTCCCTTTCCATGAGTCCAGCATTTTTAGCTTCCATATATAAATGACGTCATACAGTATTTATCTTTCTCTGACCTATTTCACTTAGCAAAATACCCTCAAGATCCATCCATATTGTTGCAAACAGCAGGATGTCCACCTTTCTCATTACTTTCCATTGTGTATAAACACCACACATTCTTTATGCATTCATCTATTGGCTGACACTTAGGTTGTTTCCATGTTTTTGCTATTGTGGCTAATGCTTCAATATGCATGAGATTGCAGATACCTCCTTAACATAGTATTTTTTTTTTTCTTTTGGACATATACCTAGAAATGGGATAGCTGGATTACATGCTAGCTCTATTTTTAATTTTTTGAGGAACCTTATTCTGTTTTCCATAGTGGCTGAACCATTTACATTCCCACCAAAAGTGAAACAGGTTCCCGTTTTTCTGCATTGAAGATCACCAATACTTTTTATCTCTTGTCATTCTGATGATAGCCATTCTAACAGGTGTGAGATGATATCTCATTGTTGTTTTGATTTACATTTCCCTGATGATTGGTGATGTTGAGCACCTGTCCATGTACCTGTTGGCAATTCATATGCGTCATTTGGAAAAATGTCTATTTAATGCTTCTGCTTATTTTTAAATTAGATTGTTTCTTTACTAACTTATTATTATTGAGTTATACATATTCTTTATATATTATATGTATTAACCTCCTGTCAGATATATGATTTGCGAATATTTTCTCATCTCAAAATTCTCTATCAATTTTGTTGTGATTTTAGTAATCTGCATTATTTTCTTAGCAATTGTGATTCTTTCTCTTATTTTCCTAACTTTTGACTATCCTGGGTATGAGTTCCACATTGAAATAGGGAACTGTTTACATGTTTAATTTCTGGGCTCACTTGGAGGGGGGAGAAGGTATATCATTTTGGATTTTACCAAGATAATTTTCGTATAATCAATCCTTCTGAAAGTATGTGAAAATTATCCTGAATTTAAGACACATACAAGGGCAATCTTGAGGTATTTTTAAATTGCTGCCATTATGTATTGAGCTACATAAATGTGTAATCAAATTAGTTCCACACTACCTACACTGACGTACTGATTAATACATGAAATTTTGTGCTGAAATATTTGGGGTTTTTCTTCCGGTTATTTCTATGTGTCAGTAGAAATTTTAATGTTGTTTTGCCTGGGATTACCAGAAGATATGTCAGATACTCCAAAAGGTGATCCAAATGCTATGATCTGTGATGCATAAAACAAAAGATGTCACTCATAAACATACAATTTGTTTATATTAACAGTACTGCTATAAACAATATTATAAGCTGTTTATAGTGTTTTTCCCTTATGAACCCAAGAATTCTGACCTATTTCATTACTTTTAATTCTGATCAAAAAAAAGCAACATGAGTATAATTCAATCATAATTGTGCGATTTACATTTTATCCTTATTTATATACTTATTTATATAGACAGGAAGGGACACCTGTTTTGCTTAAGTATCAATAAGAAGCAAATCCCTCATTTATTATTTTGCACATCTAAAGATTGGAAGTCACAATACCTTCTCACCTCATGTATTTCAAATTTGTATCTCCACACTACACACATTCTTCTAGTGCCAGGTGACCATAGAACATGTTTATATCACAACAAGACCTCTGTTCCTTTACCCTCAGTTATTACACTACAGAAGTTATAAGAATGCGCAAGTGGAATACTCTCAGAAGACACTCCTATGCCAGAATGGCTAGCACTAAATAAACCATACAAAGAGGTTACTGCAAACTACCTAAAAAAGACTCCCACTAAGTCCAACAAAATATATTCCCCAACTCAATGTCTCTTAGTTAGCACCCAAACATGCCCAGGACTGCCACAAGACCACCCAACAGAAAGGAAAGTAGGACTATGACAAAGGAAAAGTTATAGTAGAGATAATGATCTTGATCCATTATGGCTTAAATATATTATTTCACCATATTCTATAATAACAAATTACCAGGCAAATATATTGCTAGTATTTTTCTTAGGGCCCTGCCTAGATCCATAGAAGAATGTTGGTAAAAATGAGGGGTCCTGTAACTTAGCCTTCGTTAGCATCATGACAAATCAAGCTCAACCAGGTATTGAGATTGATGTAGTTTAAATGAATTTGTATCACATAACCGAAATATGAGTGCCTACCAATTGGTACATTTTATACTTCTATTCTTGACATTAACACCTATCTTCAGGTGATCTTAATACAAAAGGAATGGAAGGATTCATGACTAGGAGGAAGGAAACTTCATGACTATTTTGGAGTAGGTTTTGCTCTAGATATCTTCCTTCCAACAAAATTTACCTGATCTGTATTCCAATAATTCATGGTCATTACTTGACTCCTAATAACCTGGAAGGCAGTCAAGTGGATTTAAAAACTAGAAGAAGACAGCTGGTTAATTAAGCCCTTGCTAAACTTCTAATTAAATTATCTCTTTTAGCAGAACCATTACTGATGCTATATCACCATAGACACATGGGCTGTTGCAAACATGTCTACCCTTTTCTCAAACTCCTAACTAAACACATTCTGCCTCACTTTTACCAAATCATCTGATTCCTACCTATCCTAGATTAACCCAGTATCATTGCCTTTCTTCTTTTTACCTCCTTCAAAAGCTAATTCCTTGTTATGACCTTGATCCAATTAATTTCTTTCTCCAATTTATTCTTTTCTCCAATTAATTCATTTATTGCTCTTGGTGAATCACTACTTTTACACAGGCTTCTTCCCCTTTTATATAAAGACTTAGGTAACACTATGCAAAAAACTAGGCTTTAATTTGCATACCTGTTCATTTATTTAACAGATATTTCTATGTGTTTAGTCTGTTCCAGGAACTTGATGAATAAGACAGACCAAGATTCCTGTCCTTACAGAATTTACAGTACAAAAGGGAAAACATAATAAAAAGAAAAATATATATATATGTATATATATATGTATATGTATATATATGTATATTTGTATATGTATATATACATATATATACATATATTTTATATATTTTATATATAATAACCACATGTAGCAATTAAGTGCACTAAAGAAAAAATTAAAGAGTAAGGAAACTAGTGGCAAGACAAGTGGACAAGATGTATTAGACAATAAACAAGACTTTGCTGAGTGAGTGGATAGCTCAAAGGGACATGATGCAATAAATAGAGTCATTAGAGAAAGCTTTTCTCAGAAAATGACTTCTGAGAAGATGTGAATAATGTGAACACCTAGAGTACTAAGGGGAAGTCAGCAGGAGCAGCAAATGCAAAGTGCCTGAAAGGGAAAGGGGCTTATTAGAGGAGCAGCAAGAAATTCAAATGGCCCAAAGCAGAGAGCATGAAGTAGGTGGGGGGTCGCATGGCATAAGAGATAGGCAAGGACCGATAAGATGGCCCGGGATAAATGTGAGAGAGAAAAAAAAAAAAAAAAAAAAAAACTACTGGAGGAATTTGAACAGGAGATCTGTATTTTAAAAAGGCAAGTCAAACTGTTGAGTGGAGAATCAAAGGCTGTAGGACAAGAATGGTAACACAGAAGCTGACTGCAATAGTGCAGATATAAGGAGCTAAGGTATACACTAATGATGTAGGGCAAGATTTGACCTAAATTATTTAGAAATATCTCAAAGAATTTGATGACTGATTAACTGTGTGTTACAGACTGAATGTTTCTTAGAACCCATATGTTGAAATCTAATTCCCAATGTGATGATGTTTGGAGGTGAAGCATTTGGGAGGTAATTAGATCATAAGGGTAGAATCCCATCATGAATGGGATTTGTGACCTCAGTAAAAGATCTTCCTTCTCTGCTTTGTTTGTGAAGGATATATATTTGGAAGAGAAACTACCTATTTGAGTCAATGCAATTTTTGTTTCAAATAGTACTACCAAATTGCTTTCTAAAATGTCTGACTCAATTTATATTCCCTCTTCAGTAGGTGAATAGCCAGTTCCCCACAAGTCAACAATTGCCATTATTAAATGTTTAAAATTTTCTAAGATTACACGTTTTCCTGTTTTAACCTGTATTTCCCTAATTATCTTCTGTTGTTTGCTTCTTTATGTTTAAGCTTTAAATTTATTTAGATTTTAGTCTTACATGGTGTGAGATAAGAATCTAATTTTACACTATAATATTCTATGTTATAATGATAACTATATTGACATTTATTGAACTTTTTTTCACCCACAAATTTGGGTATTTTTCATTGTTTTTTATATATTTATATGTGAAAAATATATATGCATATACATATACACATATACATATACACATATACCTACCTATTTCTGAACTTTCTATTCTATTAAGTCACTGTTCACTCATGAACCAATATTCCACACTATTAATTTCCAAAGCTTCATGGTATATTGCTATTTGGTAGAACAAGCCACTTTTCTTTGTCCTTTTAAAATTGTTTCATTGCTAGTTTTATGTTTCAAATTATTTTATTATTAGTCTATGAATTTTTAAAACTGTTTGCTGAATCTCATAATAATCTTAACGGAGACCACAACATAGATAAATTTAGGGAGAAGCGGTATCTTGATCTTGAGAATGTTGAGTTTTTTCCCTTTTATAAACATAGTAAAAATGGCCATTTATTTAGTCTTTTGTGTGCCCTTTACTAACATTTGGAAACTTTATAACAGTGCACTAAAATTGCTTGGATTTTTTAGGCTGTATGTTTGCTGAGTACTTTAGAGTTTTTGTTACTAATAGGAAAGAAATCTTTATTACTCATCATTATTATTACATTTTCTAATTTGATTCTTGCGGTTAATAAGAAAAAGTTATTGATTTTTATAATTGATGTTAAATCAGGTTACTTGCTTGATCAATTTACAGTCTTGTTAAAATTAATTGCTGTCTATAAATCAGTCACTAATAACATTTGATAGGTCTTCCACTATATAGTTGAAGAAAGGGAAATGTGAAGAGGTTATACCTTGCTAACTTCACACAATGAACTAGAGGAAATTCAAACCTTGGATGTTAGTTTTCTGATGGCTGCAACACTGTATCCCTGGCACCTAGAGAAAACATTACAGAACATGACATCAACAAACATTAGTTTACAAAATGATATCCCACACAGAGAGATGTGTTGTGGTTATTAACAGAATGAGATGTTAATAAAATGAGAAAATCTAAGTTAATGCATGTAGAAAAGTCTTGAAGCATAATGTAAATGTGGGACAGTCTTAATCTCGTTATGTGAGAGACATCATTGTGTCATGCTTGAGGGACAAATTATCCAGGTTAAGTTCTGGCTCCACCACTATGGTTGAGGGATTTTTGGAAGTTCAGGTAACTTTTCTGCATTTCAGTTTCTTCAAATGTAAAATACAGATAATAACAATGGTGCTTATGCTTAAGGCTGATGGTGAGTATTACATGTGTTAGCAGGTAAAGAGCTTAAAACAGCATTTGTCACATGGAAAGTATCAATGATTGTTAGATGATACTTGCAACATCTATAACTGGGTCTTACCTATAAAGAAACTAACACAAAAATGTTTAATGGAAATTTAATTGGAGTGGGACACTATTGCCCAGTTTACCTTAAAGGGAACGAGTAACATTCCTCTCTTATTGCATATAATTGAGTTTTCCATAATGAGAGCTGCTACTATAATATTGAATATAAGCTCATTCTATCTGTCATCTGTCCAATAGCTTCATCACACAATACAACATGGAAACAGATGTACATGACATTGCCTCAATACAACGCCTCCCCTTACCCTCAATCAAATCAATTTACACACACCTTTTGCACTATCTCCAAAATATACGCAGACAATGTCTATTTCATGGTTAAGTTACTATGCTCTCTCATTTGGTCAATAAAATGGCCTCCTGTCTCATTTCTCTGTTTTCACTGAATCCATTCAATCCATTCTTCACAAAGCAGGCTGAATGAACTCTGAAAAAGAACATGTAGCTCAAAAGGTAGCTCTTTCTTAAAACTCGACAGTAACATCCCCTTGGATTTTAAATAAAAAACAAGACCCATTCACATATACTAAAAGATTCTTCATGTTGGAGCCCTGTCCACTCTCCAATCTCAAGTTATTTATGAACAGAGGAAAGAAGAAGTGCAAAAGTTCTGGGTCAGAACAGTATTTGCCCAGCCTCATTCTCTTTCTTTCTTTCTAGTCAACAACTTCTTTCCTACAGCTCTAAGTAGGAAGCTTCTTATCTCATTAGACCCCAGCTTAAAAAAATAATAATAATAATAATACTCAGAGACATCCTTTTTGAACACACTATTGAAAGCAATTTCCCAATATCCACTCCCAATCAGTCTCATTTGGGGCTTATGTTTATTCATTTCTTTATGTCACTTAATCCCCTCTCTTGCAATCACAACACTCATTGTTACCTGAAAATACAACATTTCTTTATTATTTGTTTATTGTCTGTCTCCACCCGACATACCCTATGTTCCAAAATTAGAATCACATTAAAATCATATCAGTACCTATTGTCCTTGTTCACCACTGTACCTTCAGCATCTGGAAAACTACCTGCCACATACAATATACCTAGGAAATATTTGTTGACTGAGTAATTAATGTATGAATATCGTATTGATACTAAATATGAAGCTGCTACCTTATTCTCCTCCTTTAATTAACGTAACTTAAATAGGTATAACTTCAGCCTCTGGAATTCACTGTGTGTTTTGCTGTGTTTTTTGTTTTTTTTTTGTCAGTTTTTACTTTAAAATAGATTTCTCAAAAAATGAAAAGGTGCTTTCTCATTATAAATGTATAGACTCTGTCTGCCCTGTGGGGTTTCATTTCCAGTAGTGAAACCTGACTTAAGATCCTAGATGTGGGTTTGTAATTAACTAAGCCACTTAACATGTCTAGACTTACTTTATTTAGAAAGTCTTTCCATACTTGTATTGTCAAAAATAGTAGATATAGTAATTTTTAATTTATTTTCTCACCTGACTTACGACAGGACTTCTTATCCAAGAAGAGTTATATATATATAGTTTATTTGATATCTTTATATTACTACCTAATTACAAACTTTTCAAAGTCAGGTTTTGAATACAAAAAAAATTTGACAAGATGAATGGATGAGAAACCGATTGGGCTAAATTTGCTGGTAGGAGCCTCAGTGAACATTGATAAACTGAGCACTTGATTCAAGAAATGTTTCACTCTTTGTGAGTTCTGCAATGGAAGGGAAAATTTAAAAAATAATTTTGAAATCAAGGTCACAGGTGGTAAACCATTCTGAGAATATCAATGAGCATTTATGCTATGGGACTTACATTAATAAAAACAACAAAAACAACAACAACAACCAAAAAAAAAAAAGTGTGTTCTAGTAATGCTTGTATGTATTTATTAGTGTTCTCTGAGTGGTTTCCTTCACCTTGTGTCCATTCTCTTTTTTCTTTTTGATTTCATAATTTATTTTTTTAAAGGTATTAGTTTCAGGTGTACAAGACAAGGTAATACTTAGACATTCATCATTTATATCCCTCAGACTGTGAACCCCCCTATCCCCATCCACTATCCCTCCGACCTCCCACCGAGCCATCACTCTTATCCTATGCAGCATGCACACATTTGCTCAGGCAATGGGATTTACTGCAAGTCTGCTATAACCCAGATTCTGGGCCAGATGTTGAGGATATAACAAGCATCAAATCAAGCAGCTTCCCTACAGCTGTGGTCTTGGCATTCAGTCCACTCACTGGACTATTTCTGACTTCCTGCCTCTTCTCCTTATGTTTGGTGGTAGGTAAAATTTCAAAATGTAAATGATCTTCCTTTAAATAGTATACTATCTATAATCACCATTACAAAAACTGTGTATGTTCTGGAGGAACAGGGTGAAAACATTTTTGTTTTAGTTACCAGATTGAAGATATTTCCCCCTTCCATGATTGGCCTCTGCTCCATGTTCTGATAAAGTCCTTTGAAACTATGATAATCCTAGCCTCCTATATACTAGCGTTACATCTACTTAAATATGTGTGCTACATCATCCAACTTACCAGAGTAGATTTTTTGGAAGTCATTGGGGTACTAAATTACATCACTGTGTACTAGGTTCTCCCCCTCCTATACATATTATTTCATTTAACTTTTCTGTCATGCCTTTTTGAGTATGGCTACTGGGTTTGAATTTGTGTGGCTAGCTGCAACTTGAAAGTTTCATTAGGGCTTCCAAAATTTGGACAACATAAGATGTCACAGCTTACAATCTTATTTTCTCCAGCAGGAAAAGAAATTATCATCAAAGGGGAAAAAAAAATCCATGAATACTACATTTTGGAATTTATTTTTGTTCTTAATTTCCATTATCCTGATTTATTAACTTTTCCTTTCCATTTTATACATTAATAAGCTCTGTAAGTAATACGTTATTCCTTATAATATCAAGCTCAAATGAACTAGTTCCTGCATGAAAAAGATATGTTAAGCCAAATTCTTATATTTAAAGCCAATATTTTTATTTTAAAATGTTTAAATTTAAATTTAAAAAAGTTAAAAGCCAATAAATGTTTTTGTTAAATGCAGACTTTCTGGATCTTTAAAGAAAATTACACTATACACATAAGATAACCCTGTCTTGGAAGGCAATAATTGATTAATTAAAGATACTTAAATTTTTAGAATGTCATATAGATATGTTAAAAGATATACTAAATAAGAGAATAAGAGAAAGTAATATAATAGAGGACCATATACTTATCATCCAGCATCAACATTTCTTAATTCATGTCTATACTTGCTTCATCTATACTGGCATCAATCTCTACCCTTCCAAGATTATTTTAAAACAATCTCAGATATGCCATTTCATTAGTAAGTATTCAGTATGTATCTCTAAAATGTATAACATAACCACAATACCATTATTATTATACCTAAAGCATGAAAAATAATTCCTTAGTATCATCAAATACACAGTCCACAATTGTCTTTCATAATACTTTGTTTTAATTGGGATCCAGAAAAAGGTCCACATATTAGAACTGCTAAAACATCTCCTAATTCCCTTTTAATCTATATCTCCATCCTATATTTTCTTACATTTTTGTCTTTGTGGTTGAAGATTTCAGGTAATTTGTCCTGTGGCATTTCCCTCATTGTGGATTTTACTGACTGTATTCTTAAAAACTGTTTAACACATCCATCTTTCTTCTTATTCTCCAGTAATTTGGTAAATAGATGTAGAGGCTAAGTAAGAGCCTAGCCTATTCATTGAATTTTTTTTAAGTCACTCTATATGCAACAGGAAAAAAAACAGAAAACAACTCAAATATCCAACAAAGGAGGTTAGTTGAATAAACCATGGCATATCCACACAATACCAAGTAATGAGCAATTCCTCTAAGTGGAACTATGTGGTAATCTCTAGGATATACAGCATTGTTAAATAAAAAAGCAAAGTGCAGATGTATATAAGTGCTACTATTTATCTAAGAAAGGAAGGATAACAACATATGTGTCCAACTGTTAATATTTAAAAAGATGGATGAGCCATATATAAATGTTTGTATGTAAAACTATGTAAGCATTTATGTATGTTTAGGTATGTACATATGTAAAAATGTTTACATATAAAGAAAGAAAAAATGGAGGGAATAGGAAGATAGAAACTAGATTTCTTTGAATAAACACTGTTTTATGAATTTTATATAAGAACAATATAAATATTTCACTTAATTATAAAACAAACTAAAATTTTAAGAAAGTCATTAAAAACTGAAAGTAATATAATGAAACTAGTGAACCTACACAAATATTTAATGGCATAAAATACAAAGGAAAAACTATTCCAATTGATTTTAAGATGTGGTACTTTGTACATCCCCAATGGGATATAACCTTTAGTAGGAACTAAAGGAACTGAAAAAATAAACTTAAAAATATTTTTAGGAATTATATATTTTTGGTAGTGTTGCTATTAAATTCTGAGATAGTTGTTGGTGTAGGGTAGGATAATGCAAGTGAAAATTTACGTTGGTGACTTTGAAAACAGAGTTTTGTTTGTTTTGTTTTCATTAGGAAAAATGAGATATAGTTTTAGTATGAATAAGGTGAAATAAAAATCCTATTGTCCTAAATCAGAATTAGAAATATGAGTATAAATTCATGGTGTGTTTTATTATTTATATGGAGAGAAAAGAGAGAGAGAGAGAGAGAGAGAGAGAGAGAGAGAGAGAGAGAGAGAATTATCTATCACATATGTGTGTGTGTGTTTACTGAAAATGCCTAGAAACAATGACTTCTCAGTAACAATGAGCACACCTGGTGTCCAGATTTTCATAGCTAACTATGATTTCTCACTAAAAGAAACCAAATTTCCTGTAAGAAATGGCAGATTCTTCATCTGGATCAGGCTATGTAAAAATTAGTCTGGCATATCTTGTCATATCAGAAATTAAGAAAACCATCAAAGACTACCAGAGTCTGGCAAAGGACGCATGTAATGAGCTCTTACTGTAGGGCCAGATAGAATCACTTGAGTACCAACAAGATAATAAATGCACTGAATTACAACTCATTAACTATATTTAATTCGGTCAATTCATGTTGACATTTATAAAAACAAAATCCATCTCAGTGGTCAAATATAAAATATGCTAAAGAACAAAATCATTATTGTGAAAGCTGAAAAATAAAGGTGAAAACACAAAGCATTTATCGTGCCTTTCCCCTAGAAAGTGTACTAAAGGTAATCAAAATTTGATAAGGACAAGTTTCTGTTTCTAAAAATAATCCAACTAATAAATGAAGAAGGAATGATATAATTAGAATACCATTATTTTGCTGTGCCTGATGAACTAATGAGTGAAGGCAATGAATATCTGCAGTGTTAACGTCACTAAGAGAAAACAATCTGGCATTGTGTGCCCCTTGACACAATGCCATGTATGAAGTAGTCTTGTCAAATAATAACAATAACAATAACAACAACAATAATGGAAGAAAACCTTAACCATTTGAAAAGTTTTAATGGTAATATTCAAAGCAGCTCAAATTTTATCAGGGAAATGACAAAACCTGGCACCTTGTTTTACATCAAAGAAAATTGAATGACTAACTGAATAAATGTATTTAAAATATTCACTTTGGATTTGGGAAGCTACTGAAAATGTGCTCTCAAAACTCTCAGAAAATATTAATAGAAAAGTTGTTTCCTAATGAATATTGAACACGTGATAACTGATTGAGGAGAAATACAAAGATGTAACCAATATAATTTAAGCACATAGCCTCTTTCCAAGAAAAAAATCATATCTATTATATAAAAAAAAAAGTAAGCTGTTACAATGACTGTAACTCACTATTAATTTCAGCTTCCAAACTCTCAAAAATAATTAAAATAAAAAGTATTTCTAATGGAATTTGTTGCAGGTTAAGTTTTGAAAGTCAGCATGGGCCACACAACTCCACGCAGGGGAGAATGAATGTGCTGATGAAGTGACAAGCTCTTTGTTCACTGGGGAAGAAAAAAAACAATGTCGTCTATATTTTTGCAAAAGTCATCCTGCTGGGCAGTAGCTTTACAATGAAAACCCTCTTTGTCTACCATCTTGGACTCATAAGATTCCAATACACATCATACTATTTCTTAGATAATCTATAGCATTGATTATGTTGTGATGTTAGAAAGGATGTCTTTTCTAAGAGGTTATCCAGAGTACACAGTCACATACCGACACACACACACACACACACACACACACACACACACATTCACTCCCATTTTATATGTAGGAAGCCATTCTCTAAACCAGCTTTATTGAGTTTAAATCCAAAGCAAAAATTTGATTCTATTAATACTCATGCAACGGTGCTATGTAGAACAGTGTTGTGTTTTTAAGTAAAATTTATTAATAAAATTGTATTTACTTAATAATATTTAATTGCCTAGTGATATTATCTAATCACTTGCATGTTATAATTACCTATCATTAACTCAAAAGTTTATAATGGACACAATATATGCCACCAACTAACTTTGCATCCTATGGAAAGTCATTTAACCTCTCTGAACTTTTATTTATTTACCTGGGAAATCCAGAAAAATTGAACTAATTATCTCTAACACACTTTCAATTCTAGAAGGTTCCACATATGTGATAACCTTATAACATGCTGACTCCAACATCATAGGCAATGCCTACCTCAACATTGTGTCTAATTTTGTCATTATTTATGTGTACATTTAAGTTCATAATTACAAACATGTTTTTAATGCAATTTGATGCTGGATAGTCAAAGATTATGCTTATTATGACTTATGGTTAAAAAAAAATAATAATACTCAGTCACCGATCCTGCCCTGAAAGGCTCAAAGAAGGCTGGTGATACAGATAAAAGTAGATAATTTTCAGTGCTCAGATGCAGCAATTGCTACCACATTAGTAAAGACAAAACATCCTCTCAGAATCAGAAAAACATTCATTTGGGTGGGAACATTTCAACTGAATCTTTAAAGATGAAGTGGTCTGGCAGAATGTCTCCTACATGTCTCTAAATACATGTCATAGTTACCTTAGTGTGAGTACTGTATTATATCAGTCTTTATTTATCAATGTTGTTACTTATTGGGAGCTAAAGATCTTTTTTCATATTCAGTTGAGAACTGAGAAATTCTAATCCATAGACTATCATCTAAAGAGACATTTTAAAAAATAACATAGAACCATATCCAGAAGTTAAAAACAAAAATTTTAAAACCCACAAAAATATTATTGCTTGATTAAATTTTTCAAAATTTCAAGAAGCCTTTGAACTTAAGTTGAAAATATCCTTGGTAGCCAGTTTTGTCAATATCAGCCAAGAATATCAATATATTCTTGGTTATTAGTTATGGCCTAATGGATTTCTTTTAACAATGATTAAGTCTAAATATTTTTTTTTATCTGATTCTTTATGGAGATAGAAAAAGCTGACCGCCATAGTGGTGTTAATCCTTTATATAAGTGGAATAATAAGTAGTTTAAAAATGAATATATTGGGTATAGATGGCAGAAACAATCTGAAGAATATCAGAAATATATAACTTTTTCCCCCTATACATCTTAATTTCCAAACTGACCTTCTATTCTCTGGATAAATTAGATAGAACCTAAAATTGCCAACTTTGTTCTTAGAAAATATTGAATTTTTTGTACTAATGAAAACTTAATCACATTCCTTATAGGATTTTCTCAGTCAGTTTGATGTTTTCTCTACTCTTCTCCTTTCTCTTCCAAAGATGTCTTACCAAAAAAAAAAAAAAAAAAAAAAAAGGAAAAAAGATTAAAAACAGAAAGCTTGTCACAGATCAATAGCCACAGAAAATACTTGCTTTAAAAAAATTTCTGAAACCTTTAAAGAGCAGGGGTCTCCAAACTGACAATGAAAACTTTGTAAATTTTGAAAGTGTTTGAGTAATTTTTCCCAATTACTACCACCACACGATACTCAGTTATTCACAGTGTGAGGTAAGATTGAAAGGTTTTGATTATTCCAGGGGGCTGACAAGAGATCATATGGCACAGGAGGCCATAATTGAACAGTAGCACTTGAAGCCAGAACCCCTCTAAGGAGAATTTTACCAAACAAGGCAAGAACGACTGCAGTGGGAAACATAGGGGAGGGGCAGAGAGGTCTGTGACACCAGTCTTACCTTGGCAGCCCACTGTTGGGGTGACCCTGCTCTTCCTCTCGTAAGGTTATTAAATGCATCTAAAATGGACAATTTATTTTCAGTTCTTCTCTGGCCCAGTTTTCTTTAGTGGAAAAAATATTTTAAAATAAGGGCTTCAATGTACTAAATGACCCTCTGAAGGAGTGACTGTAACTCTCTAGGTATCACATATGCAATCAGAGGGCAACAAACCCAGGAAGAATCAAAGTCAGTAATACCTACCAATTTCACTGACCCTTTAGGAGAGAGGCGATGATTAGATTAAATGACTCTGAAGGCTGAAATTTAATGGAAGAGCTCATTATTTCTATTATTCATATACTAGGCGAAGGGTCATGTCTATTATGCATGTGCTAAAGAGAAAGGGGGAGAAATCCCATTAGGCTTAGAATTTAGTTCATGGTTATAATTTTGGCCATATGCTGTTTGTTAATATGAAAACTAATTGAATATTTAAACCTTTGTGTTTTCTTTCTGTTTTTCATATAAGTTTTCAAATGTATACATTTAAGTAAAAGAGATAAGTTCCTTAATCATTATAATATGTATTTCCTTACGTGTTGGATCCTTTCTTAGTTATATTTGAAACTTGTTCAAGTTTAACCTCAGAAGATATATACACCTTGGGATAGGCTGACAATAACAGCTTCATACAAGGAAATCATTTTTAATATTCAGAATCTATTTAATGGTACCTAAGACAGACCTACTTCTCAATGCACTCTCTTTAGAAAATCAGGAAATATTAAGTTTCATAGGATGTACACATCTATACCTATGCTATTTCTTTGGTTAGTTAATCAACTACATTCAACAGTGGTTCTCAAACTGTGGCTGCATCACAGTCACCCGGAGGGCTTGTGCAAAGGTTCCTGGGCCTCACCTGAGACAAAGTAGGTCTGTGGTCACACCTGATAACTCGCGTTTCTAGCAAAACCCAGGTGACACTGATGCTATTGATCCAGTGACCACACTTTTGAGGTGCACTGAATTAGAAGATAGGAACTGTGTTGATTTAAATCTCTGTACAGCAATAATTAAAGGTATAGAATCTTCATAAGTGGCATATAATGAGATATAGAATTCTATTTGATCAAAATATAGCTTCAGAAGGAGTTAACATTAACAAAATCTTTGAAAATGAATAAATAGATCTTATGATTGAATTTTTTGTAGCAGGTTTAAAAAATTGTGCTGTTATCAGTTAGGTAATGTGGCAACAGCGGTGTATGACAATAAGTGAAATACAATCAGAAGAGATATTTTCTCATAGTTCTAGAGACTGGAAGATCGAGATTAGAGTGACAGCATGGTTTCGTTCTGGTAGAGCTCTCTTTCTGACTTACATTTAGCCAACTTGTCACTTTGTTGTCACATGAAGGGGGAAGGGAAGAGAGGGAGAAAGCTCTTCTTATAAAGGTACTAATCTTATCATGAGGACCCCACCCTTGTGACCTCCCCTAAACCTAATTATCTCCAAAAGACCCATCTCCAAATACCACCACAAATACCATCACATTTGGGATTAGAGCTTGAACATACAAATTCTGGGGTGGACACAATTCAGTCCATAGCAAGCTCTAAGAAGAAAAACTCCATCTCCTGACTCTTCTTAGTAATTTTTATAACTAATGTCAGAACTATCACAGGTCAGACATATGGTTCACTACAACTTATGACAAGTGGCACTAAAGATCATGTTTTAGAAGTACATTACTGTCTTTGCTAAAGATGATCTCAAAATGTAAGAGTATTTTTTCCAAACGTGATTGATAATTTCTCTTAATAAATCATACCAGTTATATCTTCAGCTGAAATCTCTGCTCTGAACTCCAGACACACATGAAGTTGCCTACGTTTCATCTCCACTATCTCTACTTGTAGCCATGACAGACATCTCAAACTTAACATACTCAAAACGCTCTTATCCTCTTTCTACTATCTCCCCAATTTTCCTCCCACCACCTTCCCCGTCATAGTCAACACACTTCATCCTTCTTGTTAAGCCCTCAAATCTTCGTTTCTTCTTTAACTCCATTCTTCCACAAGTCATATGATATGAACAAATCTTGTTGATACTAGCTTCAAAATAGATTTGGATTAGGTTCATGTGTTACCATCCTGACTCAAATCACCATCATCTCTCCACAATCCAGTTGGGTTTACTGCTATACCCTCTAAACTGATATCCTTCCTTCTATGCTGCCCCTGCCCTCTTCAGTCTACTCATCTCTACAGCAGAGTAAGTCTTATAAAATATAAAATTTTAATAAGGCAAAGCATTTTTGTCAAAGCAATTTTCTTGCCCCAGCCCCAGGTACTCTTTGCCACTCTGTGATCAACTTCTCTTGACGGAACATCCCAGCTGTGCACAGAGTCAGAAGATCATCTAACCGCTCCTCCGGAGAGCTCAGTGCCTGGCTTCATATCAAATTTCCAAGTCCTCTTAGGTCCTTGAAGGGCAATGCGTAATACATTCCATGCTAATTATCTGATTAGAGTCACTAGATTGATATTTTAGCATAGCAGGTAAAATATTCTTAGACCTAATAGTACAAAAATTTCCAATTATATTACTCCTTTGGGTTAAATTCCAGGATAGGCTTGAGAACTGTGTGACAGCAATGGAAACGTTAGTGGCAAAAAAAAAAAAAAAAAAAAAGGTATTTCTTTCCAATTTTGATTGGACTGTTCTTAAGACCATACTGCTGCTCATCATTACAGAACGCTTTTCAGGTAACAAAATAAATGCATTATTAAAATGGAACTTTCCTATAAACTGGTGTGACAAGCAGGACTAATATTATTATTCATAGTTTACAGATGAAGCAGTTAGTATTAAAGTATTGAAAGATTTGTCCCAGCCCATTGGTTTATTAAATGACAGGCTAAGATCAGAATCCAGTTTTATACTCATATAAAAATTTAAAGAGGGCTGAACCAAATGAGTTACAAAATTTTCTTACAGACCCAACAACTATAATTGACCATCCAATGATTTCTTCATTAACAATCTGAAATGACAAGATTATGTGACAAAAACAACACAATCTGTTGGTTAGATTTAAGTAATATTTGTTTTTTTAATTATTTTTTTTACTGCTTTGCTACTTTAAATTATGTTTCTTAATTACAGAAGACATACTGATTCATGTATTTTTGTCTTTGCATGCTCATTAAATGAAATACAGCAACTCCTTTCATAATATTAACTAAAGAAATACTATTTAATGGTTATATTTATTACTATGTAAATATCTCTTTGGTATGCACCTTTTGTAAAGTGATTTCTAGGCACTAGATTTACAAGAGTGAGCAAAATAGAGTCCTTATTCTCATGTGGTTTATACTATAGTGGAAGAAGGTGATATGTAAATACACCAATGATTTAAGGGACTATCTGTGTAACACATCAGAGGTAAATGCCAGGAAAAGATGGAAAGCTAAGTAAGCAAATAGAAAGCAATAGGACATCGCCTATTTTCAGTAGAGTGGTCAGCAAAGGCTACTCTCCGGTGGTGACATTTGAACAGAGACCAGAATGACATCAGAGAATGAACATATAAATATTTGCAAGATCTTTCAGGTTGAAGCAACAGCAAGTAAAACATTTTCTAAAGTAGAAATTAATTTGGTGTTTGAGAAAGGTCAAGAAGGCCCATAAAGAAAGATCAGACTGAATGACTGGAAGAAAAATAGAAAATGAGGTCAGAGAAATAGGCCAGAGTCTCCTGGTATACTTACTGCTGGTATTGTGGGCTTTAGGATTTTACTCTAAGTGTGATGAATACATTAGAAGACTCCCAGATATGTGTGAGTGTTAGAGGACGGGATACAGGTAGGTTAAGACATGACTCAGACATTTTAAAGTTTTAAAGACTCTTTCTATTATCTGAATAGAGAATTGCATTAGTCTGCCAGGGCTGCCCAAAGAAAATACCACAAACTGATAGCTTAAAAAGCAGAAATTTTCTCATAGTTCTGGAGGTTAGAAGTCCAAGATCAAGGTGTCTGCCGGGTTGCTTTCTTCTGAGGTCTATCCCCCCGTCTTCTTCTTGTGTCTTCATATCGTTTTATCTCTGTACCTGCTGTGTCCAAATTTCTCTTCTTATGAGGACACCAGTCACATTGGATTAGGACCCACCCAAATGACCGCATTTTAACTTAATTACCACTTTAAAGATTCAATCTCCAACAAAGTCACATTCTGAGGTACTGGAGGTTAGGTCTTTAACATACAGATTTTTTTAGAACACCATTCAGTCCATAACAAGAATAAAATGCAATGGGGCAAGGGTGAAAACAGGGAGGTCATCTAGAAATCTATTGCATTATCCAAAGGAACAACAATACTACTTGGACTACAATAGAAGTTATGAGAATGAATCACTATGAAAAGTATATAAAGAATGGAAAAAAGGGGTTCCCCAAGATTATTTCTTGAAATACCCCTAAAAATACTTTAGGTCTGCTACTGTTTTCCCATGTTAACAGTAATTCATGTATGAGGTCACATAGCTAGAAATTCAGGAGCTAGAATTCAAACATGTATGTGTCTGATTCCAAAGATTATATTCTATCCTCTCTAGTATGATTTCTGAAGCTTGAATTTTATCCACTTAGAGATATTTAATACTATATATATAAATTATCTTAATTTGGAGGTCTTTGAGCATATAGGAAATTATGTATGTTTTCCTACGGAGATAATGTATATTTAGCTTGCGTTTGTACAGTAGTAACTAGCTTTGAACGGAGGGGTTTTGTTCAAGTCATTGAGTTAGTCTCTATTACTTATTGGGTTCTATAATAAACTCTGTGAAGAGTCAGGAGAAATGACTATCTTTCCTTCAAAGAAATTTCCCATCATGTGAAGAGAAGTGATATACACATAAAACTAAATGGTATTTGCTGAGTACTGAATGAGTTAGCTGACAAATAGTGCTAAATGAATTCAAAAGAGGAAAATCACTCTAGACTTTGGAAGTGTAAAAATGGTTGAGGCTTAACTTCTAAGTATCTGTACAAATCCAGTCAATAAATAAGGCAATGACTAATAAGTTCAAATTTACAACAATAGACAGTCTCATTTTCTTTTCCTTCCAAGTAGGCAAATATCTTCTCTTTTGAAGTCCTGTGTAAAAAGTTTGTCCTAGAGTTTAGGCTTCCAAGGATTGCTTTTGTATACTCAAAGAGAATTCTGTGTTTTGCCTTCCTAGCAGTCCTCATATTTCTTTAACACTTGCATTCATTGGTACTTGGCATGTATCATGAAAGCAGGCTAGATCATACCTCTTTTAATTCCCTTTTACAACCCCAGCTCATAGAAAATATTGTGGCCAAGAAATCAGTAGTTTAGGTTCAAAGACATAAAAAAATTATACAAATAGTAATCATATAAGTAATCATTTGTGCAAAATGAAACTATTTAGTGGTAATTTTTTCAAGTCATTTTCTTTATGAAAATATGGGATGATGTTGTACATACTACTTTATAAACCTTTTGTTTTGTGGCTTAACTACAAATTATTAATGACTGCCCACACTAATAAATATCAGTAAAATTATCATAATGGCTCTATAATACTTTATGGTGTAATTATATCATAATTCAATGAATGCCCTATTGTTGAACAGTTGGCTCTTTCTGATTATTTCTTTTAATTAAAAATGCTACACTGTACATCTTTGTATATATGTAATTTTAAGATGTTTATTGCTGAGTCAAAGATGTGAATGAGTTTAGTCTTTGGTAAATGCTACCAGAATTCTCTGCAGAGAAGATATAGTAAAGCATCTTTGTATTTCAGGAAATAAGAACAACTGTTACATACTTTTGAAACCTCTGCACTTTTTGGTTTGCAGAATTTTTTTGTTGTCTGGTTGGTTTGGGGATTTTGGTTTTGGTTTTTTACTAGGTTGTGGTATTATGGAGTATTCAGTGGTCATGGATATTTGAGAGTGTTCTTTCAATATCTACAAACAAATACCAGTGTGTTTTTCCTCTAAAGGAACATATAAAGCAGAGAGAAATTAAATACTGCTCAAATTCTAAAACTATGAAACTATAACAATGGAGAAAACAAATAGAAAGTTTTAAGCCACCCGTGATTTCCGCAGCTGGTGGATGTTACCAGGCCTATTTTTGCACAGAATGAAAAAGACACAGCAGGCTCCTTGGAACATCCAACTGAGAAAATTGACTACAGCTTTAACAGCCTAAAAAGAATTTTTTGGCAGAATGAATAAGTATGCATAATTGAGAAAAATACCCCAATCTGTAGAAAAAAATAAAGTAGATATAAAAAAAAAGGCTAAACAAGAATGTTTCTACCTGTTCTTTTCACAATTTTCCACCTGCCCTTGACTGCAGTATTTAGGGAACTGAGGTTTCGAACTGAAAAAGAATAAGAGGTTGAGGAGATTAAGATGGAGACAGTGCAGGGCTGTGTAAATTGCAGAGAACTAGGAGCAAAAAGACTTGAGAGTCATGCAATCATGGGTGGGTTGTGAAGTCAGGCAGTCTGCCCTTAAATCCCAACTCTCTATTTACTAATCCTGTGATTCTGGGCAAATAATGTATCCCTTTTCTGGCTCAGCTTCCACATTTTTAAAGGAATATAGCAGTAAGACACAGCTTTCTCAGTGCCTAGAGCATGTTACCTATTTATTAAATATTAGCCACAATTTTATTATATAACTGGACGCGTGAACTTAGGCAAGTCATTTATCTTTTGAATTGATTTCTTCAACTACGAATTAAATCATTTAGACTATGTGATCATGTGATGTCACATGTAGATTTGAAGGGCTATGGTTCTATAAAAACAAAACAAACAAACAAATGTACTGGATGTTACCATCAGAGTCACTTTGGGACTGACTTGAGACCAGCAAAGCGAATACAAATGAAGGAGTCAAGCAAAGTAGGGGAGAGGAGGAGACAGAAGAAATAAGAAAAAAATAATTTTAAAAATAGAGTTTTTTATTTATATTTAACATTTCATATTATAATTATATAAGAATTAAGATGCATTGCATGGGAAGAAAAGCTACTTCAAAATAACCACTTGTTCATTTTAAAAATACTGTGGATTTTTCCAACTCCCTTTTTTCAATATAAAGAGTCCTCATAAATGCTTCCTATTTTCAAACATTTAACTGTCCTCATGGTTCTTTTCTTAAGTATAGAATACTGTAATTATATACTATAATTTTGTCCATCCTAAATACAATACCACTTATGATTTACTTGAAATTGAGAAATGGCTCCATATTGCTGGGTTCAGCCAGGTTATAATTTCAACCCTAAATGCAGGCTTTTTAATACTGAGTTTTAATTTCAAGAAACATTTAAAAAGGACAATTTTTTGTTTATGTATTGTAGGCATCTTCTTGGTAGAAGGTTCATAGCATTCAAAAGATTCTCGAGGGCAACTTTGCTGCCAAAGTGTTAAGAATCATTGTCAAACAGAATCATCTCTTGCAAATATGACCATAGTTATTCACTGAACTATCAGATTGTCAAGTACCTGTAAAAAGTACACTCTGAATAAATATTAAGGAATGAATTAATAACTTGAATACATAATTGAATAATATAACTTAGCAATGAGGCCTTCCTTGACCATCCTATATAAAATAATATAATATATAAATATATAATATATAAATATATAAATATATAATATAATATATAAAATAAATCCCCAGGTCCCCACATCACCTTATTCTCCTTTATTTTTCACCATGTGCTCATAGTCATCTAATACAACATACACATATTTGTTTATGGTTTTTCTCTTACTACTAGATTGTAGGTTCCATGGCAGCAGAATCGTTGTTTTGTTTCATATTAATTTTTCACTGCCGAATTCCCAATGCACATAGCGAACATTCAATGGATATTTCTTGTATGACTATGGAAGCAAATTTTTCAGTTTGCCTGATTTCCTCTCCAAATTATTCATGTCACTTTGAAGTTCAAATCTCTCTTTTACCAATCACTTCCCTTTAACCTCTTTTTTTTTTAAATATCTATCACCTGCAAACTTAATGAGTTCACTCTCTGTCCAGGTTAATAATGAAAATCTTTGAGCAGAAGTGGGGTGGGGATCCATCATGTAGTATCTATTGTGATCTTGATATATTCAATAAGTTATTTGATATCTAAAATTGATAATGTCTTTTGTTTAAACAGATTTGATTCAGATTTTTACTTACTTCCTTTACAGTGCAGATTCAGGATACTAACTTAAGAATCAGGATGTGATAGAAAGCACTTCAGATGTGGGGACGGAAGGTGGATGGAAAAGATAGTTCATCTTACTACTTAATATGTGTAGGAACTCTGCTTGGTGTTTCCTGATTCTGCAGGTTCTTTGTTCTTTATTTCAATCTAACGGATACCCTTGTAAAGCAGGTATTATATCCTGATTTTTCAGTCAGCAGTCTCACATTTAAATTCTTGCTTTGCCAGGAACTGATTGTAATCTTTGACAATCATTCTCAGCTTTGTTTCTTTATGAGTAAAATGAGGAATATAACACCTCATGCCTATCAAAAGAGTGGTGATGAAAATTTAATGAGATCATTTGTGTGAAATTATTTACAAGCTCTAGATATTAGTTTTTATTTTCTATCATCCTGTACAGATTTGGACTTGGAAAGTCAACATTTCATTATTAAATGACTACAACAAAAACCTCAATACTTAAAATTTCAAAAATTTAATTTCTCTCTATTTAAATCATATTTATTGCCTTCTCCATTAAAAATAAAATTAACATAAAAATTATGTTCGTGATTAGCCAATATAATCCATTACTGGAAATAGAGACTACTGAAGAACTCAGATCTACAATGTTGAAATCTACAATACGCAGTTGACCTCTTTAAGCCCTGTAGTCAAATAATTTATTAGACATTTCATTGAATGTGTCAAATGCTCCTCTTAATGACACTCTATTAGGTATTTTACATGCATAATACTTTCTTTCTTAGAACAAACATATGAAGTATATTTTAATATCTTAATTTTAGGGGCAAGAAAACTAAAACCGAGTAAATTAACTTGCTCAAAGTTACCGTTACTGGTGAAGATGAGATTCAAACCTGTATCTGTCAGAAACAAAGCCTATGCTAATGATGAGGCTCTTCTACCCTCTAGTTTTTATTGTTGCTTGCTATCTGCAGCTCTTAGTTCTTGAATTCCAGTACCTGCCATTCAGACTACGTAGATTTGACCTGGGCTCCATTCCTAAATTCCACCCTTCACTCTAGATCCAAGTTTCAAGTTTCTTAACAGTCTGGCTATGGAACATTCCTGGTACAGATTTACCTGTTCAAACAAAATTTTCCACAGAAAATGTACTGATCTATTAGGTGATTCATGAATTGGGCAGCATCCAGTCTAGCACATAGAAAGGAACTTTGAAACGCTGTACAAGGAGAGAGATTTTCATAGACCAAAGTGAGCAGGAATGAGGAAGTTATACTGGGCATTTGCTGGTGGGCTAAAGCAGGGTTATTTTCTTTATACAGAACAAAGAGAAGTCTTGGAGCCAGGTTAGGTAATTTGGGCTCAGCAGGCACATGCTGATTGGTTGACCTAGGCCTTTCTTTTCTGGGAGAACCAAACATAGAAAGCATAGAAACTTTGTTTAGTTTTGTTTTGCTGTCATGAGCAAAACGTGAGTAGTATCAGCAACTCCGTCTTGAACCTCATCTTGCTACTTAACACCTATGGCATGGCTTTTTTTCTGCATGACAATGACTCATTTTAGGAACTTTTTTTTTTTTTTCTGTTACTCTGGTATAACATTGGATGGACCCTCCATAAATGGATACTTTATTTGTCAGCTCAGGTTGTCATAACAAAATATCGTAGACGGATGGATTAAGGAACAGAAATTTATTGTCTCACAGTACTGGAGGCTGAAAGTCTGAAATCAGTGTGACAGTCTGGTCAGATTCTAGTAAGAGATTTCATCTTGGCTTGTAGAAGGCCTGGTTGCCCTCTGTGTTCACATTTGGTGGGAAAAGAACAACCTCTCTTGTGTCTCTTCTAATAAGGACATTTATCCTATCAGATCAGGGCCCACCTCTATGACCTCATTTAACCATAACTACTTCCATAAAGTCCCTATCTCCAAATACAGTCATGTTGAGGGTGATGTCTTAAGGTATGAATGTGGTGGGACACAATTCAGTTCATAGCATATACTTAAAAACATTTATTTTTAATGAAATTTGTGTCAGTTTTTTACTACACTTTCATTCATTTCCAAGTCAAACTCTCCCATGCAAAGGAACACTATTGATTCTTAACAAAAGACAAACCAGAACTATAGGTATTGATGAAGGTAGTACTATCTGTTATATAGGATAAATCTCTGCAGTTGGTTTACCCTTTAAAATATTTATCTGTAAAATGTAAGGTGGTCCACAGTGATCCCTACATTCTGTTACGCATACTCTTAGGTAGTCCCCACCCTAATTGCACCAGGGTTCCTCTGCCACATGGCATATGACGAGTGATCATACGCTATCTTTGAAAGTACATTATAAAAGACTGTAACTTCTATGCTTTTTCCTGAAATTTTCTCAGTCTCTCAACAAAGTTTTAAGGGGAAAGATTTTTCTAATAAAAGTGAGGCTACCCAATAAGGGAATGCCTAAATTTATTTTGCTTGGAATGTAAATTAATTAAAGGAGGTTAACAAGCTAATGATAAAATTCTACTTTAAAAAAGAGACATAAATAAAATATTAGATGTAGAAAACACATCTCTTTACAGGTGGTCCACAGGAACAGCTGGAGATACTCTGGGTAATTACCCAGTTTTAAATCACAGAATATCCCAGGTAAACTGTCATTATACTCCAAGTGGATGGTCATTATTTTCTCCCTTCTTATAAAATTACAAAAAGGACCCCATGAATAAAGAGCAGGATCTATCTTCTCTTGGGTTCTGGGATCCAATTCCAATGTGTGGTGGGGGGGTGGGGTTGGGGGGAACTTTCCTCCACACTAAAAACAAGCAATACTGTGGACACTAGCAGTAGATCTGACAATTCAACTCATTCTGACATGATCTGGAGATAGCATCAGATTCCACAGGTTAAAGGTCAGTCCAACTTGTCTGCCCCCATGCTGATTTCAGATGCTATTCCCAAATCTAGGTTGCTACCTGAACTTCTGACAGACCAGCAATAAATCAGAGGTTTCTACAACCCCCTGCCTTTTGGTTTAATTTTCTACAGTAGTTCACAGAACTCAGAGAAACATTTTACTTACTAAATGACAAGTTTATTACAAAAGGATATGACTCAGGAACACTCCGATGAAGAAATACATAGGGCAAGGTATGGGGGGATAGCATAGACTTTCCATGCCCTCTCTAGGCAGGCCACTCTACCAGCACCTCCATGTGTTCACCAACCCAGAAGCTCCCTCAACATTGTCCTTTTGGGTTTTTATGGAGGTTTAATTGAAGAGAAGGATATATCAGGAAAGAGATAGAAAAAGAAAGAAACAAAACAAAAGAAAAAACCACACAAAATCCGCATGGCCTCATTCTGAATCAGTGGGACTTTCAATTTATAGGAAACTGAATCAAGTCAAAAAGGCAAAGAAATGTTAAAGAGAAGTTCCCATAGACCACAGAAGGAAGCTCAAGCTGTCTGTAATAATTGTGCACTCTCCAGTTGTATCTTACATTATTTATAGAAGAATAAATTATCTGATCCAAGAAGAATGACCTCAATTCAAATATAAGTAGTAATTTAAAAATATCTATGTAAATTACCATACTAAAAAGAAGATAGCTGAGGATCACTTGAGAAGGTTTGTATATAACTAGTGAAAATTATGACTAATACTTCTTGAACTAACACATGACATGGGAGAATACATGCTCATAAGAACTTAAGGCATAGCTACAAGATATCAACAAAGCTGCCGCTCTCTCTCTCTACTCCTGTCCTCAGCTTACAGCAGCCAGAGCAGCCGCTAACCCTACTCCCTAACAGCTGTCTTCAGAGGAAAGATTGAGACAGGTTAGTTAGTATGTTGCTAGGTAGACAGGGAGATCCCTGGTGGCATAAACAAAGAAACAAAAAAAAACAACAACAACAAAAAACAAACAAAAGAAAAAAAAACCAGCCATATCCTGAAACTCCAGGTTCTGGAAAGTCTCCTTCACTCTAGGACAAAGATATGATAATGTGCCTTGAGGTTAGCAAATTATCTCAAATCCCTTTTGGCCAGATAAAGGAGCAGATCTGATAGATAGGAATGGGTTATCTCATTAATCCCTTCAGGATGGGCAAACAGGACAAGCCTGATAGATGAATTCTATTAGAAGGCTTCAGCCCCCTTCCCCAAACAGGCAGGGGAGGTATAAAAGTAAGAACTTTTGCCTCAGTCACTGGGCACCCCATTCGGGACCCCTTCCCGGTCGGGAGCTCTGACCCTTTGCCTTCAATAAACTATCTTCCTTTACAACTCTTTGCCTCTCCCTGGTCCGTGTTTCCATTCTTCAGTCTTACTAGACACGATCCTGGCCCACACCCAGAAACTGCAGGCAGATCCAACATCATCTACATCATTTTGGAGGAAACAGTGTGCAGATGCTATATTTTAGCTTCTGCATTTCTTTATTTCTTCCCTTTTGTTCTTTACACCTCTCAGGTGAGAAAACAGCTCTAGAATGCTAGAAAGTGTTGTGTTTATCATTCACAGAAATAACACTGGAAACAACACTCCTTCCTTCTTATGGAGTTATGTTCCGTCTTACGGTTGTTATGTTTTGTTTTCAATAGATGCCTTTTCTCCAAGTTTTCATGCTTCTTTGACATTATGTATAATTATTTTCTGGTTATTAAAACCAAGAAAGAGGTGAGTTAAGTGAGAAACTAAGATACATATTGAGAGGTCAGTACTCCTCTATAGCCGAGTTAAGGAGTTGAACATAAAGTGATTGTTAAAGGATGGAGGAAGAAGACGGCAGGCTTCAGGTATGAATATATCATAGAATAAGGCATTTGCGTGTACTCAGTGATGCTAGTGAGTAATAAGGATTTAGGGAATAGAGATAAACATGTAAATTTGGAGACTGACATAAGTTGTAAAACTTTAATGGAAAAATGAAAATACCTGAAATAGTGTTAATGAATATTACTAGGATGGGATGTCAGTTAGACCTAGGATTGATAACAAACAGTATTAATAATCATACATATCTGATTTATTAAGAAGTCATTTATCCAGAAGAAAACATATCCTTCCCCATTCTTGGCCAAAAAGTGTTAGAGCTAACTAACTGTGAAAGGCTCAAACTTTGCATAATGACTTGATTTACTTTGTCCTTAGAGTTGCCTCAGCTAATTGTTTGAGTAGTCCATGAATCCCTGTGAGAAACCAGCCCTTTGAGCTGTAAAATTTGGGTTACTTGTTTTTGCCAAAGTTCAGTGTAAAATATATGGGTATTGTGTAGTATACCTTGAAATATAAAAGCATAAGACAAGGAACATAAATAAGACAGCATCTAAAACACTTATTTCTGCTTTGCTGTCATTATGTACATATTCATCAGGAAGATGAAAGTTATTAAAATATTTTAGCTTTTATAATCTTTATGAACGTGGGTCATTCTGAAATAGGCTTACTACTGAAACAAAGCCTGGTTCCCTTAGGTTGACAATATCTTGCGTCAATAAAATCTCCCAAAAATTTGTGCCTAAGTTCTCAGGCTAGTGTTAAATTTTCTGTGATTCATAAAGAGTTAACGGTTACAATAAAAGGAGTAGGAGATTCCAGTATCACTAACAAATGTGTATAAATAACATGTTTTGAGTCTGACCGTGAAGCCTTTAACATTCCCTTCAGCTTTACTAAATGTTAGACAGATTTCTTTCTGACTGTGGAACCCAGACATCCCTTGTCTTATAGTATTTACTCTAGAAAAATTACACTTGTGAATTCTCTCTATGCGCCTTTGAAACCTACTATGTAAATCTTCCCCTAGCTTCTTGTTAGTTGTTAGACTCCACCCTAAAGTCCTCCAGTACTTTTCCTCTAGCTCAGCCTAGTGTTTATAAAACATTCCACCTTTTCTTTCAGGAGAGTTGATTTCATTCTCTCCTATTGCAATAGTCTTGAAGAAAGTCTTCTTTGTCCAGTGCAATTTTACTTTGACAAGCCCAAGATGAATGAAATCTGGCATAGGGAACACATTAAGCCATTTGAACATGGCTTTGAGAATGATGTAATTTTTGCCAAATGTTTGTAATATTTCAAAAGTGTTTTCCAACACTTTTCAAAAACACAGTTTCTAAGTCATTCACCATACAGTCTGTAGCAATCACCAATAACTATTGGCATGCTATAGATATCTAGGATAATGCTGTGTAAAATAAATGTAGCAAGACACTATGAAAATAGGGACTATGAAGGTTTTGTATATTCAGTAGACTTCAAAAAAATACAAATAAAAATATCAGTGAACAGCAGAAAGTTGCTTTGGTTTTGACTTGTAAAAACTACCATGATATTTAATATTAGAATTTTGACTGCTTGGCAGCAAATTACAAAGTAATATGCTGTATTTTATAGAAGTAGAAATACTCTTAAAAATAGCTAAGTATACGATTAACAAAACAAGAATTTTAACTATAATTTTATCACTATTAATTTTAAATACATATCATATTATATTCAAAGAATATATTGCTTTATTTTATGTAACATGTCTGTCTTCATTAAAGACTGCAACAGCTGTTACTACTGATCTTATGTTTGAATTCTACACCATATAACATTCAAACAAAATTTCAAAATCTTTCAAGGACTTTATGAATCATGGAGTTTTTAATTTGTCCCACTAGGCTTACTTTAATGCAATGCAAGCACTAGCTAGGACACAACATAAACTATTTTGAATGTGTGTGTATCTCTTTTAAAAAGGATTTTCTCCATGTTCAAGCAGGGGTAGTCTGGACATTTGAAGATAAGCACATACATATGTGAGTAGGTACACCTCATCAAATATGCTGCAATAATTGTTCAAATAACACATCTTCCATTTTTATTACTCATCACATTCTCTAATGGTGTGTTACAGATGCTGCAAGTTTTTTTGTGTGGTTTTTTTTTGCAAGTTTTTAAATAACGCTATTCTGCTAAATTGTTTTGAAAGTATCACTGTATAATGCATTGCTACTCTGAATTCTTAAAGTTTCCTTTGGTCTAAAAGGCATACTTGCAATTATTTCTCCTGCTTGCTATCTTACTTTAATGAAGAAAAGTTTTACTCTTAACTGGACAAGACTTAAAAAATAATATATTATATAATCTTAAAAGAAATTATTCATATCATTTTACCTGAGTGAAGAAATCATATCAAGTTTATGTATATGTGTATTATTGTCTTTTTCCTTCCCATTATTTATTAAACGAAGAATTTAAGCAAAATACCTTTCAACTTGCATAGCTTTTATATTATGCTCATACTACATCTCAGAAATACAACTACATAAAAACTTGATATATGTGAGGTTTTAATTGCCTTGAGTCTTTTGAATATGAGGTCGGACAATTAAGTTCTTGAACCCATCCTAGAAAAAGTGTTACATACCGCATTGCTGAATATCACTATGATCACCTTCGAAGTATTCACTTTGGGAAGCTATGCACTGATGTCAGTGCCTTGCCTACCCTTCAAAACAATTTTGGAACTCTTTTTCTGGAATGGCCATCAGAGCTGTCATTGTCCTGAATGTCGATGTCGTGAATGTCATTAAAATGTCTTTCTTTCAATACTTCCTTTATCTTAAAAAAAGAAGTCATTGGGGGCCAGAACAGGTGAGTAGGGAGGGTGTTCCAATACAGTTACTTATTTACTGACTAAAAACTTCCTTTGGTTTTGTTCATTGGTGAGCTACTTCGGGACCATTTTTACACACATCACTTTCTCATGCCAAGATTTTTATTTAAGACTTTCCTAACTGTTTCTCTATTGATGTTTACTTGATCTGATATGCTTCTTACAGTCAGCCAATGATTTTGATGCATAATTTGACAAATTTTTGCAATGTTTTCATCAGTTCTGACATTACTGGCCACCCTGACCTCTCTTCATTAGTGACATGTTCTCTCCCCTCAGACAAACGTTTAATCCTTCTGTACTGCCATTTTCTTCATGGCAGTATCCCCATAAAGTTGAACTAACATAGTCCTGATTTCACTTCTATTTTTTCCAAGTTTAACAAGAAATGTAATATTTGTTGCTCTAATTCAAGCTCAGACATTCTCGCGACAGCACATAAAAACACACAACAATAATGAACGCCACTCAGCAAGACACCATCACACATTCACACAAACACAGCTATGACATCCTGATATAGCAAGGTTATGAAACCTTACCAAGCTGTTCATACAATGCTGCCAATGTAAGCGTACAGTGGCAAGTTCACAAACATAATTGTCAGACCTCATTCATTAATAAAAATTATTAATCAAGCTGTCTAAAGCATCTCTGTTACATTCACTCACAATAGTTGTTGTAACTCAGGGGCTTGGGGTGAGGCACACTCTAATCTCAGTCACTGAGGATAATGAAAAATCATAGTGTCATTATAGTAGAATAACTGAGCAGGTTGATAAAACGTTCAAATGAGCAAATGCAAGCTGATCTAGACAGATGTCAATGACTGAAAAATTAAAATTCAGGAAGGACTGGTGAGAACCAATTTTTGAAGACAAGAGGGAAAGAAGAATCAATATCTTGGTCAGCTGATCTCTTTATAGAAAGACAGATAAGTAGTTGAAGGAATAAAACATAGAATTCAGCTCCAAAGGAGGAAAGATTGTCAAAGCAAGCACTGTTAGGTTTCTAAAAAACTGGGCTCTGACTTACTATAGAATTCTGGATTCCAAGCCAAACATGAATATAGTAGTCCTCTTTATCTATGGTGTTGTTTTTAGTTACACATGCTCATTTTAGTTACCCATGGTCAAATGCAGTTCAAAAATATTTAATGGGAAATTCCAGAAATTAAAAAAATCGTAATTTTTAAATTGTGCTCTGTTGTTCCAAGTAGCACAATGGAGTCTTCCATCCTCCTGCTCTGGCCCACCCAGGATGTGAATCATCCCTTTGTCCAACATATCCATACTTTATACACTACTCACCCATTAGTCACTTAGTATCCATCTCAGTTATCAGATCAATTGTCACAATATCACAGTTGGGTGGTCAAGTAACTCTTATTTTACTTAGTAATGCCACCAAGCACAACAGTAATGATGCTGGCAATTTGTATATGTCAAAGAGAAGCCATAAAATGCTTCCTTTAAGTGAAAAAGTATGAATGCATAGGAAAAAACATAATATATAGGGAACAGTAATATTTGTGGTTTCAGTCATCCACTGGAGTCTTGGAACATATCCTCCAGATAAAGGGGGACTACTCTGGTATAAAATAGAAGCAGGGCAGAAGCTTTTTCATTTTGACTTGCCAAAAGTAGTATAAATAAATGGGATGTTATAACACTTAATACTTAAGAGTGTTCAAGGCTTACTCTATGAATACTATCTCAATAATACAGTGAAATGTAGACCTCAGTTAGAGAGTTCAGGCCTTTAACTAGTAGTGTACGAAAGCTAGCTTGAACAGTCAGGAAATCCAATAATTGTGTACATCTCTTCCCAAATACATGGTCAGTGACTTTGACAGTAGTTTGCAATGGGCTATGTCAGAAGAATGAATGCATTGAAAAGTTGTAAATATGACAAATATGGGCTTTAAATTATTTTTCCCCAAGGAGCCTAATGGTAAACATTGACCACCATACTCCTGTTACTTATATATGTTTACCTCTTCCAGAGTTAGCTCAAGAGTGAAGCCTAACAAGCAAAATCTTCATCGTTCATGACTCAAATTGAGAGGAACTGAGATTTGATCTTCTATCTTCCATAAATACTATTTTGTCATACCAAAGTTAACATAGAAATATCTACAAAATAACCACTTGAGTGTCATGTGTGTGACAAAAACAAAGTTACAAAACAACCAGAAAAACATTTTAAATCCTGTTAATGTTACTACATATCATTAATAATATATGTAGTAATAATATCATTAATCCTGTTAAGGTACTAGAAAGTATATAGAAATGTAATCGAGATAATTTCACTTATTTAGGGATTTCTGGTCAAGATGGCAGAGAAAGTAAGTGTTGTGCTTCCCTCCTCACTCACTTCATCAGAATTACAACTAAACTACAGAACAATCATCATTGAGAATTGCCTGAAATCTAGCTGAACTGAACTGAAGCTCTACAACAAGGACATACAGAAGAAGCCATCTTGAAGCTGGTTGGAGGGCCAGAGATGAGGAACAGACTAGTCCCACACCCACGTGTGACACTTAAAAATTGGGAGAGATAGCTCAGCTACAGAAGTCCTCTCAGAAGAGCAATGGGTCTCAGCTCCCATGATAGGCTCCCCACCCAGGGTTCCAATGCTGGGGAAAGAAGTCCCCATAACTCGTGGTTGTGAAAACCAGAGAAGATTGTGGCTGAGTAAGATGGAGGGAAGCTACAGTCCCAGGCAGTCCTCAAAAAGGGCTTGTTCGTGGACTTAGTTGCTGACAGACTCACTTACTCTGAGCTCCAGCACTGGGACAGCATTTTGAAAGACAGGAGAAACATACAGGGAGGAACTCAGTTGATGGCTTCATGGTAAGGGCTGGAGAGGCAGCTTTCATGCACGCAGAAGTGTTGGTAGAATTTATTGTTTCTTTGTTGAGCTTTCCACAGTCCTGGTATACAGACCTGGGGGCCACCACATCTGAATTGTTCTTAACCTAGCTAACATCCTTTGTTTTCCCCACTCTGGTGATTCCCTGAGACCCTGACCAACCCAACTTGCAGACCCACCCAAGCCACTTCCAGTGGCTTTTCCATACAAATGGCCTGACTTAGCTCATGCTATGGACTATCCTAAAAACTCTCAGAGGTTCACAAACCCCAAACAATCAGCATCTGCCTTTGGTGTGTCCCTTGCCTCTTGCTGAGCATCCCAAAGCCCAGCACTAACAAAAGCCAGCCTGAGTTAGCAACACGTCCTCTTGTGGCACCTTCAAGTCCACTGTGGATGGTGGTTATCTGCAGATTGCTTTGTGACTCATGCCAGGTGTCCCAGGGGTAGGGCATGGGCTATAGCTGAATTTGGCTTATAGCAGGGCCCCTCTCAGAAGGCCCTGGAAATTGCACACCCAGTGGACAGATTCAGATTAAGCTGGAGCATCACCCAGCCTAATCCAAGAACAAAACATCCAAATGGCATACTGGGCAGACACTAGAGATCTAATAAAGCAAATCCTGCTTTGTAGGGTCAGCCCCTGTACAACAATTCCTACACTGTAGTCACAACCAGTCCTCATAACCCATCAGATCATTGGTCAATCCCTCTCATTGACATGCAAACAGCAACCAATGCTCAAATGCAACAGGAGGGCACATACCTGGAGCATCTGGCTCAGGTGACAAGGGAGACTGCTCCACTGGATCTCCCTACATAAGGCCACTCTACTAAGACTGGGAGACATCACAGCCTTACCCAATACATAGAAATAAGAACAGGGAAGCAGCCAAAATGGGGAGACAAACAAACATGTCCCATATCAAAGAACAGAATAAAGCTCCAGAAAAAAAGAACTAAACAAAATGGAGACAAGCAATTTACCAGATGCAGAGTTCAAAACACTTTTTATAAGGATGTTCAATGAACTCAGAGAGAGCTTCAACAAAGAGACATAAAATGTAAAATTAGAGATAGAAAACAAACAAACAAACAAAAAGAACCAGTCAGAAATAAAGAATATATTACAGGGAATTAACAGTAGATTTGAGAAAGCAAATGACTAAACCAGTGATTTAGGAGATAAGGTAGCAGAAAACACCCAATCAGAATAGCAAAAGAAAAAAAGAATCCAAAAAAATGAGGACAATTTAAGAGGCCTCTGGGACAACATAAAGTGGACCAAAAAATGTATCAATGGGGTGCCAGAAGGAAAAAAAGAAAGAGCAAGGAACTGAAATCCTACTTAAAGAAATAATGACAGAAAACTTCCCCAACCTGGTGAAGGAAACATGACATACCTAGGAAGCACAGAGTTCCAAACAAGATTAACCCAAAGAGGCCCACACCAAAACACATCATAATTAAAATGACAAAAGTTAAAGACAAAGAGAGAATCCTAAAAGCAAGAGAAAAGCAGTTACCTACCTACAAGGGAGCTCTTATAAGACTGTCAGCTAATTTCTCAACAGAAACTTTGCAGGCCAAAAGGGATTGACAGGAAATATTCAAAGTGATAAAAAGTCAGGACCTATAACCAAGGTTACTCTACCTGGCAAAGCTATAATTTAGAGTTGAAGGACAGATAAACAGCTTTCCAAGTGAGAAAAAGCTGAAGGAGTTCATCAACACTAAACCAGTATTATAAAAAAAAAAAAAAATGTTAAAGGGACTTCTTAGGAAAGAAGAGGAAAAAAAATATAAAATTATGAATAATAAAATGGTAATAAGTACATATTAAGAATTACTTTCAATGTAAATGGTGTAAATGCTCCAAACAGAAGATATGGTGGTTGAATAAATAAGAAAACAAGACCCTTACATATGCTACCTACAAGAGCCTCACTTCAGATTGAAAGACACACAGACTGAAAGTAAAGGAATGAAAAAAGATGTTTCATGAAAAAAAAAAAAAAGAAAAAATCTAGGGTAGCAATACTTATACCAGACAAAATAGACTTTAAAACAATGGCTATTATAAGAGACAAAAAAGGACCCAGTAATCCCACTTCCGGGTATTTATCCAAAGAAACCCGAAACACTATTTCAAGGGGTCATATGCATCCATATGTTCATTGCAGCATTGTTTACAATGGCCAAGATGTGGAGGCAGCCCAGATGTCTGTTGATGGATGAATGGATAAAGAGTAGGTGGTAGATATATACAATGGAATATTTCTAGGGCAGTGAAGGGAATGGATATTTGCCATCTGTGATGGCATCAATGGACCTGGAAAGAATTGAGCTAAGTGGAATATGTCAGACATAGAAAGACAGATGCAATGTGATCTCACTTATACGTTAATTCTAAAGAACAAAATAAACAAACAAATAAAACTGAAACAAACTCATTGATACAGAGAATATTTTGATGGTTCCCAGATATGAGGGGTTTAAGGAGTGGTTATAAAAGGGGAAGAGAATAAGAAGTACAAATTGGTTGATACAAAGCAATCATGGGGATGAAGGATATAGTATAAGGAATACAGTCAATAATATGGTAATAACTGTATGGTGTCAAATGGGTACGAGATTTATTGGGGTGATAGATGGTAGGGGGTTGGGGACAGGGTGAAAATGGTGAAGAGATTAGGAAATACAAATTGGTAGGTAAAATATGTTGTGGGGAGATACTTGGACTAAAATCCTTTGACTCCTCATATTTTCACCCACTTATTTTTACCTCCCTAGTTCTTAAACTATGTCCCTTCTTTACTCTCACCGATCTCTTCTATGAGTGATCATCCATTTTCTCTCACTTTGGAGGCATCACCACCACCCACCCATGCACAGAACAAATGTCCTATTTCTAGTGTCCATTCTTTTTGTCTTAGCACCTGGTCATCTTACACAACTTGGCACTTTAGGCACCTTGTCATTCATCTGTTGTACCTGCCATTTAGAATTTTATTAAAATTAGTCTACACCATGGCGTCTTTGTTATATGTGGCTTTATTGTACAAATAATTGACTCTTCTTAACTAATTGGAGGACCTTCTATTTGTAGTTAGCTCCTATTACATTTGTGTGTGTGTGTGTGTCTGTGTGTGTGTATGTTGTCTTGTCTTTTAGACCTTCTAGGTCTCCTAGTTTTCCTAGTCCAGCTAACCCTCAGTATCTCTTTCTGATAATGGAGAAATAGATGTGAGTCCCTTGCTACTCAATAGTTGGTAAACTAATCAACATGCGAAGTATTGGGAGACCATCCTATTGTCCGCAGTAATGATACTATTTCCAGTAGGCGACTTTTGTATTGTATCATTTTGAAATTTGAATTTTACCATAAACTTTTTTTTTTTAATTGGGGAATATTGGGAAATAGTGTGTTTCTCCAGGGCCCATCAGCTCCAAGTAGTTGTCCTTCAGTCTAGTTGTGGAGGGCACAGCTCAGCTCCAAGTCCAGTCACCATTTCAATCTTTAGTTGCAGGGAGCACAGCCCACCAATTCATGCGGGAATTGAACGGGCAACCTTGTTGACAGCTCATGCTCTAACCAACTGAGCCATCTGGCCACCCCAGAATTTTACCATAAACTTTTGAAATCTAATTTATATGGTTATATAAGTTACATGTATGGAGAAATGAGTAACATTCAATTCTATTTTTTTTAATTAAAGCTTATTGGGGGTGACAATGGTTAATAAAGTTACATAGGTGCAAGTGTATAATTATGTAATACATCATCTATATATCATCTTGTGTGTTCACCACCCAGAGTCAGTTCTCCTTCCATCACCATATATTTGATCCTGTTTACCGTCATCGAGTACGCCCCTAGCCCCTTACCCTCAGGTAACCACTAAACTATTGTCTATGTCTATCAGGGTTTTTTTGGTTTGTTTGTTTGTCTTGTTCCTTTGCTGCTTTCAGTTTTATATCCCACATATCAGTGAAATCATGGTTCTCAACCTTTTTTGTCTTACTTATTTTGTTTAGCATAGTGATCTCAAAATCAAGCCATGTTGTCTCAAATGACACTATTTCATCTGTTCTTATGGTAGAATAGTATTCCATTGTATATGTATACTAGATCTTCCTTATCCAATCATCTATCGAAGCACACTTGTTTCCATATCTTGGCCACAGTAAATAAAGCTGCAATGAACGTCGGAGCACATATATCTTTACGGATAAATGCTTTCAAATTTTTGGGTAGATACCAAGAGAGGGATTGCTGGGTCATATGGTAATTCTATTCTTAAATTTTTGAGAAAACTTCACACTGCCTTCCATGATTCTCAAATCTTTATAAAGAAAATTAACCAACGGAAGCATTGAGGGAATGTAATGTTTTGATTACATTTTCAATTTGTTTTTTTGTTTTTTGTTTTGTTTTGTTTTGTTTTTGTTAAATTCAGGACAAGGGCAGAAACACTGGGATAGTAGAGGAGGAGTGGGAAACACCCTCCTCCTTGATATTTATTATTTTTATCATCTTTTAGTTCCTTCTCACAAGCAGCAATAACACTTAGCAACAAGTATAACTATAAAGAAGTGAAAAAGGGAAAGCTAAAGAAAAGAGTTCCTCTTTTAAAGAGTGATACTAATGTTAGGAGGAAAGAACAGGTTATGTCCCTGGTGCCTGAGAAAAGGCAGAGAAAAGACATTGTAGAGAGATATTCTGGTCTGAGAAGCAGTTTGGGATTGACCCATAAATAGCCCATAGAGCCTCCTGACACTGACCACCAAGAGTATTTCAAACCTAAAGGATTTTGGCTTCTTTATTCATAGTTGTGCTTCAGTCACAACATTACTATAGACTGTAGATCCTGTGCACTTGCATTTTGGAGAGTTTCATAGGCATTCTTTGTAGTAGTTCTCCCAGCATTAGTGAAAAAGGTATGCTTTTAATTCTATAGAGTTACCATTATTTCAAAAGTGAAGAGTTCTGAATAATATTAGTTTTCAGTCTATAAGTTCCATGAAGACAAGTGCATGTATTGTTTACTACAGTATTCCAGGTGTAGTGCTAGTTATATATCACAGAGACAATAAATACATAGTCACTTACTATAAGAGTCTTGCTTAAACACAGAACTTGCTGGATGTACATTATATTTTTTTGACTTTTTACCCCCTTCAGTAAGGAGCTCAACAAATCATATGTTTAAAATTGTCAAAAGACATACAAGAGCTTAGAGAAATGGCATATTTATTACTATGAATTGCTAAAAGAACTACAGTTGGCTCTTTAACAACACCAGTTTGTACTGTGGAGGTCAACTTATACATGGATTTTTTTTCAATAAATACTGTAAGTTTATATTCTGTTCCATATGATTTTCTTAATAACATTTTCTTTTCTCTAGCTTACTCTATAATGGAAGAATGCTGTATATAATACATTATAACACACAAAATATGTGTGAATTGATTAGTTATATTATCTGTAAGGCTTCTGCTGCACAGTAGGTTATTAGTAGTTATGTTTGTGAGCAGTCAAAAGTTATACGTGGATTTTTCAACAGTGCAGGTGATCAGTACCCCTAACCCTCTTGTAGTTCAAGTGTCAACAGTAGTTTTGACAGGTCATAAACCAAGTCAAACCTGATACCATTTATTCTAAACTGTAGAATCCAACGACATATTAAAGAAATAATCAGGGTAACTGAAGCATATTAGGGTGGGCTATAAATTACTTGTTCTTATCCTAACATCCCCTTTCTAAAAGGGCACAGAGGAAAAACATGCCAAACAACAGATCAAATAAGTGATATTCATGTCTATTCTCTCTCCTTCTTGTAATAGTCTGCTCCCAAACTCAATAGAGAAAAAAAACATTTAGATTTTTACTTTTAATTAAATGCAAATTTCAGCCTTAACTGTTAAGAAAGTTATTGTATTATAAATATTAATAACATCCAGGCTGGAGAAAAAATGTAAAGAGTTTTTATGATGGACTCTCCCTTGGCTGACCAGGGTTTAGAGGTAAGACCCTGTGGGTTAAGTTATATTAACCCCCAGGATTTGATCTCACTGCCCCCATTCTGGAAACTCCAATCACAGGTTTGTAAACCTATTTTTACATTTTAATCCTCCAATTCTAATGAAATTGTGGTCTTAATGCAAAGTAATTATGTTTACTGACAGAACTATGATTAATGCAAGCCATAAAGCAATTAGCTGAAGAGAGACAAAAATATAGTTAATGTAATTGACATATTGGTTCTAAGCAGAATTAACATTATCTTTGAAATGTGGGCTCTTCTGCAGTGATTATTGACATGGTTGTCATAGAAACTGCCTATCTTGTCATTATGGCAGACATCTGCTCCAGGTTCAAACATTCATTGACATGTGCATTCATTTGGACAGATAAGATGTCTTATCTCAGGCATCTTTGTCATCTGTGCATATGTTGACCCCCTTTAAATAATAAAACACCAATTAAAAATTAGTAACCACAGAGATATAGTCAAGATGGTAGAGTAGGTAAATGCTGTGCTTGCCTATTCTCAGGACCACATCAAAATTACAAAACTGCAGAACAACCATCATTAAGAATCATCTGGGCCGGCCGGGTGGCGCAGGCGGTTAGAGCTCCATGCTCCTAACTCCGAAGGCTGCCGGTTCGATTCCCACATGGGCCAGTGGGCTCTCAACAACCAAAAAAAAAGAATCATCTGAAGTCTAACTGAACAGAACTCCTACAGCTAAGGACATACAGAAGAAGCCACCTCAAGACTGGTAGGAAGGACAGACACACAGAATAAGCTGGCCCACGCCAGCATATGACCATTAAAAATGGGGAGAAATACCTCAGCTATGGGGGGTCCCCCACAAAGGAGTGAGGGGTCCCAAACTCACATAAGGCTACTCAGCCCAGTGTTTCAATGCTGGTGAGAGAAGTCCCCAAAAACTCTGGCTGTGAAAATCAGCGGTGATTGTGTCTAAGTGAAAGTGAGGGCTGCTCCTAAAAGACATTTCTCTTAAAAGGCCTGCAAACAGACTTATTCACTGATGGACTCACTTTCTCTGAATTCCAGTACTGGGGTAGCAGCTCAAAATGTACCAGGGACAAACAGGGATGAACTGAATTGTCTGGCTTCAGGTAGAGGGCTGGAGGAGTCACTTTCTCCCAAACAGAGAAGCTGGCAGAAGCCACTGTTTCCTTGTTGAGCCCTCCCTCATTCCTGGCATGCAGACATAGGCAGCCACCATATCTCAGTCTCCATCAACTTGGCTAACACTGTTCATTCACTCTTATTCCCTGAGACCCCTCCCAACCAAATTTTGGGCCCACCTACAACGCTTTCCGTGGCTTTTCCTTATAAATGGCCTGACTTCTCTAAAATCTCTCAAAAGTTCACAAATTCCAAACAAGCAGCATCTGACTTCAGTATGTCTTGTACCTCTGGCTGAGCATCCCTAAGCCTGCCCTAGTGACAGATGGCTCAGTTTATGGCTGGATATCTCGAGGAACCTCCAAGTCCAGTGCTGGAGGCAGCCATTGGCAGATTGCTTAGTGGCTCCTTCCCAGTGGTCTCAGCTGGGGCACAGGCTGAGGTTTAACTTGACATGCCGCCTGTCCCCACCCAGGATGCCCCAGAGCTGGCATGCGTTGTGGCTAGCTTCTTACCAAGCCAGAGAGCATCACACTGTCACTGGGGAGGACACACTCAGAGGGCATACTAGAGCCATGCTAAAGCAAATTCTGCTCTATGGGTCAGCCCCTGCAACACATCTCCTCCACTGTAGTCACAGCCAGTGTTCACAACCTATCAGCTAATTGGTCAGTTCCTCCCATTGAGATCCAAATAGCAACCATGGCCAACTACAACAGGAATGCACACACAATCCACACAAGGGAGACTGCACCACTGGGTCCCACAAGACACCTACTACATAAGGCCACTCTACTAACAGCAGGAGGCATAGCAGCCCTACTTAATACATAGAAACAAGCGCAGGGAAGCAACCAAATGGGGAGACAAAGAAGCATGTCCCAGATAAAAAACAGGAAGAAACTCCAGAAAAAAGAACTAAACAAAATGGTGACAAGCAATCTACCTAATGCAGAGTTCAAAACACTGGTTATAAGGATGCTTAGTGATCTCAGGGAGAACTTCAATAAAGAGATAGGAAATATAAAAATGGAGATAGAAAACATAAAAAAGAACCAGTCAGAAATAAGGAATACAATAACTGAAATGAAGAATACATTAGAGGGAATCAAGAGTAGATTAGATGAAGCAGAGGATCAAATCAGTGATATAAAAGATAAGGTGGTAAAAACACCCAATCAGCACAGCAAAAATAAAAATTAAAAAAGTAGCAAAAAATTAGGAGAGTTTAAGAGGCCTTAAGAACAATATCAAGCATACCAATATTCACATCATAGTAGTTCCAAGGAGAAGCAAGAGAGCAAGGAATAAAAAATCTATTTGAAAATATAATTACAGACACCTTTCTTAACCTGGTGAACAAATAAATATACAAGCCTAGGAAGTACAGAGAGTCCCAAACAAGATGAACCCAAAGAGACACATCATAATTAAAATGCCAAATGTTAAAGACATAGAGAGAATCTCTAAAGCAGCAAAAGAAAAGCAGTTAGTTACCTACAAGGAATCTCCCATAAAACTCTACGTTGATTCTCAACAGAAACTTCGCAGGCCAGAAGAGATTGGCAGGAAATATTCAAAGTGATAAAAAGCATGGACCTATGACCAAGAGTACTCTACCCAGCAAAGCTATCATTTAGAATTGAAGGACAGATAAAGAGATTCCCAGGCAAGAAAAAGCTAAAGGATATACCAAACCAGTATTACAAGGAATTTGTAAGGGACTTCTTTAAGATGAAAAAAATTAAAACTATGAATACTAAAATGGCAATGACATATCTATCAGCAATTACTCAATGTAAATGAATTAATCAAAAGAGAGGGTGTCTGAATGGGTAAGAAAATAAGACCCTTACATATATTGCCTACGAGAGACTCACTTCAGATTGAAAGATTCACACAGGCAGAAAGTAAAGGTATGGGGAAAATATTTTATTAAAATAGAAATGAGGAAAAAAAGCTAGGGTAGCATCACTTGTACAAGACAAAACAAAAGCTATAACAAGAGACAAGGAAGGATCCAGTAATCCCACTTTTGGGTATTTATTCTAAAGAAACCCAAAATGCTACTTCAAAGGGACATGGGCATCCATGTGTTTATTGCAGCATTAAAATATGGAGGCAGACTGGGTGTCCATCGGTGGATGAATGGATAAAGAGTAGGTGGTACAAATATACATTGGAATATTGCTCAGCCATGGAAGACAAAGTATTCTTGCCATCTGTGGTGGCATGGATGGACCTGGAGGGTATTGTGCTGAGTGGAGCATGTCAGATGGAGAAAGACAGATGCAATGTGATTTTGCTTATATGTATACTCAAAGAAAAAGATACACAAACAAAAAAATCAGAAACTCATAGATACAGAAAATATATTGATGGTTACCAGATGGGAGGGGTTTGGGTAACTATGTATGGTGTAAACTAGATTTATCGAGGTAGTAGATGGGGGTGTTGAGGGATAGGGTGAAAAAGGTAAAGGAATTAAGAAGTACAAATTGGTAGCTACAAAATGTCACGGGGATACAAAGCATAGGGAATACAGTCAATAATATGGTAATAACTATGTATAGTGCCAGGTGGGTACTAGACTCGTTGGGGGGAACCACTTCTTAAATTGCACAAATGCCTAATCACTATGCCATACATTTAAAATTAATATAAAAGAATATTGAATATGAATTGCAATTGAAGAATTAAAGGGGGGGAGGTGAAGTGGAATAAGAGGTTCAAATGTCCAGGTGTGAAAAACAAATAAGTCACGGGGATGTAACGTACAGGATAAAGAATATAGTCACTAATATTGTGATAGCATTGTACAGAGTCAGATGTTTGCTGGATTTACCATGGCCATCACCTTTTAGGTATATACATGTTGAGTAATTATTGTTTACACCTGAAACTAATGTAATGTTATATGTTTGCTGTCTTTTAATAAAAATATTTTTTTAAAAATTAGTAACCACAGATGTGTCAGCATTTAGAGTTTTGGTTGATGACTGCTTTAGCATCACCGAGACATAATTGTGGCTAGTGTCATATAGATTTCATAGTCAACTATAAATTATTTACAATAATAGTATACAGCTTTGGTATGCAAGAAACAGTAGTATATTTTTTTTTAAATCTAAGTGAAAGACTATGCTTTTTACAGATATGCTTGATTATAGACTAACAGAGTTTGATGTTGTATTGCAAAGTTGTGCACCTGAAATCTATGTAACTTTGCTAACACTTGTCACCCTAATAAACATTAATTAATTTTTTAAAAAGAAAAATTTACCAGTTTAAACAAATAATGAAATTATACTAGGAAGATCTTATTATAGAGAACTACTATAGATACTCAATTTCCCCCGTTATTCATCAGCTTAAATTTCCTAACTGCTTCAACCACTGCAAACAATAGATGGCATTAGTCTTCACACTGACATTCTGAGCAGAATAATTTTTAATTTTGCAGGACTCTATTTAGCATTCTATGAAGTTTAGCATCCCTGCCCTCCAAGTATTAGGTTGGTGCAAAAGTAATTGCGGTTTCGGACCGTGAATTTTAAATCATAACAAGGCTCAAACACATCTTTATTAATCAAAATAGGAACCATTAATCAACACATTTTTACCAACAAGAAGTAAGTTTGTTTATTCCTGTAGCTTAAAAACCCGTGCTTTGGAATTCAACGAACTCCTGGAAAGCATTTTCTGCATCCTGCTGGTTGTAGAAGCATTTTCCCTGCAAAAAGTTGTCACAATGCTTGAAGAAGTGGTAGTCAGTCGGTGAGAGGTCAGGTGAATATGGGGAATGAGACAAAACTCCGTAGCCCAATTCATTCATCTTTTAAAGCAGTTGGTTGTGCAACGTATGACTAGGCGTTGTCGTGGAGAAAACTTGGGCCCCTTCTGTTGACCAATGTCGGCTGCAGGCTTTGCAGTTTTCAGTGCATCTCAACGATTTGCTGAGCATACTTCTCAGATGTAATGGTTTTGCCAGGATTCAGAAAGCTGTAGTGGATCAGACCGGCAGCAGACCACCAAACAGTGACGGTGATCTTTTTTTTGGTGCAAGTTTGGCTTTGGGAAGTGTTTTGGAGCTTCTTCTCAGGCCAACCACTCAGCTGGTCATGGCCGGTTATCATACACAATCCACTTTTTGTTGAACATCACAATCTCATTGAGAAATGGTTCCTTTCTGTTGCGTAGAATAAGAGAAGATGACACTTCAAAATGACAATTTTTTTTTCCAGTCAGCTCATGAGGCACCCATTTATTGAGCTTTTTCACCTTTCCAATTTGCTTCAAATTTTGAATGACTGTAGAAGGGTCGACGTTGAGTTCTTCAGCAACTCCTCGTGTAGTTGTAAGAGGATCAGCTTTGATGATTGCTCTCAGTTGATCGTTGTCAACTTCCGATGGCCAGCCACTACACTCCCCATCTTCAATGTTCTCATCTCCCTTGCAAAACTTCTTGAACCGCCACTGCACTGTACGTTCGTTAGCAGTTCCTAGGCCAAATTTGTTGTTTGTTGTGAGTTGTTTCCACTGCTTTACTACCCATTTTGAAGTTGAATAAGAAAATTGCTTGAATTTGCTTTTTGCTTAATAACATTTCCACATTCTAAAATAAATATAAAATAAACAGCAAGTAATAAGTCATTAGCAAAAAAACATAACGCGAGAAGTGCTCATTAAAATGATGTATAACATAACCACATTTATTTAAGAATGTATTCGAATATCAAGTGGCAAATTTCAACAATACAAAAATGGCAATTACGTTTGCACCAACCTCAAGTTGTAATATATATTACAAACATAAAAAATGGTAAACTTCACTGCATAGAAACTAAAAGCTGCCACTTGAACCAAGTGATCAAGGTTCACACCAGCACTGAGACAAATCAACATATGCTATGGTAAAAATAACTGGTCTTTATCTTCAAAAATGTCAATGTAGGAAAGAAAACAAAGATTACAGGATTGTTCCAGATTAAAAGAGACCAAACAGGTAAGACACTGATATATGCAACATATGACCCAGGATTTTCTTTTCCTATAAAGACCATGATTGAGACAATTGGCCAAATCTGAATAAGAACTATAGATTGGATACAAATTTTGTCAATGGTAATTTCCTGATATTTATTATTTACTATAATTATGCAAGATGATGCATCTGCTTTTTAGGAAAAGCACTCTGAGGATTTAGGGTTCAAGGGGTATCATGTATGCAAATCAGTCTCAATTTATACAAAAAGAAGTCTATATCGAGAAAGAAAAGGATTAAGCAAACATGATAAAATGTTAATGTTTCAATGATCTGAGTATAAAGAAGTCCTTTGTACTATTATAGAAACTTTTTACAAGTTTGAATACATGTCACAGTAAAAATGAAAAAGATTCATTTACTAGGCAATTTTTCAAAGCAGGAACTCAGGCAGAGGGAAGCAAGATAAGGACCCACTTACTGGAACCAGAAAGAAACTGAAGTCTCAGGAACAAAAAAAAAAAGTGTTACCACTGACTCTTTTTATTGCTAGTGATTCTAAAATTCATTTAAACAAACAGTGGGGGGGAAAGGGGGTTTTGAAGGGATAGTAGGATAAGTCACAGAATCAATGGAAAGACTGCAGAGACCAGGGAAATTCCAGTAATTTCAGTGAAGAAATCAGCAAACATCTCTGTAAATACATTTCTCAAACACTCACTACCTTAGTTTATCTCTGAGTATCTGCTTTGTAGCTAAGATAACTTTCTTCTTTCATTATACGCATCCATCTCAGGGATAGACACTGATTTTACTAGCATCGGCCAGTCGTTGGACAAATCACTTCAGATGACAGGATCAGCATTATGATCCATGCTCCATGTCATATATCCAACCCCTGGGGTGGGGTGCCAGAGTTACACAGTGGAAGACTGTGATTGGCAGCTCCACAAACGACATAGTGGCATCGGATAAAGGAATAATTCCCTAAAGGTTAGGAGTGAGGCATAGTGTTATATACGGCATCAAGGTTTAAGCGAGCATTTACACATCAGTAGTGGGTCCTAATTTTACCAATCTAACGTACTGGATAGCATGCCTACTACGACAAGAAGATTTGGTCAGGATGAACAGGTCACACAGTCAGAGCCAATACAGTAAGATAAAAATTATGCTGAGGCTTGGAGGATTCTAGCAATACTCTCCTCCACTGAACTTGAACATGAAAGTTTATAATTGGAGCTTCTGCTGTCAGTGTGCCACCAAATGTAACCCAAAAGTAAAGCCAATACCCTGATGAGAGTTGAACAAAAGTAGAAGAAACACTGGATCTTGTTTGAGCTCAAAGAGACCATACTTGAAGCCAGTTCTATCCCTGAAGTGTTTAATTAATAGAGCTAATAAACTTCTTTTTTGCTTATATCCATTTGGATTTGGGTTTCTATCAATGGTGTCAGAAATACCCTGATACAAGTATGCTATTAACAAAAGAAGAGAGAAACAAATGCTTGGCATCCCCCCATCCAACATACACAGACACAGACACGTACACACACACTCACACTAACTTGTACAATACACTTCAATAAAGAGTTTTCATCACTAGGAGTGGAAAACAAGATCAAATCAAAATCAAAAGTAAGCTTATCTCGACGGCAAATCAATGTAACCCAATTGTTCTTTAGGTCTACTTAACAGATATCAAGATTGATCTTAGTGTCTATGGTGGGGCCATTTTATAAGTGAGGAGAAAAAGCAGGAGCTGCAAGAACAAGGAGCTAAACATGTGATAACACAATCATTTCTACTTGAAATTTGAGTAACTGTTACATGCCTGAATTTATATGAGCCAAGGAAATGTATGTAGATGACTCGAGTTGTATGCTTTCCTTAATTTATTAGCACCCACCAATGTATACAAGAATTAAAACTACGTCTCAAGCAGTACATTGGTTAACACAGTTAAAAATGTATCTTCCTTCTGGTTATTTCACTACCATCCCAGAAAAGAGAGACAAACAAACACATGGCTTAAATAGCTATCAGATTTTGGTCATTCACTATTTTCAAGGCTTAATAAGAAAACTTGAAGGCTGATATTTTTTAAAACAATAAGTGACTTACTACATATCTCTAGGCTGGTTGCTTAAAATCTATTTCCACTTTCATCTGTAAATGGTGTTAATTATACTTTTCTCTCTCCCATAAGAGCTATGATAATTACTGTTGGTAAGGCACTTATGCTTCCATGGATAAGGGAGATTGTGTAAGTGCAATGTATTACGTATCATCATTATCATTGCCCTTGGCAGCTGCTCATTAATGATTGCATCTGAGTAAAGCCCCATGAAAGGTTTAATTGATATGAGACAGGAATTGGTCAACCTCAGCCATATTTACTGCCAAGTTTAAGTCCAATGAGAAAAACTTTTCTCTAATTAGATTATCTCAAATGTCATTACAAAAAGGAATACACTAGTTTTAAAGTTCCTTTTTTAAAACAATTCAGCATTAATTCATTTGACAAACATTTACTGGGCATCTGTTATGTGCCAGGTACCATTCTGGGTTCTGAGCATACATCGCTGAAGAAAAAAACATGTCTTTGTGGAGCTTAGACTCTAGAGTTTAAAATTGGCACTTGGATTATTATTTTTTCTCTTCTGAGGCAAATCCTACTTATTTTTTAAGTTCTTTATCAAGAACACTGTCTCTAATACCACCTTTTACAACACATCCCAACCACTTGTATTTCCTCCCTCTCTGGGAAGATACATCCTAAATGTTATTTTTTCTACACAATGCATTGCTGTCCATTATGTAAAACTTTCATGTTTGCATGATGCCATTTTCCCCCTAACAGTGTTGGACCTTTCCAATTGTCCAAGGTACTGTATAGATAGTGAGCTTATAATGATTTGTTCATTAAACATGCAATACATGTTATTAATATTTATCTCACTTACTAAGGAGTAAATAGGGGTTTGTTGAATCCTATGGGAGTTCATATACGATTTCCATACACATGCAATCTATTCAATATATAGTCAGGCAAAACCAGGATTTGAAAAAGGGTCCAATTTAGAAAAATGTTTTCCCTGGCTCTCCTCCTTCACTGCCCACCTCTTTTGTAGGCTTTCCTGTTTTCAGCAAGATGTTCCCTGCCAAAATCCTTCCAGTCATCATGCTGCATGTTTCCTGAATATCATGACCATGTCAGTTAGCAACAACAGGGCATCCACGAATTATTTCTTCTACCCTGGCCCTTTTTAATACTGTCAGTTACAGAGAACTCAGTTGTCTCCAGAGCTATATGAAGACACTTCAAATCTTATTAAGTTGAGCTTTCTTTTTCCAAGTACTCTTAGTGCTACTTCGGCTGGACGGCACTGTAGCTACATACTCTAGAGCACTGACAATAATAAACTGATGTTTAACGCTATCCAGTGTTACAGTTTTAAACCCAGGTTGTATGTTCAGTAGAAAAAAAAATTAATGCAAATTTCATTTAAGGCTACCAAGGAAATAGTAATTTGAATCCCTATATCTTAAGGACTCTTGAGGCAAAATATCTCCATTTGTTTCTATATCTCTTTGTTGATGTCTCCTTTTACTCGCTTACCTTCCAAACTCCTTTCCCTGCTCCCCAGATTATATGAGACGAGGATGGCTGGACAAAAACCACATCTGATAAATAAACACCATAATGTGAACAGACTCAATCCTGACCCCTGAAAATATGTCACTTGGCCAAGCTTATCTAGTTCTTTTAAAGTAGAATTATCTTCTGAAAAGTTCCTCTATACAAATTGTTTTCTTTTGGCACCCTCACTCTCTGCTCTGAAATGAGCACATGTTAAGCTTAGGCTGAATGGGATACAGACCTTCACATGATGACTCATCTGTCTCCTTTACTGGTTTTTTAGGGTCAATGGACCAGAAAAGCACAGATCAAGCAGTCACTCTGCTTTGGTCAATCCACCATACTGATTTTTCAAATATTTGAAGGTTACATTAAAAAAAAAAAATTAACTTTATATGAGTTGCTTTTAATAAATGGAAATTATTTAAAAGGTCAATTTAAACCAGTTGCAAGCTATAAAATTAAAATATTAAAAGTTAGAAATAATGGTGGGTGAAGCTAGTTGACATTAAATAAATAAATGACTAATTATTGCTCATGTCAATTGAATCATTGCACCCCAAAATTCCACCCATAAAGTTTCTGAAAGCACTGAACTGAAGGAGCAGCAGCAAAATGAAAATCAGATAGCACTGAATATCCTTATTGTAGCACTCTGCTAAAAGCTGAGTCCAAAAACATGCTTTCGTCTTGGGATCTAAACAGAGATTTCCACTCTCACCATCACTTTCACATTCCTTCCTTTTCTAAATCCAAATATTGAGATCTTGCCATATTCCTAACAGTTGCTTTGAAGAAAGAGCTAAAGAATAAAAAAGAAGCAAGCTGTGTAGACTCGATCCAGCAGTGCCAACTTTTTGTACCAGTCAGCGTCTCTCAGCCTCATTTTGCTCATCTGTGAAATGAAAGTAATAATCACACCCACTTTATACTATAGCTGAGAGTAACAAATGTGTCAATGTAAAATGCTTCAGACAATGGATGATAAACAGTAAGCACCCAATATATACTCGTTATCATGATGATCAATATCCTCATCACCATCATGACATCTTCACTGCACATCAGGCTGTGGCCCCACCTCGTTGCTTATTTAAATGTGTTGAAAAAGGAAGAAAAAGACAATGGCCCACTTGGAGTTCCTTGTCCCACTGAGCCACATCAAATACAAGTAAGCAATCAGGAGATGCAATCTCCCACTTAGGTACAGTACCCACCCCAGTGTGGCCATGTTTACTGTTATAAATTTGAACGAAACTTTTCCTTTAAAAATGTAACACAACCTGGTCCCGCAGAGGGGTGTCTGGGTAAGAAGAGGGACTGGGGAGTAAGCCTCATCTCTAAATCAGAATTGTCAAGTCATGATATGGGATGTATTGTCATGAGTCATTATTCAGCACAAACACTGACCAAAATATATGCTGATCAATCTACAAATTCTTATGTTTAATGATAAACTTTTAGGTCCTCAAAAGGCCGTAATATCTCATAATCCTTGCCATAGGTTTTATTGCTAAGCATATATGACACTATTCTAAGGACTAAGCTGATCATATCTGTACTGCTTTTAGTCATCCACAAAACTGCACAGCTCAATAGAAAATAAACAGATTGTTTTTTATAAATCAAAAAGAAACATTTCAGATTCCTGTCTCTTTCACAGAGAAAGGAATGGCGGCTCTGCAGTCTCTTGTAGAATGAAACCATTTGAATCACCTCTGGTATGAATGACAATGATGCCATGATGCCAAGAGTAAAACAAGTGTGCAGGTCCTACCTTGCTAATGCATTTTTCAGTGCAGCAGTCATATTAATCATCTGACTTCTCTTTGTGGAACACTCAAGGGAACTGTGCATAAGGCAGGGTGCCAGAAAAATCGTGATGGAATATCCAAATGTCATGTTCTTCTACACAAGGCAAAACAAGCTATCAAAGTAATAACAGAACCCATCACCAAAGAGCAGACTGCTCTGAAATGGGGTGAAAGTGAAAAAGATGAGCTATTTTATTTTCTTTGCATTAAGCTAGTCTTATTTTCTCGTTTCAATTCCTTCCTGGAAAAGTGATAGATTAAGTGGTGAGTGTGTGTGTGTGTGTGTGTGAGTATTCCTATAGCAATCATAACATATTCACTTTAGCGACATATTTCAAAAGGCACAGGGCACAGGTTTTCTTTTTAACAGAAGGGCGCCTCTTTTCTTTGGTTTCTGACCTCTGCTTGTACCAAGTAAAATGTGATTTTTTTGGTCACACTGAGGTAGAACTATGTGTTATTGTTATATTGTGGTTTAGTGCTTGTGTGGTAGTAGACAATCATTAGGCTAAGGTACTTTTGTTAACACCCATACATTTATAAAATATGGCTGTTTGGAAATGAGGCATAAAAGAAAAATATTCAGCAATATTTACCCAAGGGTATAAAATCTTTAAAAAACAACAACACAGTAGAGTATCATCAAAAACTGATATCTAGTTGAACAATAGAAACAAGTTGCATTATTATGGTAATCTATGGCTAAAGATTATGTTTTCCTAGTACACAATGCAAAAAACCTTTGATATCAAACTGTTGTTGATTGAGACAACCGGACGTTCTATATTTGATCTGATGAGGCCTCTCTTCCACAACATTCCTTGGTGAGTAAAATTAAGTTTGTTCAAACCATCTTTTGAGAAGTTTGAAAATACCTCCATAAAAAAAAGAGATAAATTGGAAGACAAGACTGCTGTGAGTTAAAAAAATACAATTAAAAAAAAAAAAAAAGGCAAGGGTGCTTTACTCCTTCTTCCCACTTCCTGTGTCTGAACCACCATATTTTTCCCTCTTAGAGAAAATGATAGAAGCCATTGTTTTAGTTACCTAACTGCTACTTCTTGTAAAAGTTTTAACTCAACTCACATAAAATATGCTTTTATAAGTTATTTTAAGGATCCCATTGTCGGGCCAACGAAGCATATTTGGAAGATGATGCATTTGAATATTATCCCTTCCTTCCTTCTAAGCAATTGTTAAGACAACTTAATGTGCATACTGCATACGGGCATTAAGATCTCCCTAGTATTCTGTAACTAGGTACAGTGCAGTTCACAGTAATTAGCTGCCATATACGTCGTACTAACCCAACAAGGTTGTAGAGTTAGTTTCATATATTTTGCTATAATCCCAGTTGTAGGTAACACGGTTCAGTGTATGTAATAGGGTCAGTGGTAACCATGATGGAAAATTGCAAGACGACATTAGCTCAAAGTGCAACAAACAGAACTTTGAATAAACAAAATAAGAGATATTATCCATAACAATTGTTGAGTGTTGCAGAAGGTCACAAATGGAATCAGTAGATGCGTGTATAGAAAAAGCCACTTAAAAATATGATAATCTGGTTTTCCTACACTTTATTTTCAAATGTTCTAACTTTAGATTTTGTCACATCTCAGAACTTATTTAATATGCTTTACATCAACTTACTTATTTTTCTAGAAAAAATTTACCTGTAGAAGGGGATTCCTAAATGAACACCTTAAGTGGAAAACCAGTATCATTAGCCATAAATAGAAAATACTAAAAGGAAATACAGTAAAAATGAAACAATGTTAATTTTTCCACTTTATTTACTTAAGTCACAGACCATCACTGATAATTACAATATAATTTTGTCTTGAGTTTACATTGTAAAATTTGAGAAATATGTGTACTGGCCCTGATTCTTAACTGTAAACCAATAAACAATCTAGATCGTTTTTCAATGAGTAACCATTAGAACCCCTTCTGAAATTTGCTATGTTGTATCTGAGCAGTTGCCACTAATCATGATGTAGCCTTTTCTCCTTCAGTTCAAGATTCTCTTGTGGCATGCTATGAACTGAATGCATTTGTCTCTCTCCAAATTCATATGTGGAAACCCTAATCCCCAATGTGAAGGTAGAGCCTTTGGGAGGAAAGTGGCTTAGATGATAACCATAAAGTTGAGCTCCCATGATAAGAATAGTGCTCTTATAAGAAGAAATACCAGGGACTATCTATCTATCTGTCTGTCTGTCTGTCTGTCTGTCTGTCTATCTATCTATCATCTATCTATCTACTATCTATCATCTTCTCTACCTTCTGCACACCCTCTCATGTTTCTCCCCTCAATGTAAAGAACCAGCAAGAGTGTAGTTGTCTGCAAACCAGGAAAAGAAATTTTTGGTTCCGTCAGCAACCAAATTGGCTGGCATCTTGATCTTGGACTTCCAGGCCTCTAAAACTGTGAGAAAAACAATTCTGTTGTTTAAGTTACCCAGATAATGATATTTTGTTTTAGCAGCTCAAGCTAAGATATAGTATTAAAGAAATATTCCAGGGAGAGGGTTCAAGATGGTGGATTAGGTAAACGCTATGCCTAGTGCATCCCAGTATCATGCCAAAATTACAAATAAATTATAAAGCAACCAACTTTGAGAATCAGCTGAAGATTAGCTGACCAGAACCTCTATAACTAATTACATAAATAAATAAATAAATACATACATACATACATACATACATGCATGCATACATACATACATACATACATACATAATCCCAAATGAAAGAATAGCAGAAAAAACACTGGTTATAAGGTGGCTCAAGGAATGTAGTCAGAACATCAACACAGAGATAGAAAGCATCAAAAAGGACACGGAAACCATAAAAAAGAACCATTTAGAAATGAAGAATATGATAATTGAAATGAAGAATACACTAGAAGGACTTAACAGCAGATTAGATAAAGCAGAGGATAAAACCAACAATTGGGAAGGTAGTAGAAAACAAAACAATACAGACACACAGACCAATGGAATAGAACTGAAACACCAGCAATAAACCCGTTTAATATGGACAGATAATTTTTTAAAAAGGAGCCAAAAACATACAGTGGAGAAAAGAAGTCCTCTTCAATAGATGCTGCTGGAAAAATTGGAAAGCCACTTACAGAAGAATGCAACTAGACTGCTATCTGTCACCAAAATTGACTCAAAATGGATCAAAGACCTAAACATAAGACCTGAAACAATAAACTGCATAGAAGAAAACATAGGTACTAAACTTATGGACCATAGGTTCAAAGAGGATTTTATGAATTTGCTCTCAAAGACAAGGGAAATAAAAGCTAAAATAAATGGATGAGACTATATCAAACTAAAAATCTTCTGCACAGCAAAAGAAACCATCAACAAAATAAAAAGGCAACCAACCAAAAGGGAGAAAATATTTGCAAATAATGCCTCTGATAAGGCGCTAATATCCCAAATATATAAGAAACTCATACAACTCAACAACAAAAAAACAAACAATCCAATTAAAAAATGGGCAGAGGACATTTCTCCTAAAAAGACATACAGATGTCCAATAGAGATATGAAAAGATGCTCAATGTCACTAATCATCAGAGAAATGCAAATACAAACCACAATGAGATATCACCTCACCCCAGTCAGAATGGCTATCGTCAACAAGACAAATAATAACAAGTGCTGGAGAGGCTATGGAAAAAAAAAGACCCCTCATACACTGTTGGTGGGAATGCAGACTGGTGCAGCCACTATGGAAGGCAGTGTGGAGGTTCGTCAAAAAATTAAGAGCAGAATTGCCATGTAACCCATCAATCCTTCTCCTGGGTATCTACCCCAAAAATCTCAAAGAAAACATTTATCCATAAAGATATATGTGCACCAATGTTCACCGCAGCTTTATTTACAGTGGCCAAGATATGGCAATGACCAAAGTGTCCTTCGATAGATGATTAGATAAATATGTTGACCAAAGTGGCCACTTGTACACATTTTTTGGCTATATATATATGTGTATATATATATATATATATATACATATATATATATATGTATATATATATATATGTATATATATATATATAAATATACACACACACATATAAATATGTCATTCATATATATGTATTCATTTACAAGATGTAAAGTACAGCATAGGGAATATAGTCAATGGTATTGTAATAGCTATGTATGGTGTCTGATGGGTAATAGACCTGGTGGGGTTATCAGTTTGTGAGATGTGCATATGTCTAACCATTATGTTGTGTTGTACACCTGAAACTTATAATAATTTTTTAAAAAATATTCCATGTAGGAAATCCATTGTACTATCTCTACAATGAAATTTAGAAAATAAAACAACCTTAGGAATTATTTTTTGAAAAAATTGCATAATAAAAGAACGATCTTCTGAATGACTACTTTTTTTAAAAGTCTAATCTTCTGACAGGAGGCTGTCAAACAGCCAAATATCTACCTTTTAATTTTCTCATTGAATCGCTTTCATTTTACTTAAGATTAAGGTGTTAGGTAAATATTTCTCTCTCCAATAAAGCAGGTCAATTTTTTAATTATTGAAAATGCAGATGATTCTCAGTCACACTAAAGTTGTTACGTGAAAATCTGGGGAATGGACATCTTTTTCAATGGAAGTCTTGATAAATGTATCTAAATATCTGAAACACAGATATTTTATCTGAAGAAAAATTTAGAAGACATGATAAATTTCTTTATCTTTTTTTGGTGTCTAGAGAAAAAATGCAAGCAATAATTCTTACTAATGCTGTATATTATATTAATGCATTCAAAATTACAGAAGCTATGCTAGGGGCCCAGGTTAGATAACTGGTACACAATAGTAAACTTATGTACTATCTTATAACACAGAGTGGTTGGTGTAAGGCTTCTATTGCTATTTGTGAAAAATAGAATATCTCATTTTTTTTTTCACCTAAAGAGCCTATGTGTTATAGGCAAGAGTCCTCAGCATTTCTAAGGTAGGGGGGAAATTAAAACAAAAAGAAGCATCTAAAAGAAATGGAGCATAAAGCAAAGCAGGATCTTTGGAAAATTCAGTTCACAAGATTTCATGGGATGTAATTTATTCATGGCTCCTGCTGGATTGAGTTAACAGCAGCTGCCTATTCTCTTGGTTGTAGCAGGCATTTCCTAAAATGTCTCAGCTCATATCCTGAGAGAGGAGGCCTTGATACTTAATTACAAAGTTATCTCTTCACACCAATATTCTGTATACCAAGAGGACATGAAACAGGCAGACAGATGGGTCTGAGGCCAATAGGCTTCAGGGATTGCTTTTCTATTGCTGAAATTTGCTGGGCCCGCAGGATTCATCCCAATGATCCTCATCTACTTGATGCCTTTTATTTTATATCTTTATGTAAAATACATGTGGAAAAAATTAAGAACAATTTTTATGTAAAGAGAGAAGACTCCACAACACACAAAAGACTGAATTTCCACTTACATTTTGTGAGTATCATACATATCATTATCAAGTGTTTAATATAGTATATACCCTAATAATATTGACAGACATTGGAAACATTATACCTATATTTTCTATATGAATAAAATAATATATCTTAGAACATTTGTTAAGTGCTTCCAGGTGCATAATTTTATTCAGTCCTTGCAGCAACCCTGTAAGAAGTATTTTTATCCATAATATTTAATTGAGATAATAAAATCTCAGGAGTATACTTAGTTGATAAGTGCTGGGCTTGAATTAAACACAAGGTGCCTAAATTCCAGGTTAGGCTTCTCTAGGTTTCCTTCTATTACAGTATAGCCACTACTCCTTCTGACATTTGCAACAGCATAATTCAACGTTGAACAGAAATTCAAGAAGTGAGTGGATCAAGTAACTAAAGTCTGTTATTAACTGACTTCAGGAATGTCAACTGCATCCACTCTATAGGTGACCTAAGAACTAGCAGCACCACTCATATAGGAAATGTGAGTCCTAGTTTTAAAGTAATAAGAAGCTATCTGACAATGTTGAAAATTCTATGTATAGTGAACAAATATTGAGACCACATAATGCCTGGAGAAACCATGCTTTAGATCACTCAGTGAGAGCTCTGAGTAAAAACAATTCTGGCTAAGCCAAAATGGAAATCACATTTAGAATTTGTTATTGAACACAATTAGAAAAGATGAAGATTTTTCCAGTCAAGATGGTGGAGTAGGTAAATGCTATGACTGCCTCCTCCCATGACCACATCAAAATTACAACCAAACTACAGAACAACCATCATTGAAAATCAGCTGAAGTCTCACTGAAAAACAGGAGTCCTACAACTAAAAACATACAGAAGAAGCTACCTCAAGACTGGTAGGCGGGACAAAGATGTAGAATGTACTTGTCTCACAACCTCATGTGGCTGTGAAAAATTGGGAGGGATACCTCAGTTGTAGAGGTCACCCCCAGAGAAATGAGGGGTCTCAGCCTGACACCATACTCCCCAGGATACCGCTAACGGGAGGAGAAGTCCGCACAATTTTGGGCTGTGAAAACCAGCAGAGATTGTAACAGAGTGAAATGAAGGCAGCTAGAGACCCAGTAATTCCTCTTAAAGGGCCTGTGCATTGACTGGTGCACTGACAGACTCCCTCACTCTGACTTCCAGCACTGGTGCAGCAGCTTGAAAGGCACCAGGGACACATGGGGAGGAACTGAATTGTCTGGCTTAGGGACAGGGGCTGGAGGGGCAGCTTTTTCCCAGACAGAAGTACTAGTAGAATCCATTGTTTCCTTGTTGAGCCCTCCCCCACCCCCGGGCATACAGATGCAGGAAGCTTTCATAGCTGAGCTTCATCAGTCTGACTAACACCATTCCTTCACCCAACACTGGTGATTCCCAGACACTACACCCACCCAACTTGCAGACACACTCAAGTCACTTCTAGTGGCTTTTCCATATAAATGGACTATCATGGCTCATGCTGAGGACTTTCCTAAAATCTCTCAACTGTTCACAATTCCCAAACAAGCAGCATCTGGCCTCAGAGTGATCTGTATCTTGTGCTGAGCAGCCCCAAATCCAGCAGGAGCTGTGACCAGCCTCAGTTCATGGCATGGCTTTTCCCAGGCACCTTCAAGCCCAGCACAGGTGGCTGCTGCCATCTGCAGATTGCTTTGTGGCTTGTGCCAAGTGGTCATGGAAAAGGCACAGGCTGTGGCTGAATTTGTCTTGCAGAAGGGCCCCTCACAGCAGGCTCCTGGGCTGGCACACTCAGTGGCCAGCTTCAGACCAAGAAGGGGCATCACCTAGCCACATCTGAAAATGACACGCCCAAAGGGCAGCTGGGGCAGGCACCAAGCCCTGCTAAAGTAAATCCTGCTCTGTAGGGTCAGTCCATGCACAACGACTTCTCCACCATACTCATGGCCAGTCCTCACAACCAATCAGCCAGAAGGTCAGTCCCTCCCACTGACAAACAACAGCAATCAAGGCTCAACTACAACACAAGAACACACAATAGACACACCTGGAGCACTGACTCAGGTGACAGGGAGACTGCACCACTCTTCCCCACAGGACAACTACTATATAAGTACACTCTATCAAGAATGGGAGACATACAGCCCTACTTAATACATAGAAACGAGCACGGGGAGGGAGCACAAATGGGGAGACAAAGAAACATGTCCCAAAGGAAAGAACAGAACAGAACTCGGGGGGGGGGGGACTAAACAAATTGGAGACACGCAATCTACCAGATGCAGAGTTCAAAAAGTTTTTATAAGGATGCTCAATGAACTCAGTGAGAACTTCAACAAAGAGACAGGAAACATAAAAACAGAGATAGAAAACATTAAAAAAAGTCAGAAATGAAGACTACAATAACTGAAATGAAGAATTTATTAGAGGGAATCAACAGATTAGATGAAGTAGAGAACTGAATCAGCGATTTAGAAGTTAAGGTAGCAGAATGCACCCAATCAGAACAGCAAAAAAAAAAAAAAAAAATGTATATATATATATACACATATATATATACATATATATATACACATACATATATATATATATATGTACACATATATATATATACACATATATATACACATACAAATCCAAAAAAATGAGGATAGTTTAAGAGACTTCTGGGACAACGTCAAGTGTACCAAAATTTACATCATAGGGGTTCCAGAAAGAAAACAGAGACAGCAAGTAATTGAAAACCGTTTGAAGAAATAATGACAGAAAACTTTCTAACGTGATGAAGGAAAGACATATAAGCCCAGGAAGCACAGAGAGTCCTAAACAAGATGAACCCAAAGAGGCCCACACCGACCCACATCATAATTAAAATGGCAAAGGTTAAAGACGAAGAGAGAATCTTCAAAGCAGCAAGAGAAAAGCAGTTAGTTACCGACAAGCCAGCCCCCATTACTGTTAGCCAATTTCCCAGGAGGAACTTTGCAGGCCAGAAGGGATAGGCATGACATATTCAAAGTGATGAAAAACAAGGAACTACAACCAAGATTACTTTACCCAGCAAAGCTACCATTTAGAATCGAAGGACAGAAAAAGAACTTTCCAGACAAGAAGTACTAGTTTGAAGTTCATCAACAGCAAACAAATAGTATTACAAGGAATGTTATAGGGACTTCTTTAAGGAGAAGAAGAAGAAAACAAGATAAAAAATAAGAATAATAAAATGGCAACAACTATATATCTACCAAAAAGTCCTCAATGTACATGTATAAATGCTCCACTCAAAAGATAGGGTAGCTGAATGGATAAGAAAACAAGACCCCTACATATGCTGCCTACAAGAGGCTCAGTTCAGATTGAAAGACACATACTGAAATTTATAAAGAAATGGAAAAACATATTTCATGAAAATGGAATTTTAAAAAAAAGGCTGGGGTAGCAATACTTATCCCAGACAAAAATAGACTTTAAAACGAAGGCTATAACAAGAGACAAAGAAGGACCCAATAATCCCACTTCTAGGTATTTATCAAAGAAACACAAAACACTGCTTCCAGGGGACATGTGCATTCATATGCTCATTGCAGTATTATTTACAATGGAGAAGATTTGGAGGCAGACTGGGTATCCATCAATGGATGAACAGATAAAGAGGAGGTGGTATATATACAAGAATATTACTCAGACGTAAAAGAGAATGAAATCTTGCCATTTGCAACAACGTGGATGAACATAGATGATATATATTGTGCTGAGTGGAATAAGCTAGACAAAGGAAGACAAATTCTATATGATTTCACTTATATGTGGAATATAAAGAACAAAACATACAAGACAGAAATAAAATTGTTGATACAGACAAAAGTTTTGATTATTGCCAGCTGGGAGTCAGTTGGGTGTTGGTGAAAAAGAAGAAGGGATTAAGAAGTACAAATTGGTAGTTACAAAAAAGTCATGAGGATGTAAAGTACATCATAGGGAATATAATCAGTAATATTGAAATAACTATATAGGTGTCACATGGGTACTAGATTTATTGAGGTGATCACTTAGTAATTTATATAAAGTCTAATCACTATGTGGTACACGTGAAACTAATATATTATGTCAACTGTAATTGAAAAATAAAACAACTATTTTAAAAAAATCCATAAGAAAGATAAATCACTCTGGGCAGAGGAAACTTAACTGTGCAAAGGATATTCATGAGACCAGAGGCAAAGAAATCTTATTAGAGCAGCAAAGGAATCATCTGATACATTGTGCATGATGGGCTGAAACCTACAAAGTACCTATCTGTAATCAGTAGGAAAGTGCTTTCCTCACTGAAGGAAAGCCCAGAAAACAGACTTGAAGACACAGATGGCCCATGTCTAGAATAGGGCTGCAGAGATGGTTATAATCTTGAAGTCCAATACTCAGGGTTAGATGAGAAAGTAAGGCCTAAGGAGAACTAAGACTTTTACCAAATGAGAAGTATTTGCTTAGTAACTCTACCTGGTTCTCGGAGTTCACATTTATTTCTTTTTAAACCAATTCAGAAATCTCCTATTTATGGCTTTTTTTTTCATTGTTACAAAAAATACTCATATGGCATTCACAGCTTTCGTGGCTTTACTCTTTTATTTTAGCACTAATTAAAACACCCAATTTATAAAAATGTCCAAGTGATATTTCTCTATTAAAGGAAGCTGTTGTGACAGATAAGCTCCAAAATATGTAATGAGTCAGTCATGGTGGAAGTTTAATTTTTGCTCACAGTAACAATCCAAGAAGGTATTCCTTTGTCAACATTCGATTCTTCTTAATTAGTGGTTCAGGGATCCAGCTTTTTACTCAGTGGTCGGGGATCAATTTAGGAGTCCTGTTATCCCCTAGGGCCCCGTCATCATTTGCACTTAGCCAGTGAAGGGGAGAGAGAGAAGAGAAGGCACATTGATTTCATCAAAAGCCTGAGCTGAAAATGCGCACATTTATTCTACTCATAATCTTTTAGCTAGAAGCTTTTCACATGGCCACACCAACAGTAATGAGATTGGGAAATATGGTCTAGTTGTGCCCTCAAAGAGAAGCAAAGAGAGAGAACATGGATTGGGGTAAATATGTAGAAACGTTTCCCAAAGTATCTTTTTCCAGTTACATATATGGACTAGTAGTAGCAATGACAAATTTTAACACAAGGGACACCCACAGAGTATGGAGGTGCCATCCAATTCAGAAGAGCTAAGCAGTCTGTTAATGCCTAAAAATTAGCCACAGCCTGAACTTCTTTTTTTATTCTGATATATAAATACTTGTCCTTGTTTCATTACATGCTATATGTTAATATCCACAGATAGGAAAACTCATGGATAAACTATTTTGGTCACGTATGTGAAGACTTCCTCTAATTTAATAAGAGGTAAAAAGACACCATCATCTGGACATAGGGTAAGACATGTATGTTCAGATATAACTAGAAGTATCTACAAACTTTTTCAGCATTAATAAACTGACACTGCTATCACAATTTTTCTGTCGTGAGCAAAAAGAACACAAGGAAGATTTAAATGAACCCTTGAGGATATGCATTTCCAAATGACAGGCAGGGTGGTGGAGTAGAGGAAGGCTACATTTGCAAGCTGGTTATTTTTGTCTTCTACAATTCTGTATCTATTGAGGTTGATGTATTTGGAGGGATCTAAATGAGTGTTTGTTGTGTAAAGTAGATAAGGATTTAATCTATGTAAAATTACTGCTATGAAGTAAGTTTGCGACATTGTTTTGCAATGGATATTCCCATGACATCAGCAGGTATCTGAAGGTTAATGTTTACTAAAATGTGACAATTGCAATGTCTTCACTTTCTATGGTAAAGTTAGGCTATTTGAATTGAAAGTGTAAATAATTCAGATGCAACCGAGGAAAATTTCTGTTACAGAAATACAGATTCAAATGGTCAAATAGCATGCTTTATGTTTAAATACATATTGATAAATATATGGAAAGATACAAAATGTAAATATGTTCAAAATTTGGTTCTAAATTTAAAGTTAATTTCTATTTGATTTGAATAAGCTTTTATTGTTATAGAATAAAGTTGGCCTCCCTACAGATAGTTTTGTCATCTAGTAAAAAAATTAGTGTTCTGTACTGTTAAATTACCTAATTTTAGAAGAAAGTATCTATAGTCCCCTCTCCCATTTATTGTGGTCTTCCACACATTTCAACATTGGTAAAAACAGAAAGTTTCTCTGATATAGTACACTAACAAGAGTGTCTGAATAAAAAACCTTGCATTAATATTGTAACATTTTTCTTCTTGATTTTTCAACTCATTGAGGCATGAATATCCTTTCGCTGTTTAATTGGGTTTTTGTGTGAAAAACAAAGTTTTTGAAGTGGCACTAGAGTATAAAGTTAATTAAAGATGCAATTCCAGTAATCATCAGAACATCTGTGCCAAGGCCAAATAGTCCTCACTGCTTACATTTCTAAGACCTTTATTTGAGAATCTGCATAAGCTTCATTTAGCTCCTGATATTGGACAGCTATTTGCAATTTTAAAATCTGCTGACGCAATTTAGTGACTATATGCAGTCCATGTAAAGTTAATTACAACAAGAAACTAGAAATTTTAAAAGTCTATTTTAACAAATTACTGATAATAAAAATAAAACTCAAGGCAGGGAAAATTTAATTAAAATAACCTGATCTAGAAAAGCTGTACACATTCAAAAATCAATTTTCCATAAAATTATTACTGGAGAACCATAAAATGTTTATATTGAGAATTATTTCTTCTTTCATCTTTATAATGGTAGAGAGAGAGAGAGAGAGAGAGAGAGAGAGAGAGATTAACATGTGACTATAGACATGAACATATATTTAATATGAGAAACATTCCTTTATTCCAGAATATAGTCAAGTAATAGTTTAACTGTTTGTGAAAAAGAAAAAAAGAAAAATATAATGTAGGCTTTTTGTTTGGGAGGGGAAGGTACGTTCAGAGGGATACAGAAAGACAAGCACCAAACTTCTGAGCAAAGAAATTAGAGAATTCTTGAGAGAACATGATGGAATAGGGAGGTAGATTTTATTTTCTATCTTATACCTATACTCTAAAGTTTTACAATGCCTATAAATTCTGTTTTCAGTTTTAAATGATATTTTAAACGTAGTAGATGAGAGCAGACATCTTTAGAAATAATACATCCTTAAAAAGCAGTCAGTAAATGGGCAATTGAGAAAGTATAGGAACATATAAGTGTATCAACATAGCTGAAGCCATAACATAAACAAATGGAATGTATATTTCTTTCTGTTCCAGCATATATATCAAACTTTCTAAACCAGAACCTTATTGAGAAGGAAGAGCTGTGGTACTCAGAGAATTTAAAGAAATCATGTGACTTGATTATTGTGAAAAACCCCGGAATCTTTTCTTTTAGTCACTTGATTTCACACTTTGTGTCCAAATGAAATCAATGCTTTTTCTGATAGAATTGAGTGATTCAGTTTTATAAATAAAAATAAATTATGGCATTTATAAATACGAAAAAAAAAATTACGGTGTGTTCTCTTGATTCACAGTATACTCATTTGACTTGGATCATTCTCTCTCAAAACAAAGACTTGGAACAATAATGATTCTATTTCCTTCAGTTTTGATATATCAGACCTGAAAGGATTACAGGCAGATCTAGACATATTCAGGCCATACTCTTAGAGGTCTCTTCAATATTAATAATAAAGGACTCTCAAGAAAGAGACAATGAATGAACTTTCTGTTGCTAGGTCACTTAATAAAATACTACCTTTATCTCACAATATCAAATGCGGAGCAGTCTGTCTGACTTGTCAGTTGAAAACTCAGTAATTAAACAACAGTCCACATTAGCTGGACCACTGAAGCATTTTGATATACTAAATTGGAAAGTGCTTCTTCAAGTGATGCCATGCTGTCTGATTTAAAGGTCTTCCATAAAGTTCAACTTTGTTTTACATTAAAGTAATTAATTAATTTAAAATACTATAAATAAGCAATGGTCTTGCAAGTCCTCAAACACATCAGGTCCATCCTGCCTCAAGGCTTTGTTTTACTATTTCCACTGCTTGGAATTCTTCTGCCCAAATTTCATAGCTCATGCTCTTGCTTTCTCCAAACGGTAACTCTCTTAAAGATTTGTTCTAATTTCACCTACTCACTGAACATTTCCCTAGACATCCTCCTTATAAAAGAAACACCACACGCACTCTCTCGCCATTCAACTTTCTCTGTCATATTTCTCTCCACAGGTCTAATCATTGCTTAATGTACTTAATATTTTCATTGTTTATTTGGTTGATTATTTACCTCCCCCACTAGGATGTGGTTTTCATGAGGGCTGGAATTTTGGTCTACTTTGTACTTTGTGGTATCTCTAATACCTAAACCAATACCTAGCACATAGCAAGTGCTCAGCTATATGACTGAATAAATAAATGAGGGTTGTTCCTTGAGGACTTGATTGCTTCTGAAAGTGACAACTGCATCCCTTGTCTAGATTTTTATAAAGGCAAAGCCAAAGCCTGAACTACAGAAACAACCCAAGTTACTACCACTTTGTGATGCGTGTCTCAATATCCTCCTTATGTGAAATCTCTTTCTCAGTTTTAATTTTATCAAATTACATGGTACTTCCTACACATTTACGTTGCTTTTGAAATGTTAGTTTGTTGTTAGTCTTGATAAATAAATAGTAAAGCTAGGAATATGTTTCTTAAAGCTTGTGAATATCTATTTTCACATTTGTAAAACATGATATAAGAAGTGTTTTTGAAATACAAATAAAATAGAAGTGCTTCAAAATTGATACTGTTATTTTAACACAAATATTTGAACACATTTTCATAAATTCTGTTCAAATAGTTTTCTCACATTTAATCATCCATTCATTCAATAAGTATTTATTGCATACCTTCTGCATTTCAAAATATTCTAGGGATGGAGCAATAAAGAAAATAGACATTTCATGCCCTTTTGAGGTTTACATTATAATGTGTACATATGGGGAATGGAAAGACAGACAATGAGAAAATATATATACTATGTATTAGTTTTCTATTGCTACTGTAACAAATTACCACAAACTTAGTGACTTTAAACAACACAAATTTATTATCTTATAGTTCTTTATGTTTAAATTTCAATACAGGTTTCACTGTATTGAAGGTGTTGGCAGAACTGCATTCCTTTCTGGAAGCTTTAGGAATAAATTTCCTTGTCTTTTTCTGCTTTTAGATGTTTCTCACATGGTACCCTCCTTCTGTCTTCAAAGCCAACAACATTGCACCCCTCTGGCCATCTTTCCATAGTCCTATCTCCCTCTCCCTATAGTCATGGAAGGTTTATTTCTGCTTTTAAGGACCAGTGGGATTAATTGGATTTACTCAGATAATCCAAATGACTTCCCCATCTCCAGGTCCTTATTTTAATCACATCTGCAAAATCCCTTTTGCCACATAAGATAACACATTCATGAGTTTTGAGGATTAGGATGCAGACATCTTTGGAGGCCATTATTCTGTTTACCTCACCTTATCAGGGAATGAAGAGGGCTATGAAGAAAAATAAAAGATGAAAGTAGTCAGAGAGCAAGGGTGGGGGGGCATATCCTTTTTCTTAGCTCTTATCTGAAATGCCAGACTAGCACTTTTCACACAGATTAATTTTAAGTTTAATAAACAAAAAATATGACATAACATTCACTGAACATCTAACAGGTAGATTGGTGGCAATCACTGCCTACAGCTCTATCATCCACATTCAGTTAAAACCTGCACTTAGCTAGCGCTTTGTCCTCTGCTACCCCCATGGCTACCATCCTATCATAAAACTCCAACACACTTACTTTTGTCCTCTTTAAGACATCACCTTTTCAGCACAAAACAATCTCCTGTACAGGATGGGGCAATTTGCTGTGGTGGCCACCTGCCAGAAGAGCTAAGCTCCTGCAATAATTGCTAGCCATTTATTTGGATGTTCTACAAACCACAGCAACAGACCCTTGCCAAATCTGCATGAGAGATGGGCGAAACTCCTCAATTACTGTTGTTACACATCACCACATTTCTTCTTCTTTGCTTCCTTATTTTTTCTCAACATGAATATTATCCTGCGTCCTTGATTTCTCCATTGACCCTTCACCATTTAACCCAAGCACTCTACAACTTTACTCTCTCATAGATATAACCTTTTTACACTATTAATAGCAGGAGTCAAGAGTCATATTATATCACATATAACTGGCCATTATTAGGAAATTAGGAGGTATCACCAATGTAATTACCAAGATAGCTACAGCTTAATTCTGTGTGTACCTGATTTTTTAATTAGCAATTTTTAAATTTAAAAAAATACAAAATGTATTATATATCTTCTTTAAATAGAAGATATCGAAGATAATTACCCTTTCCTTGAATTAAAGATGTTACTGCAGCCATTAATTACTGCATTATGCTGTAATAGAGGCGGATCCCCCCCTTTTTTTCATAGCTTAACCTATCTTCTGATCCATTTACTATTTACCTGAGTTTTATAATCTCTGACTCCTAATCTGCTTTCATCTGAATAATTATATAACCAAGCGCATCAAAATAGTTTGAAAACCCCAAGACAATGAGCAAAACAAACCAAACCAAAAAATGGGCTTAGAGATTTCACACCAATATGGTGGGTGAACTTCAATGTACCCAGCTCTCCGTGCAAAGTGGAGTTTTATTTATTTTCTATTACTTCTATTGTTAAAATTGTAGCTTCTACATTTATTCCTCTTGCAACATTAACCTAAATCGGTTATTGTCTTACTGCATTGTGCCCTATGTGAATAAAGCAACTCTCCTGCACTGTTACTTTCATAAAACACTGAGGAAAACAAAAATAGTCTCTACCCAGAAGAAAAGGAAGCTCTCTTTACTTAGGAAAGGAGTTATTGGTCATGGGGTAGAGGGATTAAGGGATTTGTGAAAGAACTAAAGAGAACAGGCTGTATGGTAATAAGGATAAACCAGTATGGAAAAACTAGAATGAATTTAACCAGTCCTAATTTCTAAACCTTTGGAATATTTTCCCTAACTTGTTTTATCATTTCAAGGTAAATTATAGAAATCCTGATAACTTAGAAGCTAAATAAAAAGAAAATCTCAGACTAAGAAAAATGGCAAGAGACATTTAAAATTTCCTTTTAGCCTTTGCAATGCATATTGTGCCAAATTGGCATGCTGATTTACGAGGCATTAAGTGAGCTGTGAGAGGCTGAAACTCTGTAAGCTCCCCTAAGTCTTGGTGCCGGTCCACCACATAGCCCCCTTTTCTGCAATGCTGCTTACCTCGTTTATCTTAGTAACCAGCATAATTCCTACTCACCTTCCACATGTTCACCTAAATTTATTTCCTCTAAGAAACCTCACTCATCCAGCACCCTGCTCTTATCACAGTAATATCATTGACCGGCCACTTGTCAGTATTCCCTTTTAGAATGTAAGCTCCATGAAAGCAGGCACAATATTCTCTCTTTACTGTTATCATACCAACAAGCAGTCACTTAGCAACTGGCATGAATTAAATTCTCAATATGTAGCCTTCGATAAAATGAACAGGGTGATAAATGTTTATTCCCCTACTCAAAACTGGACTTGGCCTTAGGATGTACTACAGACCTCTTAAAACAAGGATAAGGATACTTGTGGAAAGCTTTGGTACCTGTATCAGGAGGAAGAATCTGTTTTTATGATTTTTATTCCTATCATGACATTTTCCTTCGGAAAAAAAACTGTGAAAAACTTTGAAATGGGTGAAAAGCGTGCCTTTTGTCATCTTTGAGCTGTTTGAGAACTTTGCTAAGTTACAGAAAACTGATAACAATGCAAATGAATTGTGACCAGTGGATTGCATTTGACTATTTCCCTATATATATGGAACAGTTTTGCATGTAATTGTAAATGCATTCAATATTCCTGATTGCCTACATATGTGTTCTCTACATTTTCCTTTGAACTTAATAATTCTCTCAAGTAATAAACATGACATACGTTTATTTTCCATTTGGATAAAATTTATGATTTAATTCTTTAAAAAAATCATCCCTTTTTCTAATGATTTGTAATATACATTTTATGACTAGAAACTTTTTGTACAAAACTGCAACAAACATTTTGATTTTTTTAAAAAAATTAGCCCTTAACCCCTGTAAAGAAATTAAGTTTTTAACTCTTTAAGAAAATATATTCAGGAGAGAGATCCAAGATGGCAAGATAGATAAACACTGTGCTTGCCTCCTTCTGTGAATACCTTAAAATTACAACTAAATTATAAAACACTCAACGTGGAGAACCATCTAAAATCTAGTCAAACGGAAGTCCTATGACTATAAATATAAAGAAGAAACCACATGCAGACTGGTGAGAGGAGCGGAAACAAGGAACACGACCTAACTTCTGTGTGGCATTGAGAATCCTGAGAGATATCTTGACTGGAGGTTACACCAGGAAGAGCATTGGACCCCAGCCCCCCACACCAGACTTCCCAGCCTGGAGTACTGGTGATGGGAAGAGGAACCCCTACCACATCTAGCTGTAAAAAAAATTGGGGATTCTGACCACCTGGGTGGCATGGAAGGCTGCGGGAAACCCGGTCATCCTCTTAAATGGCCGGCGCACAGATTCACTTGCTCACAGGCACTCACCTTGGGCTCTGGCAGAGAAATGGTCTCACTCAGGAGGCATTGGAGTTGTGCAGGGTGGGCAGACTGAGGTATATGGCTTCAGAGGAAGGACTAGAGGACAGTCTGCATTTTCCCTCTGTGGAGTCTTTCTCTAGTGCAGCCGGCAGGTTGGCGCCATTTTCCTTTGTTGAGCCAGCCCCCACCACAGCCAAATCTGAATCTGATTGGCCTGATGAGCTTTGTGGCTCCACCCTCCTGAATCATTGGAACTCTGCCCTACCCAACTCCCCAACCATGAAGGATCCAGTAACCCTACTTAAGGGTATTTACCCGAAGAAACCCAAAATGCTACTTCGAGGGGACGTGAGATCCATATGTTCATTACAGCATTGTTTATAATGGCCAAGATGCGGAGGCAGCCTAGGTGCCCATCAATGGATGAATGGATAAAGAAGAGGTGGTACATATATACAGTATTTTGCTGTGTATAATATGCACTTTTTTGCCCAAATTTGTGAGGGAAAAATAAGGATGTGCATTATACATGGGTAGTACTAATTCGTATCCATATCAATGTTTTTAATTATTATGCTTATGAGTTAAAAGTGTAACTCTTTATATCAATAACAGTATTCTTATGCAAAATAATACCAAAATACAATAATCGGTTTTGTTGACTTTATGACAAACTTGCAATGATAAAGAGTTTTTGGCCTTCTATGATGTGTAAATATTATAAATTTGTTATCAGTACATAAAATTTCGTGTACCTTGTATCTGTTCTTGTGTTTTGTTATTACATAAAATTTCCTGTACCATAAAAATAAATTGCTGAAATTCCTTTATAATACAAAAACAAGTACCTAAATATAAACAAATAAAAATTTGAATTAAAAAATTAAAACAAAATATTTTTTTCCCCCTGAAAGTTTGGGCCAAAAACATGAGTGCACATTATACACAGGAGTGCATCATACACAGCAAAATTCAGTAGTTTGGAATATTGCTTGGCCATGGAAGGGAATCTTGTCATCTGTGATAGCATGGACGGACCTGGAGAGTATTGTGCTGAGTGAAGTATGTCAGTCAGAGAAAGACAGATGCAATGTAATTTCACTTATATGTGGAATATAAGAACAAAATTAACAAACAAAACAGAAACAAACTCATAGATACAGAAAACATTTTAATGGTTGCCAGATGGGAGGGGGTTTCGAGGTGTGGATGAAAAAGGAAAAGGGATTAAGAAATCTAAATTAGTTGTTACAAGATAGTCATGGGGATACATAGTAAAGCATAGAGAATATAGTTGATGATATAGTAATAACTATGTATAGTGCTAGGTGGGTGCTAGACTAGATAGGGGGATCACTTCTTAAATCACGTAAATGTCTAATCACTATGCTGTATAGCTAAAATTAATATAAAATACTCCTGAATATCAACTGAAATTGAAAATTTTTAAAATGGGGAAAAGGTGAAGGGGAATAAGATGTCCAAATTTCCAGGTATAAAACAAATAAGTCATGGGTATGTAATGTACAGCCTAGGGAATACAGTCAATAATATTGTGATAATGTTGTACAATGTCAGATGGTTTCTAGACTTATCAGTGCAATCACTTCTTTAAACACATAAATGTTGAATAACTAGCTATATTTTTAATAAAAATCTTTTTTAAAAAAAGCAAAAAAGAAATATTCCACTTGAACTAAACGAAAGACCAAAAAATATAAATGTTACAAAACACCTTTTTCTAAGTGTCACATAATGCTGGTACAAAAACAAAAAACAAAAAACTGTGAGCTGACAAAATAAGCCCCTCTCATCATTCTCACCTTGTTCCTCATAACAGTGATATAATTATCTTCTTTAGCTGACAATAGCAATCTAGGCACACATTTTTTAATGACAAAATGCTATTTAATCTTTCATTTTTAAAAGGGACATTAATAATGAAGTTTCATAAAAAGAAATGAAGGTGATATATGCAGACATCAATTTACAAGTTTCTTCTGTTTAATTAACATTATTACATGTTTTAATTTCAAGTGTGTTTTGGTCATCATCATGATATGTTTAATTTATATGAAACTTAATTCGAAAGAATGTCTCCAGAGAAGCAACAATTTATTCCAGGCTCTGTATACACATTTTGAATAAAGTATTTGGTTCACAGAGGCCTTTGTTTAGGCATCATTCAAAATTAAGTTGAGCCTGGATCATTAAAGTGATCCAGGTCTATTCTAAAACAATAAACTACTGAGATATAATTAACAGGAAACGAAAATGGGGTTACTCCCAGCCTCTACTTGATTTCCAATTCCTATCAATTCTATTTTTCTATGTTACTTGAACATACTGCCCTACTAATGTCAATTGGCAACATCCTTATTCAATGTCCTCATCGTGTTTGCTCAGATCACAACAGTAATCCCCTACGTGGTCTCCCTCACTCTCTTTTTATCATCCTTTGCAACACAACCAGAATAGTCATTTCATTTTACTCAGCAGTTGGGACATTCTCTTTTTTACTTTTAAAAAGTACAAATCTGGAAATGTGAATACTCTACTTAAAATGTTTGAATGACTCCTCTCATCACTTCTCTCAACTTACCTCACATCGAATATTCTACCTAGACAGTTCTATTTGGATTTCTCTCAAGCTTTCATAAGTTCTGTACATACTCTGACTGTAGTATTCTGCAATACCCTGTACTCCTTCCTGTCCTAATTCCTTCTCAGCCACTTCTTTGAGAAATGTCTCATGATAACTGCCTGATATTACCTGTTCTTCAGACCTTCCAAAGAGCTCCATCTGTAGGTGGTCCCTTACTATTCCACAAGCTTCTTAAGGACTGGACCTTGTTCATTTGTAATATTCTGACTTATTTACTAAATATTACTGGAATAATAACTCAAAAATCCTTATGAATGTACGTTTAGTAAATGTGAACTTGTTACATTTTCTGCAGCCACATTTAATCCTCCTGTTGTGGTTATTCACATATAAGAATATTGAATAACTACTTTCAGGGTTTTTTTTTGGGAAGTAGACACAATTTCAGAAGTCAAAAATACAGGGCCAGCGGTAGACTTCTTCTAAACAGTTTTGTACCCCCAAGCGAATATTTGGGGAAAATTCTGTCAAATTACTAAAATTTTGTTATATCCAAGAAGTACTTAATTTCATCAAAATTTATTGAGACCTTAATCATCTATTAGATATTCAGGATACAAAGATCATTAAGATACCTCCCTGACAATCAATTTCCTTTCAATATTTTAAATTGAATCACATGAAATTACCATTTTAGTAAATTAAAAATACTTAAGCGTTCACAATTTCATACAGTTCAAAGTAATATTATGAAAATAGGTAGAAAATTTAAAACATCAGAAGTAGAATATCTCAACTTCTTGAATAGAATAAGATGTTCACTTAGAACAAAGAAGAGAAAAACAATTCTAACTTGAGGTGGGTATTCAGAAAAGCCACAAATAATCTGAATGATGAGACCTGGATCATGAAGCAGTAGTACAATTTCAACAGAAAAAAAATGGTAGAAAGTGCATTTCAGTTAGAGACAATATTAAGAAATTTTTAATGGAAATTGGCAAGTCTCACTAAGGCTTTTTTGGATAAATAAATGGAAATGAATTCAAATGTGCTCAAATAAAGAAGGTGGTATCATATACCATGTACTCTCACAAAAATCCAAAAATAAGAAACAAAGTATATGTGCTTGTGATGGGAACTAAACCTGGAAATTAAGGTATAGATTGTTCCTGGGTAACCAGACTTTCTGGGTTCAAATTCCCACTACTTACTCCATAACTGTGTAACTTGAAGTCATTTGCCTTTTTTCTGCCTCAGTTTCTTCATTTTAAAAATCGGGTAATAGAGTTATGAGGATTAAATGATGTCAACATATGCAAAGCACTTAAATAATGCCAGGCGTATACTAAGAACTACACAAGGATTTACTAATATTATTCTTTCTGGGCTGCTCCATTTTTTTTTACCCCTCCATTGACTAGATTCCACCAACTCATGCTGCTTATGACTCAACACAAAAGGCTCCTGCTCCTTTCTACAATGTGGAACTATTTTCTCTCTGTCAAGGTAAAGTATTTGGCCTGTATTGGGTCTTATGTATAGATCAAGACCTATTGGCTATGAATAGAAAATGAATAATATCCAAGGATATGAAGAACTTGAAGAACAGTAAGTGGGTCAGAGAATGTAATGTAGCTTAATAGACATATTTCAATCTAATAAAAATACTGAAGATGGTTATGGCTTTGTGGCCAGTTCAAGATGGTTTATAATGTGTGCAAAAATGAGTGGGCAAGTTAAACACCAATTCTTAGGATATGGCTATCTTGATAAGGAGTCTTTAGGTTTCATTCTATTGCACAACTGATATTTGGGACTGGATAATTCTTTGTGTTGAGGCCCCTGTACATTTCAAGATATTTAGCAGAATTGCTGGCCTCTAGCCTCTACATGCCAATTGCATCCCCTCAGTTGTGATAACTAAAAATAACTTACTCTGCAGGTCAAAATTACCCTGGATTGAGAACCATGGCTTTGGGGACAAGGATAGAGAATTTTCCCTCTCAATACTAGAGAAAAATTCCCAGACAGGGATGTTTGAGGTCAAAGCAAAAGACACAGAAGACAAAAACATATTAAAAATGAAAAAGCAGTATGTAACTAGGAACCTGATAGAAAGCAAAAAGTACCAAATGTAACTAACACACATCTAGAAGGGGGGAAAATGGAAAGGGGGATGTGTTGAAAGGAAAAAGCACTATCTCCAATCCCAAGGTTTCATTTTCCTCTTCCACTCATCCCCATCTAAGAATGACAAGAATGACATTTTTTTCCAGCCTACCGAAGTATAATTGACAAACAAAAAGTGTATATATTTAGGGTGTACACTGTGACCATTTAATATACATTGTAAAAACTCATACCATTTTTAAGAATGGAAACTAACAAAAAATAAAGGTTCCAAATGCTGTATGTTCATTATAGAGCAAAATGAGGCTTATTTCACCAACTCCTTCATTCTCTACCAAGAACAGCAGGTGCATAAAAGTGTCGCCTCCCCATGCTGTGGCCACGACAGGTGTCATTAGTTGATGGCAATGCTTTCCTGCCAAGGTTAGATACAGCCTCCCTCAGATTCCCCCTCAACACTGCATTCTAGGCAGAACCTATCACTAATCAGAGCTGACATGTGAGGTAAAATCAATTTTTTCATACCTGTTATTGATGTTGTGCTTCTCCTGATGGATTCTAAGACCAAGATAGCCATTTTGGCAATCACACAAAACTATTGACTTATGGTGAACTTATCTTTCTGCAAGATATTTAAGCATTATTTCATCTATGTTGATATGAAGCCATACTAGCAAGTTTAGCACATGATGAAATTTTATCTTAACTAGAGAAGCTCTTATTTTTACTGTTTTTAAACCTATAGAGACATGAATCAGGCTCTAATACAATAGATTTCAATTTTATTTCTAGCTGCAAGTCATCTACAAATTTAACACAATTATTTTTCTATTCATCAAACAAATTAATAATTCTTTTTTTCAAATCAACAGATTCTTGTTGCTTAAGAAACCACAGTTTTATAGCTATCCACCTTCGGTTAAAATTGACTCAATATTTAATCAACAACATCTGCTGATGGGAACTCTTTTAACAGTTTTTCAAAGGATTATTAATTATCCAAGTATAGCTTCCACCTTATTATTTGATATCATAAATCCTTGTCAAAAGTTTTGCTGGTATCCAGATATATTGTATTTGCCACATTTCCCTAATCCGCTCTCAAAAATAGAAACAAGATTAATATAACATAAGTCATTTTTTATGAATATTTTTAATGAATTCAGTTCTTTACTACTTCCTCTTTTCAGGTCTCTCTCAAACTGTAAATTTATACAAAGATCTTAGTAATCCAAAGAGGAATCACAGTGTAAAAACATGTCAAAAGGGATTTGTGAGCACCCTGAAATCTAAATAAGATCTCCATGAAACTCCATTCTAAGCCTTGTACAGACAAAAGGCCTCCCACTACTTTCTTTGAATTTCTCCTGAGCTAACATCATTAGCATTTCCTCTGGTTTCTAGCTTCATGCTTCAACAGAAGCTGCTCTACTAATGTACCATCTCGCTATCGCATACTGGCTCACATCAACTAGAAAATAGTGATTAGTTGTCCTTCTTGTTGAAATGACTATGGCCTCTCTAACACCAGGGAATTTTCTTGGGACACACCATCCCACCCTGTACTCCAGTGCTACAAAACCTTTTAGAATTATCTCTCCCTTCGTTCTTTCCCCTTTCCTTTTCCTTTCTTAGAGGCAGAAATCCAATTATTTTTATTTTATCTTTCAAATGAATTCTATCTATTTGCTTTGGCTTCTTCCTTCAAGACATCTATTAGCATCTATAAAGACATTTTTCTAAAATAGAACAGAGTGAAAATGTATCTATACTTACCAAGGAGAGAAGTTAATATGCATGACTAAAGCAAACTGTATGTCAGTACAAAGCAAAGCAAATCTAATGAAATATGGCAACCGACACCTTGCTTCAGTGTGGGGAAGCTAACAGGAACTGATTGGGACCATGGCAACCTGAAAAGGACAGGCCAGGTCTAAGGGGGACACCTGTAATATTTAGCTACAAAAAGTATTTGCCATGTAGGCACACTGATCTGACCTTTTGTGGAATTTGGAATCCAAAGTTTATGTAAAATTTTCTATGTTTAAAATATTGGCTTATTTTAATATGTATCATTCAGGTCAGTATGTCTGTAGGCAGCATAGCCTGGGGTAAGCAGTGGACAATCACTTTTAAACAAAAACATATCCTTCCAAGTTATTTCTGATGCCAGCTGTTCCGCAAATAAAAGTTGCACAAACAGCCACATTATCTACATTTTAAATGCCAGAGAAAGCAGTTCATAGAAACGTAGCTAGTAATTTGTGAATCTCAAAGGTAACATAAGAAGAAGACAATCTGAAAATAGCCATGGAATTACCCATTTTGCTTCATTCAATTCAGCTTATTTTATATGAACGTAGCTTTAAGTCTTCTTTGAAAGGGCAGATTAATTATTAGCATTGTTATCACAAAGATGCATTAGCCTTTAGGTGAAGCAATGAGGCCAACTGACCATTCCTTCTTGACATTTTAATTGTTATTTTTCTCAGTATTAAATGCTATTGCTGAGTACCTATCATGTCATTTTTGCCCCTGTCAGGATTGCCGCTTAAATAGTGAACTGCTTTTAACTGTAATGTCATGATTCAATAACCTAATATGCATTACCTCTTTCACTATCACACAGAAGCACAGCTTTTCAAATACACAAAGAAGACTAAAGGATGCTGTGTACTTCCTTACAAAAGATACTTTTGTCACTCCTTCTATTGTTCTGTGCTTTTCTGCATTTCCCTTACCTTTCAGTACTGTCTCTTGTGTTTTCTCTCCTATTTAGTCATCATAACCTTTATGGCATGAAAGGAGTTAGCATTCACTTCACAATCGTTCTCTGAACGCTACTTTGATCTTCCTAGAAGAAAGCATTGTATGACTTTTACAAATGGGCACGTTATGTAACTGGAATGAAGATTTTCTAATACTTCTGTGCAATTTACAACAGGCTCCCATCACAGGTCAAACCTAAGCCAACACAGAACGACTCTTGATATCTTTCTATTTTTAAAAAATCACACTAAAGATGAATTTGTACAACCAGCATTACTTTTTACCTGAGAGTGAAAATGAAAAAAAATATTTCATAAATATCTCTGAGTCTGCAGGAGAAAAAAATGAACTTCATATCCTACAACTCTTTTGAGACCTAACATTTTTATTGTCTAGTCTTCCCCAAAATATCTTTTGCATTTTTAAGTACCCTGATTATTTGTGTAGATAATAATTATTACAATCATCATAATGACAAAAGTCTTAGGCAGTAAATGAAAGATAAAATTAACTACTGAGCTTCTGGAAAGGGAGTGGGTTGTTTCTAGCTAAGGATTAAGGAAAGATTTGCTATTAGTAACAATGTTTAACAAAGCTGTGACCATTTTCATGCCTAACTGCACAGCGCCAAGAGAAAAAGGCAAGCCAAAGGGAAATCAAGTAATAAGGCTAAATTTTATCAGTTTATATGTTCATTAACATTTTGCCAGGTTTTCATAGAGATTTCTGTATATGTGATAATATTGAACATATTACAGAAAAACGTTTTGTTTTTTTTCCCTTAGGTGAGTAATGTGGAGATTAATTTAAAGAAGTAAAAACTGGGTTTGGTGACTCTAGGTCTTCTCAGCACTAGACCCTTTGGAATCCTATTTTCCGAGCCCCTTAGTCAATCTCCTGTTGTCAGTTAAGTGTCCTAGTTGAACCCTTGGGGATCCCATGTAGTATTTGGATTCTGTCTAGTATTTGGTACCTGACAAGAGAACGAATCCTAATTATTATTGCTCTACAAAAGGGCATCCTAGTGGGTCGGAGGTAAATGTGCCAGAGCAAAGCCCATGGCCATTTAAGCAGAAGTTAGTAGCTCCATAGTGTAATGGTCTGTCAATGTTTGTCTGGTCCTAGCCTCCATCCATCTGTTCAGAATCCACATCCAACTCCATGAAGGCTGTCCCAACCCTCCCCCAGAGACAATTAGAGGGAATTGGTCCATATTCTAATAACTCTCACCCTTGAGCTTTCTAGTTGGAGAGATTTGATTAAAAATGGCCAATCTTCTTCCTTATCCAAAGACTAAATCACTGTTCATGTGATTAACATCGTTCTCTACTATCAAATTTCCCAGACACAGACAAATTTCCTGGAGCTTTATCTATTACTTGCTGCCAAATGCTTCTCCGCCCTGTTCCACTAGCCTGCCAAGAAAGCCACCTGTCTGCCTGGCTGTCACTGGACTTCTTGGTGACGACAGTTGACCTATCTGCACTTCCCATCAAGAGGCCCTTGGTGGCTTTGGTTCCCAAGCTGGCTCATCTCACAACTGATAACAGAGTCTAGAAACTAACATTTAAGGAAAACCTGGCATTAAATTTTTAGGATGGAGCTTAAAAGGTGTGATGATTTTGAGGTCTTGACACTCAGACAAGCCTGAATTTGCTGTTAGGCTGACTCAGCAAAGAAGTGTCAGCTCTTAGCCAATAATTGATTTTCAAACCTATACACCTTGTCTGTAATCTTGTTCAAAGGAACCAAGCTTTTCTTTTAAGGAAGTATGTCTACTGTTTTGAGAAATGTTTATATCTATTTTGATTAAAAGACTATCCATTAAGGTGGGTGTTCTGGATTTTTTTACAGTCTCTATAAATGTTCCCACAACGTAAAAAAATGCATGGATGCAGTCCATGAATACAATTAACAAATTGTAGAAGTTTTTGGAAACACAGAGACTGTGACATCCTAAAAATGTCATTATCAGGTCAGACAAGTGAGAAAATATTCCGTCTTGTCCTATACTGCCACCAGGTGGACAATATAAATGAGATAGTCTAGAGCAATTTAGACTCTCACTTCTCACCTGATTCAAAATTCAGATAACTTTATGTCCCAGCGTACTCAAAAGCTGCCAGGTTTACAGTCACAGTATAATAAATACTACAATCCCCTTTTATTCTCAAAAGATCCCTGATTTAGATAATTCATAACTTGGATAATAGAGTCTTAGCCTACAAAACACTACATCCAGCCATCATCATCTTTACTCATCTAATCTCCCTTGTTTTTTATATTCCAGCCACACTGGCCTTCATATTCCTCAGAGGTGCCAAACTCCCCCCCCCCCCACCGCTGTTTCCTCTATGGGAACTCTTTCTCTAGTCCCCCAGATTGAAATAAGCCTGCTTCTGCTTGTCATTCGGGTCTCAGCTCACACATGTGACTTCCCTCTCTACATTCCAACTCTACTGCTACTGTCTTGAATTCAGCAAGAATATCTCATTAAGCCCTTTAACTCTGTTCAAAGGCTTTGAGAGGCATCAGATTCCAGGGCACCCCTCCTTACTCACACTCTAATTTTCACCTCTACCACGAGTCCAGGTGGGCCAGAAATGATTCCTCTCTTCTATCTGTTGCCCTGCACATGCATCAAACGGTGTCCCCTTACACTTTAAAAAATGTCCCATTTGGAAGATAAAATTTTTATAGTCATCCTGCTTCTTCTGTTTCCTTCTCCTATCTCAATTTCTCCTTGCTCAATTTCTCCTTGCTCAATTCCTAACAACTTCCACTGTACCCTCTGAGACAGTGGGTTTCATCCGCAAAAGTCCTCAGTATTCGTTCTCATCCTCCCTTTATGTTCTTGCTGAAATGGAAATTGGGTTCTTTCCTGAAGATGGTACATCCCTACAGCTCTCTTATGGATGACCATTTCCTCCCCTTACTCGTCGTACAAACGCAGCCTTTGAACGAGTGGGGCTAGACAAAACGTACCTGTCTTTCTTAGTCCTCATTCCTGCTTTCAGAACATCCGTGCTCCCTCTTGCTTAATCACACCAGAGCTTTTAATCACATGTCATCAAGCGATAACTCACTGTTGCTGTCTACCACCCGAGATTTGTCAAACTTCTCAACAAATTTAAGTCCTAGCTGGCACGGTGCTCTGAGCCATTCTGTCAGTTCCTAGAAATATTTTGACACTTTATTGCCAGAAGCGTTTGGTGAAAGTGTTACATGTTACCTGGGAGGAATATTTTATAAGCTATTGTCTTTTGCCTGGATCACTGAGACAGCCTCCCAACTTGTCTCCACATTTCTACCTTGGTTCACGCAGAGCTTATCCTCAACACTGGAATAATCCTTGTTAAAACACAATTTAATTTTTACCTTGCTGGAATGTAAACCACACAAAGACAGATATTTTCATCTCGTTTGGCAGAGATATATCCCCAAACACCTAGAACAGAGCCCCGGACATTGAAGGCATGAAATAACTGTTTTTTGAATAGATTAATATAACATTACTTAAGCTAATTGATAGTTATCAGTCCCAATGGAACCGTAAATATAATCAGAATTCATAGAGTTGTTACAGGTCTGGTATCCTTTGATTATTACAGTCAATCCTACCAATCAGAGATAAAAATGTAGTGACAGGGACATCAAATTCTGGGGTCCTCGGCTGTGCTTTAGTTAGCTGGCATTGTATTTTTAAGATTTGTATTGGAATGTCATAAAGTAATATACATACTTTTCAACTTAACAGTCCCAACAGCTCATCTTATACTCAGTTGACATCACTGATTTTTTTTTTCTTTAACCTGTCAGGCCCAGGTAAATGTTTGAGTTTGTGAACTCTGATGTATATTCCTAACAGAGTGATCAGAGAAGACAGTTGCCTAAAGCACATAGCGTGTCCTCCTTCAGCAGCCTCCAGCATACTTTGTTAAAGAGCAACCTGAGGTCAATGTTTATCCTACATATGACCAATTCTATAATTAGATAAAGAAGAAAAAGTGTCATCAAAATACCATTGCTGTGACTTCTGAGCCTGCAAACTCCTTGAGCACAGAGTCTGTAATTCATTCACCTCTGAGGGCTTTATAGACCCTAGAAATATGTAACAGACTTAGGTGGGGCCTGCACGAGGCCTCTGCTGTTTTATTCACCACTGTATCCCAGCACCTCAAAGCGGCTTTGCATGTGGGAGGTTTTGAATATGTTGAATGGAGGAAAGGAAATCTATTAAATTAACAATGTACAAGTGAGTGTACTTTGAAGGGAACTGAAGCCCTTTTTACTCTGCCCCCTAAATTGATCCCTTATCACCCTTTCTCAGTTAGTTCCTAGAAATACTTGAACACTTTGTTACAAGACAAGTTCAGTGAGAATATTAGCTGTTACCTGGAAGGAATATCTTATAAGCTATTTTTTTCTTATTAACACAAAAGTAAGGATTAGCTTATCCAATTAGTTCACTGTCACAGTTAATGGTAGATAAAAATGTTCTAATAGGATAGGACACACCAGACCTACTTAATGAAAATGCTGTGAAGAGGGAAGTTAGAGGATGGAGTTATCTGAGAGGAGTTTCGTGGAGAGCGAGCAGGTGAGAAAGGTGCAGTACTGGGAGCCACTGGGGACTGGCAGAGCCTGCAAAGTCAAGGGTGGGAGTCGGAAAGAAGAGTTTATCACTTGGTTCAGATCTGCTTTTGTTCCTTGCCTATTCGTAAATAGATTTGCCTAAATTCAACTGACACCTTCTAATCATTTCTTCTCAAGAACCAGGGGAACATAGAAGACTATTCTTCAATCCTTGGCATCGAATACATAGAAATATTCCATAACTCTTTAAGTGTAGTTAAATAAATAACGCAAATATATAGCTCAGTCGTTTCAGTATGGGCCAGATAATCACTTTTTAAAAAATAATGCATTAAACAGAGTTGTGGTGAGCATTAATTGAAATGGTGTCTGTAAAGCATTTATCGTGGTACTAGGCATATAACAGGTCCTCAATCATTAGTAGTTATTCACAGTATTGTATATATTTTTTTCTATTTAAATACCTTATATTGAATTTTCCATCCCCACTGAATGAATCCCCACAATTCCATATATATAACAAAAGAGATGAGTTTTGTTTTCCTTCTGTATGATTTTTGGCTTCTCTTCACTTTTTCATTTCATTATAGGACTCAGAGGAAATTAAATCCTGTTACAATAGTGATAAGCACATGAGACTCAAAGAACAAAAGTAAGGTACAGCTTGGCCCCATTTTTCCAAGAATACAGCAAAAATCAGTTATTAAGGAGAGGGCAGGGAATCTCCTTCCCTTAAAATACTTTATATAGAGAGTACCTAAAGTTTCTCAGTGCTCAACAGCTTGGCTACTCCAAAGAAATATAATTTCTAAACATACTAGCAAAAATAATTAAACTATATCACTTTCTATTCACTCTAATTTTTATTCTGAGGCAAATTTTCACTTCCATTTTTTGTCAAATAAATATGTGCATACGGAAGAATATACTTTAGAGCTCATAAAAAATTTCCCAGAAACTCATACAAGATATGGATTTTATTACGGCCAAAAGAAAGCTTCATCAAATGGAGGATTACCTCTTATTTTTATAGAGAAAAGTCTCAAATGGAGAGTAATGAATGAGAATTGTTGGTCATTTCACTTTAATTGTGTCTATATGACAAAATATCAAGTTGGTTACTTAGTTTAGGAAGAATTGGGATATTTATCTATCAAAGATTTTTTTTTATAATTAATAAAATATATTACTTGAAAGACTTGCTATATTTAAATATGTGCCTCTTCTTTGTTCTGCTGATAACTGCATTACAAAATCGTGGTGGGTGGACTGAAGTGAAAGAACTACTAAATATTTAATTCCCTTCAGAGGCTAACCTCACTGATTTTCACTAGTTTTATTTAGACCTCTGTCCCAACATTTTATTACAATGATGAATCCAGAATTATTCACTCAACATAAAAAATCTTTCTAATCTCAGTTTCCTGAATAATACAATAGTTCCTCACTTTAGAAGGAGAAAACCTTTATTGAGGGAAGTTGTAGCTGTGTAGTGCTTGATTATGGCAAATCTAAAGATAAAGAGATGCAATTTATGAATAATGAAACAAAGATTTTCTAGGTTTTAGTGTTTCATTTCAGAGTTTGACCCATATTTGGTTAATTTATATATTAGTGTATTCCTTGCCAGGGTACTAAGTAAAGGCAACCAGATTCCTTGGTCTAAACAGTTAAGAGAGAAACTAAGAAAAGAGGGAGCAGCTGAGTGAAAGCTGAGCAGGAGGTGAAGGAAAGAAATGAATGCTAATTAACTCTCCTCTCACATTCCATTCTTCTTGTCCTTTATCCACAATCATTCATTGAGCACTCTGTCCTTTCTTTAATTTATATCTTACTTGACAGAACTACTTCTGTTTAAGGAAACACTTGCAAGATTAAAAAAAAATGTGTGGTGGGATATGGAGAGAGTTTTGAATGAGATGTACAAAGAGTACATCCCCTTAAAGTTATTTTCATAGCTGTGAATGTTCCAGACGTACAAAGGGGGTATCTTCACAGATATTTTTGGAGCATCTAACTAGTCTTTGGACTGGGGGAAAAAGAAGAGATAAAAATACAAATTAGCAAGCTGTTAAAAGAGTAAAGTGATCCCTGAGAAGGGCCTAAACAAAAGAAATGCTGTTGAAAAGGGAAGGAAAGAGGAAATTAGAGGGATTTCTAAAGGGGAATCACAAGCGATTATTGGGAAACAATCATATCTGTGCAATGGCAGACAAAGGAGAGTGAATGGCACCAAGAACAGGAATCTAGGTGATCATGATCATTAACTAAGAGAGGGAATACTGAAGGAGGAGCCGGTTGGAGGGGAACAATGACTCCTGAGGTTTGGGACACCGTGATTTACAGTCTGACATCCAGGTATGGTGTTCTTTTATGCAATTAGTAACACCAGCCTGGGGCCTAAGATAGCGATTGGGCTGCAGTCATCATTCTTCAGGGTGTGGGTGATATCACTGTGCGCTCCATAGTAGGCACATCCACTTGGGCTTCAGCTCAAAGGGAGGCTGAAAAGAAGGGTTCTCTGAAAACACATTCATGCCAATTAGAAAGGCAACATCTTTCTTTAATAAACCATCACAAAAATACAAAACTAATCACTTCAAAAGGATTGTTGTTATTATTTGTGAAATTCCAATTATGCTTGAATCATGTTTTCTATAAAATGATTCTTCAGTTTAGAATGTCAGATCACGGTACGTATTGATTGCAGAAAAGATTTAGATAGTTTTGTTATATTGTTTAGTTTCACCGTTATTATTATTACTTTACATTTAAAATAAGTCATTTTCTCTTGGAAATATTTTTTAAAGGATATTAAACTTATAGGTTCTAAGTTTTTTTAATGTGGCCAAATCTTAATTTTTCCTTTACAAATTTGTTTTATTGCCTTTATGCTTAAAAAGGCTTTCACCATTTTATATCAAAGATATTATCCTATGACTTCTTAATTTTTTCATGAGTCTTTTTCTTTTACATTTACCTCATCAATCCACCTGAAGTGGACTTTTGTGAATGTATAGAGTAAAGGTGTAACACTCAATCCAAGCCTCTTCTCCCTGCAATCTCCTACAAAAATAATTTATCAGCACCATTTATCAAATATCCCTTCCCTTCTCAATTTGATAATACCACAAATTAATAAATAGTAAAAAGGAATACTATTTTCTGCAAATACAGCTCACCAAAAAAATGTAAAAACATTTATCTGTACAGATCTCATAAGAGTCAATAAAAACATTATGATAGCAATAAGAAAAATGGGAAAATAACGTAGACAGGACACAAAAGAATATACAGAGAGTGCCAAAAAAAGTATGCACATTTTAAGAAAGGAAAAAACTGAATTAAAATTGTCATACTCAAGATATACTGATAACAAAAGATGAATACGAGTCATGTGTATACATTTTTGGGGCACCCCTGTATACAAGTAAAAATACGTGCATGGGGACAAAATCAGTCTTTCTTCACAAATAAATGAAAAGATATCCCATGTTCATGAATGGGAAGAATTCATATTATTAAAGTGTCCATATTATTCAAAATTATCTACAGATTTAATGCTATGCTCATCAAAATGCCAATGGTATTCTTGCAGAAATAGAAAAAAACAATCCCCAAATTCATATAAGATCTCTCTCACACACACACACACACACACACACACACAAACACACACGCACACACACACACACACACACAAACCATGAACAGCCAAAGCAAGCTTCAGAAAAAAGAACAAACTTGGAGGAATCACATTTCAATTTTAAAATATATTGCAAATCTATAGTAATTAAAATAGTATAGTACTGACATAAAAGACATATACACCAATGTAACTGAAAAGAGAGCCCAGAAATAAACCCACATATATTCAGCAAACCAACCTTTGACAAAGGTGCCAAGACTACACAACGGGTACAGGATTGTCTTTTAGATTAATACTGTTGCAAAAAGTGGATATCTCATATTATACCCCAAAATCAACTCAAAATGTATTAAAGATTTCAATGTAAGACCTAAAACCATAATATTCCTAGAAGAAAATGCTTCTTGATATTGGTCTTGGCAATGGTTTTTAGGGGATATGACATACAAAAGTACAGGCAACAAAAGTAAAAAGAGAAAAGTAATATTATGTCAAACTAAAAAGCCTGGCAAAGGAAACAATCAGCAAAATGAAAAGGCAACCTACAGAATGGTAGTAAATACTTACAAACCATATATTTTATAAAGGGTTAATATCCAAAATATATAAAGAATATCTACCACTCAATAGAAAAAATAAATAATAACCCAATTTTTAAAAAATGGGCAAAGGAACCGAATAGATATTTCTCTAAAGACATACAAATTCCAAACAGATACATGAAAAGGTGCTCAACATCAGTAATCAGGAGGGGAAAACAAATCAAAACCACAATGAGATATTACCTTATGCCTGTTAGTACCTTTATCAAAACCGTTTAGTACCATTTAGTAATGTTTACCAAAAGAAAAAAAAAAAGGATAACAAATGTTGGAAAGAACATGGAGAAATCTGAACTCGTGGTCACTGTCAGAATCTGAATTGGTGCAACCACTATGGAAAAACAGTATAGAGGTTTGTATAAAAACTGAAAAAGACACCACTAGATAATCAAGCAATCACATTTCTGACTATTTATCCAAAAGAACTGAAATCATAATCTCAAAAAGGTATCTGCACTCCCATATTCACTGCAGCAACTATTCATAATACCCAAGAAGTGGAAACAATCTAAATGTCCAAGAATGGATGAATAGATAAAGAAATTTGGCATGTACAACAGAGAAATATTATTGAACCACAAAAAAAGAAGGAAACTCTTCCATTTGTGGTAACCTGGACGAACCTAAAGGCTATTAAATTAAGTGAAATAAGCTGGACATGGGAAGATAAATACCACTTGTAAGAGGAATTGAAAATAGTGAAACTCATTGAAGCAGAGAATAAATGGTGGTTGCCAGGGACTGGGGGTACACATTAATAGGAAGCTGTTAGACAAACTGTACAATGTTTTATTTATATAAAATGAAACACTAGAGATCAACTGTACTGCATAGTACCTAGAGTTAACAATAATGTATTGTATTCTTAAAATTTGGCAAAGAGGGTAATCTTATGTTAAATGTTCTTATTATAAAAAATTATAATAATAAAAAATAAGAAGGTGGAAGGAAACTTATCTAGGTGATAGATAGGTTTATGGCATAGATTGTGTTTATGGTTTCACCAGCATATACTTATTTCCAAATTCATAAAGTTTTATACATTACGTACAGCTTTTGTATGTCAAATTTTAAATTAATTAAAATTTAGTTTTTCTTTTAGTCAAAGAAATTAAAATTTAGGCACAGAAATTATTTTTTCTTGTTTTAATTAAATTATTGAGATGACATTGATTAATAAAATTATATAGGTTTCAAGTGTACAGTTCCATAACACATCATCTATATATCACATTGTGTTCACCTCCCAAAGTCAAATCTCCTTCTGTTACCATATATTTGACCCCATTTACCCTCTTCTACCTCCCCCATCTCCCGTCCCCCTTTTCCCTCTGTAACCACTAAACTGATGTTTGTGTCTGAGTTTTTGTTGTCTTGTTTGCTGCTTTTAGTTTTATATCCCACATATGAGTGAAATCATATGGTTCTCAACTTTTTCTGTCTGACTTACTTCACTTAGCATGATAATCTCAAGAGCCATCCATGTTGTAGCAAAGGGCAGTATTTCATCTTTTCTTATGGCTGAGTAGTATTCTATTGTATGTATGTACCCATCTTCTTTATCCAGTCATCTATTGAAGAACACTTTGGTTGTTTTCATGTCTTGGACACTGTGAATATGCTGCAATGAACATAAGGGTACACATATCTTTACGTATAAATGTTTTCAAATTTTGGGGGTAGATACCCAGAAGAGGGATTGCTGGGTCATAGGGTAATTGTGTTCTTAATTTTTTGAAGAACTTTCATACTGTTTTCCATAAGGGCTGTACCAGTTTACATTTACACCAGCAGTGAATGAAGAAAGAAATTTTCTCCACAGCCTCTCCAATATTGGTTAATGTCTTCTTGCTGATAGCCATTCTAACAGGTGTGAGGTGATAACTCTTTGTAGTTTTGATTTGCATTTCCCTAATAGCTAGTGAAGTTGAGCATTTTTTCATATATCTGTTGGTCATTGTGTGTCTTCTTGGGAGAAGTGATTGATCAGGTCCTCTCCCCTTTTTTTAATTGGATTGTTTGGTTTGTTGCTGTTGAGTTGTTTGAGTTCTTTAAGTGTTTTGTATATTAGCCCCATATTGGAGGTGATGTTTGAAAATATCTTCTTCCATTCAGTTGGTTGCCTCTTTGTTTTGTTGATGGTTTCTTTTGCTGCGCAGAATTTTTTTGTTGTTGTTTTACATAGTCCCATTCATTTATTTTTTGTTTTTACTTCCATTGACTTTGAGGTCAAATTCATAGAATCCTCTCTGAACCCAAAGTCACTAAGTTTAGCATGTATACTTTCTTTTAGGCAATTTATTGTTTCAGGTCTTATGCTTAGGTCTTTGATCCATTTTGAGTTAATTTTGGTGTATTAACTCAAACAGATAGCTTTCTACTTTCTTTCTTTTGCACATGGCTTTCCAATTTTCCAACCATCATTGATTGAAGAGGCTTTCTTTTCTCCACTGTATGTTTTTGACTCCTTTCTTGAAAATTATTTGTTCATATATATGTGGGTTTATTTCTGGGTTCTCAATTCTAGTCCATTGGTCTATGTGTCTGTTTTTCTGCCAATACCATGCTATTTTGATTATTGTCACTATGTAGTATAATTTGAAGTTGGGAAGTGTAATACATCCGACCTTGTTGCTTTTTTCTCAGGATTGCATTAGCTATTCATGGTTTTTCGTGATTCCATACAAATCTGATGATTTTTTTTTCTTCTATTTCTTTAAAAATTGTCATTGGGGAGAGGAACTAGGTCGTGAGAAAAGCCTGAACCGCCATTTCCTCGGTTTTCGGTCTCTGCGCCTTTTGCAGGCCTCCCAACAGCGCTATGTTGGGACAGAGCATCCGGAGGTTCACAACCTCCGTGGTCCGTAGAAGCCACTATGAGGAAGGCCCAGGAAAGAATTTGCCATTTTCAGTGGAAAACAAGTGGCGGTTGTTTTCCTCAGCTAGTTATGATGACGCTGTACTTTGGATCTGGATTTGCCGCACCTTTCTTTATAGTAAGACACCAGCTGCTTAAAAAATAAGGATGTTTTACTTAATCCATGAAACAGATATGAAGAGGAGCATTTTAAGAGGTGCAGTCACTTTAAAAAATGGATTAAACTGTTGAACTCAACATACTAGAAATGTTTGTAAATAAACTTATGGCATGAATCCTTAATGCCTCCTCTCTGAAATACAAAATGTGATAATGAAAAAAAAAAAATTGTCATTGGGATTTTGATGGGGATTGCATTAAAACTGTGTAATATGGACATTTTAACTATGTTGATACTTCCAATCCATGAACACAAAATCTTTCCATTTCTTTGTTTCTTCTTCAATTTTTTTTTAATAATGTCTTGTAGTTTTCAGTGTATAGATCCTTCACATCTATTTATTCCTTGGTATTTTGTTCTTTTTGTTGCAATTGCCAAAGGAATTGTTTTTTTTTTCTTTTTTTTTCATTTCTTTTTTCTGAAAAGTTATTGCTAGTATGTAAGAAAGGAATGGATTTTTGTACATTGATTTTGATTCTGTAACTTTACTGTATTTGTTTATTGTTTCTAATAGTTGTTTTTTGTTTTTTGTTTTTTGTTTTCGGTAGAGTCTTTACAGTTTTCTATATAAAGAATCACGTCATCTACAAAAGTGACCGTTTAACTTCTTCATTCCCAATTTGATACCTTTTATTTATTTATCTTGCCTAGTTGCTCTGGGTAGGACTTCCAATACTATGTTGAATAACAGTGGTTTCATGGGGCATCCTTGTCTTGTTTCTGGTCTTAGAGGAAAAGTTTTCAGTTTTTCACCATTAAAGATTAGCTGAGGGTTTGTATATAGTCTTTATTATGTTGAGGTATTTTCCTTCTATACCCATTTTATTATGTCCTTTAATTATAAGGGATGCTGTATCATATCAAATGCGTTTTTCTGCATCTATTGATACGATCATATGATTTTTATCTTTTATTTTGTATTCAATTTGCTGACATTTTTTTTAGGATTTTGGCATCTGTATTCATCAGACATATTGGTCTATAGTTTTCTTTTTTTGTGTTATCTTTACCAGGTTTTGATATCAGAGTAATGTTGGCCTCATAAAATGAGTTAGGACATATTGCCTCTTCTTCAATTTTTTGGAAGAGTTTAAGGAGGACAGGTGATAAATCATCTTTGAATGTTTCGTAGAATTCACTTGTGAAGCAATCTAATCCTAAACTTTTACTTTTGGGGAGGTTTTTGATGATTGTTTTAATTTTCTTACTGCTGATCAGTCTATTTAGATTGTTCAGTTCTTTGTGATTCGGTCTAGGAAGGCTATATATTTCAAAGATCTTGTGCATTTTTCCTAGGTTATAGAAATTAGTGGCAAATAGTTTTTCATAGTATTCTTGAATGATCCTTTGTATTTCTGTGGTATCTATCATAACTTCTCTTCTTTCATTTTTATTTTATTTTATTAATTTGTGCCTTTGTTTTCCTTAGTAAGTCTAGCCAGGGGTTTGTCAATTTTATTAATCTTTTCAAAGAACCAACTCATTGTTGTATTAATTATTTTTATTATTTTTTTGTTCTCTCATTTATTTCTGCTCTAATGTTTATTATTTCCTTCCTTCTGCTGATTTTGAGTTTCATTTGTTCTTTTTTTGTCTAGTTCTTTAAGATGTAATGTTAGGTTGTTTATTTGGATTTTTCCTTGTTTCTTGTGATAGGCTTATAATGATGTAAATTTCCCTTTTATTACAGTTTTGCTGTATCTCAGAATATTTGATATGTTGTATTTGCACTCTCATTTTTCTCTTTTTATCTTTTTCAAACTTTTAAAAAGTTTTTCATTACAGGTGACATACAGTATTCTATTAGTTTCATGTGCATAATACAATACAATGACTAGACATTTATATGACTTACTAAGGGATCACCCCAATAAATCCATTACCCATATGACACCATACATATTATTAAAATACTACTGACTATGTTCCCTATGCTATACTCTACATCCGCATAACTATTATGTAACTCTGAATTTGTACCTCTTAATCCCTTCCCCCTTCACCTGTCCTCCCAGCCCTGCCCTCCAGTCCAGCAACCATAAAAATACTCTCTGTAACTATGAGCTTGTTTCTGTTTTGTTTGTTCATTTGTCTTGTGCTCTAGAGTCCAAGTAAAATCATATGACATTTCTCTTTCTCTGTTTGACTTACTCCACTCAGTACGCTACTCTGTCTAAGTTGTTGCAGATGGCAAAATTTCAGTCTTTTTATGGCTGAGTAATATTCCATTGTATATGTGTACCACCTCCTCTTTATCCATTCATCTGTTGATGGATACCCAGTTTCCAGGCTCTCGGCCTCACATAGAAAGCAGTTTCCCGGCTCTCAGCCTCACATAGAAAGGTGCTGGCTCAGGTAGTAAATGGCCATCAACTGTGATTGGATGGCTATCAGCTGTGGCTAGTTGGCCGTCAGCTGTAACCAGTGAGCCACTGGCCACTAATATAACTGTCGTGGCTACACTAGCAGAAAAAAATGGGGGCTAGCGAGAAGATGGTGGCTGGCAAGCACGGACTGCTGTTAGGACGGCAGGTTGCAGATTATGTAGATCCTGCTTCCTGTGTCTCCAGCCCAGCCGCCAGCAAGAATATATTGGTTTGACTCCCCTATCTATGGCTCCGTTAGTATTCCTTTTTGGCCTCACCGTATCCTGCGTTCTGGTGTGGGGAACGGGAGCAGAGACCCCACCTGACACCCCGCAGGAGACCCTGCACGATACCCAGGTTGCTTCCATATCTTGGCTATTGTAAAAATGCTGCAATGAACATATAAATGCACATATCCCCTCAAAGTAGTATTTTGGGTTTCTTTGGATAAACACCCAAAAGTGGGATTACTGGGTCCTTCTTTGTCTGTTGTTATAGCCTTCATTTTAAAATCTATTTGTCTGGTATAAGTATTGTTATCCCGGGTTTTGTGTTTTGTTTTGTTTTGTTTTTTATTCCCATCTCCATTTTCATGAAATATCTTTTTTCATCCCTTTACTTTCAGGCTGGCTAGTGTATCTTTTGATCTGAAGCAAGTCTCTCATGTGCAGCATATGTAAGGGTTTTGTTTTCTTATCTATTTAGCTATCCTATGCCTTTTGACTAGAGTACTTACTCCATTTACATTTCAAGTAATTGCTGATAGATATGTAGTTATTGCCATTTTATTATTCATATTTTTTTATTTTTTTTTCATCTTAAAGAAATCCCCCAACATTCCTTCTAATACTGTTTTGGTGGTGATGAACTCCTTCAGCTTTTTCTTGTCTGGGAAGCTCTCTATCTGTTCTTCGACTCTAAATTATAGCTTTGCTGCGTAGAGGAGTGTTGATTGTAGATGCTTGCTTTTGATCACTTTGAATATTTCATGCCAATCCAGTCTGATCTGCAAAATTTCTGTTGAGAAATCAACTGACAGTCTTTTGGGGGGCTCCCTTATAAGAAACTCACTGTTTTTCTTTTACTGCTTTTAACATTCTCTCTTTAACACTTGGTGTTTTAATTATGATGTGTCTTGGTGTGGGCTTCTTGGGTTCATATGATTTGGGACTTTCCGAGCTCCCTAGGCTTAGATGTCTATTTCCTTTGCCAGGTTATGGAAGTTTTTCATCATTACTTCTTTAAATAGGTTTTCAATTCCTTGCTCTCTCTCCTCTTCTTGTGGTACCAAAATGATGCAAATGTTGGTATGCTTGATGTTATCCCAGAGGCCCCATAAACTTTCCTCATTTTTTTTTTTTGATTCCTTTTTCTTTGTATGGTTCTTATTGGGTGTTTTCTGCTATTCTATCTTTCAAATTGTGGATTTGATTCTGTACTTCATCTAATCTACTCTTGATTCCCTCTAATGTATTCTTTATTTCAGTTATTGTATTATTCATTTCTGATTAGTACTTTTTAATGTTTTTTATCTCCATTTTTATGTCTTCTGTCTCTTTGTTGAAGTTTTCACAGAAGTCATTGAGCATCCTTATATCCAGTGTTTTGAACTCTGCCTCTGATAGATTGTTTGTATCCATGTTTTTTAGTTCTTCTTCTAGAGCTGTGCTTTGTTCTTTAATTGGGACACGTTTCTTTATCTCCGTATTTTGGCTGCCCCACTGTGTTTGTTTCTATGTATTATGTAGGGCTACTATGTCTTCCTGTCTTAGTAGCATGGACTTCTATAGTAGGTGTCCTGCGGGGTCTAGTGGCCCAGTCTCCCTGGTCACCTGAGCAGGGCACTCCCAGTGTGTCCTTTGTGTGAGTTGTGTGTGTCATACTATTGTAGTTGAGCTCTGGTTGCTGCTTGCATGTCATTGGGAGGGGTTGACCCTTGGCCTGATTGGTTGTGAATACTGGTCATGACTACTGTGAAGGAGCTGCTGTGCAGAAGCTAACAGTACAGAGTAGGAATTGCTTTAGCAGTGTTCTGGTGCCTGTCCAATGTGCCATTTGAGTGTGTCTTCCTTGGAGGAGGCCAGGTAATGCTCTGGATTGTCCCAAAACTGTCCACCAGGCGTGCCAGCTAACATGCATTGTGTGATATCTCCATGATGGACACAATACAGGTATTAACTGACTTAGTTACAAAAGTCTATGAGTTATATCAAATTATTATTTTCATTTATATAGATGCTAATGCCTAGTAGCCTAGAAGGACTAAGAAAATTTTCCAGAGTCAGATGGCTAATTAGTGCCAGAATCAGCATTTGACTCCAGAGTTTGATCCCAGAGTCTGAGCACTTCATAAATATGATCTTCTGCTTTTTAACTGCTCTAGCATTGAGAAATTGTTTATATAACAAATAAAGTATGATTTAGTGACAGTAAAAAATTAAATGTCTCTTCATCAGTTAAGTGATTGAACGCTAACTCAATAGATATGTACTATATTGCAACAAGAAAATATGATTTCCTTAAAAGGTAGCTCAAACAGAACTTTTCAGGTTCCATAATATTTACATATTTTTGTATATATATGATATGTAATATATATTATATAGTGTTTCTGTGTGTGTGTATTTCTGAAACATAATATAAACTCAGTAACTATTTGTTGAATGGATTAATAAATGAATGACTCCATAACTGTTGTTTGGAGGTTATTATACAACATGACATTTATATGCTGTCTTCTGACTCTCCTAACAGCCCTATGAAGTTTTCATAAAAATTTTAGTAATTCCATTTTACACATGAGTAAATAAAAAAATATCAAAGAAATTAAATTCTCACACAAAGCTGTATGGATGGGGGCATATGACACTACAATGCTTATATCACTTTGGTGTCAATTTCACAATGGTTTAATGATTAAACAGTGCTGCCACTTTCACTCATTCCTTCACACATTCATAATTCAGCGGAAAGCACTTGCCTTTATCAAATCTATGTTTCTTTTACTTATGACAAGTCATACAACATAGAACTAGATTGTTTATACAGAGTGCACTTCGAGTCCAGGTCTTCTCTACACTGCCACTGCTACGTGTTTGGCACATTTTCCCCTGACACTCTTTGTTGATATTGTGTCTTCCCTTTTTATTCCTGCTCAAAAGTCTGACTCTCTGGGCCAAGCGGCCTCCTCATCACTATCACAGCACAGCCTCTGAAGCTGTGGATGGATCTCTCGTTCTAAAAATAACTGGATCTGATTGTTCAAGCCCAGGCCTTGACAGCCCACCTCTAGCCTTTAGCTGAAACGAAAGCAGGAAGCTCTGCATAATACAAAGTTCAGTGAGGGCCTACATATGCTCAGACTCTCCCCATAATCCTAAACCCAAAAAAGCCTATAAGGATGGGCTTTTTTTTTAATAAGCTGTCAGTGGTATCTGCTTAGGATTTTTTTTTTTTTTGCTTGCTTTTTAGGAGGATGGATGATCTCTTGGTTTCATGGAAACTTATCAGCTGTTTTTCTTGGCAATGAACTGTGAAAATGAAATGAATTGCTTAGTGCTTTTATCGTTGATCTAATTTGTATCAGCAGTGAGTTTCAAAAACCAATTAATAGTCCTACTGAGATGAGGAGAGGGAGTCCTGCCCTAGGGAGGGAGGGAGGGAAGTAGAGAGAGAGAGAGAGAGAGAGAGAGAGAGAGAGAGAGAGAGAGAGAGAGAGAGAGAGAGAGACTTAAAGTACTCCTGGAACAAGGGCATCTGACTGTGTGATGTAATAAAATAGAAGTGAAAAAAAAGTTAATATGTCAACTTGGTTTTTGCTTAATGCATCACATGCTACTATTTTTAGAGATTTTTGTTGTGAGTATCTCACCCTGGAAAAAGAAATAAGAGTTAACCTAAAACTATTTTTTCACTTATCATACCGGTAAAAATTTAAAGCTTTATACCAAATGTTACTGAGATTATGGAAAATGGACAGTGCTCATGGTATGTTGCTTGTAATAGTAATGTTATGGGGCAATTTATCTACTATAATTAAGACTATGTGGACCCTACAACCTTCCATTTTCTATTTTCCATATACGTTCTTGAAAACACTGCACCTGAACCTGAGGAGTCATGTTCTTATTCTGGTTTTATTTGTAACACTAAAAAATGGAAATAAACTAAATGACAATTAATAGAGAAGAGGATACCATATCACGCAATACAGTACAACAGATAAAAAGAATGAGGTAGACCTTTATGTTCTAGCATAGAGATCCTTAATATATACTGTTGAGTGTGAAAGGGGCAAGCAAATTTGCAGAACAATGAATTTTTAATATAAAAAAACAATATTTTGTATTTTCTACAGTTATGTATATTTATGCAATTCAAATATTAGAAAAAGACACTAGAAAGATACACATGAGAAGTTGTTTCTGCAGTTAACTTCTGAAGAAGGATGAAGGGGAGCAAGACTGCAGTCATGATGAAAGGCACTTAGATTTATCTGGCATGTTTTTAGTCATTAACAAAGGCAATGCAATTAATGTGTTGCTTATATAATTAAAATTAATATAACAGAATTATTCTAAATGCAATTTGGGTTTGAATTTATTACTTTGAATAAATGCCTCAGAGAAAAATTTGAGCTAGACATCAATAACTGATAAGAAAAATCACCTAGTTCATTTTTTTCCCCAAAAATGTGTTTTCTGAAGTAATATAGTGAAGTTAATCTAATAACAGATTTCTGCTTCTTGAATAGACTCTGGAAGAAAATGAGAAAAGTCACTATTATCTAGAATGTTAATTTAGGGGGACTTTATCAGTGAAGATCAATCGATCTTCTGTGCAGGAGAAGAGGGGGTCAGGGAGGAAAGGGTAAACAGGAATAAGTCAGTGAGCAGAAGGGGCCACAGTCACCTGTAACCTACACACCCTGAAGGAAAACACCTGCGGGACAGTTTCCTACCCAGTGCCAGAATGAGAAAACTGGATGAACAGGCAACTTCAAATTTCCTTTCTCCTTCCTTTCCTTTTTCTCTCACTACGCTGGAGAAATAGGCCACTTTTTACTATTTTGATTACTGTTGATGAATTTGAAGAACTCATGAAGGCAACTTGGAAGAAGCTGGGTCTTATTACACGGCTTCTTCTTGTTAACGCAAAGAAGTAATCTCGGGCAAGGGTATTAAAATTTAGGTTTTGAAATCCATATTGTATATTTTTACTTTTAGAGCAATCTTTCTATTAAGTCCTTTTCAGCATTGGGAGTAACATAATTCAACTTATTGGGATATATTGAGAGACCTACCAAATTACTGTGTAATATTTTTAGGAAGCCTAACATTGTGAGATCACTAAACTATTTTTATTGTTTTAGAAAAGGGTGGGAGCACTATTCCCTGACATTTTTGCAGTTTTCTTAATAAGCATATACTGTATAGATTCATTGTTTACATTATATTTTAGTTCAAATAGAAAAAAATAATACCTTGAATTCAAGTTATAATTGGGAGTGAGGCTTGAAAAAACTTATTAGGAATTAGCAATCTATCAAATATCTCATTAAGCTTTTTCAACAAGTGCAAATATCACTTCACCAGCTTTTGGTTGCTAAACATTTTTGCCTTTTTTCAAAACTGCTTTTTCTCCACCTCGAATGAAAAGTACTTGTGAAATCTCTGATTGTTGTTGTGTTTATTATTAGTTAGTGCCTGCAGTGCTCCAGGCTCTTTCTTAGGCACTAGTGATTGAATAACATTGTGATCATGGAGCTCGCAGAATGGAGAGGAGATAAGTGTGTACAGCAACAGTACAGTGTGCTAAGAGATAAGATAATGGAAATACGAAGTGCCATAGGACCACAGAGTAAGAACCCTAAACCCTAAACCCTAAACCTAAGGTAGAAGGAGTGTGTGTGTGTGTGTGTGTGTGTGTGTGTGTGTGTAAAATCAATGTTTTATTCTGAAGACAAGTAATTAAGTGAGGGAAAAATGTGACAGGGGATGTGACCTAGACAGAGAGTATAGACTGGGCAAAATACTATCTGGTCCTACGGAGAGAACCTGTTTTGCCCACACGCAGGTGTATCTTTTACTTTGCAAAATAACATGAAAATGTAGATAAAAGAAGTAACATAGGATGGTTCAGAAATGATAGAATATGGAAAACCCAGGAGTCACTGTGATAGAAGTTGTAAGAATTCCAATTAATCTTGATGGCCAGGATCCTAAAACTCAGCTTTCACTAATTGCATTTTTTTTTTTAATTCTGAATAGTTGTTCCTACATAGGAGAATTCTGCTAAGACATTAAGACATATGAGTAAAAAATATAGGGAACACCCTACCATAGATGTACCATAGATGTTGGGCGTACGGGGAAAAAAAAGATGCAGAGAAGACATGTTTAATGATGTAGTCTCAATTACATATGCCAATAAGATTAAACATAGAATCAAGTTAAATTTCTATGTAATATCCTGACCTTCTTAAAATTTTAGATTCTTGGACCTCAAACAATGATCACTTTTAAAATTCATATTAAAATCACAGGCTTGAAACAGCCCAAAAATATTTAAGTTGGAACGATGCATACACATTAATAGGAAAAAAAAAATAACATAGTCAATATGGTGATAACCAAATCCCATTAATGGAAATGGCCGGTTTAAAATATCTACTGTGCAAAGTCTACATACTCTTAACTTTCTAGCCCTTGTTATACATATAAATTAAGACTAGCATACTTCTCAATAGCATACATGATAATAAACATAGTACATTAGGGCATAAAATTAGCAGCCTGCTTGAATTTTCAAATATTTCAATTTCAGCTTTCAAGCAAGCCCAATCATTTTTAAACTGGCTCCTCTATCTCGTCTTACTCAAAATACAGATGAAGTCTGAATTTTAAATTAACATATAAACAACTTTGTGTTGATTTAGAAAAACTAAGTTGACCCTAAGGTCCTTTAACCATTGGGAAAGCCTAATGAAATAAAGAGGATTTTAAGTTATGGGGAAAATGCCACCAAATTTTCACTGATTCATTTAATAAGTAATCATAGGGCATAGTCTTGGAGAATATACAGGTCCCAGCACTCAGTGTTCCTGTCATGTACTTAAAAATATAGAAATCATAATTATAAGCGCTAAAAAGCAGTTGTATTAGTTCAGTTTCTCCAGAGAAACGGAGCCAATAAAATATATGTCAATGTACATTAAGAGATTAGTTTGAAGAAATTGTCTCACACAATTGTAGGAGGCCCACAAGTCTGAAATTAGTAGAGAGGCCGCAGACTAGAAACTCAAGCAGGATTTCTGTACTACAGTCTTGATCTAGAATTTATTCCTCTCGAGGACAATACAGTTTTTGAGACCTTCAACTGATTGGACAAGGCCCACCCATATTATCCAAGGGTATTTTTTGTTATCTAAAGTTAACAAATTATACATTAATCACACCCACAACACAGCTTCACAGCAACATCTAGACTAGTGGTAATTTAGTCTGACCAAACACCTGAGCACTATGGCCTAGCTATGCTGACCATAAATTTGAACCGTCAAAGTGTTTCAAGAAAGCAGACACTCAAAGAGATATAGTATTTGATACTCTAACTGTTTTATATGTTTATATGTTTTATATGATTTTTAATCATATAAAAATCCAAATGAGCCATTATAAAAACTATAATATTAGATCAATATGTTGCAGCCTTCCCCTCTCCCCACTGGTTATTTGGGGTAGGGGTAGGGAAGGTGGTGAGAAAATGTTTGCCCATTTATTGCCACACAAAGAGACCTATAATAAATCTCTATGTGTTACCACTTTTTTTTTTAATTACTTTGTTATAGTTGGTGTGATGGTTTTAAAACATGTCTACATATTCCTTGACCCTCTTCCCATCAAGAGATAAAAACTGAATTCCCCTGGCATATGGGTTGGCCTTAACTTGCTCTTAAGGCAAGATAAATTGGAAAATAAGATATAGCTCCTTCCCAACACTTACTCTTGGGAAGCATGCCTTTGGAACCCAGACACCATGCTTTTGGCACTCCAGGTTGCATCCAGAGATCACATGTAGGTAGCTGTTCTAGATAATAGCTTCTGCTGAGGTCGCAGCTACCAGCCAGGATGATGAGAGAAGAAGCCTTTGACATGACTCCAGCTGACATCCAACAGCAACCATATGGAAAATCTTGAGCAGAAACCAATTAACTAAACCCAGTCAATCCCCGGAACAGTGAGAAATAATATTAACTGATTGCTGTTGTTTTATACCACTAAGTTTGGTATGACTTATAATGAAGCAACATATATCGGGCATGTTTATTTATTTATTAACTGGTTATTAAATAGATATTTTAAAAAGGTAAATAAAAGCTAGAATGTATTGAATGTTTACTGTGTGCTGGAAAGTGTTTTAAATGCTTTATAAATATATGAAAACTCATTTAATTCTTACAATGACCCAGCAGAGAGAGTTGCTTTTATTACCCAATTTTACAGATGAAGAAGCACAGGCACAGAAAAATCAATTAACTTGCCCAACTTCACACAACCAGGATTTGTGGAGCCACGATTTGAACTTAATCTAGCTCCAGAGTTAACACTTTTTACCTACAACATTACAAGTGTATGTTTTCCACACAGAGAAGATGACATAGGGATTTTGTTTTATATACAAAAGCCCCAGAAGCACTGGTCAACATTCAAAGAAAGGTAGAAAATCTTTACGCTACAACTGTTTAAATGGTATATAATCATATGTTATTCTTATGTGGTACCAAAATATTCTTTGAGGCACAGGAAGACTGTGAAAAGAAAGGAAGAAGTCTCCTCTGTTACTGAGGCCAGAAAACCCTGAACAATTGCAGGAGCTTTTTAGAGTCCTAGGCTAACTTAACGTAAATCAGACTAGTTTGACTTGCAAAGGCTTAGATGATTTTAATAATGCCATGGTCATCACAGCTCCAAGAAAGCTGGGATCTACTCCAGAACAGAGATTCGGAGCACAGGAAGCGTACAAAAAGAGAGAAAAAAATCCTTCCCTACCAAGTGAGCTTTATACTTTGCTCATCAATGGATGCCTTAAAAGATCTCCTCTTGGCTTGTCTGTGTGGATTCTTGTGATGTTCATCTCCTCATGTTGGCTTTTGTGTTCTTAAACATAACCAGCATCACCAAGTCAAATTCCTAAATTAAACAGTCTACATATTAACTGAAGGTAAGGTAAAGGCAAAATATTCTAGGTTGAAAGGTACTGTGGAGTGTATCACCAGTGGATTCTATTTAATATATAAATCCTGCAGACAAAAGGAGGTCTAGACAAATAATGAATCTTGTGTCACTATGAGAAAGAATTATTAACTACAGAACCATTGAGCATAGGACTCCCCATTTAAGCAGGAATCCAAAATAGTCTTATTATTTCTATTGAAATATAACATTTCTCATGGCATGGGCAAGATGATAATGGAGCAAAGGGGGACAATGGGGGCTAGAGAGATGGCATTCTTATCTTTTAGAAATGGAAGAAAGATACAGGAAATAAATGTGGGAAAAAGAAAAGCTGTCTTTAACATCAGGTGTTGTTCTGGTGCTGTCAGCCAGACTGTGCTGATAGGAGGTTACCTGGCACTCACTGCTAGGTCTTGGTGTTCTCCTACGAACATAAATAATTTTATGGAAAGTCAACATCAGACAAGACCACTCTGTGGTCATGATGGATCAAGACAAAAAACAAGGACAATCCCTATACATATCAGAACATGGACATTGTACAAACCACAAAATAACCCAACATCCCCCCATCTTGGCTCATATGAGTCATTGCTGCTGCTTCATGAATTGCAGTTTTAGCCTCACTCTGGTATTCCCTATTTCTAGAGAAGATCTATTAAAACACCAAACCATGAAATTTCCTATACTTCCTGATAGCATCTAATTCAGAGCAAAGTCTAGCTTCTTTAAACTCTCCCCAAAATCACCTACCATAAGCCCAAATCTTACAACAAGTTTTAACACCCTGTTACCGAGCTCCTACACAGTACACAATGGTGTGCACGCTTTAGTTCCAAGAGAAATAAACCCTACTTGTTCAAAGACATGTGCATGCCTGGTGATCTTTAGTAGAAGACGTGGACAAATTACAAGTAAGAAAGAGCCTAAGTGTTATATGGATCCAAAATATGGTAAGTCTGATAAATCAATGAGGATACTTATAACTGTTTTATCAAATCAAAATTAGCTGAATGAATGATTACAATAAGACACAATATATAGAATCTTTATAAAAATAGTTTAAACATTACTTAAGTGTAAAACTAGCTACTTTTTTAATTGCATAATGGCAAGGAGTTCATTTTGGGATTAACTCATGAGAAAGTTGAATATACCATACAAAGCGGCAAATGATCACTTTGGCATAAAGGTTGTCAGACGGACTCTAGTAACTTCAAAACAAATAGATATTCTGAGTAAAAACTCTTTCTCAATATACACATTTGAAAATCATATTTTTCTAAAATGGAGAAATTCAGTTTGAGACTTTTGATACTGAAGGCATCCACCAAAATATTTCTTCCTAGCTAGTCATTATCACTGATAATATCCATATTTGAGGTTTGTAGTTTACTTCCAAAATATCTACTATGTTCAGAATGCATAATTGGTACTAAATCAATGACACTCTATTGCCAAGAGGGTAAACTGAACACTATCACTTTTTATAACTCTTGAAATATCTCTGTATATATGCAGGCTGGCATGTATTAATGGAAGTTAAAAATAAACTTATACAACTTGTACTTTTTGCAGTCTAGGCATTATTCAAAGCGAGTTTAAATCATTTAACCTTCACGATAATCCTATGAAGTAAATACTGTTCTATCCCCCATTTTATGGGTAAGGAAACTGAGGAAAAGAGTGGCCAAGTAACTTGCTCAATGTCACGTAATATGAAAGTAGTCAAGCTACTTTTAAGGAATCTTACCCCAAAGATAATTATCATAATCACAGTTCAATACAAATCAGAAATAGCAGAGCACCTAATTGAGACATAATTATTTTTTTAGCTTTTTACAACTATACCTGGCTTTTATAAGTTTGATCATGGACATGTCATTTGACCTCACTATACCTAGACATATTTAAGGGTAAAAAAGGGTAGGTAGACCGGGGGTGCCAAAAAAATGTATACATATGACTTATATTCATCTTTTGTTATCGCTATATATTGAGTATTACAATTTTAATACAGATTTTTCTTTCCTTTCTTAAAACATGTATACATGTTTTGGCACCCTCTGTATTTCATTATGTAGATGTTCTTCCAGAGCTCATGGTTTAGATTTTACTATGGTTAAAGAAACCTATGTCTAAATGGAAGACTTTTGACTGCTGGAGTTTGTACATCTGTTGGAGTTGTTAAGTCTCAGAAATTTCAGAGCACTGATTCATATTCAAATACAAAGCAACAGAGCACAAAATATTCTATATGTTACATTTACTTTAAAACAGATTATTTTAGAATGCTCTTATCTGTGGCAAATACATTTCCTCCGAGAAATGTTTTAGTTCTTACTTTAAGGCAAGAATTTTACAAATATTTATGCCAATTTGTCCTGAAATAGCATTTCTGAAATTTATGAGCTATTACATTCATCATAAAAAGGGGATCAGAATAAAACCTTCTCTTTCCCAACCTACTCAGACTGAGTTTTAAAACCAATAATGACAAACACATTTTTTATATCTTCTATATCTTATATCCTTTTATTGACACTAAAAAGACTCTAATTTCCTTTTCTAAGTCTCATTTTTTTCCTCAGAATTCATGGTTTCTTTAGGGCTTTAAAAAAACATCAAAGTTACTTCAGTTGCATTAAACTAAAGTACAATATTACACAAATGCAGAAATTGAAATTTCTGTATAACATAGTGGTGGACTATATAAAGAGAAGAAGATAAATACAATAAACCTGGGGTAAACTGTGCCATTTTAAAATTTAATGATCAAGGAAGATAATATTCTGAAAGAGAAATTTTACCACATTCTGTAATGCTACTTTATTTCAATTTATTTTTAAATCATTTTACAGATGTAAGAAAGGAATTGCACAGAAAATAAAGCTTGAAATACGTGTTTCCATAGAGAAGTTCCTATATAATACTTCAAAAAGGAAGACTTCTCAAACAAAATTCACCTGTGTTTTATTCCGATGGAATTTGATAAATCATTGGTCAGGAGAAGATGAACTCTCATATGAAAGTTTAGAAAGAGAAATTGATATCATTTTTCTAATAGTCAACAATTTGACAAACACCATGTGAAAGTAATGTTTTTAATAGTATTTTATAAAGTTGTTTCTAACACACACACAGACACACAAATAATAACAATTTTATGCTGTGAGGTTGCAGACACATACAAATATTTTTTTCCCCCAAAGGAGGCTCTTTTTTATTAAATGCTATGCCCAATTAAGTTCAGTTAATCGTTTTGGTGTAAAATGAGTTGCTGTGGAGTTGTCTTCCCTGAGGGAGCAAGCAGCTCTCTGGCTTTAGATTATAAAATAAACAGCTTAAATCAATCAAACATCATTCCAGCTCCACCAGAAGTTTTTTCATAACATAAAATCATTTTGCCTAGACACCTTTGGCTTTTAATAAGGCTAAAGTGTTTGTTTCAATGACAGGATGTGGTGTGGTCTGCTTTGGTGCCTAAATGCCCTACGTTACAGATGCCTACAAGGTAGAGGGTCTCACCAGCTTACTGCACTGGTGTTCCGAAAGAGCAACGGGTGGGAAGGGGTAGTCTTAAGCAAATTCATCTTGAGTGCAAAGAATTTAAATATATGCTAATAATTAATACATATTTCTCATTGGAATCTTTTTGAACATTAAGTTTTGAACATTATAACATATAGCCATGATGCTACATTGTTTTACGTTTGCCTGAAAGATTAAGACTCCAAAAACATTTCAATTATATGCAGCATTTAAAAGGTTCTTAAAGTAATATTAACTATAGTAATGAGAATCATAAATTGTTGAACAAGGCCCTCTTAAAGGACTCGAGATTGAAGACAAACTGTACTTTTATTCTAACAGTGATGGAAACCTGAATAAGGAAATTCTTCCTGACTATTCAAACTCCAAAATAATGTGCACGGAACTCTTCCAACAAGATAACTACATGTTTCAATGCAGAATGACAGTATTTTTCCTTATATTCCCTACTGTACTGTACATAAATAACAATCTATATTATAAAAGCAATGCATTATTTCTATACATATTTTTTGTTAAATAAAATATTTTTATGTTTTTTAATTTATTGGGATGACATTGATTAGTAAAATTATACACGTTTCAAGTGCACAATTCTATAATACATCATCTATCTATTGCATTGTGTGTTCACCACCCAAAGTCAATTCTTCTTACATCACCATATATTTGAGCCCCTTTTCCCTCTTCTACCACCCATCTTCTCCTTACGTGATCTTAGTCACCATTCTTCAACATGTTCTGCTGATTTCCCACTTTATGTTCTAATGAGCCCAGGAGATGCTGGAACCCCACAAAAATGTATTGGAATTTTTATTACTATAAAAAGGGAATTTCCACTAACGCATATTTTCATAAAATGATTAATTTTAAATTAGTGGACTAAAATAATCTAGTGTTGTCAAAATTAAAACACCGCAAAATGGTATATAGATGTAATAATATACATGTTAAAATCTAACTTTGAATTTTCAGTTATATTGTCATGTAAAAATATTTGTAAAAAAAAAAAATTAGAGTGTCTCTTCCAGAAACCTGAAAATGTCTTAATTCATTTCATTATGTAGTGTCCAGATGGGAGTGTGGGGAATTGCAGAAGTCAAGAGAACCTAAAAGTAACATGGAGAAGTCAGGAGAAGGAGCGGCATTCAGGCTAACACGAGGCATGCACACCTAAGAGAGGTGTTGAGATAGATGATACAGTCTCCGCCGCAAAACTCTTGAGCATTGAGTTCCGACTGCTTTATAGCATTTGTGGTAGGAAGGGATCATCATCAGCACATTTTCTCCTTTTAAGGAGAAATGCCAGACTAATCGGAACCACCTAAATTCAGCTTCAAAATCCTCCTAGAACAGGATCATTGGCTTAAGTCAGCTATTCAATTCTTTGTGCCTACAATTGGGTAACAGGGTTATCTGAACAATAAAAAATACCTGGAAGTCAAAGAAACAACCTGTAACGTCTGTATTTCTGTATAAAGTAGAACTCTACCAAAATAATGCTAGGACAAAGCTCCAGAATGAGGAGGAGAATTGGAAAAACTTAAGTGGGTCACTTAGTAGGTTTATAAGTTTGTTTTGGCAAACATCTGAATTATTTGAAAGATGATACCTAGAAACCCACTAATGACAATCCTGAGTTCTTAAGCAGCTTTTGCAAATTAAAAAGAAAAAATCACACGTTCTCATTTTTCAGAACTATTTCTCTGAGCCTGGTATGTTCTTTTAAAAACAGGTTGTATTTTTATTATTTTTGAGATAAAAAAAATTAGTTCTATGTAATTAAATCCACCATTTTCCCATCTGTTTTCATCTACTGATTTTACATTATGTCATCCCTCATCTAGAAATATAAAAATATTTTAAAACTTTTAATATTTCTTCTGTCATTGGATTTCTTTAATCTTTGCTGGGAGTCTCAGAAGGAACTGTATTGCCCACTTTAAGCAACTGCATAATACAGGAAGCCTATGAATCTGTATTTTGAGTCTCATCCTACTTCGGTGACTATTCCAACGTATATTTGTATATTTCCATTTTATGTATTTCCTGTAAGCTACTTCAAATCTTTTGTCAAAAAAAGCAGGTTTTGAGTAAATAGCTTGTTTTCCCCTCTTTTAAATTAAATCTCGTATACTTTATAGGAACCAACAGAAAAAAATATGATTCACTTGCTTTAGTTTTTCACACAAGAAAAATGTTTGAAAATTGTAATATATCAATTTTATTAAACAAAACTTGCTTTTTAACTTCTCTATAATTTATGTTATTTTTTTTATGTTTGCTTTCCTTTTAATGTATTAGACGAGGGTAACAGTCAATATTGTTCAACAACCAATATGCCATGGGCCCGACAATCAGAATGTACGCCAAGCTGAAGAGCTTGAATAGAGTCCTGGCAGTAACTGTGCCAGTTATTTACCCTTTAGCTGTTATATTGGGAGTGGTCAGGATGGCCCTGAAGGGGGGTCAGGGGCGGCTAGGACAATGGGTGAGTATTTGGGATCATGAGAAGCTAGACGCTTCCTAAATTGTATTAAAAAACAGTAAAAGTCCTCATTGATTTCACTGATCGGCTCTTGGAAACTGGGCCTTTAAAATGACTTATAACAAAACCAATTTTACCATAGACTAATTGACATAAACAAGAGTTAAGTTCCTATGGCATATTTCTGGTCACAAAACCATCATCAGAATTCAAAACATTTCTTATGCTAAATATTAAAATAAATGTGAGCTATACAAACATTTAAGAAATATTCATAAAAGCTAGTAAGAGAATTATTTTCCAATCTGCTGATTCCAGTTTAGGGTCACAGATGGCCAGAGCCAAACCCAGCAGCTCAGGGCACAGAAGAGGAACCCACCCTGGACAGGACTACCTTCCATCATAGGGCCACTCACATACATACCCATACTCACTCATCCTGGAACAATGCAGACGCGCCAGTTCACAGCAGCAGTTTACCTCAAGTGCACATATTTGGGACATGGGAGGAAACCAGGTTATTCAGCGAAACCCCATGAAGCCATGGGGAGAACTTTGCTATCTGCTGCTACAGATCTGGGTTCGATCAGTAAGTACATACATACTTCAAGAAATTTCCTTCTTTTTAAATATTTTTTAATTACAGCTGATGTACTATATTACATTAGTTTCAGGTGTGCATCATAGTGGTCAGATATTTATGTAACTTACAAAGTGATTACCCCAATAAATCTAGTACCCATCTGACACCATGCAGAGTTACTAGACCACTACTGACTATATATTCTATGCTGTGCTTTACATCTCCAGGACTGTTTTCATAAGTGGCAATTTGCCCATTTTTTTATAATTAATGTTTATTGGGGTGACAATTGTTACTAAAGTTACATAGATTTCAGGTGTACAATTCTGTAATATATCATCTATACATCATATTGTATGTTCACCACCTAGAATCAGTTTTCCTTCCATCACCATATATTTGATCCCTTTTACAGAGGAACAAGACAAACACATTAAGAAACAAAAACTCATAGACACAGACAATAGTTTAGTGGTTATCAGAGGGGAAGGAGGAAGGGGAGTGGTAGATGAGGGTAAAGGGGATCCAATATATGGTGATGGAAGGAGAACTGATTCTACATGGTGAACACACGATGTGGTATATAGATGATGATGTATTACAGAATTGTACACCTGAAGTTTGCATATCTTAATCCCTTCCCTTTTCACCTATCTCTCCAATACAATTGGCAACCATAAAAATGTTCTCTGTAACTATGACTTTGTTTCTGTTTTGTTTGTTCATTTATTTTGATTTTTAGATTCCACCTATGAGTGAAATCATGTGATATTTGTCTTTCTCTATCTGACTTATTTGACTTAGCATAATACCCTCTAGGTTTATCTATGTTGTTGCAGATGGCAAGATTTTGTTCTTTTTTATGGGCAAGTAATAGTCCATTATATATCTGTACCACTTCTTTATCCATTCATCTATTGCTTCCTTATTTTGGCTATTGTAAAAAAATATTGCAATGAACATAGGGATGTATATGTCTTTTCAAATTAGTGTTTAGATTTCCTTCAGGTAAATACCCAGGAGTGACTGGATCCTTCACTCTCTCTTGTTATAGATTTTGTTTAAAGCCTATTTTTTTCTGATGTAAATGTTGCTACCCAAGCTTTTTGTTTTCTTTTTTCATTTTCATTTTTATGAAATATTTGTTTCCATCTTTATTTTCAGTCTGTGTGTGTCTTTTGATCTCAAGTGGGTCTCTTTTGGGCAACATATGTATGGATCTTGTTTTCTTTTCCATTAAGCCATCCATGTCTTTTGATTGGAGCATTTAATTCATTTAAATTTAAAACAATTATTAATAGGTATGTAGTTACTGTCATTTTACTATTCATATCTTTAATCTTTCTTTTTCTCTTTTTTTCTTAAAGAAGTCCCTTTAGCATTTCCTTTGATACTGGTTTGTTGTTGATGAAATCCTTTAGCTTTTTCTTGTCTGGGGAGCTCATTATCTGTCTTTTGATTTTAAATGATAGCTTTGCTGGGTAGAATCAACTTGGTTATTGTCGCGTCCAGCTCAACACGGGCAGTGAGGGTGCGAGAAGGGGCGGCGTTGGGTTACGTTTTAAGAAAGAAAGAAACAGAGACTTAATGCAGTTAAATCTCAGAAAGCCAGGGGGTCTCGCAGTCACCAGAGACTGGAGCCCCGAATCGGGCCAACTGGTGGCTTTTATTGATAATCATACAAGGAAGTAGCATTATCTTTTCCACGGACTGTGAATCTCATACATCATGTCACAAAATTGAATCAAACTAATTATCTTTGTCCCCAAGCAGCAGGAGCAGAAAGTCTTGTGATGACTTAGGTGAGGTATACACCTCCCTGGGGGGCAAGTCTCTCATGTTGTAACAGTTCCGTTGAGATAAGTGGAGAGAGCTGATCTTTATTGCCCTCATGACTTCTCTCACAGTCAGGTGAGAGAGGAAAGCCAGAGTCCGCAATGGCTTTTCCCAGGCAGAGGGGAAGGGGAGACAAGGCTCCTTCCAGGATCTTCTAAGGCAGCTCATTGGGGGTCCCCACTCAGTTCCGACGGTCTTAGGTTGTATCTCACGTGAGATATCTTACTCATCTTTGGCTGCAAACCATCTTTTGGGGACCAAACAGAGAGACATAAGGTGTAAAACACTGAGATAAGCAAAGCCCCAAAAAGGCACAGTCTCACAGACTTTTCTTTGCTCAAGGGGAAAGACACAGGGGGACTGTCAGCTAGGCTGCTGTGTGACAATAGATTATATAGATCCTTGCTTTTCATCACTTTGAATATTTCAGGCCAATCCTTTCTGGCTGGCCAAGTCTTTGTTGAGAAATCAACTAATAATCTTATGGGAGTTCCCTTGTAGGTAACAAACTGCTTTTCTCTTGCTGCTTTTAAGATTCTCTCTTTGTCTTTAAACTTTGGCATTTTAATTATGATGTGTCTTGGTGTGGGCTTCTTTGGGTTCATATTGTTTGGGATTCTTCACTTCCTGTATGTCTATTTCCTTCACTGGGTTAGGGAAGTTTTCCATCATTATTTCTTCAGATAGTTTCTCAATTTCTTGCTCTCTCTCTCTTCTCTGGTACCTCATTATACAAATATTGGTATGCTTGAGGTTGTCCCCAGAAGTCCTTTAAACTACCCTCATTTTCTTGGATTTTTTTTTTCCTTTTGCTATGCTGCGTGGGCATTTTCTGTTACCTTATCTTCCAAATTGCTGATTCAATCCTCTGCTTCATGTCATCAACTGTTGTTTCCCTGTAATGTATTCTTCATTTCAGTTATTGTATTCTTCATTTCTGTTATTTTCAAAAATGTTTTCTACCTCTATTTTTATGTTTCTTATCTCTTTGTTGAAGTTTTCACTGAGCTCATCTACTCTTCACCTAAGTTCATGTAGCATCTTTACAACCAGTATTTTAAACTCTGTATCTGATAGATTGCTTATCTCTATTTTGTTTAGTTCTTTTTTAGAGCTTTGAACTGTCCTTTTGTTTGGGACATGTTTCTTTGTTTCCTCCTTTTCAGTGTCTCTCTGTGTTTGTTTCTATATATTAAGCAGAGCTACTACAGCTCCAAGTCTTAGTAGAGTAGTTTTATGTAGTAGGTGTCCTGTGGAGCCCAGTGGCATAGTTTCCCTGGTTACCTGACCCAGGTGCTCCAGATGTGTACCTTGTGTGGGTTGTGTGTGTCTTCCTGTTATAGTTGAGCCTTGATTGGTGTTGGCACATTATTGGGAGGAATTGACCCTAAGGCTAATTGGTTGTTAGAACTGGCTGTGACTACAGTGAAGGAACTGTTGTACAAGGGCTGACTTCACAGAGCAGAATTTGCTTTAGTAAGGCTGTAGTGCCTGCCAAGTCCACCCTTTGGGTGTGTCGTTTATGGAAGTGGTTGGGTGGTACTCGTGTTGTGAAGCTGACCACTGGTGTGTCAGTTCTGGGCCTATCTTGTGTGTGTGTGGGGGGGTGCTCTCATATAGTCCCAGATCAGCTGTTGCCTGTGCCCTGCCCAGAGCCACCTGGTATGAGCTACAAAGTGATCTGCAGATGGTTGCCATTTGTGCCGGGCTTGGAGGTGCCTGGGAGAGGCTAAGCTGTGAACTAAGGCTGGCTTCCTCTGGTGCTGTGTTTGGGACTGCTTAGCAAGATGTATGGGGCACACTGAAGCCAGATTCCCCTTGTTTGGAGTTTGTGAACCTTTGAGAGATTTTAGGGAAGTCCACAGCACAAGCCAAGACAGACTCTTTGTATGTAAAAGCTAATGGAAGAGGTTTGGGTGGGCCCACAATTTGGGTGGAGTGGAGTCACAGCGAATCATGAGGGTGGGGAAATGGTATTAACCAGGTTAATGAAGACTCAAATATGGCAGCCACCTGCATCTGCACCTGGGTTGGGGGTGGGATGATGGGGGGGCTCAAAAAAGGAACAGTGGCTTTTGCCAGCACTTCTGTCTTGGAAAAAGTTTCCCCTCCAGACTTCACCCTAAAGCCAGACAATTCAGTTCTTCCCTATATGTCCCTGGCATTTTTTGAGCTGCTGCCCCAGCACTGGAGCTTGGAACAAGTGCATTCATCAGCGAGTAATTTTGTGCATGCGTGGCCCTTTAAGAGGAATGCCTTTTAAACACAGCCCTCAGTCTCCCTCAGCCACAATCTGTACTGTTTTTTACAGCCAGAAGTTATGTGGTCTTTTCTTTCACACCCTGGAATCCTAGGCTGGGGAAACTGGTGTGGGGCTGGGACCCCTCACTCCGGGAGAGGGTTGGTGGGCTATGAAACCCAGATATTCCTTTTGATTTATAACCACCACATGTGCGTGTGGGACCAGGTGGTTCTCTCTTTGGCCCTTTTACCATTCTCCATGTGGTTTCTTCTGTATATTCTTAGTTATTGGACTTTTGTTCATCTAGACTTCTGACGATTCTCGATGATGGTTGTTCTGTAGTTTAGTTGTAATTTTGATGTGGTCATGGGAAGAGGCAAGGACAGTGTTTATCTACTCTGTCAATTTGATTGGAAGTCCAGAAATTTCCTTCTTACTCATAAGAAATAAGTATGTGATATAAAGATATCTGTGGGGTTTGTAAAGTAGATGTATCATGTCCCTTTCACCTTTAAGTCTTAAACTTTAAAATATCCAATTTATTGCTGGTAAAGCTGGATGGAATATGTGGCTATGAACTAAAGCCAAAAAGAATTCCCTAACAGTTCCAATTAAATTCTTACCAGTCAGTCACCAGAGGAGCCTGGCCTTTCTCGCAACACACCAAATGCAAAGAGCCCTCCAAGACAGGAGGCAGAAAGAAGAGGACAGGTGATAGCTTGACAAACACAGAAAGTCCTGAATAGAGCTCTGACCCAGATTTATCGCAGGAAGCAGGAACAGGAGGCAAATTAGGGCAAGAGTAAGAGATGGAGAGGAAAATGGAGTGGGAGAGAGCCAAGAAAAAGTGAAGCAACCCAGGCTCAAACTCTATTTTGCCAAGTGCCATTAGTCTCCTACTTCTGAGGAGAGCAACAAGTAAAATTAGGGAGAAATAGACTGACCCCTTTTGTGAAGTAAAGTGAGAGGTCCCTCCCCTTGAGAGGGGGTTAATAAGCATCAATGCACATAGTAATTTATAACCTCAAGTAATAAAATATGGAGTTAGCATAAATAATATGACCTCCTTAACTCTCAAAAAACATCAAGATCATTACATTTGCATTGTTCATTCACTAATTTACCTGAGAATATGAGCAACCACTGAATCAATATAGAAAAGCAGAAAGTATTTAATCCCTGTTCATTTGTAATACTTCAGTCACATTACTTGCTCTGATTCTGTTACATGGTTAAACAGATGTCCAAAGCTCTGTGAACCTCAGCTGTTGCATTATGTGACAAATACAGGTGATAATACCTTCCTTGAAAGCAATAACCCTATATAAAGAAAAATATAACGTTGTATATAAAGGCCTTGTATACTTTGAATACTTTGCAAAAATTCAAATCCAACATACTTCAACTAAGTCAATAAAAGATGGAGCAAAATGTGTCAATAGCATTAACACACTTTACAATCCATTTGGCCTATCTAGTTCTGAAAATATACAATTCCTACAAGTTTGTTGGTTCTTTTTTGAGGGGTGTTTATTTGAAGTATGTGAAATTTAAACCTGAAGAGAGAGTTAATTAAAATTCTTAAATTATCCTACCTTCAATTTGTATAATTTGTTTTTAATTCCACTGAGCTACATAAATCCACACACATACAAATCATAACAACCCAATCAAGATAGCTCTTAAAAGTAAAAGTAAAATTGATTAATCATTAAAAATTAATTAAATAGATTAATTAAAATAAAATTTTTAAATGGGGGGATTTTTCTTCTGGCCAAAGTTAAGTAACAAGACTCAGATTTATCTTCTCAATTAAAAGTATGGGGAAAAAAACAGTGTGGTACAGGGAATGTTTGAAATAATAGTTCTCAAGATATTCCACAGAAGGTGACTAAGGACAGTAATTCTTAAAAAGGTTTGCAGGATGTAGTGAAGAAAGGGAAACCAAGCAAAGTTTGAAAGCTTCCCTGAGCTGAGCAGATAGAATTGGAAGGCCAGAAAGGCCACAGTAACTACACAGCAAATTCCAGAGATTTATGGAGGTCCCCTCTAGAGACTTCACCTGCTCATACATATGAAGAAATTACCCGGAGGTAAGAAAAGGCATTAGAGGGGATAATTTCTAGGAGTCTGAGTTCCTGTTTCTACCAGCTGAGTGGAATACCTCAGATTTCAAGTGATACCACATAGACTTCTCAGAAAGTTCCACCTTACTAGTGTGGCAAATTAGCCCTAGCATACAGCGACATCGCCCTCCTAACAAAACAAAATTCAACAGAAATCAAATTATAAAATTATGCCCAAGTAAATTAACTACATCTCAGAACAAAGCTCAAGAGTATTTATAGAATACAAAAATATCCAGCACTCAATAATGTAAAATGTTCACTCACTTTCATTTAGTTTTCCCACAGGAGCTTGACCACGTTCTCACAGTAATTATCTGAGAAAGATCTCTTCATGCTCTATCAGGGAAAAAGAAAAGGAACCATTTTGTAATACTAAAACCAGACAAAGACATTGAAGGAAAAGAAAGTCCAACAACTCTCATAAAAATTGATGTAATTTTTTTTAGCAAATTTTATCAAATCAATCAAAAAATATATAAAAAGTATAATATATCATGACCAAATAGGGTTTATTCTGAGAATGTAAGACTGGCTTAATACTTGAAAAATCAATCAGTGTAATTCACCATATGAATGGAATGGAAAAGACAACACATATGATCATCTCAATAAATGCAAGAAAAACACTTGACAAATGCAATATCTATTTCTTCTTAAAAACAAACATAAAATAAACAAATGAACTCTTAGTAAACTATGAGTAAAAAGAGTGATTCTCACCCTGATAAAGAGCATCTATATATAAAAAAAAAAACAAATCTAAGAATAAATTTGGAGTGCTAACACTTACCTTACTTTAAACTTACATAATGCTCCAATAATCAAGACAGTAGTGATTAAATAATAGACAAATAGATTGATGAAACAGAATACAGAACCCAGAAATAGGCCCTAATAGATGTACTCAACTGATCTTTGACAAAGGAGCAAAGGCAATACAATGGAGCGAAGATAGTTTTTTCAATAAATGGCTCTGGAACAACCAGGTATCAACATGAAAAATAAAATTGAATCTAGATACAAACCAGATCATAGACCTAAATGTAAAACACAAAACTATAAAACTCCTAGAGGATTACATACGAGAAAATCTAGATGACCCTGGGTATGGGAATAATTTTTTAGATACAACACCAGAGGCATAATTCATAAAAGAAATAATTGATAAGTTGGACTTCATTAAAATTAAAAACTGCTCTGCTGGAAACAACACAAATGTCCATCCTCAGAGGAATGGACGAACAAATTATAATACATTTGTATACTAGACTACTGCACAGCAATAAACCGAAATGAACTATTGATACATACAACAAAATAGATGAGTCACAAAATAATTATGTTGAATGAAAGAAACTATACAAAAAAAGAATGCATTCTAAAATGTATAAAATTCTAGGAAGTATGAGGTAGAATATAGTGACAGAAATATCAGTAGTTGCCTGGGGGTAGGGATGAAATGGAATTAACAAGAGGGAGGAATCACAAAGGGACAAGAGACTTTGGAGGATAGGGGATATGTTCATTACCTTGATGGCAGTGATGGTTTCATAGCACATAAACACATCTAAACTTATCAAATTTGGTACTTTACAGTTTATATTTCAATTATACTTAATTAAGCTGTAAAAAAGGAAGAAATGTAGCATACAACAGGATAATTCATTGTGATAAGAAACCTGAGGTTTTTTTTAAATTAGTGAGAGTTGCTTATTTAAATTTTTAAGTATTTTTATTTCAAATGAGATCAAAATACCCATGAAGCAAGTGCAATGTCATAATCATATTATATATTTGGTATCAAACACCATGCATGGCACACAGTAGTTGCTTAATAAATATTTGAAAACTGAATATGTTTCCCATTTCATTTACAGCAGAAAGAATACTGTGGAGGAAGTATGTTTAAAACTGCCTAGCCAGTGATTGTTTAAATATCATCTTCAAGCTGTCTCATTTCTGAGTCTTTAGAAGAAATAAACAACATCTGTCCCTCTGTGCATTGTTGGTTTAAAGAATTTTGTGTTGAAGGAATATGATGTGCATTAAAATGCAAATTATTTTCCCATCTTGCAGAAAAGAGAAAGTAATTAAAAATTAATAATTAAATTACTAGAGAGTCAAACTCTTTAAATATTTTAAATTAAATACCATGCATTCTTTTATTCTTTTTTTTTTGTTTTGCATGGAGGAGATAAAAATGTCAAACCTTTTTCTTTCCCCCCACAATAAAGTAACTGTATGCAAGAGACCTAAGGAACAGATCTTCAAGTAATACTTTAACCTTTCCTTTTGAAAACATCAATCTGTTCTGCCCGTATTTACTGGTTAAGTCTCAAATTATACCAATTCAATTGATTTACAGATTGTTTTACATGTAGTATATTTCTTTTATATTGCCTCAACTTGCCAGATAAATTAGAGAAAAGATAAAATCATTAGGCTTGCATTTTTCAAATTCCCTGCAAATTTCCCATATTCCGATTTATATTAGGGCTGACTTAAGACATAATTCTTCATAGAACGTTTTCACTGCACAAAGCATATATATCCATTATGCTTATGGGTCCCAAATATGCCATTATTAAACTTTCAGAATGTTTTGTGTACAAACAGAATGCTGTGTTTGAAACAGTCGTATCTTCAGATATGATGGATATTTAAATTTTCAGAAAAAAAATCCCTCCATCAATTAGGTAGATATATTTAATGGAGGAGACAGAAAAATATGATAATGTTTTTGCAAGTGTATTTTCATTTTGAAATAAATTTTTTTTCCGGCCAGAATTAACCTTATTGAGCTGTTTCTCTGCCTTGATTTTAAATGGAAACTGTATGTCTTCAAGGAATATATTGGTCATGGTTTGAAATGGAACTGTCAATGTTTCTTTTTACACATGATTAAATGGAGTGTTTCAAATCCTTTAAATCATTTCTAAAATCAGAAGAACAGATGGTACTTCAGAGCAGAGCCCCAGACTGCCGTTTGCCTGAAATTTAAACCAGTGCTAAACTGTGTGGGGAAACAAGCTCTTATTTCTGCCTTCCTCTCGCTGGACTAGGGTAGCTTGGTCGGGCTCAGATAGAACACCACCACCAGTGTCTAGGACAGAGAGAGTAGGAAATCATGCCCAGAAGGTCCATGTTTTTAGGGACTCAGGTTTCAGTACAGTATTTTTATTTACTCTTAAGAGAACAATGTAGTAAGAAGGAAAGCAGATTAGAAGTTGGGGGCTTAATGTCATTTAGGGTCTACCATTTGGCTTCTTGCAAAATAATTGTTCCAAACATTATTGGGTTATCGCTAACATCTTTTCCATGTTTGTCAAATAAAACACACAAAAAAGCCTATTTTTAAATAAAACAATAGATAAATTAGTAAACTGCATTTCTTCATTTTCCTTAGCCAAATTTTAGTTGTGTTTATTGTTTAAGTTTTCCAGTGGTGATCGAAGCAAGCAGAGTGTAGTTTGATAATTTAGAATCGGTTGTATCTATTTACATTTGGCATGGCCCAAGAAATCCTACATAGTCTGGGTTCTGGTTCCAGTTCTTTCCATGCCCTAGACAGAAAAGTTCCTTTAATTATCCAAACACCCCATGATCCCTCCCTCCTCAGAGCTTTAGCAAGTGAAGTTTCCTCTGTATGAACAGCTCTACCCAGGTACCTCCAGGACCAATCAGATCGCAAGCATTTCTTTAGGACGGATTTTCCTGAAAAGTGTACCTCAAACTGATTCTCCCTGTCCTTCTCCCTTATGGACCTTATTCTTCCACTTTATAATGCTGGTCACAAGAAATTTTTATTTATACTTTTCCCATTAGTAAGTAAGCCCCATCAAAGAAAAACAAACAAACAAACATTGATATGTGTTATGGACTAAATGTTTATGTGTTCTCAAATTCATATATTTTATCCCTAATCCCCAATGTGATGGTAACTAGAGGTATTTTTCAAGAATCCTAGTACCCCTCATTAAAAAGATAGTTATTTTCAGTCTGTCTATGTATCTGTGGATTGAGACTGTTGGCTTTAGAGTAATAAATTGGCTTATAACTGACCCTTTTGTGAATCCTTTGAAGCTGTGATGTTGACCTTGTATTTTCTCAAAATATCTACAGTATAAATTAGTATACCTCAAACTCTCAAACTAAGTTACAATAATAGTAATAATTTTCCTCATCTGAATAGTACTGTAATATTCATTCTAATAGATTAGAAAGAGAACCCCACCAGGAGACAGGGAACCTGGATTCTTATCCTAAATGTAATGCTGGTTAAACGTCTATTGGGGAAGAAAATCACAGTATCCTCATAGACTAGATTAGAGTTTAAGTAGATGACTTCTTAGTTATTTCCAGATTCATAAGTCTAACAGAAATTAGTAAACAATGCAACAGCAATTATCAGATGGAAAAGAAAAGCCTCTTCATAATAGTCATATATATAGGTGTATGTATATATAGATAATATAGATAAATATAGATATAAATATATATAGAGAGATATAGATGATATATAGAGATAGATATAGGCATAGATAGTTCTCTAATGACCACACCAAAGTACCCTGGAGATAGTCATGTTCAGAAAATAGAAAAGAAATGAAGGAAAAGAGGTTAGTTTTCTAGAGGGAGAAAGGAGAGATGAAAATAATGAAAAAATAATATGTATTTTTATATACAGATATCAATAGCTATTACATTTATAGGTATTATTGAGTTTTGTTTCCTTAAAAGAAAAATAATCTTTAAGATATAGCTAGTTTTGCTAATGATGCTATTGTTGCTCAAAACCTTTTTTTGAAAATTCTCCTTTGGAATTGTTTTCAGAATCAGGTTAAGAACAATGCAAAGCAACCATTACTTATATTTTTAGCTGCAAATGTTATTGCTTAAAGTGATCAACTAACTTATTTACTCTATGACTTTTGGATTATTCCTAAAGTTAAATTTACCCTGAAATAAAATTTTGCTATGAATGAAGCTATTTATTCACCCAATCATTTTTCATTCAATAAACTTATATAGAAAATCTACAAAAATATTATGTCACTAGGACTGAAACTTATTTCAAAATAGAAATCTTTCTAGTAAAATATTTAAACTCTCCTAGATCTTGCAGCCCTTTGGAGGTATGATCTCTGCTATGCTTGCTGAAACTGGGTCTCCTCTCTTTCCCTCATGCCTCATACCCAATGCATTAGGAAGCATATTGGCTTTAATATCAAATACATCCTGCATATGAACCATCTCATCATGTCACTGCCAGCATCTTAGACCAATCTACCATCATGCATAGCCTGTACAATTTCAGTAGCATCTTACCTGACCATAGATTTGATAGATATTAAAACTATGAGTTAAGTACTAGATCTAGTCTATATTCTTCAAAAATGTCAGTCATTGTATTAGTCAGCTCAGGTTGCCATAAAAAAATACCACAGACATGTAGCTTAAATAACAGAAATGTATTTTCTCACAGTTCTGGAGACTAGATGTCCACGATCAGGTCCGGCAGGGTTGGTTTCTAACGAGAGCTCTTTCCCTGGCTTGCAGATGGCCACTAAATCCCCGTGTCTTCACATGGCCTTTCCTCCATGTGTGTGCAGAGCAAGAGAGAGAGAACAGCACTTTGGTATCTCTTCTTGCAAGGACACTAATCTTATCGGATCAAGGCTCCCATCCTTTGGCTTCATTTAACCTTAATTATTTTTTAGAGGCCCCGTCTCCAAATAGAGCCACACTGGGAGTTAGGGCTACCATATATGAATTTTGGGGTGACATAAACATTCATCCTTGCTTATGGCTAAGCAATATTCCATTATGTATATGTACCACACCTTTATCCAATCATGTGCGGAAGGATGCTTTCTTTGGTTGTTTCCATGTTTCGGCCACTATGAATAATGCTGCAGTTAATATAGTATACATATATCCTTAGGAATAAATACTTTCAAATTTTTCAGGTAGATATGCAGAAGAGGGATAGCTGGGTCACATGGTATCTCTATTCTTAACTTTTTGAGGAATCGCCATACTGTTTTCCAAAATAGCTGTACCAATTTACGTTCCTACCAGCAGTGTGATGAAGGTTCCTTTTTCTTCAGATCCTCTCCAACAGCTGTTATTTCTGGTCTCATTTTGGTTTAGATTTGCATTTCCCTAATAGTGAAGCTGAACATCATTTTATATATCTTTTTGCTGTTTGTATGTCTTCTTGGGAAAAGTGCCTGTTCAGGTTCTCTGCCCACTTTTTTTTTAAATAGGATTATTGAAACAAACATTTTCAACCTCAAAATTAATACATGCCAATTAAAACAATAACAACAGCAAACCAACCCTTATTCTGAGCCAGGTACTATACTAAGCAGTTAACACACATGGACTTAACTAATCCTCAAAACAACTTTTTCCTTTTTTTTACAGATGAGGGAACTGTGGCAAAGAATGGACAGGTAATTTGCCTCATGTCTTGTGGAAAGTGACAAAACGAACATGAACACCCAAGTAGTCTTGCTCCAGAGCTTGAATACTTAGCCACCAAGATAATGCCAATTTGTCCAAATATGTATCTATTAAATAGGTAAACTTGTCCAAATAAATATTTATTAAAATTATAATATCCAGGAAAAAACTAAATTAATGTTTTTATATTAGATACAATTTTTGATGCTAAATGCCAGAGGAAATAGTCAGATAGAAGCAATACAACATTCTCAAAATGAAACAACTTGGTTTTTATATTTTGCAGTGGAATATGGATCAATTTTGATTAAATTAATCTCACATAGAATCTCCATCACTTATAGCACCTCCTACAATTTGATATAGATTGTGACCACCTACATCTGGTTATACTAAGAAAGTAACTGTAAAGAGAAAGATCATTCTCAATCAAAGAATAGAGGAAAATACAGGGAAAGACAACTTCTGATTCAGTGTAAGCTGGTGTTTGTGTAAAAGATTAAAATAAATCTACCAATTCAATTGCTTTTGGGACTCAGAATTCTTGAATATACACCGTACAGATAAAGACGACTTATCACGTTAACCATGACATTCACCATTTCTGGGACAGTTTAGTAATATTAAAAGTTGAATAATAACTTTGGACTTGTGTATATAGGCATGTTCCTTCAAGCCAAAGTTTCTGGGGTTCTTTTGTTTTGTTTTTAGTTTTGAAGCACAATCACCATCTTCACTTCAAAACCATAAGGTAAATCACAACCAATGAAATGGATCCCAGATTTTTCTTTTACCTTTAGAAAAATATACCCATATGTTACTTTTATCTGCTTTGTCTGACCCTTCACTTGAGAGTCATTACCTGACATTTACATTTCCTACATAGTGTTCTACAGAGAGAAAGTGTTAAATAAGAAGGTTAATTTATATAATTTGATTAAATAATTTAAAAGATGAATGAAACAGAACTTCCACACTCTCCCAAAACAAAGGGGTAACTAAAGGAACTATTTTACATTATTTGAACCAAATATAAATTGTGGTTATATGGGGCAAAGTAAAAATATAATTTTTTTTTCTTGCCAAAAGTTTGTAACTCTGGAACCAAAATATTTTTTTTCTTTTTTTGATTAAAGTTTATTGAGGTGACAATGGTTAGTAAAATTACATAGGTTTCATGTATACAATTCTGTATTACATCATCTATATCTCACATTGTGTGTTCACCACCCAGAGTCAGTTCTCCTTCCATCACCATAACATTGTTTCTATACTATAATTGACTAAACTCTCCCTTTAGTATAAAATGTCTAGCTTGTAATTTACGGATTTCTGCACTTCTGAGTAACACCATAACTATGCTTTTTATACATATAGTCATTTGTGTCTCATGAATTATTTCCTTAGGAGTAGAAGCATTTCCCTATGGACACACTTTTTTAAAAAGGTAGTTCCAGTTTCCACCACTACCTGTAATGTACAAATGTCAGCTTCACGGCTTTTCATACCAGCACCAGATGTTATTAGAGGCTTTGTTTTGGAATTTCTCTCAATTTGCATTAATTCATTTAATTCTCCTGGTCTTTATGGCCAGGTGCCTGCGAGCCAAAAATCAGTGGAAAAAAAAAAAGAAAACTGTTTATAAACGAAAACAGTGTACTTAATGAGGGTAGCACCAAAATAATTTGTCTTCACTATTCCCTAGGAAGTAGAAAGACAAGACAAGGTACACCTCCTTGACCTTGAATATTTCTAACAAAAATGCCAACAAGTTGATAGCAATGTGAGGAACTATCACATTGGGCTTATGAGAGAGAATAAGCCTTTGGTTAAGATATAAAACCTGGTTTTAGTCTTTGAAGTGCAAGCCATTTTTTCTGATACCCCAGCCAAGTCGTACAAATTGGCAAAGTGTCTAGTTCTCCATATATATGTGTGTGTGTCTACTTCTCCATATATATATGTATTCTCTCTCTCTCTCTCTCTCTCTCTCTCTCTCTATATATATATATATATATATACACTCCATATATATACATGTGTGTGTGTGGGTGTGTATATATATATACTCCATATATATATATATATATATATAGAGAGAGAGAGAGAGAGAGAGAGAGAGAGACAGAGAGAGAGAGAGACAGAGAGAGAGAGAGAGAGAAATACAAAAAAAAGTATACACATTTTAAGAAAGGAAAACAACTGTTAAAATTGTAACACTCAATATACAGAGATAACAAAAGATGACTACAAGTCACGTTTGACTTCTGCAATGACAAGAGGTGCTCAAAGTGGTTACAATCAGCATCTAGACACTTCTGATTACAGTGAACACTGTTTGGTAGACTTCTGCCGCGGGTGTGTAAACTGTTCCAACACCACAGCAGAAGCAGCAGGACTAGTTGCTGTACAAGGCCTCCCGGCTCTTCCCTTGTGCACATCACACATAGTACCATGTGTCTCAAACTTATCACGAATGCATGCAATTGTTGGGCGTGTTGGAGGTTCTGTTGCATACTCACACCTCCATTGTCGTTGTAATTCCACTACGTTCTTGAATTTCAAATACCACTTCAAAATGGTCTTGTGCTCCTTGAACAGCAACTGTGCTTCTGCCATTATCTTTGACTGTCCTACCTGTCGCATGATGATGCCAACGTTCATTAGATTAATGCCATCTTTTGAGTGAATGTCATATTACACATTGCTACCGTAATTCAATTCAACTTAAAAAACTAATACATAGAACACCTATCCATCTGTCTGTCTGTCTGTCTATCACCTATCTATATCCCCAAAAAATGTATGCACATTTTAAGAGAAAAAAAACATTGAAATTGTAATACTCAATATGCACTGATAGCAAAAGATGAACACAAGTCACGTTTGACTTCTGCAGTTACAAGAGGTGCTCAAAGTGGTTACCATCAGCGTCCAGACACTTCTGATTATGGCGAACTACTGCTTGAGCAACGTTGACCAAAGTGTCCACTTGTATACATTTTTTTGGCAGGTGTGTGTGTTTATGTGTGTGTATATATATATACATATATAGTGATGATATATATATTATATATATGTTATATATGTATATATAGTATATATGTATATATGTATATGTAGTATATAGTATATGTATGTATATATGTATATATAGTATATATGTATATGTAGTACATATATGTATGTATGTAGTATATGTATATATGTACATATATGTATATATAGTATATATATGTATATATAGTACATATATGTATATATAGTATACATGTATATATAGTGATTGGTCTCTGTCAAATTTCCAAATTTCCAGAAACTTTGACCTAGACAATCAAGTACTTATGTAGATGATAGAGAAAACCTGTACTCTTTTTATCTATTATTAAAAGTCCACAAATGTGACCAAGAGCTCGTCCTGACTGTTTGAAGAAATACTAACAGATAAGCACTCTGTTAGTTACTTGACACATTTTTAACCCTCTCAACAATCCCATGAGAGCTTGAGCCAGCTACTTAACCCTTCTGTGCCTTAAGTTACTTATCTGTAAAATGGAGGTGATAATTGTACCTTCACATAGGTTATTGTGAGGATTGAAGGTGTTAATGAATATAAAGCTTTAAAAATAATGTTTCACATATGCTAAGTACTCAGTTACTGTTAACACTTATTTGTATTAATCCCATTTTACAGATGAGAAAACTGAGGCTTAAGAAAGTTAATTTACATGTCCCAGGGTCATATAGTTTGAAAATAGTAGAAGTAGGATTTGATCCCAGGTATTTTGACTCCATAGCCCATATCTACACACTGTCTTCATTTGAATATCTTGGACTAGGTAATGAGGAAAAATTGTTCTGTTTTGCATATTTATTGACAGAACCCAGATAAAAGTTATATAAGATGCTACAGATTACTCTAATAGATAACATGTCAAAAGAAAATAAGAGACTACTAAACTTGTTATATAAAAGAGAGGCTGAGAAATCATTTTTCTGCAGTAAATGTTGTAGTAACAGGATTTTCCTGTGTTTAGTAGAGAAATATCCAGAGATATGAAGAGAGAAGACTGTCATAAATCAGTACTGAATAATCAAACCAAACCATGAAAAAATGCCAACAAATCCTAAACGCATTTGTCTGCAAAGCTTTAATAAATGCAGTTTCATAAATACTATGCAATATAAGATATAAATTATGCTGCGTTCTCTCAAAAATTAGTTTAAGTGCAAGCTGGAAGAATTCCCTGTGCTTAGGCTGAGATCAAATTCAGTAAATACAGAAACTTTGAAGGGAAAGAAAATAATAATAAAGACTGCTAAAAGTTATGTGAATACTCTAATTATCTGTGCATAAATGAGGACATTTTATCTTTCTATGCCTAAACAGGAAAATGAATACCAAAAAAGTGTTCCCAAGAGAAAATCAGTTCCAAAACCATTTTGAAAATTAGCAGCATTTCCCATATATAAACACTCAGATGTCCAAGTTAAAATGTATAATGAAAAGAACATTTATATATATATATACTATATTTATATATAATGTGTATATATATATATATATATATATATATAAATGTATTTCTTTAAAAACTTTTAGATTTCATGTATACAATTACACATATCTTCCATACTAAGTAGTATGTAGGTTCAAAAAGTTGGTTTAAATAGAGGCTCTACTTTAGTCATTGACAGAAAAAAGATTATATGGAAACAATTAGGGAAGAATATATAATTAAGAGTTAAAATGGTACTTGGTAGTTACAATAAAGGCTAATAGCAGATTGAAGTTAGTCAGACTGGGATATAAATGCCTGCTCTATTTCTTGCTACTAGCTATATGATCTTAGGCAAACTGCTTAACACTCTTCATAAGAAAAATCAGAATGATAACAAAATTTACCTTACAGATTTGTGAGAATTAAATGCAGTGATATTTATAAGTACTTAGAACACCATCTGGCATATAATTATATATTCAGAAAGTAGCAGTTAGTATTACTATTCAGTAGTAATATTAATGCTTAAATTAAGAATGCCACGTGTATAAATGAGGTAAAGAGATTACAAGAGCAGGCAAATTATAAAGTTGTTCTTCTGCAACATGGCTCAGGTCACCTAGTATCCACCTCTATGGTAACAGCACAGATAACAGAGCCATCACTGTAATGGCTTTTACTGAGCTCACTGCAATGCAGACACCCTGACTCTGCAGACTCGCCTTCTGGGCCCATTCCTTACTGCTAAGCTTCTCTCCCTATCACACTGGTAGCTCATTTTTAAATATAAAACTCCAAATTACCTAGGTGACACCAAATGTGATATACTATTTAGACAACAATGTACAAAACACTTACTGAAATGGTTCTTATCATATAAAATAAGATGAATTGCACAAAGGGATGAATCTATTTGGAAAAATAATTAAAGTCATAAATTTCTAAACCCCAGGGGGAATCTGGAATCAGAGATATCTCAGTGGGCTGCAGAAAGCAAATATGGCTCTATTTTTTAAAAAAAAATAAATATAAAGGGATATTCTGAGAAACACACACAGATTGATGATACAAAAAGATGGGCTAATTTTCTCCTGCTTTCCTATCTTTGAAGATGGTCTACAATCTCTTGTACACAGTAGGCATTCAATAAATGCTTGTTAAATGATCGATGCCTTTAAAAAATCAGCACTAGCTTGCTAAGAGTAAAGAATAAAGAATTACACAAGAATTTCAGCTGGAAGAAATTTAAATATCATTTTAATCTAATTTTAATGCTTAATATATTATACTGAAAAAGGTAAAGAGATGTGTTCAGGGTCACTCAGCTAATTAGTGACAGAGCTGCAAACAGAAATCAAACCTGAACTCTCAATTTAACTGGAAGACATATGTGATTAGAATTAAAATTGGAATTATAAAAATATGTATTAACTATAACATATCAAGGATTTGTCAGTTGATTCAATCAAGTAAAGGTTATTGATAATAAAAGTAAAACCTTGTGCTTCTATTCTAGAGACAGTAAAAAGAGCTCTGAAGAAGGTGTTTAGAAATCTTACTTTTAGTCCTGATTCTGGACTAATGATTCTCAAAGAAGTAAAATAAAGGGCTTCACATGAATAATTAAATCTAATTTCCCCCCCAAAAAATGTATGACATATCCACTACGTCTCATGCACTGAGATAATAGCCAACAACACAAAGAGAAATAAAACACAGTTCCTGCCATGAGAGGCCCATTATAGTAGGAGCCAGGACATAGACTATTCAGCCAAACTGTGTGTGTTCTACTCCTGGCTCTGCCATATTTACTAGCTACATAACCTTGAACACTTGTTTTAATCTCTCTTGACAGTAGTATCTTCCCCTCTAAAGTGGAATAATGATAAATAATAATAAATTTAAAATAAAATATTACTAATTAATCTGATTAAAATTAAAGATGAAATGTAAAGAGGAAATAATGATAAACCATACTTGTAGAGTTATGAAAACTAGGTTATTATGTATATAGCACTTAGAATAATACCTGTCACTGATCTATAAATATTAGTCATTATAATTCACCATAAGGAATCTATAATCTTAGAAGGAAAAAATTTATATTTATATGTATATGCATATTTACATTTATATATTTAAACAATCTAACATTATCTTAAGTTACCAAAGTAAAGCATTAAACTCTACCATAAGAGTTTTAGGAATTACTTTATTCCAACAAAAAAAGGTAGGAATTGGTGTAGTATTCTTTTCCTTTGAAGGAAAGGTGATGAGAAAGTCCAGAGAAATTACCAGAATGAGTTATGAAAGTGACCGTTGAATTTAGAAATTTGACAGTCTAATGGTCATTTTCAACCTTTTGAGAAATACATTTCCATGGATGAGAGAGGCAAATCAAGAAAAGGTTGTAAAGAGAAAGAAGGTAAACAAATACACACAGTCAAGATGGGCCACATTTTTAAAATTTATCTGTTGACTCACTCTCTAGCTAAATCAATAAATATGAGGACCTACTACACACAATATCCCAGCACTGTGGCATGTGTCTATTTATGTTGTCCACTCCTCAAAAGTAGACAGCCAAATGATCCCTGGCCACCTGTATCTTAGCATGTATGTAGAAGAGGATCCTCAGTAGAAGGAATAACAAATGGGAAGGACCTGAGATAAACAAAAAGAAAAGACCAAGCCTTCAAGGGAGCTCTAAGTGTAAATCATCATAGAAGAAATGGGGTACTGGGGTTCAGTTAACTTCAAGAGGTAGAAGAAGTATATCAGGAAAAGAAAGAAATGCGGTTATGTTAAATATGAGTTCTCACAAGGCATAGCAGAAGGAAAAAAAAGAAGGGAAAGGAAGAAAGGACTGGTTTTAATTTAGGAGGGTGGGGTACAGTCGAGTACAAAAACAAGTAGTGGGAAGAAGGGGTGGGAGCAGGAATGAAAAGAGGGTCACAAACAATCAGGATCTAACAGGGCAGAACAGGTAGGTGACTTGTAGCAATATAATTCTCAAGTAATACCCGGAATCCACCTCTGTTCTTCTATTCCGTGATTTCCTCAAAAAAAGAAAAGCAATTGCACATCTTAAAATGTAATTAATGAGCAATACTCTATCCTTAAGGTGTGGTCATTTAGATTTATAAGTTTCTGGTTTCTGTAATTAAACACTGCTGCTCAACCTCAATTGTCAAACCTAGGAAGAGCCTCAGGAGACTTCTAATTAGCATAACTGCTAGAAGTTGGTGGGAGTTATGACAAGTGTATGCTACTATTTTCCAAGACTGATTTCATCATTGGAGCCCTAGCAAGTAAATTTAGTTTTCAAGAACAGATTTAGTAAGGAGACAAATTTAAAAAAAATATGTCCTGAAAGCACTTGCAGACACTATGATAATAAAGTATCTTGTTTGTAATTGTGATGCTGTGTAGCTTACAGGATCCCCATACTGGAAAAGTTATTCAATATTGCCACATACCAGTCAGGTTGGTCTCATTATAATTGAGTACCATAATTTTACACTTGCCATTATTAGAGCTGCAACAAGGAGCAGAGCACATTAGTCTCATGTCACAGGGCCATATGTTCCTTATGAGGTACAAAAGAAACTTCTGCAAGAGCTAAAGAAGATCCTTACAGGGTGTCAGTCATTAGAGTTATTGATAAGGGCTGTAAACAACATCAACAAAGACATCTGAGATTTGGTTCTCAAAGTGGGAATCCTCCCAGCCCCCACCCTCCAAACACACACAAGCATACAATACTGGCAAAAACACACATGGACAAAACCCTTACTCATTTGACTATACACCTGAGCAAACCAGAGAACACTTTATAAGGAATTATAAAGAGGACAACTCCCTTTCTTTTCTTTTCGCAGTAATCAACTATAGAGACCATAGTTCCAAGCAGGATGTAACAATAGTATGTTCCATGGCAGACTATGCTTATGCTGCAATTACTATTATCTATGCCAAAGCATTAGAGAGAGTGGTGGAACTGAGGCACAATGAACAGAACCGTCAGAATATCAGAAAGTGGAGAGCCTCTGTGAGAGAGCAGGGTATTACTGAACATTGTCTTCTGTAGCAGGGTTGCCAGCAACCCTATTCTGTGGGGATACTTGCCAATTTTGGGTGCAAGCTGAGGATGGCTTGGCCCACAAAGAGATGTTCTTCTGGGGGAAAGAGAAATTGGAAAAGCTTTTGACAGTCATGCAGTACCAGTATAATAATTTGGAGATGCCATAAACCCTAAACATGCAATTAGATTTTCCCTATGGTACATTTTTTATCTTTCAGGAAGGAAATATTGACTCACCAGACTTTCAGTAAAAAGCCTAGATAGGACATATCAGAAGAAAAAAAATTCAAACACAAAGTCTCAACAAACCTGAAATCCAGCCCTGATCCAACCCAGCCCCAAACTATTATAGATTGAGGCAATGAGCTCCTCACCCTACCTGCTTAATAAAAGCCAAGACTTTCAGATAAAAGATAATGTCATTTGGAGAGTCAACATAATGGCTCTTTCAACACAAAGCTCATCATACGATTAAACATTAATAGACATGCAAAGAGATGGGAAGTGTGACAATCAAGAGAAAACCAAACAGAACAAACAACAGACACAAACTCAGTAATTGTGGTAGCCAGGTGCCAATATACTCTCCAGCAGTGCCTGCCTCCTGGTATTTCACCCTTGTGTAGGGCTCCTTCACACTATATAGAGCTGACTTTGTAAGTAATAGAATATGGCAGAAATAACAAGTATGACTGTCAAGATTAACTCATAAAGGACTTCATGGTTTCTGCATTACTGCCTGTTGCATCATTTGCTCTGGGGGAAGCCAGCTTCCATGTCATGAAGATTCCCGAGCAGCTCTGATTCCCGAGCAGCTCTGTGGGAATCCATGTAAAGCCTCCTGCAAACATCCAGCAAGGGACTAAAGAGTCCTACTAAATGCTATGTGAGACAGCTATCTTGGAAAAGGATGCTCCAGTTCCAGTCAAAGCTTTAGCTAACTGGAGTCCTGGCTGATATTTTGACTGCAACCTTATGAAAGTTACCAAGTTGGAAACATTTAACCAAACTAATAGCTCCCGAGTTCCTGACCACCACTGCTGTGTGAGATAGTAAATTTTATTATTGTTTTAAATTACTAATTTATTACCTTGTTTCCCCAAAAATAAGACCTAGCTGGACTATCATCTCTAATGCATCTTTTGGAGCAAAAATTAATATAAGATCTGGTCTTATTTTAATATAAGACCAGGTATAATACAATACAATACAATACAATACAATACAATACAATACCAGGTCTTATATTAATTTTTGTTCCAAATGATGCATTAGAGCTGATGGTCCAGCTACATCTTATTTTCGGAGAAACACGGTATGCGGCAATAAATAACCAAACAGATTTTGGTATCTTGAAGTGGAGTTTATCTTTGACAAAAGCAAAAAACAGGGGAGTGGCTTTGGAAAGAGGGGAGTACCCAGGAAGTGGACCGAAGCTGGAGGGAATTTGAGGAAAATGTTAGTTATATCTACAGAACTTCAAACAGACAGATAGTAGAAAACTAATGGTCTTTACAGAAACTCCCAATCTAACTTTCTACAAATGACATTACACACTTCAGAAAACCTGCATAAAGAGTCTGCAGAATGCTATACAGCCACCAGAATCAGCCTAGCAGCCTGGTACCTTTACAGAACTACCAATGACCCTAACCATTTTTCTATGCACAGAAGACTGGTTATCTCTGGGAGAAAATAATTTCAAATCATATATCTGATAAGGAGTTAATATCCAAAATACACGAAGAACTCATTCCAAGTATTTCCTAGCACAGTGGATTTCCTACCAGAACCATGCAGCAGCAACCAAATCATTGCTTTGCCTAAAACAGGGTTTTCAATGGAGCAGGAGAGGGAGGGGCGATTTGGTCCCTCATGACACATTTGATCTTGTCTGAGACATTTTTGGTTGTCGCAACTGAAAGAGTGTTGGCATCTAGTGAGCAGAGGGCAGAGATTCTGCTAAATATTCTATACTACACTAGACAGCCCCCTACAACAAAGAATTATCTGACACAAAATGTCAATAGTGCCAAAGGTGAGAAATCTTCACCTAGAAAAATCTGTAGTTATCCATTTAGAATTACAGCTTACTCATTATTATTTTTTTTTATGTCGTGCTTTTGTAACATTTTACAGATGTTTGCCAACAGAGACCTAGTTATAAGGACATTTCTACCGAACAAGGGAATCTTCAATTCTAGAGACCCCACTCTAAGGCCACTAAGGAGCTGCCAAATACCACCTACTTCTAAATAGAATTTCACACAGTTAAACTCAGATTCAGATATCTCTTCTATATTGATTTCCATTTTCCCTAAGTTAACATGATGGCAAAGCCTTTGAACTAAGTGTGTTCATTCTGGGCACTTGTACATTATAACTGAAAAAACAATCTTGAGAATTTTTAATTGAAATATTATCAGCATTTTTTAGTCATTCTGAAAAGAATTGTTTCTATGCTGTAAACTAATTTGTACTTAAAAGACAATGAACTATTGTCTAGTTCATCTTATGTGTTTATTGATAAATAATGTCTTATTACATCACTCAATGATTCACTTTAGCCCAATAAATGGACATATAGACATAATCATTTTACTGCTGTCATCAAAATGAGTTCATTTTAGCTGTCTATTAAGGACATTAAGTTTATGTTTCCTAAGTGTAGGCGGAATTAACAAGATACAGTGCTAATTACACTACATAACCATTTTACTAGTGATAGCTACACAAGTGACATTTTATTTGGCCTCTGTATATATAAAGCATAATAAAGATTTTTTTGTTTGTTTTCTAGTGGCTAATTTCATATCCATTAAGAGAAAAGAAAGATTGCATGACAAGCAATGTGGTGAACTCTTGAGATGCAATTATGGTAAAATCATTTGGATTTAGAGAATTTAACGTGTAGCAAGATAAATTTAACACACTATTTTCCAAAGCAAGAAATACCAGTCACTTGCTTTATGTCCTTACAATTTCTAAGAAATGGGGATAATAGGTAAATAGAAATCTGGCATAAAGAGGGACAGTTTCAATAAATTTTTTAAAAAGTTATAAACTGATGCTATGTACACACATAGAAATTGAGTTATTTCCTTTAGTAAATGTATCTAATGTTGCATGTCATTACAGAATCACAGATTTGTAAGAGATCAGAGATCATCTTGTCTTACTTCCTCATTTTACTAGTGATGACATAAATCTGATAGAAATTACTTGACTCAAGTTCTGAAATCCAGGCAGAGCCAGAATTATTTAACTCATGTTTCCTTCCCAGTAGTTCATTAGTAACTTCACATTGGGATAAAACGTTTAGGATACTTAATTTGGAGATAAGTTTATTCAAAATACTGATAAATTTGGAAGGGGACTTTAGGTAACTTTCAAGGTAGTATGAAGACAGTGAAGGAAAAAAAGAGCTGGTTCCCCACATGAGCACGGCAGCAACTCCTCACGTAGTTTAGGAATCAGCTCCCTGGGCTGGGAGGTTATGAGGGGCAAGGCCTCCAGTTAAGCTCAATGCTGATATTCAAAGAAACATCATAGAACAGTAACTTCGCAAGCTAGCAAGACAAGATTATTACGCTCAAAGTGTTTCAATTAGAATCATCAATTCTAATTAGTACTTCAATTAGCACATATAAAAATATATGTACTCTGATGTTCACTGCAACATTATTTACTGTGGCCAAGATATGGAAACAGCCAAAGTGTCCTTCGATAGATGATTGGATAAAGAAAATATGGTACACATACACAATGGAATACTACTCAGCCATAAGAAAAGATGAAATACTGCCATTTATGACAACATAGATGGATCTAGACATATTTATTTCCCAAACTCATTCCCTTTCCAATATTTGTAATCAAGGAATATTAGATCAACCAAAATTCAACTTTATCAGCCCCTGGTGGATAGATTCCATGACGGATTTAACTAGCATTTGAATTCAGGGAAATAAATAGTAAAAGCTGCTACAAATTATGTTAAGGAGTGACATTTCTTTTATGCAAAGATGGGAATCATTTACAAAAGGAATCTGTCATTGCTTCTCCTTCAGAACAAAAGAAGGTAGGTTTCATTTTAATTTGTTTCCTCAGATATTAGTGACCAGAAAGCAGCAACGATGAAAAAGAGTTATGAGAAAAGAGTTATTTTTAAAGGGCAGTTTTGTCATTTACCATCGTGTGCCCAGATAAAACAGTATGGGACAACTCTAGGTAGCTAGTGGTTGAGCCTGTCTACAGAGATAAGCCCAATGAGTCCTCCTTTATTACTGTCTGGTGTTTTGTTGTTGATAAGACTCAACGCCTTTTAGAGGTCAAAAAGGAACCTACTTTTGATGAAAGCCTTCATTCTGGCTACCAAAACAATAAGCCAAGAAATTAAAATAAAATCTTCTGACAAATTACTCAAGCAATATCAACTAGACTGTTTTGATTCCTTCAGGTTCAATGCCTGGATACATATTTTTCATGGAGACAAGCAATACGTGTTTGGGTGTCAGACACATGGATTATAATTCCAAGTCTGTCGCTGATTAAATGTTAAATTATTTAATCTTAGTAAGCTCTAGTGTCCTTAAGTTGTTGATAAGTGTACCCAGAACAAACTCTGTGGCAGAATACATTCAAGTCATCACTTTAAAACAGTGCCTAGAACATTGTAAATGCTCAATAAATGTCTGCTATCAGTCCTTGCTTTACAATCTCTCAGCTACTAATTTAGATAAAACTCTGTTACTTCGTGAACAGACAATTGAAATAACCTCCTTGCTAGTATTCCTACCTTCACTTTTTCTCTTCTCTCCCCTTTTCTCCTTTACATTTATATTCTGTAAGAACATCGTTGAAGAAAGAACACAGAAATCGAGAAACAGAGGCACAGATCAGAGGGAACCAGAGGGAGATTTTTAAAAAGAATGACATGTAGCATGTAGTAAGCACTTATTTTGTGACAGGAACTTTGTAAACACTGTCCAGGTATTTATAAATTTAATTCTCACAATAGCCCAATGAGATAAGATACAATTATATTCCTCAGTTAAGGAAATGAGGCACAGATAAATTAAGTAAATTATCCAAGGTCATATAACTGATCAGAGTTAATATTCAAAATATGTAAAAGCAACATGGGCACTAACAAGAAGAACAGAAAGAGAACCATCCTGTGTGTCAACCAACCCTTAGGCCTGATCTAACGTATGGGAGAATTGCATTCAAACCCATGCACTCGAGATTCAGAGCCCCTGTTCTCCACCATGTTACCAGAACTGAGATCATCAATGTCCGGGAAATCCATCCTGTAATTAATGGGGCAGGTCAGTTTCTTTCTTGAGGATAATAATCTCTCTAATTATGTAGCTAATTCAAAGGATCACACAGTGAGGGCTCAAGAGAGAAGATTAATTCTTAATCATTTTTTTTATGAAAATCACTATGCGTGTACTGAAAATAGCATGTACTTCTAAACAACTAAGCAATTTTCAACCCACACATAAATCTGTCCTTTTTTCAGTTTCTTATTTTTACAGAAATGCAGTAGAAAAAAACTCTAGTTGAAGAAGAAAAAATTCACCTTGTACTTTAATATTGTTAGCATCAATACTTAAGACAAGGTATCTTGACAAGAAAAGAGCTTTCTGGAACATAGACTTTCTAACTATTTTGCTTCTTGCCTTTTTTCAGTTAGTAGAAGTGGATATACACAGATTAAATGTATGATTAAATGGATACCATTTTGCAATCATTGTCACTTTTTGTGCTATTAATGTTTGTAGCACAAAACTCATATAAAGAAGTGTATTTAGAAGTTATAGAATGGGTCAAGTGTAGGATTAGAGACTTATTATTTTGGACATATGCTTTGTTTATTCTAGAAATTAAGGCATTTAAAAAAGGAGATCTAATGTATATACATAAACACATGCATATCAATTGCATATATACTTAAGCTTAACCTATCTTAAATAGAACTAACATAGACTCAAATAAGAATCTTATTTCTTAAACTTCTGAGACTGGGTACGGTCAGATTAGAAAGTGATATTAAGAGCAAACAGCATTGGTGAAAAGTCATTGTGAGTATGTTGGGAGCAACCAACAAGGTCCCAGACAGTAGGCAATTGCCAGCCACCAAATCATTTTTGAGGTTTCCAGTTCCCCAGTGACAGCCAACATTTACTTAACCAAGACAGGCAAATGGCCAACAGGCATATGAAAGATACTCAATGTCACTAATTATCAAGGAAATATAAATCAAAACCACAATGAGATATCATCTCACTCTGGTTGCAATGGCTATAATTAAAAAAAAAAGACAAAATACAACAAATTTTATAAGTATGTGAACAAATTGGAACCCTTGGACACTGTTAGTGAAAAATGCATATTGGTGCAGCCAGTATGGAAAGCAGTGTGGAGTTTCCTCATAAAATTAAAAATAGAACTACCATATAATCCAGCAATCCAACTTCTGGGTATTTATCCAAAAGAATTGAAATCAGGATCTCAACAGAAATGAACACTCCCACGTTCATTGCAGTCATTATTCACAGTAGCCAAGATGTGGAAACAACCTAAAGGTTCATCAATGGATGAATGGATAAAGAAAATGTGGTATATACAGCAATGGAATATTATTCAGACTTTTTTAAAAAACGAAATTCTGCAATGTACAACAGCATGAATGAACCTTGAGGACACTATGATAAGTGAAATAAGCCAGTCACATAAGGACAAATGCCACATGATTCTGATTATATGGGGGTACCTACAATAGTCAAATCACAGAAGAAGGGAGAGGAATTGTGGTTACTGAGAGGGAGAAGCACATAAAAAGTCACTAATCAATGGGTATAAAGTTTCATTATGCAAGGTGAATAAGTTCTAGGTGTCTGCTGCACAAAATTGTGCCTGTAATTATCAGTACTTAAAAGATCTGCTATGAGGGTAGATTGCATGTTAAGTGCCCTTACTGTGATAGAATAAAAATTTTAAAAGCAAATAGGGAGGGAGGACGGCAAGCTTGGCAATCAGGAAAACATTGCGATGTGGAGACAGTTTACACTCAGCTGCACTATCATTAAAACAATTGCTTAACCTTTGCTTTCCCTGTCACAACCTTCCAGCCAGAACTTCTGCCCAAAGTCCAGGTCACAGAAAAATCAAATTGTTCATGTAGAACTAAGATTGCCAAAGGTAGCTGATAAGATAACACTGAGCTTTTTCTTAGAAGAAACTGCTATTGCCCTCAAATATTCACTAGTGTAATTAGCTTTACTAGTTAATTAATTGTTTTGAATATCATTAAAACCTCAGATGCAATTTTAAGACAATCATCATCAATAGAAGTATTATTTATTAATTCATGCCTAACTCTTAGAAGAATACAATAGGCTTTCATGACCATCATTTCATCATCTAAATACTAACCACTATGAAGTAGAGTTATTTCTGATTTACAGATGAGGATATAAGCTAAACAACTGGCCAAAGATAACCCAGCTCTAAAAAGTCTTTTAGCACTCATTTTAAGCACTTTCCACCAGTTTTGGTTGTCTTTTGTTAGGGCCTTTCCTCATATCCATTCCCATTAGACTCCCCTCTTCCTACCTGCAATTCAACGTCTTTATGTTATTCCCCAGCTGCCAAGGATCTCCTTGGCTCTTCATATTCAAACCCCATGGAGTCCTGCCCTCCAGGTTCTCCTCTACTCTTGTACCGTAGAGCATGGCCTTCTTTTGTCCTAACTCATGAGGTCTCTGCTCTCTGCTACATAAAAGATATGTATTATAAGAAACTATTCATGAGTTTTGAGAGGATATGGCTTTATGTATTATTCATTTCAGAGTTCACACTGGCACTTGAAGAACTTTCTGTGAACAAAAAAAAGTAATATACATAAATAATTTAACTTTTAAAGTTGTGGTAAACATTCTAGTTATAACAGTGCTTCCTACTCCTAGCTGAACTTTAAAATTATTAGGAATGCCAATTTTTATTTCATTTATTTAGCCATGACAATTAATCATAACAATCATAGGATTTAGGGCGTATACTTCCATAACTGATTTGTTGATGCTAATAGGTCTTATGAGTAATATCGTGTAACACACATAAGCAGCAGCCATATTTACCCTAATGTACTTCTTGGAAGGCTTCCTATTCGAGTCTGGGTCTACATCACAGCCTCGCTTCCCAAAAAACTCTTGCTTATAGCCAGCCCTGTACAGAAATGGTCTAATACTCCAGATTGTTGACTAAAAGACTGGCTAAGAATTGTGAATCCATGTGCATTACAAATAGAGAAGAAGTAGGATGAAACACAGTATACTTCTACGTATATGAAGGTATGCATATACGAAGAAAAGAATGAAAATCAAGAAAGAAATTTTTATAACTATAAATAATATTTTTGTCTATGTGGAAGAAAAAATGGGCTCTGAAGAGTATTTCAGTAAAAAGAGAGTTTTTTGTTTCTGTTTTTTCAAATCTGAATAATGCTCACCTTTCTGAATTAAGTTTGCATCTTCCCTGCGCTATGAAATTTAGAGTTTTGACATTGGAGAATACTTAGTATGCATATTATCCAGCCTCTCATTCAATATAAGAATCTGTAATATCTGCTATTTAAGATCATTTCCCTTATTTCTGACACCTGACACTAAAAGAATAAATCAAGTCCTTCAGTCACATATCAACATTTCAAATGATTCAAGGCAATCATCATTTGCCTCTTACAAACCTAAAGTTCATCATTTTCCTCCCACCACTACAATCTTTGAAATTACTTCCCCCATTTCGATATATAAGCTTCGGAATATTTATTTTGCAAGCAAAACAACAGAAACTCTTTTCTCTGAAGTCAGTCATGTTAAATCCTTTAAATTTCCTAATGAAAGAAATCAACAAAGAACACTTTTGATATTTGTATTATGTTTAAAACATTATAGAAAGACTTGATTTTATGGGCTGAGATTTAACTCCCCATCTGTCCAGTGCTATAACTGAGACTGTACTACATTTTGTGTGAGATAAAAAGGATCAGTCAGTGAGTCAGAAAATTCTAAGTAAACATTGGTTCATACCTTTAATAACAGATATGTCTTGTGTGATATGAAGCTGTTAGCGTTGAAGAAGTAACTAAAACGGGGAGTTGGAGAAAGGCATTTGTTATCCAATACAAAAAACAGGAAGCAAATTATTTTTTTTTCAAATTTGTGAAACTATTTAATTAAATAATTACAAATAATTAAATAATGACAAATAATACAAAATCACAAGTATGCTGGAATAGGCAATAAGACATTCCTGTTCTTCGCTACTCCCACCTCATTCACCATTATTTTATTAGTCTATGAAGCATATTGGCATATAGAATATCAGGTTATTTCTCCCTTCTATTTTAGGTGAAAAACTGATTAATTAAGGACCTCAGTCCAAATATGTATACATAATAAATACATAAACAGATGGTATATATATAGATAGATATATAAATATATCTATCTATCTATCATCTATCTATCTATCTATCTATCTATCTATCTATCTATCTATCTATCTATATATATGCAGAGAGATGTGTAGATGTGTGGAGGATACTTGGATATAGAACTATTTGTTGTATCCAAATCAAAAAAAGAAAAATTATGGTTTAACATTAATACATCTTTTTGACACTCAGGATTTAGTTTTTAGAACATGGCTTTAGAGGATATAAACTTCACTTTAAATTGGCTTTCACTTTCATGAATAGATAACAAAGATGATGTAGGTATGGTTAATATATTTGATATAACTTCTACACTTCAAAATAGCAAGGTATGCTGATTAAGAAAAAGATTAAGAAAAAGATTGTGTACTGAAGATTGTATACTCTTTAAATATAACTTTTTATATAGAGAAAAAATATCATAAAATGCATCATTCTAAAAAGCATACATCTTTTATATCCATTGTATGATTGAATTTTAATAAACTTTTATTTCTAAAACTTGGAACATCTTTTAAAAAAAGAAAATTTACTACCCTTAAAATGTTTTATTTTTAAATTGAATTAAATTATGCATTTAATGTGCTAATACTTCTAATTAAGTTCTTAGTTTAATGCAGATTGCATTCTTTCTTAGGATTATGCATCTATTTTTTTTCAATTATAGTTGACATTCAGTATTATTTTATATTAGTTTCAGGTGTACAGCATGGTGGTTAGACATTTATATAATTTATGAAGTGATCCCTGCAATAAGTCTCGTACCCACCTCACCCTATACATAGTTATTACAATATTACTGACTATATTCCCTGTGCTGTACTTTACATCCCTGCGATTATTTTGTAACTACCAATTTGTACTTAATCCCTTCACCCTTTTCACCCAGGGAAGCTGATTTTCAACTTGACCTTGCCACATGGAACTTTACAACTTCATAAGAATTGCCCATTGAAGAACTTCTATGACTATAGATAAAAAGGCAAGTCGTTTATGGACAGATTTTTGTTACTATGGAAAAAAAATGTAGACTGTCTCTTAGTTATGACAATGTAAATATAATCAAAGTAGGCAGCCAATACAATACCCTGAAGAGAGTATATAACACAACATTTTTCTCCTATAGTTTAGGAAATGTTAACTTTGAATAATCCCTTTGAGTGAGGAGATGGGATGGGACACAGGGATGAAATCTATTTACCAAAATTTGCTTGATACCCTCTAGGTTATTCTTTCATTTTTTAATCATCATCTTAGCCACTTTTGAGGAGGAGAGTGAAGACTATGCCCTCCTTGCTTGTTGAGCAGCTTCGCCAGCTGCTTCCTGAAATCTTGAATCTCAGTCTCAGTCTTAGTCCAAGTTTGCCTGGCTATGCTATTGTCAATGTATTCTAGATAATTTAAAAACTCACAAATCATTTAAACACCTCAACATGAGTATACAACACACAATAGTTCTATGGGTATTCCATGAGGATGATGAGATCTCCTTGTAACTCCTACTCATTGCTTCTAATTCAGTTCTCCAGAGTTATTTGTTGTAGTGGACATAGTAACTTGGTAAAATACTTACAATGATGCATTATATAGAAACATTCTCTAGCTCTTCTATTCTGTAAAGGTGAATGTGCCTGTTAACACATGAAGGAATATTAACATAAGAAATAATTGACCAATTTGGTAAAGGGTCTTTGGCGCCATTTTTTTTTCAAAGTCACAATTAGACTTTTAAGTATTTTTAAACATAGATGGTTTCTTAATGACCTATTTAGTAACTCATAAAAGTCAAAATTTCCCCTCTGAAAACAGGAATGATCCTGTGTTACTTAAATTTAGGACTGATTAACATGGTATTACATTACTCAGGTAATTCTGCCACAAGGAGGAGCTGGCCAAAGTGATAAAATGAAGACAGCCAAGAGACAGTCAAAGTTAACATTTTAAAAATGCATTCATTGAGAGCTCATTATGTACAAATTATTATATGATTAACAAACATTTTTCTCCAGATTACTTTTTAGAAGAAATTCTAGATGGAGAGAATTTAATATATGCCTTTTCAATGGACTAAATTATATAAATTTCAGATACTAATTTCAGAATTCCACTTTGTGGAAATTATGATAATATTTTACTTAATCTGACATGACACCTCTCATCCTTTGAGTTTCTCCAAGACAAGTAACCTAAGAAGTAGCCTCACGGTTGCTCTCAGCATTGCAACTTTGGTTAGAATTCTTAGGCATGGGCAGCCCATTACAACCTCAGAACACCCTCATTTATTCCCCCAAATATATATTTTCTCTCAACACTGTGTTTACAAAAGTAGTGATTTCTGGTGTGACTGGAATTCCTTAAATATTTTAGACAACCATGTAATCCTATGAACAAATTATTATTCAATGTCAGTATGTTAATATAATATAGGTTTCTAAAATGTGCTTAATAATGAAGTATCTTAGATTATTTAAAATAGTAACTCATACTTTTTAATTATATTTAAAATTTAAAACTGTTATTTTATACTAAAACATCCATTTTCATTTTAATTTGACTTGATTACTTCAAATGACAGATTTTTAAAATATTTGTTTTTTCCAAACTTAAGAGAATGTCTGACATTATCTTTTTTTAATTTTTATTAAAATACAGCAAACATACAGTAGCATATTGGTTTCAATGTACACCATAGTTATTCAAGATTTACATACCTAAAGAAGTGATCACCAAAAGTCCAGCAACCATCTGAAACCATTCTATGCTATCACAATATCACTGACTTTATTTCCTATGTTGTACATTACATTCCCATGACTTATTTGTTCTATACTTGAAAATCTGCACCTCTTATTCCACTTCGCCTTTAACCCTCTTTTAAAATGTTTCAATTACAGTTAACAGTATTATTTTATATTAATTTTAGGTGTACAGCATAGTGGTTAGACATCTATGTAATTTAAAAAGTAATCACCCTGACTAGTCTAGTATGCCCCTGGCACTATACATAGTTATTACCATATTATTGGCTATATTCCCTATGCTGTACTTTACATCCCCATGACTATTTTGTACTACCAATTTGTACTTCTTAATCCCTTCACCATTTTCACTCCACCTCTAAAACCCTTTCACACCTATCACCTGGATAAATCTAGTACCCATCTAACACCATACATAGTTACTACAATATTATTGACTATATTCCTTATGCTGTACCCTACATTCTCAGGACTACTTTGTAACAACCACCAATTTGTACTTCTTAATCCCTTTGCTTTATTCCCCCACCCCCAAACCTCCTCCCATCTGGCAACCATCAAAATGTTCTCTGTATCTATGAGTGTGTTTCTGTTTTGTTTGTTTGTTAATTTTGTTCCTTAGATTCCACATATAAATGAAATCACATTACATCTGTCTTTTGCTGTCTGACATATTCCCTCAGAATATACCCTCCAGGTACAACCATCATATCACAAGTAACAAGAACTAATTACCGTCTATGGACAAGCAATATTCCATTTTATAAATATATATATTATATATATATATTTATTTATATATTTTATATATATATATAAAACCTCATCTTTATCCATTCACCCAGGCTGCTTCCACATCTTGGCCATTGTAAAAAATGTTGTAACGAACATATGGCTGCACATGTCTCCTCAAAGTAGTATTTTGGGTTTCTTCGGGAAAATACCCAGAATGGGATTACTGGTCTTTCTTTGTCTCTTGTTATAGCCTTTGTTTTAAAGTCTATTTTGTCTGGTACAAGAATTGCTACCCCAGCTTTTTTTTTTTTTTTTTTTCATTTTCATGAAATATCTTTTTACATTTACTTTCTGTCTGTGTCTTTAGATCTGAAGTGAGACTTTTGTAAGCAACTTATGTTAAGGGTTTTGTTTTCTTAATCATTCAGCCTCCTATGTCTTTTAATTGGAGCATTTAATCCATTTACACTGAAAGTAATTGTTAATAGATATGTAGCTTTTATCATTTTATTATTCACATTTTTAGTCATTTTTGTTTGTTTGTTTTTCATCTTAAATGTTCCTTCTTACATTTCTTGTATAATAATACTTGTTTGGTGATGATAAACTTTACCTTTTTCTTGCCTGGGAAGCTCTTTATCAGTTCTTTGATTTTTAAATGATACCCTTTTTTAGTAGAGTAATCTTGGTTGTAGGTCCTTGCTTTTCATCACTTTGAATATTTTATGCCAATCCTTTCTGGCCTACAGAGTTTCTGTTGAGAAATCAGCTGACAATCTTACGGGAGCTACCTTATAAATTATTAGTTGCCTTTCTTTTGCTGCTTTTAGGATTATCTCTTTGTCTGTAACCTTTGGCATGCTAATTATAATGTGTCTTGGGTTCATCTTGTGTGGGACTCTGGCACTTCCTGGGCTTGTATGACTATTTCCTTCACCAGGTTAGGGAAGTTTTCCATCATTATTTCTTCAAATAGGGTTTCAATTCCTTGCTGTCACTCTTCTTCTTCTGGTACCCCCTGATGTGAATGTTGTTATGCTTGATGTATTCAGAGGTCTCTTGAACTAGTCTCAGTTATTTATTTATTTATTTATTTTCATTTTTGCTGTTCTGATTGGGTGTTTTCTGCCACCTTGTCTTCCAAATCACCGATTGAACCCTCTGCTTTATCTAGTTGCTGGTGATTTCTTCCAGTGCATTCTTCATTACAGTTATTGTATTCCTCACTTCTGACTCGTTCTTTTTTTTTATGGTTTCTATGTCCTTTTTTATGCTTGCTATCTCTTTGTTGAAGTTCTCACTAAGCTCTTTGAGCATCCTTATAACCATACCTTTTTGAATTCTGTCTCTAGTAGGTTGCTTGGCTGTATTCATTTAGCTCTTTTTTTCTGGAGTTTTCTTCTCTTCTTTCATTTAGGATGTATTTCTTTGTTTCCTCATTTTGGCTGTCTCTCTGTGTTTGTTTCTGTGTATTAGGTAGTTCTGCTACATCTCCCAGTCTTGCCCATGTGGCCTTTGTAGCAGGTGTCCTGTGAGGCCCAGGGGCACAGTCTACCTAGTTATCTGCTCCCAGTGCTCCAGAAGTGTCCCTTGTATGACTTGTGTGTGCCCACCTCTTATAGTTGAGCCTTGATTGGTATTGGCATGTCAGTGGGTGGGCTTCACCCTCAGTCTGACTGGCTGTGCGGTTTGGCCACATCTGCAGTTTACAGGCTGCTGTGCTAGGGGTTTACCCTACGGAGTGGGAATACACCCCATCCCCCAGTGGGCTCTAGTCTGTTGAGACCACTTTTGTGTATGCGACTTATGAGGCTAATTTGGTGGTGTCTGCTGTGGTCTGAAGCTGACTTTTAAGTATGTTGGTTCCGAGGCCTCTTGGGAGGGTTCTAGTGCAGGCCCAGGTCATCTACTGCTTGTGACCTACCAGGGACTACTTGGTAGGAGCTACAAAGTGGCCCATAGTTGTTCACTGTCTGTGCTAAACTTGAAGGTGTGTAAGAGAGGCTACACAGGGAACGGAGGATGGCTGTTACCAGTACCAGGTATGGGTAGCTCTTCAAAAAGCCAGGACACTTCAAAGCCTGCTGCCAGCTGTCAGCTTCCTTAAGGTTCAGCCACTGATAAAGCCTTGAGCAGTATGCAAGTTGGATAAGATGGGGTCTCAGGAAGTCACCAAATTAGACTCTTGTTTAGTGCCAATACTGAGCCTGGAGCTACTCAGCAGAAGTCTCAGAGCACACCGAGGCTGTTCATCACCTGCTTGCAGACTGAAGACCCCAATAGTTTTCCAAGAAAAGAGTGCAATGCAGGTGGGGCTTGAGGATCACTGAAAAAGTGCCTCTGGCATTGGGCAAATTGGGTAGAGTGGCGTCCTTATGAAGCTCATCAGACCAATTCAGATTCAGATTTAGATTTAAATTCAGATTTGACCAAATCAGCTTGCCTGCTGGCTGCACAAAAGGAGGACCCCACACAGGAAAAATGGTGACTGTCCCTCCAGTCCTTGCCCCAAAACCACATAACTCAATTTCTCCCTGTATGTCTTCCACAACCCCCGAAGTCACTGTCCCTCCACCAGAGCCCAGGGTAAGTATCTGCGAGTGAGTGAGGCTCTGGGCAGGCCATTTAAGAGGACATCTGCGTTTTCCACAGCCTTCCATTCCATCCAAATGGTCAGAATCTCTACCCTTTTTCACAGCCAGACGTTGTGGGGGTTTCTCTTCTTGACAGCAGTATTCTGGGCTGGGAAGCCTGGGTTGGAGGTGGGGTCCCTTGTTCCTCCAGGGGGAACCTCTACGGCCAAGATAACCCTTCTAATTCTCAACCGCCACATGGAGGTTTGGGGCCAGCATGTTCCATATCTGTGACCTGCCTACCAGTCTTGACATGGCTTCTTCTTCATATTCTTAGTTATAGGACCTCTGTTCATCTAGACTTGAGATGGTTCTCCAGGTTGACTGTTCTATACTTTAGTTGTAATTTTAATGTTTTCATGGGATGAGGCAAGCACAGCCTTTATCTAGTCTGCCATCTTGGATCTTCAAACACCTCTTTTTAAAATACCATCTTTCGTCTACTAGCCTATGACTGAATCATCCATTTTCTCCAAATCTGCAAGTCCTATTAGCTGTACTTCTCTTCAAATCCAATTCAAGTTGAAAATTCATTTTTTTTTCAGTCTCTATCTCACCCACATTCTTAACCACCTCACCTCCTAGTACTTGCAGTAGTGCCTATTCAGGAATTTTTTTTTCTTTTTTTTTTAAATAAATTTATTGGGGTGACAATTGTTAGTAAATTTACATAGATTTCAAGTGTACAATTCTGTATTACATTGGCTATAAATCCCATTGTGTGTTCACCACCCAGAGTCATTTCTCCTTCCATCACCATATATTTGATCCCCTTTACCCTCATCACCCACCCCCCACCCCCTTACCCTCTGGTAACCACTAAATTATTGTCTGTGTCTATGAGTTTTTCTTTCTCATTTGTTTGTCTTGTTCTTTTTGGTTTATATACCACATATCAGTGAAATCATAGGGTTCTCTGCTTTGTCTGTCTGACTTATTTCACTTAGCATTATACTCTCAAGATCCATCCATGTTGTCACAAATGCTCCTATATCATCTTTCCTTAACGCGGAATAGTATTCCATTGTGTATATATACCACAACTTCTTTATCCATTCATCTATTGAAGGACATTTTGGTTGTTTCCATGTCTTGGCCACCGTAAACAAAGCTGCATTGAACATTGGAGTACACGTGTGTCTATAGAGGAATGCTTTGGAATTTTTCTGAACTTGTGTCAAACGAAACATTTTATTGTTAGCCATCTTTTATTGTTAGCCAAGTGGTTGAACACAACGTGAAAATCACATATTCAAGCATATTGTAACTCTTTAAGTAAAGAGGTTATATATCAGCAGTCTTTAGCTAGAGAACTAAGGAGATCAGAAATAGTCAGGATTGCCTTCTTCCTGCCTCCCATCTCTCAGAAAAGAACCCAAACAAACAGTTATGCACAGGAAACTATCCTGAAACCGAGCTACTAAAACTGTGAGCAATATCATGGATAACATAGAACAAAAGACAACTTAATATTAAGCCACTGAATACCAAGTTTTGGCTACTTAAATATGCCCTCTTTGTGGTCAAGAGGATCCTAGAGCAGAAGTGTTGATGACCAATGGTGGATTTGATAGTGAAAAAGAGAAAAGTGGTAGGAAGAAGAAGGAAGAAAAGGCAGATAGATCCTGGATGAATTCATCAGAATCTGACATCAATTTCTAATGCCGGAACATATTTGAATTCTCTGAAAATAATTAATAAATCAGAGAAGATTCAAGGCGAAAGAGATACTACTGGGTGACACTTAATTTAACTTATTCCGAAAGGCGCATAAACACCTTACAAAAGCTATTATCTTCAAGGAATTAGAAAAAACCTATTAGCTCTCAAATTAGAATAGTCAAGCCATAAGCAGTTCTATAGAAAGCATCCTTCCTGTTGATCCAAGCATGTCTTTAACAAAGGTAATAATATCCATAATATTTGTAGAGATTTCAGTAGGAGTGGCTGTGCATTTTTATTAAAAAGGTAGTGAAGCTAGTGAAGTCTGCTCCCACAAACTAATTTGGTTGCCATATAACTAATATGAGGTAAGTTCATTTTGTTTTTCTTAACTAACACAGGTAGGAATATACTTCAGACATTTCATTTATTAAGAGGAAAACAAAAGCTTAAGGAACAAAGAATCCTGGGAACTACATTTGCCATAAATCTTTTTTGTGGTTCCTATTCAGATCTTGCCAATGAGAGGTATTTGTTGGAAAGACAGGCCATTCTCTTATTCCAAGTATTTGGTCAGACAGATGGGCTTTAACAGATGGAAAGTTTTCCTACAGCCTCCAGTTTCTCTACCATGGATCACCTTCATTAGTATTAAATATAGCTGTGCCCATATCCTGGATGGTTTTCTGAATTTCCTAAGCCAGATAACAGGAGTCGCTTCTAATTCACAGAAAACGACCAAAGAACCTGAGAGTTAGTGGTAGCCTTCCCCGACCTTTACTCCTCTAGCTTTTCCAGTAATTTTTTGAACAGTTACTCCCAGTATTAAAACCCTTCCTTCTCAAAATACTTATAATAGTTTGTTTTCCTGACAAAATCCTGAGAGAGTTAGGTTTTCTCCCCATGATCACACAGCTAACCAAACTCTTTCGTATTCTACAGAAAAGACTTAAACAACTATGCAAATACTAAAATAATTTACCTCTGTCTTGCAGCTTATAGGGGTGGAAAGGGACTATTTCAGTGGAAAAATGGGGCAGAGAAGGCAGAAAAATTAACTGGCATGTTCTCCCTAAAAGTGGATTGACAATCAAAGACTAAGAATGAGCAGAAAATGACAAAATAAAAATAAAATAAAAGCTAATTCTCAAGCAAACTTGGAAAACAAACAGAGTTATATAAATGTCTAACCACTATGTTGTACACCTAAAACTAATATAATATTGAATGTCACTATACTTGAGAAAGGAGGGAAAGAAGGAAAGAAGAAAAGTTTTACATGGCACAGGAAAAAGAGTGCTTAATTCAGTGGAAATAATCAGGTGAGTTAGTGTTGAAATAAGCTGTTAAAGGTAAGATAGCCCTGGAGTCAATACGCAACAGTTTACACGTACATTTCTCTCCTTTGGAGTTCTTTGCCCTAGAGGTAAATTATCCAAAATTTTTAAATGGTGTAACAAACACACACACACACACACACACACACACACACACACACACACACACACACCGGGGGGAAAAATTATCTTTTCATAGGCAAGTGCCTAGAAAATAAAAAAATAACATACAACTCTTTCTGGCAAGGTAGTGAAAAATTTGGTTCCTGGGGCAAGCAGAACTAGATACCTTAAGTTACCATTTTTTACCTCACCAAAGCCCTCTGCAAACTGAACAGTTTGTTGTATTTTCTTGTAAAGATCATTTGTGTATGTACCCTGTTGCAGGTTGGCTTTCCCGAAGCAGAGAGACAGTTTGGCGCACAGGATAACTATTAGAGCATGTGGAAAGAGAAGGAAGCGGAACTGAACAGCAATGCAGTTCCAACAAAGCCTCAGCTCACCCCAGGCAGGGCTCTGGAGTCTGCCCATTCTTTGGTGGACCAGAATAGCTCAGCCTTTATACCCCACCATGCATGCCCAGTCATTTGGTGTGGACTGCCCCAGGAAGGCTATCCCTTGAGTAAGGCAGCTCTCTGCAGCTTAGGCAAACACTGAAGAGCAAATTATTGGAGGCCATCTGCTGACAGCTGGAACAAGTCCTGCATTAAGGGCGATGTGGCCAGTGCTTTTCTATTTCACCACAATCCCTTCTATGTATTAGTCACAGTTGTTGTCTAGTAAGAATTAGAATTCAGTGGGAGAGACTTCTAGTTACTTTTTACCTTCAAGTTCAGAATCATTTAATTTATCTGGTTTGGTCCCAAATGAAACACAAGGACATCTAATCTCAGAGTCTATAGACTGTTTAAATTTTCAGTGTCATTCCATTTATAATTTGGATACATAAATTAATTAAAATGTTATTAAATTCCAACCAAATGGGGCTCTTAAGCATGCCTACAACATTTGAAAACAAGTTTAATTTTACTATATATATATATATATATATATATATATATATATATATATATATCTTCTCAGAACCAACTCTTGGCTTCATGTGGTTTCACTGAACCTACTCTTGGCTTTGAAACCTAGATTTGATGTATCACACCTGTCAAGTCCAAGCTATATCTCTCTTTTTGAAAATAGTTCTGTCTTGAATGATGTGTGGAGCATGATTTACTGGGTAATGTCATCAGCAGTAGCCATTGCTGATGCTAACTCTGCAGGATTTCGTTCCCTGAGGGTTAGGTAGGTCCAGATTGTCTACTTCAAAGTGATGGCAGCACACTAACAGACTGTGCTCATTGGATCTTAGTAACTGTGCAACCAACAGTGGACTGTAAGATCACCCACAGGAAAAGCCAGAGAGCATCCTTTGAATGACCTTTTTATCAGAACATGTTTTGATAAAGCAGTTTCAACATAAAATGGGTTTGTGTGTGAGTTGGACAAGATGGCTAGGTCTCTCCTATTAAGTTTTCATACTGGTCAAAAAATTAGATTATTTTGGTTATTGTCTCCATGTTTTTTTTTGTTTTTGTTTTTGTTTTTTTTTATTTAGAACTCCACTTTGAAATGTTCCCAATTGAATGGGAGTTATTTCCAACTTTCAAACATCTCTCAGTGCATAGAAACACTGTCCCTGTTGTAAATTTTTGTGTTCTATTTTTGTTTTTAGTTTTGCCAATTCCACTGTAATTATCCTTGCTTGGTTGGGAACTTGAAAAACAGACATTGTTATAACCCATGGTCCAATTTATATCCATTTATTAGAGTATGACTAATCTTGGGAGCCCCTCACCATCTACAGTATCTCCATATGATGTGATACTTCCTTTCAGAAATAAAGACTCTTTATATAATTCATTCTCTAAAATACCTGGCCCAATTTAGTCTTTGCATTTTGGCTATAGAATGCTTGAGAACACTGGAAAGCTGGTAGATTCTACCATTTTTCTAAATTAAATCGAAGATGCCATTTATGGTAACATAAAAACAAATTTCAGAGATGTTAATATGTGAAAAACTGAGGAAATGTAGTATTATAATACACGGGTTGCCGTCGAGCATCATTTTTTTTCCTCAATACATTTTAATTAATGAAGTTCTCACAAGGAGTTTTATATGTACAATCTCTGATTTATTGCTGCATATAGAAACCTCTTACAAAGGTAGAGCAAACTAAAGGTGGTCCTGCTGTGACAACTGTATGAGCAGATATACCACAGCCAGTCATGAGAGCAATAAAAATTTCAGTAGAATCCAGAATCAACTGACCTAGAGTAATAATGATTATTAGAACAGTTATACAAATTCACATTATAGAGCAACACTAAGCAGACTTTGGGGTCATTAGTGAAATATGAAGCAATTACATTTATTCTGGTGACACAAACAGAGTATCACTAGACAAAATATGAGGTTGAACATTTAAATTGTCCAAAGTTTTCAGAAAAGGAGTACTGGTTTTCAGTACTAAGGAGAGCTCCAGAGAAGATATTGCTGTCATAAAAATATCAACTTACCCTCTCAAAAATAGGGAAAGAGACAGAGAGAAGAGGAGACACTCTTTATGCTAGGTGTTTAAATCACCCATAGTAGAACCACCTTGCTTTTAATGACCTGTAACTACTTTAAGGAAACATTAGCTTCCTAGGGAATATAAACGTCCCCTCTTCTTCCACCCTAGAGTATTTAGTATAGATGTCTAGAGAGAAATTCACATTGTCCATTCAGGACTTCTTTCATGAAAGTCAAGATTCTCAGAGACTTTATTGGACTCTGGGAAAGAAATAGTTCTGGCTTCCTAGAATGAGGCCCTGTCTCTTCAATACCAGAGCCCTCATTACAAGTGAGGAAGCTGTCCACTGGGACAGGGCCATGGGTCTTTGTCATAGGAATCCTAATAATCATTTTCTTAAAGCATACATGTAAGGAGATATGCCAGTGTCCATATGGCTCAGTAATGAACCATGAACAAACATAAAGAAACATTTTCATCATAGATACCAGGAGTGGCACCAAGACTCACAGAAACATTTTTGTCTCCAATTCCTGGGGACCATCTAAGCAATGATAGTGCATCTAGGCAAAAGTGATTTAACCTTATGACAATTTTAAAAAAGCCCAGAATCCTGCAATAACAAAGTAGATAACTTATCACAATCAGTTATATTTACCTATCACTAACTAATGAAAAGGAAATATTTAAGATAAATTACACAAATTATATTATTTTACTTCAAATAAGTTTGGAAGAGAAAAATATCAACAAACCAATTGAGAAAAAAAGAAGAGACTACCGTATAAGACAGTTATGTACTTAAGTCCTCTGCCATGAACAACTGAAATCTTTCTACTGTTCTTTGATAATGACATGTGCCTCAAAATCTTTCTGGGAAGCACTGAAGAGAGTTATGAGAGAGCAAAATCATGGATGCTGTTCGGACATTAAATGAAATGAGGAACAATGGCTTTGGAGAATCACTTTTTGTGACCTCTACAGAACTAGTTCCTGTGTCTGTGGTAATCATCTCGGCTTGTGTTTTAGTACTTCCTTCTGAAAGTGTCATGCCATGGAGATGAGTGAAGAAATACAAAGAAAACAGTCTTTAAAAAGAACATGAGAAAGAGAAAATTTGAAAGAGAAAATTTAATTGGAGTTTTTTGTTTTGTTTTTGTTTTTTTTCCTTCTCATAGAACCCCCACCTTCTGTTTGATTTGTTTTCCAATATCCCCATATGATTTTAAATAGGAAAAGTGAGATGTTTTTCTATTATACAACTGTTTCCATCAATATCTTCTGTAGAGTATTTACTGTTTAGATATTGTCATTTTATCTCTGAGCATATAACAGAGCAAATAAAAAGTGGCAACATATTACTTTAAGGCCAGTACTTAAAGGACTATAAATGCATTCCTGTGACCAAGGGGGAAAAGTGTCATAAAACTGTTCGTATTGACGCCTCTCCTTTTCTGTCTTAAGTATGTCTGAAAATCTTTGTAAAAGAAGTTCAAATGGTTACTTGTAAGATTTCTGTAATAAAACATCTTTATTATGTAATATCTGTTCTTTGTGCTAAATTGATGCCAGGTTTGACAATTAGATGCATTTACCAAAGTTACTGAAAGATAATTAGATCCATTAGGCTGTAAATGTTCCTATGACAGGGACTCTATCTAATCCAAATCAATATTTCAACCAATATATCCTTCTCTCTGTTAGAGTTTATCAATATTTAGTGAACTCAAATGTTTATGGAAAAGAAAGTATCAGTCAGGTCATAATGGTGACATTATGGTGACAACAATGTCATTATTCAAAAACAATACAGCATTTTTATTCATCTTTAGCTGTTGTCTAAACAAGGTGATTATATTTAAGATATTCTGCATTATTTGATGTGTTGTCTCATCCTTTATATTTATGAACCTATTTATATTAAATTCACAGAAACCTGTATACTTGCTATCTATGCTAATCCATCTAATTACCATTCATAAACATGAGCAAACAAGTATCACTAAGCATGATTTGGGAATCTTCTTATGCAAAAAATAAATTCCAACATGAGCAACCATAATAACACATTCTAAATCAAAAGATCATTTGAAAGAGAAAATCAAACTTAAAAAAAAAATTCTCAGTGAATGACTTACCATAAACCTTAGTTTGTTGGCATGGTAACCAGGACTCTGCCTGTTCTGGCTAGCTTCATCTCCTAACTCATAGCTACATACATATATCCATCTACACCACATGAGCCAGCCTGGTGCCCAACAAGCAATTTACTTCTGAGCGCTCTACTGACTGGGAAATGCCATCTAGCCAAGTAACTATTGCAGCTTAAAGGAGGTGACTCCTTTACCACCTTCAGTGAGATGGGGGATAGGGAACTTGTCTCCGAAGCAGTGTTTGTAGACCTGAAACCTACATTTATTGATGAAGTTTGTGTTGACATTTACCACTGGCTCTTCAACCCTGAATAGCACATCACTTTCAAGAAAAATTCTGCCAATAACTATGTGCAAGGGCACTGTACCATTGACAGTGAAATCACTGGCTTAGACTTGGATCGAATTCACAATTTGGCCAATGAGTTCATAGTTCTATAAAAAAAAAAAAATCTTGGTTTTCCATGTCTTTGTTGGTAGAACAGATTCTGGGTTTACCTCCTGTTTATGGAAAGTTTGTGATGAATAACGTAAAAAATCCATTTTCTTAGACCCCATAACTGTAACTAAATTTCATGTCCCTATAAGCCTATCCTCACCACCCATGCCACACTGGGTCACTGAAAATGTGCCTTCTTATAGAAATACATATCCTCAGTATTAAGTGTCCAACCTACACTAACCTTAACACTCTTATAAAATAGACAGTACTCCATAACTGTCTCTCTCAGATTTTAAAATGACTTGAATATAGATCTGCCAGAATTCCAGACCAACAGTCTGTGCTCTCAATGTATTCAGGTCTCTCTTGCCACATGAGCCCCAGCAGTCTCTGCTCAGAAGCTCATGATCAACACCTTTGTGTAGGAGAGGTCTGCAGAGCAAATCAACCAGATGGTGTAATATTACCCTCACCATAATAAATACATAGATTGTGTACCATGGCATTGTGGTTCCCCAAAAATGTTTATTCTGCCCTTCAAAAAAAGTATGTCATCCAGTTTGTAGATTGATACCCCACTGGCTTCCAGTAACCAGATTCAGACTGATTCCTGGAGGAAACTTGGCCAAGGTACAGCCATTGCTGAAAATTAGACCCACCTGGATCATAGGTGTACTCCACTGTATTCAAATCATGCCTTCCACTGTGAGTAATGGGTTGGGGGAGGGAGAGTGTGCTGGGCATTTGAGAATACTGCTACCCCAGAGAAAGATAATGAGGAATGTGGTTCTGTTAATGGAAAGAGAGGAAGAAGGAAAGGAGTACTAATTATCCTTCCTTTCTGTCCTATAGTATATCACATGCACAGGACTTCAGCTTTCACATTGATAGATAGTAGAAGTATTTATTCGTATTAAGTTGGTGCAAAAGTAATTGTGGTTTAAAAGGTTGAAAATAATTGCAAAAACTGCAATTACTTTTGCACCAACATAATAGTTAGTCTGTCCTCACTTTCATCCATAATCATGTCTGATTTTCCCATGTGTACATGTAAAACTTTTACATCATATCTCTGAAATTAAAGTTTTTGTAATAAACATATAATTAGAAATCTTGGCACTATTCAAGTAGATACTGAAACCATAAAACTAGTGGATGCCACAATAAAGAAAAAAGTAGAAGAAAATACAAAATATTTTTACATATTAGAAATATAACAAATTTAAAATTTCAACAGAAGGAAAAAATAATATAAAAATATATGAAGACAAAATTACTGTTCTCCAAGACAGAACTGAGGAAATCACTCAGAAAATCCAAACTAGGAAGTGTTAGGTTCTATAATATAAGGGCAGGAATTTTTGCCTGCTTCCTATTGTATTCACAGAGCCTAGAGCTCAATATTTACACAGGCAGTATTCAATAAATATTTATTGATACATTAATAAATTAATAATTACAAAACAAAAGGAAAAAATGATGTAAATTATTAAAATAAAGAGACAAGGATAATCAATATAGGAAGGAGAATATCTGTCTAAGGGAATTTTAGAAATGAGGACAGAAAATGGAAGTGGAAAAAATGTTTAAAATATGCATTCCTGAGCTAAAGGAAAGTTAAATCTCCACAATAAAAGATGCTACTTTGTTCCAAAAATATGAATGAAAAATTAACCTATACAGATGCATATCTTAGTAGAATTTCAACTACAAAATAAAAAGAATATGCTTAAAAGCTTTGGGAAATGAATCTAGATTACCTACAAAGTCAGAAGAATCTGACTGGAATCAATCTTCCCGTTAGCCAAAGAGAAGGCTAGGATGCAATGGAACAATGACTTAGGGATTTCTGAGGGAAAATTAGTTAGAACCTGAATTTCAAAATCCAGTCAAAATAGCAAACAAATTTGAGAAACTAAAAGCATTTTGAGATCTTCAACATTAAAAATGATTATGTGGTTGCAGACATCCTTCAAAAAACTTGAGTTTGTATAGTTTGTATTCCTGAAAAGCAAAACGGGAAGTCAAAAAGGAGAAGCACATTTGGTTTCACTGGAATTATGCAAAAAAGTCTGTTCAAATGAAAACAGGAAGTGAGTGAGGTCTATAAAAGATTTCCTTTGGTCTGTGTGTCTGTTTTTCTGCCAGTACCATGCTGTTTTGATTATTGTTACCCTGTAGTACAAGCTGAAGTCAGGGTGTGCGATACCTCCAGTATTGTTCTTTTTTTTTAGGATTAAGAAATTATTCAGAAATTATTAAGAAATTATTAAGAAATTATTCAGGGTTATAATTATTCAGTTATTCAGGGTTTTTTGTGGTTCTATACAAATCTGATGATTTTCTGTTCTATTTCCTTAAAAAAGACCGTTGGGATTTTGATGAGGATTGCATTAAATCTGTATATTGCTTTGGGTAATATGGCCATTTTAACCATGTTGATTCTTCCAATCCATAAACACAGAATGTCTTTCCATTTCTTTGTGCCTTCTTCAATTTCTTTCAAAAATGTCTTACAGTTTTCAGTGTATAAGTCTTTCACATTCTTGGCTAAGTTTATTCCTAGGTATTTTATTATTTTTGTTGGAATTGCAAAAGAAATTGATTTTTTAATTTCTTTTTCTGGGATTTCATTGTTCGTATATAGGAATACAATGGACTTTTGTACATTGATTTTGTAGCTGGCAACTTTACTGTATTCGTTTATTGTTTCTAATAGCTTTTAGGTGGAGTCCTTAGGGTTTTCTATATATAGCATCATGTCATCTGCAAAAAAGTGACAATTTAACTTATTACCAATGCAGATGACTTTTATTTCTTTCTCTTGCCTGATTGCTCTGGCAAGGACTTGCAACACTATGTTGAAAAGCAGAAGTGATGGGGACAGCCCTGCTATGTTCCTGAATGTAGAGCAAAGGGCTTCAATTTTTCACCATTAATTATGAGATTAGCTGAGGGTTTGTCATATTTGGCCTTTACTATGTTAATGTTTTTCCTTCTATACCCATTTTATTAAGTGTTTTAATCATAAATGGATGTTGTATTTTGTTAAATGCTTTTTCTGCATTTCTTGATATAATCATATGATTTTTGTCCTTTATTTTGTTTATGTGATGTATCACATTGATCAATTTGCATATTTTGAACCATCCTTGTGCCCCTGGAATAAAATTGAGAACCCAAAAATAAACCCACACAAATATGGACAATTTTTGACAAAGAAGTAAAAAACATGCAATGGAGAAAAGACAGCCTCCTCAATAAATGTTGCTGGGAGAATTGGAAAGTCAGATGCAAAAGAATGAGACTAGATTGCTATCTGTCACCATGTACCAAAGTTAACTCAAAATGGATCAAAGACCTAAACATGAGACTTGAAACAATAAACTGCATAGAAAAAAACATAAGTAGTAAACTCATGGACTTTTGGTTTAAACAGGATTTTATCAATTTGACTTCAAAGGCAAGGGCAGTAAAAGCTAAAATAAATGAATGGGACTATATCAAACTAAAAAGCTTCTGCCCCGCAAAAGAAACCATCGACAAAATAAAGAGGCAACTAACCGAATGGGAGAATATTTTTGCAAACAATGCCTCCAATAAAGGGCTAATATCCAAAATATTACAAATATCATACAACTCAACAACAAGAAAACCCCCAAACAATCCAATTAAAAAATGAGCAGAGGACCTGAATAGACATTTTTCCAAAAAGGACATACAACTGGCCAATAGACATAGGAAAAATGCTCAACATCACTAATTATCAGAGAAATGCAAATAAAAACCACAATGAGATATCACCGGCACCCCAGTGAAAATGGTTATCATCAACAAGACAAATAGCAACAAGTGCTGGAGAGTCCATGGAGAAAAAGAAACCCTCATACACTATGGGTGGGAATGCAGATTGGTACAGCAGCTATAGAAGCCAGGGTGGAGTTTCCTCAAAAAAATTAAGAACAGAATTAACATATGACCCAGCAATCTCTCTGCTGGGTATATACCAAAAAAATCTGAAAACATTTATCCGTAAAGATATATGTGCTCCGATGTTCACTGCAGTTTTTTTTACAGCGGCCAACACATGAAAATGACCACAGTGTCCTTTGATAGATGATTGGATAAAGATGTGGTATATATAGACAATGGAATACTATTCTACCATAAGATGAATGTCATTTGCAACAACATGGATGGATCTTGAGATTATTATGCTAAGCAAAATAAGTCAGACAGAAAAAGTAGAGAAACATATGATATCACTGATATGTGGTATATAAAACTGAAAATAACAAAGGAACAAGACAAACAAGTGAAGAAACACAAGCTCATAGACACAGATAATAGTTTAGTGATTACCATAGGGTAAGGGAAGGAGGGGTTGGTAGGTGAGGGTAAAAGGGATCAAATATATGGTAATGGAAGGAGAACTGACTCTGGGTGGTGAACACACAATATGATATATAGATGAAGTGAACCTATGTAACTTTACTAACAATTGTCACCTCAATAAAACTTTAATTAAAAAAAAATTCCTTAAGGAGAAGATGGACCCCATTGAAGAATCTGTATGTTTAAGATCTTGAAAGATTTTACCCATATGACTACATTTATAAGGCGTTATGCTGCCAGTTATGCTGCCAAAGCAATAGAACTAGAAACTCGTTGGAGAACCAAAACCTGTGTAAGAAAACCGGTAGACCACATATTGAACACATTAAATATGATACGATTTTGAGCATTAAGAACTTGAAATGTTCTCTTTTGTTAGTCACAATTTCAATTATGTATGATTACATCCTCTTTTTAAGGTGTCCCATTACAGTACTTTGAAATAATATTTATAGGTTTTTTAATAATATTATAATTTTAATAATATTGTTTATTTATGCATAGTATTTATCACATTTACAAAATTTTAATATTTTATGAGGTTCACTGATTTCAATTTCTTCCACAAAGATTTTATTAATGAAATTCAAAATGTAATAATAATTACTGAGTAGTTTTTATAATGCAGACCTAATAATAATGAGAAGAAATGGAATTTTGGGAGGACATAAGGTCTTGCTTAATTGTGGTTTAAAATTAGTGTTTCTTTTCATTAGAAACAATTGCAAGTGTTTATCTGTTAATAATGTTCTGTAATAAGATTTACTATTCATCTTTGAAAATATCTTTTCACACAAATAGCACAGCCAAATACTGATATCAGTCCATGAGTATGTGACTTTAATTAAGCTTGAATCACTTAAAAGGTGATATTTGAATTCTACTTGATTCTTCTCTTACTATTTGCCTTTAGAATGTTGTTATATTACAGATTAGCAATTTCCAGTTGAAGGGAGTTGGAAACTCCTCAATTGCACAGTTAAGTGGATTTTAAAATATGGAAATTTCCTTTGCAGTTGCATTGAGGTATAAAGCAATCTACTTGAAATTTAGCCTAAACCTGGAAAATATATCTGGTGCAAATTTGAGCAACCTAAAGTAGAATTTGCTAAGATATGCTAAAATTGTTAGTGTTTTCAATTTTTTAAATCAATCTTAATTTGTTTGTTTGTCTTGTTTATTTGTTGTTTCAGTTTTATATCCCAAATGAGTGAAATCATATGATTCTCGAATTTTTCTGTCTGACTTATTTCACTTGGCATGATCATCTCAAGATCCATCCATAGATACAGACAACAGTTTAGTGGTTACCAGAGGGTAAGTGGGGAAGATGGTGGTAGAAGAGGGTAAAGGGGATCAGATATATGGTGATGGAGGGAGAACTGACTCTGGGTGGCGAACATACAATGCAATATATAGAAGATGTATTATAGAATTGTACACTTGAAACCTATATACATGTAATTTTACTAATGAATGTCACCCCAATAAATGTAACAAAAAATAAAATTAATCTTTAGTAAAAACATAGATGAAAAACATGGAACTTGAAAAAATGAAACAGAATATAAGTTGGCAAAATCAAACAGTGGTATGGCTGGCACAATTTAAGTAACAGAAAGGGCAAGGAGAATTAAGAGAAAACGTAAGTATACTACTTTATCATATGTAATGTGAGGTCAACAAGTACTCATAAATTACATGAATCAAGAAATACTTGTTGAAGCATATTATTCAAAGTCATAAATATAATACTAGAAGAATCATGAATAATACTAACTGGGTACTAGAAAGAGGAAAGGCGGTAGTTAGCATGGTAATCTAAATTCAGCAGATACTGTCTAATAAATCAAGATACTGTCTAATAAATCAAGATACTGTAGATACTGTCTAATAAATCAAGAAACAGAAGTAAAAGCATATAATTTGGAAAACCAGTGATAACCATACATGAACTGAAAACAAAAATTCTGGAAGGTGATAACAATTTCAGATTAAAACTAGAAGTGAGAACAGTGGGAGGAGAAAACTTTCCTTTTTAAAATGTTCTTTTAAAATAAATAAATAAATAAATAAATAAATAAATAAATAAATAAATATTTCCTCTTGAACTTTCTTAAGATATATAGAGATAGACATAGAGATAGAGATGATAGAGATAGAGACAAAGAGATATAGACTTGTCTCTTATTGTTTCCTTTCTACAAGAAGACATAATGATTTCTCTTAAAGTTATCTTCCCACCCCTATCACTGACCAGTTCTTCTGTATTACCCAATTAATTAGAATAGCAATTCCTCTTGGTTATCATTATAATTATAATTATCCCTAGATAATTTTTATAGCATTCTGCAAAAGTTTCTCTGCACTTTCACTCAGTTAATCTACACAGTAAGTTATTATCCCCATTCTATAATTGGTGAAACTGTTTTAGATCAGTGAAATAATTTCCTCCAATCATTCAATTTTTCAAAAAAATGTGTGCATCAGAAACTGTGATAGGCACAGGGGAGTCAATGACTAGGGGGTGTAGATAGTCGAGAGGGAGTAGAGAATGTTAACCACACAAATAATTAAATACACAATTTAAAATGGAGATAAGTGATCTAAAGGAAAGCAACATGGTTTCATGAAACCTATTATAAACTAATGTGTTTTAATTGGGATGAGTGGAAGTTAAAAAAGCAAGGAAAAAAGCGGTGTTTTAAAGAGACACATAATATGGGCAATGGTCTTGAGAAATGGAGCATTGTCTAGTAAATGAACTATGGCTGCAGTGGCTGAAGCAAACAACAGAAGGAGAGTAGTACAGGAAAATGAGATTAGAGAAGTAGCAGAGCCAGACTATGCAGGATCTGTCGGCCATATTAGACTGCCATTTTTATCCTAAAGACAAGAAGAAGCCATTTAAAGGACAAGGAGATACAATATGATCAGATTTGCATTCTAAAATAAAGATTCTGGTTGCAGTGGGGAGAAGCCAATATTTTGAGGGCTGGGGTTTCGGTGCACATTTTCAGTCTCTAAGTCTAGTTTTCTTTCCACTAGAATTACATTTGTTGAGTTATATTCATACTGGACAAATATATCACTTATTCAGATATTTTTCTTTTAGTACAATTTCCAGCAGAATTTGAAGAATTGAATGCCATTATAATTAGTAAATATTGTCCAGAACATTACCTTTCACAGAGAAGAAAATCAGTAACTGCTGGGTGAATAAATGAATATGTTGATTCTAGGTAACTTTTTAAATAACCATGCCAAAAAGATGCCATCCATATATCTCTTTGACATTTATTTATTTCCCTTTCATGGAATATCAATTATTTCTTTTTGCTCCTCAACTTTCCCAAATAAGGAAATATCTTGCATATTGTCAACCCACACTAGTGAAAAGATTTCTGTAAATTACAAAGGAATGACTTGGGAAGAAGAGAAAGAGAAGAATGGGACTCTGAATTCTCAAATAGCCATGTACTCTAAGAAGGGCTTACGTGATTGAAAAGGGTTATGTGAAACTTGCATTGGGGTAACGAGGTGAAAGAGTGATGCAACATACTAGAAGTGTGAGGAAGTAGTAACTAGTGAGCATAGAATTAAATAGATATTTAACAAAGGGACATGTAAGACACACAGAGACACATGCAAGGCCCATACAGATAATAAAACATGCAAATATATATGCATATGTATGCATGGCCACAGGTGTTTACACAAACCTGCACATTTACAAAGTCCAATCAGCAGTCAGAACATAGTTATTACAAACGTGAAATGAACAAGCACCTAGCTGGGTGCCAAAGAGAGGTGATATTCCCAACAAAAGTTCATGTTTACCTGTGTATTCAAGGGTGTTTCAAGTGACATAAATACCTACAGTAAAGCTCAGTATGTAAGCAACGGACAGGTGGCAGCTGTTTTATTTCTTCTTAGGATATACTGAAATTCCATCTTCAAATGAAATACGGTCAAGTAGCTTTGACCTTCTTAGCCTCTGACCCATCATGCTACATGTGATTCATTACGTGGAATATCAGATTAGATACCAATTAATAATTTAAAAAAGACCTGAACACGTTAATTCGGTGGGAAAAAATATTTAGGAAGCATCTTACATAGATATTCTTATATTTGCTTCTCAACCAATGGTGTCTTGAACACACCCACACACTTTTAGTTAACAATGTGCCAGAAACAATTATCTTTGTTTTTACCTTCCCGCACATAATTGTATCCTTTCTTCCCCAAAGCTTGTTTTTCAGGTCTTAAAAAGATTGGAACACAATGCCTATTCCTATTAGCTTTAAAACTAAACTAATAAAACATACTTCCAGCTGAGAAAGTATATTTTAGAAGTTGGTGTTCATGGTTTCTCATAATGAAATCAAGAAGACCGGATCATTTGAAATGGATTTACATTAAAGAAATTCTTTTCAACAAAGGAAATGTATTGAATACATTAGTTTGTAGGAATCTTTCAGCATAAGAGACAGTCATACATTTATAAAAGTCTTTGTTTTTTTTCAGGATATTTAATAAAATATTGGTACTATATAATAGCATATAAGATTGAGAGATATTTTAACTATTACATATATGGGACTAAATCATGAGTTTAAAATGTTAACTAAATTAACAAATTCCCTATGAACAGAACCCCTGTTACTAATAAGCCCAGATTTATAAGGAACGTAGTCTTTTAGTACTGAGTCTGTAGAGGCAGGACCTCACAAAAGAAGAGGTAGAATCTGTCTCTAATATAGGTCTCTAAAGTGCAACTCAGAGAACACATGTCTCCCTGAGCAAAATGATCCAATTGCCTGAGAAACCAAGAAACTACAGCAACAAAAAAAGCTTCCTGATTTTTTAGCCACATAACACTACATTTTATCCTTGGGTGGAAGAGTACTTAAAAGCTGATATATCAATTAGGACTTTCTGATGATGAAGAAAAACACTAATTCTGCTTTATCTAAGAAGATGGAAAGTTCTGAAAGAACTGAATGCTTAGGATGTGAAAAGAGCAGGAACAACAGAAATTTAGAAGCAACAGAAATTTATAGACCATCCTCCTATGTATTCATTAGATGATTTAGACAGGTGATCTTTTGAGTTTGTATGTTTCCAGGAAGGAACAAATATGCTGGGAGTGACAACTGATTGTCTATGGGTAGGTCACCTTCCTACTTTTGTAAATCTAAGGGCAGGTGAGTTCAAGGGGTAGGTTACTGTGGAATACAGAAGAGGCATAACTACAGAGGAAGGGAGGGTACTACCAAAACAGAAAGGCTGGAGGCAGAAACATGTTGTGTATACATGACTGTGGTAATCAGTGTCCAAAATGGTCCCTAATAAGCCTTACACTTTGTCTAGTCTCCTGTATGTTGACTAGGCTGGTCTCTGAGACCAGAGAAAACAGCAGAAGTGAAGGTTTGTGACTTCCAAGCCAAGGACATAAAAATCACTGGAACTTCCATACCGATCTCTTTGATTGTTTACTCTGAAAAAGCTAGTTGCTATGCCTTGCGAACACTCCAGTGCCCTGTCGAGAGCCCTGTGTAAAGAGGAACTGAGAGCTGCATTCAACAGTCAGCACTGACTTACCAGCCATGGGAACGAACCACCTTGAAAGTGGATCCTCCAAGTCCAGTCAAGGCCTCCGATGACGGCCACCCCAGCCAACATCTGACTGCAATTTCCTAAGAGGCCTGAACAAGAACCTGCCCAACCAGACTGTTCCAAATTCCTGACCCACAAAAATGGTGAGAGATAATAAATTATTGTTGTTTCAAGCCAGTAGGATTTGGGATAATGAAGTTATGTAGCAATCGATAATGAATAAATTAGCTTATAGCCACTAAAAAGGAACATAAATTTGAGAGGTTTCTGCACAAATAAAACCAGCAGAAATTAGGGCATAGATTTAATTAATCAACACGTATTTATTGATATTTGTAATATTATTAATACGAAGTAATATCATTACTTTGAAAATAGTGAAGCGGTATTATGTAATAATTAAGGCTATGGGCTTTGAAACTAGACTACCAAGCTTAGTATCCTTACCACTCTACTGTGGGAGCTTCAGCAAATTATTTACTGTTTTGGGAGATAGTATCATTTTTTTTCTTATTTATAGAATGTAAATTATAAAAACAACACTAAAGTTAGTTGTGAAGATTATATGACACGATCAAATAAAACAGAAATTTAAGTGGCAAGCATAACACTTGTATATGTAACATACAATATGACTATATGCATATATTATATGCATATCTACATAGACATACACATACACAGGCACAGGCATACAACCATATACTCATTTAATCCTTATAATAACCTTATAAAATATGCACTACCATTTTCCACTTTACAGATGCGTAAACTAAGGCATAGCCAATAAGGTATAAAACCATGCTTCAGATCTAGACAGTTTGTCACCAGAGTTTTCACTCTTAACTGTTATAACATCCCTACCTAGTTAGGACATGCTTCATAAATGCTTGAGAAATCATGCTTGTTGATATTGGAAATAATGTGTCGATTATCTTTTTTTCTTAAGATGGTTACATTTAGACTAGCTTGATAATAAGAAAATCAAAGATTTCATAGGAATATTTTGCTTTATAGATATGTAATAAATTTCATTATGGAGAATAAAGTTAATATGTATAAAATGGTCTCTAAGTGCTAATAATGGGACAATGCCTCCACATAAATATGTTCTTGATAGAACAATTATGTGTATACATTTGGGGCCTCTGACATGCATAAAACATCTTAGCTGTGTTTTAGAGTTTTCAACCTTTCTCTCACTGTCGAGTGATTAGCCAGCATTTCTCATTGTTTTCCACATACAATTTCAGAACTTTCCTTAACCTGCACCCGATTGTACTCATCATTTCCTTGAATTGAGAAAAGAAATCGCGAAGGTTGAATAGTGTACTCAAAAATGTGTGTCTCCCCAGAACCTAAGAATATAACCTTATTTGAAAATAAGATCTTTGCAAATGTAATGAGTTAAGGTAAGAGAAGGTCATCGTGGATTAAGGAGGGCCCTAAATCCAATGACTGGTCGCCTTATAAAAAGAGGAGAGGACACACAGAGATACATGTAGAGACCCACAGAAAAAAAAAAAAAGCCATGTAGATAGAGGCAAAGTTTGGAGTGATGCAGATACAAGCCAAGGAAGGCATGCTTAAGATTGCTGGGAGCCACTACATGCCAGGAAGAAGCAGGAAAGGATGTGTTCCTAGAGCCTTCACAGGTTTCATGGCAGTGCCAACACCATGATTTCAGACCTCTAGACTCCAAAACTGAGAGAAGAAATTTCCATTATCTTAAGCCACCAAGTTGAATGGTAGTTTGTTACGGCAGTACTAGAAAACTAATATAGCAACATCACAGAAATTGTGTTCAACAGGATCATTAATATGCAGTAGTGAACTTCTCTCTCTAAATGTGGGTTAAAGAACCGTTCCTAGAAAAAACACCCTACGGGTTCTTTTGAAGCTCTTTCACGTGCTCCAAATCCTCTGTTTATTCTGGGCTTTAAGTCAGAAGCCATAAAGTGGAATTGTTAAATTGTCAGGAGAACAAGGGAGTCTGTCTGGAAACCAAGGATCCCAGCCTTGACTGGTAATAACGTAACTAGTCCCTGAGATCTCTTAAATTATACAGGAAAACGAATGCGTAATTCCACATGAGAATATCGTTACTTGAAGAAAATACAAGTGATAATCCAAGGTCAGAGGGACAACAGAAAGAATAGATTGGCCCCAGTTGGAATCTCCAAGCACCACGCATGAGTCAAAGGTCCATGGAACTACTTTTTTCATTGGTGAATCATCCTTATCAGCAACAGCGGGTTAGATTATAGAAGTTAACGGTACACTCTTGGTCACTGAAAAGAAAAGGACACTTCACAATTGATGTAATTGTATCAAGCTGTGTTCTACATCCTATTCTTTGTAGCTCACTGCCGATTATTAGAAATTTATAAATGGAGTAGCAGAGTAGCATGAAAGTCATTTCTATGAAAGTTGGATGCAATTTGACTTCATTCTATAAAGATAACTAATATTTCATGCTTCCTGAAATTCTTCGGTTGGCTTTTGCTGATTCACAGAATCACACTGCAGCATAAGAACAAGAGACTGTTGAGTTTATTTCCACGACCTTTGAGCAGAGAAAATCTGAGGAAGATGCTACTGTTCGATTGATAAAACATATGCAAAGTGCCAGGAACACAGGGCACGTACTCACTAAAACTTAGTTCCTTCCATAGTTACCTGAAAATATCTTCTTTTCAATTTTTTTTAATTTTCTTTTTTAATGTAACAATAAGAGGAAGATTGCCTTGACAATGATAGAGACCCACAGCTACATATTAAAAGAAGCATTCCTAAGTTCTTGTCCATTTCCCTTTGAACTGTGATTAGTAGTACTAGTTCTAACAACTAAGATATAGTACATCATATACTTCAAGGCAATTTGGTGTTCCCTCACTTTTCCTTTCTGCAGAACATAAAACCTCACCCCTTTCGAATGCCTTCAGGAGCTTGTTGTTTTAGTACTTTTCTTCTTCTCCACTAGAGTCACTTTAAAGTTTTTACATTTTTGTGAGGGTTCAAAAAAAAAGAAGAAATCCTACATTGATGGTGACAGCGGCATAAGTATCAAAGAGACACAAAAGTTGTCTAAAGGAGCTCCCAATGGCCAAAGCTGAAACAGTTTAATAAAATAAATACAGTAATATTGGATTATAACCCAAAGTATAAAAGAAATATCTCTGAGTTCACACTGATATGAATAAATGACTGAATAAATAAATTGGGAAGAAGAGACAAATCTCCCATGCAGAAGAATCTCAAATAATTTATGTAGATACTGTGCTTTCCAGGAGGTGATGCATAATTCCTCACTCTTAAAGTTTAGTGACTTTCTTTCAACAAATACAGTATGAAAAATGGGAGAGAAGTCACCTAGTGGAGAAATCTGACAAACACTATCTAGCCAGGTGATTAAGGTTAACATTAACCATGATACAAGTTCATAGTATATACCCATGATATTATGTGATGAGAAATGGCATTTTATTTCTGTGGTCTTTCTCCCAAAACCTATAACCACAGTCTAGGCATGAGAAAAAGATCAACCTAACTCAAATGGAAAGACATCCTACAAAATATTTTGAGAAGTACCTGACCAGTACGTCTCAAAACTGTTAAGCTCATCAAAAACAAGAAAAGTCTGAGAAACTTTCAAAGTTTAGAGCAGCCTAAAGAGACATGACAACTAAATGTCATCTGATATCTTGGATAGAATCCTGGGCCAGAAAATATTAATGTAAAATATTAATGATGGATGAAACTGGATGTGGGGTATATGGAAACGCTCAATATTATTTTTACTTCTTTTTGTAAATCAAAAACTACTCTAATTATTTTTATTTATATATAGCTGGATTCTATTCTTGGTTTCCTAGCTATAGCTAGGTAAATTCCTCAGGAAGCTCTCCCAGCTTAGCACCTGGTTAAACCTCATAAAATTCCTATGTGATAGATTCCATTATAATGGCATTTTTACAGATAAGATAACAAACAGTAAAAGTTTAAGTAGCCTACAGAAGTACCTGCCCAAAAAAGGGGCAGACTAAGAATTTTAACTCAGACATTCAAGTTCTAGAACTTAACTCTTAACTACAAGCCCATACTTTCCCATAATGTGTGTATACACAGAAAATATAAAACAATTAACACATACAATTTTAGAATTGATAAATTATTTTAGGAAAGTTATTGATTTTAAAGTCAACATGTAATATTTTTTTGGATTTCGTTAAATTACCACAAAGAACTTGCTACTTAGAGTAGCATCAAAATTATAAAATATAACAAATGTAATAGCAGATGTGCAAAACTTCTAGATAGAAAACAATAAAACAGACATCAAAATTACAACTAAAACCACAGAACAACCGTCATTGAGAATTGGCTAAAGTCTAACTGAACAGAAGTCCTATAACTAAGGATATACAAAAGAAGCCACGTGAAGACTGATAGGAGGTGAGAGATGGGGAATGGGTTGGTTCCACAGCAACAATTCAAAATCATGAGGAATATCTCAGCTGCATTAGGGCCTCCCTGAGAAGTGAGGGGTTCCAGTCCCTACCAGGCTCCCCAGCCCAGGATTCTAGGGCCAGAAAAAGAAGTCCCTATAATTTCTGGCATGAAAACCAGCAATATTTGTGGCTGAGTGAGATGGAGGGCAAATGGAGTCACAAGACTTTCTCTTAAAGAGCCAACGTGGATTACTCACTGACGGACTCACTCACTTTGTGCTCCAGCACTGGGGCAGCAACTCAAAAGGTGCCAGGAACATGTGGGAAGGAACTAAATTGCCTGGCTTCAAGGTAAGGTCTGGAGAGGCCACTTTCTCCCAGACAGAAGTACTGGCAGAAGCCACTGTTCCTTTGTTGAGCTCTCTCTTCTCCTAGTGTGCAGACCTAGGTGGGTGCCATAGCTTAGTCTCCGTCAACCTGGCTAACACTGTTCATGCTGCCCTGAGACTCTGCCCCACCCAACTTGTGGGCCCACCCAAGCCAGTTCCAGCGGCTTTTCCATACAAATGTCCTATCTTGGTTCATGCTGAAGACTTTACTAAATTCTGTTAAAGGCTAATAAACCCCAAACAAGCAGTATCTGGCTTCACCATGGTCTGTAGCCCCACGTCCGGCACTACTGGCAACAGGCCATTGTTTGCAGCTTTGCTTCTGTCAGGCACCTCAAAGCCCAGCACAGGTAGAAGACATCTGAGGAACACTCTGTAGCTCCAGGAAGGGTACAGGAAGAAGCTGACCTCAGCCTACAACAGAGCCCTTCACAAGAGGCCCCAGAAACAACACCCTGGTGGCCAACTTCAGATCACACCAAAGCACCACCCAACCACCTTCAGAAATGACACACACAAATGGCAGACTCAGCCGGCACCAGAGCACCACCAAAGGAAAGCATGTTCCATAGGGTCAGCCCCTGAACAACAGTTCCTACCCTGTTGTTATAGCCAGTCCTCACAACCAATCAGCCTAAGGGTCAATCCCTCCCATTGATGTGCAAACAGCAATCGAGGCTAAGCTGCAACAGAAGTACAAACACAACCCTCTAAAGGGACACACCTGAAGTACCTGGATCAGGTGACCAGGGGCACTGTGCGACTGGGCTTCACAGGATACTTACTATATAAGGCCACTCGACTAAGACCAGGAGACAGAGCTGCGAAACAGAGAGGCAGCCAAAATGGGGAGACAAAGAATCATGTCCCAAATGAAACAACAGAAAAAAGCTCCAGAAAAAGAACTACACAAAACGGAGGCAAGCAATATACCAGATAAAGAGTTCAAAACACTAGTTACAAGGATGCTAAATGATCTCAGTGAGGATTTCAATGAAAAGATAAGAAACATAAAAATGGAGATAGAAAACCTAAAAAAGAACCAGTCAGAAATGAAGAATACAATAACTGAAATGAATAATACATTACAGGGATTCAATAGTAGATTAGATGAAGCAGAGGACTGAGTCAGCAATTTGGAAGATAAGGTAACAGAAGACACCCAATCAAAAACAGTAACAACAACAACAAAAAAGAATCCAAAAAAATGAGGATAGTTTAAGGGGTTTCTGGGCCAACATCAAGTGTACCAACATTAAGGTCATAGTGATATCAGAAGAAGACAGAGAGCAAGGAGTTGAAAATCTATTTGGAGAAATAATGACAGAAAATTCCCCTAACCTGGTAAAGGAAAGACATACAAGCCCAGGAAGGCAGAAAATCCCAAACATGATGAACCCACAAAAGGCCTTCACCAAGACACATAACTGAAATGCCAAAGGTTAAACACAAAGAGAGAATCTTAAAGCAGCAGGAGAAAAGCAGTCAGTTAACTCGAAGGGATCCCCCATAAAACCATCAGTTGATTTCTCAAAGAAACTTTGCGGGCTAGATGGGATTGGCATATTTAAAGTGATGACACGCAGGACCTACAACCAAGATTACTTTACCCAGCAAAGCCGTCATTTAGAATTGAAGGACAGATAAAGAGCTTCCCAGACAAGAAAAATATAATAAAGCTTATCACCATCAAACCAATATTACAAGAAGTGTTAAAGAGACATTTTTATGAAGAAAAAGAAAAAAAAAAGATTTAAAAATATGAATAATAAAATGGGAATAACTACATACCGTGTTTCCCAGAAAATAAGACCTAGCCCGACCATAAGTTCTAATGTGTCTATTGGAGCAAAAATTAATATAATACCCGGTCTTATTTTACTATAATATAAGACCAGGTCTTATATAATATAATCCGGGTCTATATATTAATTTTTGCTCCAAAAGCCTCATTAAAACTCATGGTCCGGCTAGGTCTAATTTTTGGGGAAACAGGGTATCTGTCAACAATTACTTTAAAAGTAAGTGGATTAAATGTTCCAATCAAAAGACATAGTGTAGCTGAATGAAAAAGAAAACAAGTCCCTTAAAAATGATGCTTAGAAGAGAGTCACTTCAGGTTGAAAGACACACACAGACTGAAATGAAAGTAAAGGGATAGAAAGAGATATTTCATGAAAATAGAAACAAACCAAAAATCTGGAGTAGCAATACTTATATCAGTCAAAGTAGACTTTAAAACAAAGGCTATAACAAGAGACAGAGAAGGACCCAGTAATCCCACTTCTGAGTATTTATCTGAAGAAACCCAAAACACTACTTTGAAGGGACGTGTGCATCCATATGTTCATTGCAGCGTTGTTTACAAGATAAAGAGGCAACCTGGTGTCCATCATTGGATGAATGGATAAAGAAGAGGTGGTACATATATACAATGGAATATTACTGAGCCATAAAAAAGAATGAAATCTTGTATCTGCAACAACATGGGTGAACCTAGAGGGTATTGTGCTAAGTGAAGTAAGTCAAAGACAAATGTCATATGATTTCACTTATATGTGGCATCTAAAAAACAAAAAAAAGAAAAAGAAAAACAGACACAAACTCATAGATAGAGAGAACATTTGATAGTTGCCAGATGGAGGGAGTTAGGGGGTGGGTGAACAAGGGGAAAGGATTAAAAAATACAAATTGGTAGTTACAAAATAGACATGCGGATATAAAGTATAGCATAAGGAACATAGTCAATAATATTGTAATAACTATATACGGTATCAGATTGGTACTAGATATATTAGGGCGATCACTTTCTAACTATATAAATGCATAATTACTATGTTGTGCACCTGAAACTAATATAATATTGTATGTCAACTATAATTTAAAAATTTTTTTTAAATATTAAAATAAGAAAACAGTAAAGCACTGAGAGAAATTAAAGAAGACCTAGATAAGTGTAGGAATATAACATGTTTACTAATGGGAAGACTTCATATTATGAAGATATGAATTTCCCTCAATCTTCTAAAAAATCAATACAATTAGAACAGAGTGAGCATATTTGTGTGTAACTACTAATTATCCTAAAACTAAATTTAATGCAATGGACTTAGAATAGTCAAGATATTCTTAAAGATAGGATAAGAAGAGGAAAGTTTTGCTTTAACACTTGATATAAAGATTTATTTTAAAGCACCATTAATAAAGGTTGTATGATCTTAATGCCAAAATATACAAACAGACACTGGAATTTAACAAATACCAACATTTAACTTACAATAAAGGTAGAACAATAAGAGAAATGTAGACTTTTCAATAATTATCCCTTAAACAATTGGATAAAATATGGGGAAAAAAACAAAATGTACCCCTATTCACACCATATATAAATACCAAAATTTAATGTAGTGTAGACATAAATGTAAAAGACAAAACAATACATTTTCAAAATGTGATATAAGAGGATTTCTTCATGACTTTGAGGTAGGAAAAAGTTTTTAAACAGGACACATAAACCACTAAACATAAAGAAAAAATTTTAAAATTTGGACTACATAAAAATTAAAAATTTATAGTCTTCAAAATATATCATCAAGAGAGTGAAAGGCAAAACCAATGTACAGAAGAAAATGTACATATCTGAATGTATTAAAAAGAAAAAAAACACAACTCCTACAAATCGAAATGAAAAAGCTAGCCAATTCAAAGAGAGAATAAGAAAGAGTGAAATAGGTACTTCATAAAGAAGACATCCTAGTGGCCAATAAATGTATGAAAATATTTTCAATTTTAGAAGAAATCAGGGAAATACAAATTAAAATCACAGAGAGATGCTACTAGAATCCCACTGATGGCTAAAACTAAGACTTATACCCAAATGTTTGCAAGGATATAGAGTGACAGGAATTACCACACATTGCTGGTGAGATAAAAACTCAGACAAAAACTTTGGAAACAGGTTTAAATCAGCTACTAAAATTGAACATATGCACACACTATAATAGGAATTCCACTGCTAGATCTATGTCCAAGAAAAACATGTGTAGCCAAAGACATCTACAATTATGTGTATTATTTATAAACATCTTAAATTGGAAAAAACCCAAATATAGATCAACACTGAAATTGTGAGAACAAATTGTGGAATACTCAAACAATAGAATACTACACATCAGTGAAAAATGAACCAACCATATCTACATAAACAACAGGGTGAGTCTCACAAACAGGACATCGAAAAACGAAGCCAGAGAAAATAAAATATTTATGGTGTGGTTTGATTTATATGAAGGTCTACAACAGGAAAAACCATAGTATGATTATTTGAGATCTGTGCTTCAATGAAAAAAAAAAAACTACAAAGAAAAGAAAGCATATATTATGAAAGCCAAAGAGTGATTACTTTGGGGACATGGGTGGCGATCTGGGGTTTTGTAATTGGTAGCAGGCATGATGTCCTGGTTGTTCATTTTGCATTTTATAATAATGCATTGAGTTGTACATTTTTCTATTGTATACTCCTTCACAACATATATTTTAAATATAAAAATACAAATTATTACATTTTTGCATTGAAATATGTTTTTATTTCATATATTTAAAAGTTTCATAAGGCACACTACAATGTTATTCTTTCATTCCTGTCACAATAGATAGAACATGAGGATCCCATCCCCAGTTATACCTAACTTCAATGAAAGATTTAATCAAAACGAAAGTGAAATAAAATTTTATACTAGAAGAAAGCTATATTTACCAAGGATGACTAGAACTTTAATTACAAATTGCACATGATTTCCAATAAAGTCTTGCAGAAGGCAAGCCTATAATCACTGTCAGTACTATGCGGCGTCCCCAGTGCGCTATCAGACAGGATGGTAATTAACATGGTCACAACAATAACTGTCAATCATGAAAGCAACGCTGAGTGTGTTTCTGACCAGCTGCTGTCCGCAGGGGGTAGAAGAATTGAAACCGTTGCCAAGAAATCAGTCTCTTCCATCAAAACTGAGATGATCTGAGCACTAGTTCAGTAGTTTTATACGAACATACACAAATATAACTAATTGTTACCTAGAAAACTAATGTAGAAGGTTCTATTCTATATTTCACCCATAACTTCTGTGCTGGTGTTCTAAGTGCCTGCCAAGAAAGTAGTGCAAGGTGTTTCAGAAAGCAGGAAAGGAGTGAATGGCATCTTTCTGGCTACAAGAAAGGAATATACATCAACTGTCACAACTCATTATAATCAGGACCATCCCTTTATTTGTGGAATTTTTCTATTACATAAGCCTTCCCAGTTCTCGAAATTATGAATGAAGGCGACTGCAACACCTAGTGGGCAGTAGTGGGTCATTGCCATAGGAGGAAAACAATCAGATATCAGCAACTTTAGCAGAATTGTGAGGGTAGAAACCAAGAACTTGGCTGGATTGGATTGTCACCTAGTGTCTGACTCTAGGATGTGCAGTGCCCCAAGCAATTTTCTTTTGCAGCACCCCTTTCAATAAAAACAATTTGATTAAAAATCATTCCAAAAATCTATGAATCTATGAAAGATATAGGAAGCAGAACGGAACACAGGAAAATTTTAACTACAATGCGGGCCTGAAAAAGTCTTGTCCAAACTGGTGGGGAACTCCAGAGAGAAAAGTCTTCTGTTAGGCAAAAGGGTCAGGCCTTAACTACCTCACTTATTCATTCCCCAGTTATGGGCTGCCCTAGAAAGGGTGTGACCCAGGGTAGAACAACTTTGGGCAGCTGTGGCAAATCCTGAAGGAGCTGGGAGCTGGAGGCTGTCTGCTGAATGCAATGCCCATAGCTGAGCAGCAAGTTCTCCTCTGAAGGGATACCTGTGTGATGCTTCTCTGTCACCACAGCCCACCCCTGCTACTACCCACGGACTTCTCCATAAACGTTCAGAGGCCAGCCTCCCCAGGATTGTTGCAGGCCTCTTTTCCTGAAGGGAATCTTAGATGAGGGAGGATATAGAGCTTAGTCATAGGAAGGCAGCTGATACTCATTCTTTCTCCTTTCCTCTCCATTTTAGAGTCCCCTCACCCTCTTCTACCAACACTGCTCACCTTGAGAGCTATCTTAGTCAGCTTGGGCTGCTGTAACAGAATACCACATACTATGTGGCTTAAACAGACACTTATTTCTCAGAGATGGGGAGGATGTGAACTCCGAGATCAAGGTGCCAACCCTTCCTGGTAAGGGTTCTCTTTTTGGATTTCAGGTGGTCATCTTCTTGTTGTGCTTTGCATGGCAAAGAGAGAGCTCCGGTGTCTCGTCCTCATCTTATAAGGGCACTCATCCCATCATGAAGGCCTCATCCTCATGCCCTCATCTAAATCTAATTGTCACCCAAAGTCCCTGTCTCCAAATTCCATCATATTGGAAATTAGGGTTTCAACATACGAATTTTGAGAGGACGCCTTTCAGTCAACAACAGTGGCTTACCTGAAGTCACAAAGCACACACTCCTCACTGAGGTTCCTGAATCATGGTCACCATGTACTTCTCAGTCTCAAGTTGCTTTAACTGTCCACTTATAGTCACAAGAGGTCAAGAAAGAACCAAGAAGCACTCAGATAGATCACATCATTTTATACAGGATCACCCCAACAGCCACAAAAAGGGGAAGTACTGATACTGGTGGGTACTGGGGGGGCCCTGGATACCTTTTTGTGCAGATTTCTTGTATCTTCTGAATTTGTACTCAATCTTGTATAACTCTTCCATGTTATAATAGATTATTGTTGTTATTACCTGACTTTATGATTTGGTGGGACATAAAGGCCCCAGCTCATGATAATTAGTTCTGTCTCCAGGGTCACTTGTAATCCCAGGCTCAGGCCCAGTAATTTACCAAGAGTTATTTTTCAAAAGGCATATAATTAATTACCCAATGCAAATGTTATATGTTTCTCTGGACCCTTGGAGCTATATTATACTTCTACCACGGGTACTTGCCACGAAATCAACATGGTACCTTTTCCTAACATTGATCTCTCCAACAGTCAGGTACTGACAGACTGCATAGTCCAAAAAGCAGGGCTGTTTGTTCAACAGCTTTGACCTTCTCAGAGACCTTTTCTGCTCTGGCCATACTCAACGCTAGCAAACTTCTTTCACTCAGTCTAGCAGTTGAGCAGTACCTCTTGGTATGAAATATGCTTCCTCTAGAAGATAAAGAGGCCCTCCAGACATTGTACTCTCTTATTCATGGTAGAAGAAGCAATCCCTCTCCTGGGTATCTACCCAAAAACTCTGAAAACATTTATCCATAAGATATATGTGCTCCAATGTTCATTGCAGCCTTATTCACGGTGGCTAAGATATGAAAACAACTGAAATGTCCTTTGATAGATGATTAGATAAAGAAGATGTGGTGCATATACACAATGGAATACTACTCAGCCATAAGAAAAGATGAAATACTGCCATTTGAGACAACATGATGGATCTTGAGATTATTATGCTGGGCAAAATAAGTCAGACAGAAAATGTAGAGAACCATATGATTTCACTTATATGTGGGATATAAAACTGAAAGGAACAAATGAACAAGATAAACAAACAAAGAAAAACACACAGACGCAGATAACAGTTTAGTGGCTACTAGAGGGTAAGAAGAGAGGGGCGTTGGTGAAGAGGATAAAGGGGGCCAGATATATGGTGATGGAAGGAGAACTGATTCTGGGTGGTGAACACACTGATTCTGGGTGGTGAATACACAATGCAATATATAGATGTATTATAGAAATGTACTCTTGAAATTTATATAATTTTACTAACCAATGTCACTCCAATAAATTTAATAAAGATAAAAATAATGAAGTTTGTATATTACACTTTTAGTAACTCTCGATTTTTGTAATTCCTGTTCTAGATTCCTCCCTCTTTTATTATAAAGTAAATTTGCTTGGTTGATATTTTTAAATGTCCTAAGCTTTTATAGCATAATACAATATGCACAAATTTACTCTGTGTAACATTTTATATCTATTTGTGTCTCACTTTTCTTGTAATGAAAGTGATTATATTTCTGCTGAGATTTACTTTTAGATCTAATTGGCAAATATATATCCCACTTCATTTAGTCTTTTACGAAATATAGCAAGATTTTTTCAGAAATTTGTTTTCTTTTACTTTTTAAAAAAATATTTTTAGTATGCCCTGCACTGAAGAGACCTTCTCTTTCAAAAAATCACACAGACAAATAAAAGATGTACTACAACCCCATACCAATAATATAATTGCAACTTAGATGTTTAGGGTTTTCTTGGATGGCTTAATGACAAAGAAAAGCAAATTTACTACTTTGAGTTTATTTTTCTAGAGAGTAACTATATTTCACACTACAAAAGCAGTATCTTACTCCAGAAAAGCCATAACCAGTCATTATTTTCTTTAGATATTTTTTGATAGGCCTTAAAACTCACAAAGTCTAATCAAGTAATTTGGGGATTGTTTGATTTGCTCACTGATAATTATAAGCAAACCCTTTAATAATTTAAAAGTTTCCTGATCTTTTTTCCCCTCAAGTCTGACATTTAAAGAATAACATTGAAATTTCTATACTTCTAGTTGGGTTGGTGTATTGTGCACTTTCAAACACCATAAAATTAAAAAGAATGTGGGGAAAATGTTTGCAGTAAATATGACAAACCACAACCGTATCTCCCTGAGAAATGTACAGAAAATTTAAAATTAACATTTTGGTACATATGACCTCATCTGCCTTTAGAGGATGCTCTGCATTGGTAATACCTCTTAACATTGCCAGGGGAACAATATAAAGATATTGATTCAGAAGTCTCTGAATTTTAGTATGGTAGATTTCTTGGAATGTAACCTTCAAAAACTATGGTTTGTTTTCTGAAATATGGCAAGTTAGACAGCCAAAAACAAGAAACGTAATGGAACATTTTTCTGATATTATTTTCCAGCAAGAGACTTGGACTTTGGAGGAACTGTCTATTTACTTTCACAGTCTTGTGGACTTTCATAGTTTTCTCGACTCCAGCATTCAGAGAAAAGAACTGACAAACAGAAGGGTACTTTGGCCATCTTTATCAGTGTCAACTGCAAAGGGACTGTCACCTGAGTGATACCACTAAACGCTCTTTTTTCTGATACCAGTTCAGTTCCCTGGCAAGCTATGTATGGTTTGTTTTAAAATGTACATTGGCCCTGTCAAGCTACAAATCCACTGCTAAGGTATAAAAGATCAGTTTGACAACCTTTAAATTTTTATTTCCCATATTCCTGGAGGGTGTTAGCTGAACCCGGGGAAATGCACATCAGGATTGGGGATGAATCTTGTGGGTTCCCTATCAGAGGCTATATCCTCTGATAAGAAACCTCCACCCATTTCCATGCAGAGATAGAGGGTTTCTATTAAGATATGTGTCTTTTTCGAGCTCCTCAACTTGAAATCTTCTTTTAGCCCTTTCAGAACATGAGTTTTGCACTTCACTCAGCCAATGCAAAAGGGCATACTGAGAGATTATGTTGATTAGTGATGGATCTAAAAATGAAACATATGTGGCGATGTCGCAATGTAGCAAACTATGAGTAGATGAAGAGTGAAGAGAGGTGTTAGCACGTGGACATGAGACATTATTATTTATGAAGTGTTCATGGAGTCCAAGTAGAGTTGTGTTGTTTAGTGCAGACTGAATATGGAAGTTACTTATCAGCTTTGTGCATAGATCCCCCATGCTTTCACCTCAAATGGGCCATGTATAGGCAGCTGAGGAAACACTGATATAAACAGGAGGCACAGAAAAGAGAGGTAGCAAGTCCAGAGAGAGACAGACAGAGATAAAAGTCAGTAAATAGATGGAAGCCAATCCAGACTATTTCAAGGCCTCACATTTTATTGAATGGTTCTCCTTAAGTTCTATGAAAGAACAAGCATAACAAAAACAAATTATAATACCTTTCTGGAAAACTCTGATTTAACAGATTTAATAATGTGCATTAAGCTATGAACCTATATTCACAATTCATTGTGAATGAGTTTGTCAGATAATCATTTTTCCAAGAACAAGGGACTGATCAAATTAACTGATAGTCAATGGAGGTTTTACCAAGAGCAAAGTTCATCTCTACAAAGGATGAGATTCCTGGGTGAGATTCCACAGCAGTTTACCATACAGGCAGAAAAATGAACAAGGATAGTGTGTATCTACCCAGAAGGCCTCAAGAGTAGATGAGAGAATTCAAGATTTAAACATTATGAAAGAATTGGAACAATGAGCTCCAATGCCATCATCTTCTTTCTCCATTTGGTGTCTGCTTCTCTCTCTAGATTTTCCTCTTTTAGGATCTTTCCAGAGACAAGCTTCATCTCCTTCACAGTCATGTGATGAAATAAACAACCAATAACCCATGGATCTCCCATATTATAATCTTGGAACCAAGGATAAATGGCTCCATTTTTCACCAGCATTCCTAGGGAATAAAATCAATAGCCCAAAAGTGTCAATATCTCATCTCTGGTCCAATCAACAGTGACAATGGAGGATAAAATTATGTAACAATAATATAGCAACTCTCACTGCAACCATGTGAATGGATGCAGAGAGGTTTCTAGAGAAGAGATTTTTAGCAATAATACAATAGCTGGGTACAGTGGAATATAGCACAACTAGCAAATATAATTATAGTCAGCATATACTCACCCTGTGCTCTTTATTTCCAATGCAATTCAGGCAGTCCTTTTCTTCACTCTGTATTCACCATGATAGATTCTACAGGATGGATTTAAATGCTGTGTACTATGGTTAATTAGGTTGATGCAAAAGTAACTGCAGTTTAAAAGGTTAAAAATAATTGCAAAAACCGCAATTACTTTTGCACCAACTAATATATGAAGGCTGCTAATAATACATAGAAGAATTGATTACTCTTATGTCGATGAGAAAGTCAATAAGAAACTTACAGAAATAATTTGGCAATTTTTATCAAGAAACAATTGTTACTAGGAACACATTTACTCTTTAAATCTTTATAAAGAAAAAAATAAGAAAAATAGAAGAATAAGAAAATAAAATAAGAAGAAAAAGAAAGAACAAAAGAATAAAAAAAAAAAAGCTAAACAAGAGTGAACATGTCAGTATTACTGGATCCTTTCACCACTCACTTTCCATTGCTCTCAAGGAACCTTGATAATTTCTCCTTTATGTCTCTTTCATGTACTTCAGTATGTTCTCAGAAGTCTTGGTCTTAGCTGAAGCCTAATGTCTCACCTTGTACCTTAAACTTTTACAATATATTCTTACAGGCAATTCCTTTGTAAAAGGGATTTTTGTACCTATTATTAATATTATTTATGACTATGAAAGAGTGATAAAACTAAATTGTCAACCACTACGGAAATAGGCTGTCATAGCCACTAATGAGATCATTTTAAAACTAAAAGGAGCATATAATAATTCTCGTAAACAAATGCTGGGGTGAAAAGACTCAAATTCAAAATTGTATCTATGAAGTGATTGCAACTATTTAAAAATAACATGGGTGCATATGAACAATAAGTACCTTAAAGGAACAAGGAAGAAAAATATAACTTATTAAAAATGATTTAAGATACTGATTTTGAGTAAGTATATTTCTTTCTGAATTGTTGCTGTTATTATTTTCTTTGCACAATACATACATTTAAATGAAAATGTGGTGGAAGAGGAGTTACAAATGAAGCAGAGTAAGTCATTCAGCCCGAGTTGCTTATATCGGGAGATTCGTGGTGGAAACTCAGGTTTCCCACCCTGAACCCTTTCCAGCACTCACCCCATGATGTTTACTGCAGTGCTGCAAGTAATAATGTTAACGATAATTTAGATCATCTTCTGAAGGAACAGACACTTTCCTAATCATTGCCTATACGTGCCTCCTTTTCTTTTTAGCCCTTCAGAGAAAACATTCTTCTAGCTATGCCATAGGTTTCTAAATGGAACCTTGGACTTCCGTTGAAGTCATGCACATTATGTAAACTGAAGAGCACAAAACAATTGCTCAGCATTCAACTGAAGAGCAGTGAGAAGCTACATTTTTCCAAAATCCCTATCAAATGGTAGTTTCTACATTTCATTATCATTTTTTTCCTGGGTTTTGTGACTACTCATTCCTCTTCTGTTTGTTTTTCCTTTTACAAACTTCAACCATGTGTCTCCCCTTGAATGTCATTTTTCTGACTTACTAAAGCACTATTTAGAAAATATATAACATTTTTGGCAATTTACTCTCCACAATTAGATATTTAGGCGGCTGGTCGTTAAATAATTTGAAATTTTAAATATTGGAATATTAAGATTTCTGTTTGGCAAGCCTTCCAATATAACCTCCTTCCCATGTATTTATTATAAAAAGCAATTTTACCTCCTAAACTCCAGTTTAATAATTCTCCTTGGATACAACAGCATCTCCCCTTACAAAAACTAAACTAAATCTTGTGTACGTTTTTATAAATAAAAACTCAACTCAATACATTTTATAAAAAAAAATAAAAACTCAAAACCAGAATTTAAATGCTGTTTCCTTAAGATTATATCTGATTCAATTGTTTGTCCCCATGATTTTTATTATTTCATTTTATCTTGCTTTATTTTTGCTGTTTCTTTTTTGACCAACAGATAATGGACAAAGGAGGAGAAAGGACGCAAGCCTGCACTTACTGAGCAGAGAAGCAGAACGAAAATAACTTCAGCTATTGTATTCTTTGTAGTCAAAGGCCCTTTCCACCTCCACTGAAAATGATTTAGTTTTACATCAGGAACAATTTGTCTCTATGTGCTTTAGAAGATTCTCTTGCTTTAACTAAGGCAGACAGGAGGGAGAGTTGGACATTCTCTGTTCGCAATATTCTTGGGCAAAATGACAGAGTTTAGGTTAAATGAACCTAGGAATATACCCAGCGCTATTCTGCATTTAGCATATTAATCAAAGAGAAAAAAACAGGTAATTTTTTATAGCTTCATATGCTTCTCCTTCTGTTTGTCAGTGTTTTTTTTCTAGTACCTCTCCAGATATTTTTAAACTCTAAAAAATAATCAAAGTACTGACACCTTTTTCGAGGACAGGTGAGTCTTTAATCTTTCATAACACGCCAGTGAATTTACTTGGAACATAGTTTTTATGATCGGTTGGTTGTGTTTTGCAACGCTAGGCTATAAAACTGTTCATAACACAGTAAATTCTCCATTTTTTAGAGAATGGGAGTGTTCAGTAGTTGAGGTAGTTATTCTACACTTATGCTCCTTTTATAGACATTAGTATCATAACTCTAAATATACCACCTTATACTACCTGGGCAAGTACCCATCTCTGAAGGAGTCTCTGTGGCAAGAGGCACCAAATTACCATGATAGGCTAAAGCAACTCTGGAGGGTGTGGAAATATGAACATGCCACTCCCCTCTCCCCAGAATGCCTGGATGGTACACATTGCTCTGAGAGCTGGGAAAACAACCACAATATGTGATAAATTTTCAATAAATGAATGGATAATCGGACATGTATAGCTAAATCAATAATTGTATTTATCTGGGCACTATGCAATCAATTTACTTTTGGATATACTTCATTTTTTAAATTCAAAACAGACTATTTGTTTCTTTTTAATTGAAGTAAAATATACAAACACAAAAGTTATCATTTTATCATTTTAAATGTACAATTCAGTGGGATTAAGTATATTTACCATGCTGTGCAATCATCACCACATATCCATATCCAGAACTTTGTACTCTGTACCCATTAAACAGCTAACTCCCCATGTTCCACTTCCCCCAGCTTCTGGTAACCTCTGTTATACTTTCTGCTTGTGTGAACTTGCCCACTCTAGGTACCTTATATAAGTGGAAAAATACAACTTTTGTTTGTTTTGTTTCTATCTGGCTTATTTTGAATTGCATGTTTTCCAGGTGTGTCTATGTTGCAGCATGTATCAGAATTCCATTCCTTTTAAAGGTTGAACCATATTCCATTGTGTGCATATATATATATATATATATATATATATATATATATATATATACCCATTCGTTTGATGATAAACATTTAGATTGTTTCTACTTTTTGTCTATTGTGAATAACGTTGCTATGAACACTGGTGCACATGCATCTGTATTGGTATCTGCTTTTTATTGTTTGGGGTCTATACATCAAAGCGGAATGGCTGGATCATGTAGTAATTCTATATTTAATTTTTTGAGGATCTGCCATTTTGTTTTCCATAGAGCTACACCATTTTACATTCCTGTCAGCAATGCACCAGAGTCCCAATTACGTGAAGATGAAAATGCTTTACTTTTTAAATCACCTCTCTCTCTCTGTCTCTCCCTCTGTCTCTCCCTCTCTCTCTCTCTCTCTCTCTCTCTCTCTCTCTCTCTCTCTCTCATACACACACACACACACACACACACACTTTTTGGCAAACATTTATTGAACACTTACTATCTGAAAGATGCAAGGATGAGTCAAGGACAAGTAAGACATGGTCAAACATTCTTAGAACAAAAATATTTGAACAAAAAATAAACCCTGATAATACTGAGCTAAGCTTGGGTGGCCCCCAGTTAAAATTTCATGTTAATTGGTTTATATAAAAGAATGTATTGCTTATCTGTCTAAATTATTTGCATTTATGGGGTTCGTTTCTTTGTTTTATTCTTGTACATACTTAGAATATCAAAATATTAAGAACATATCAATGAGCATTAATAATATGCTTTAGTAAACAAAACGCAAACATTGTAACCTATTTTGGTCTGCTTGAAATGTAACAATACTAGGAGAGACAAAAACAATATAGTTATTAGCTACAATTATTTAATTTTAAATGCTTACTTACTATATGGTAAAAACTGGGATAAGTGCTAAACATACAGTACCTAAGACATAAAGACTATTAGGCTAAGAATAATGAAACTGAGACTCAAGGACCCTGCGGGAATTTGTTCAAGGTCACAGAGTAAGTATGTGGCAAAGCAAAGACTGAAACTCAGCTTAGTCTTACACGTTCAGTACCCAAAATACTATATTTATTTTGCCACTGTTGGGCAAATGCTTAAACACACAATGCTTATTATGAGAGAAATTATTAGAAAATAATGTTCAAGTTTCACACTAACTCCTGGCAGTAATTGACAGTGGCCGACGTGCTTCCACATATAGTGTAGAACAGCTGGAACAGAATTATATTGCTATTATTTATCAATTTAGGATGCTATTATCATTTACTTCTGGAAAACCATATGCCTCTCCAGAATATTATTTATCTATTTGTTTAATACATAAACGTTTAATCCTTTCCTCTTCTGAATACAAAGTCCAATAGAATTGAAATTAGAACGCTTAATCAATTTTAGGAATTTCAACAAGGTTAGCAAAAATCTATGTAAAAGATTTATCTGCCCCTTACAAAATCTTCCCCTGGTTTCACATTTTTCTAAGAGTAAAATCTCAAACCCATCACCCATATCCACGACATCTCTCAGGCCTTATGACCTCCACTACTGGCTCATTTACCTTCCTCCAGGTTTACTGGGCTCCACTGTTGTTGCTCTAGTACACCAAGCAAACCGCCACATCAGGACACTTGCACTTACTATCTTCTGTTTAGGATCGCCTCCTTCCTGGTATCTACATGGTTTGCTCCTTATTTACCTTTGGGTATTGATCAAATGTCACCGTCCTGAACACCATCTACAAAACAGCACCACTTATACCCTCATCTCTACCAGTCACTCTGTCCTTACCATTCTTCTTTCCTCTTTACAATTGTTTATTCATCTTTAAAATTGGTGTTTAACAGCCATGCCAGGCTGTTGAAAGCACTATGGGCAGGGCATACGATACCCATTTGGTGGGGTTCTTGATAGTTTATTTCCTTATTCCCTCTTATTTTATATTGTTTAACAGTTACCATTTTTTTTGCAGGGGCAGTTGACATATGGGTTCTCAGTTGGCGTTTCCCCTCAGCACTGACTTGATTGCTCTAACTTGGAGGTGGAATTCACTAAAAGCAATTTGCAGAGGTGACCTTGTAGGAGGATATCAATGCCTAATATATTGTCTAGTATTGGAGAGATAAAAACCTCATATTCTCCAGGGGAAGAACACTCGATCTGCATTATGAAAGAGATCTTACTGACCATAACTATTTTCTATCCACTGCCATCATGCTGAGGAGTCCAGGAAACTTCTGAGGGTTACCCTGTATTACAGTACATTGGCTCCAGATCAACCAGAGCAGTCACTTTTTGTTTGTTTCTGGGAGACTGGTATAGAGTGAGCTCAACATGGGACCTCTGACTGTTCCTCGTGGCCCTAATCTGGAGGCAATCTTGGCCTGCATCTTACACTCGGGGTGTGGGACACATCCATCCTGAACAGAACTGCATCCCTGAGGCCTCTGCTGAAGCACACTGGGCAAGATCGGTAGTGGTGAGAGGTGGGGGCAGGTCTGAACTGTTATTCAGGTTTTAAGGTTTTCCACAGGCTGACCAATACAGTGTTGGGATGCCAGTCTTTCTATCCAGGTGGAGTCCTGGCAGCAATGAGGTCAAACCACAATTGCTTCCAAGTTATCTTACTGAAATCTTTACAGCCAACTGAGATTGCCTTTTGGCTTCTCGAGTTCCCTCTCTGTCTTAGGTCTTTCCCACAGCCCACATTTATCACCAGGGTTTGTCAGTTTCTCCCTGATCAGCAACGGATTGCCCAACGTCATAAATGTCTTGTTCCCTGACTGGGCTCAGCATGGATATCAGCGCCCCATACCAGGTGCTGGAGGTGGACTGGAGTATCTTGGCTTTCATCCCTGAAGTGAATGTGGCCTGATCAGGGCCTTGAAAGACAGGGGCTTGTCTCATTCCAAAGTTCCTAAGGTTTTGTTCTACCTTCTCTATAGATACTCAGGACCTCCTTGGGCCAAGCTTCCCTACAAGGTAGAATAATTCAATCTATAAGGGAGTGAGCACCTTGAACAACAGAAAACAACAGGAGAGGCACATCAGGTTGCCAATAACATTCTCAAAAGTCATGCTGAGTCCACCCAACCTCAGCATGACAGTGGCAGTATGAATGATTTTTCTCAAAGCTTCTTTTGGACTGTAGCTACGAACTCTTCACTGGAGGGCCTCTCCAAAAACTGGGGTAGATGTAGATTTCTCATTCAAATATTCCTAATGGATTGTTTACCAGGCACAATTTCAGGCATAAGCATAGCTTCTGGATATATAACACAACCCTCCCTTACCCCCTTCTCATCACAATGATGTTAAGCTCCATGTGAGGAAAAGACTGTTTTTATAGTTGATTTGTGAACTTCTACTATTAACATTTATGACCGGACACATTTGAAATGCCCATCAGTAGATGACTGGATTAAGAAACTGTGGTACATTTATACAATGGAGTATTATGCAGCCATAAAGAAGAATGAAATCTTACCATTTGCAACAATATGGATGGACCTAGAGAACATTATGTTAAGTGAAATAAGTCAGACAGAGAAAGACAAATACCATGTGATCTCACTTATATGTGGAATTTAAAAAAAAGAATAAATGAATGAACTAATCAGAAACAGTCTCAGAGACATAGAGGAAAAACTGAGGGTCGCTAGATGGGAGGAAGGGTGGGATAAGGGGGAAAGTGAGGGGATTAGAAAGCACAATCGGTAACCACAAGATTGTCATGGGGATACGAAAGTCAATTTGGGGAATGTAATCAATAATGCTGTAAAGATTTTGTAAGGTATCCGATGGACACTTGTCTTATTCGGGAGACCACCTCAGGGATGATGTAGATGCCTGATCACTGCACTGTACACCTGAAGCTGAAGCTGAACAATAATGAATGTCAACTACAATTATATATATATATATTTACAAGAAGCGGAGTATTGCATTAGGAATAGAGACAGTGGAAATGTAATGGCTGTGTGCGATGTCAGAGGGATAGTGGATGGGGGAGGGGAGTTGCCACTGTGTGAAGAATATAAATGATAAATGTCTAACTATTATATATTTTGTGCACCTGAAACTAATAAAAAAAAGTTTAAAAAAAAAGATGTCTCTTCTGTGTGTTCCACAACAGTGCAAAAGCTCTATAGTTTCTCTTCAAAATAAGAAAATTTTTCAAAAGAAATGATGCAAGCACCATTTTTTGAGTGGCCACATTAAAAAGAAATCTAACGTGTCCCCTTAACAATCTTCATCAAGCTAAACCTATGCCTGCAGACCAAGAATAACAAGCTCTTACAGATGGAACTATAACTCAGCAGCAGCTCATGCTGGAGTTTGAAGCTCTAGCTTCCTCTATCTTCTTCTAAAGAGAACCTTGTTCTCTTAACATGCTCAGGCATTTCTGTGCAGAATGTCTCCTCACCAGCCTTGCCATGACTCAGCGCATGGTCATTCAAGCTGATATAGACCAAGGTTGTGAAGTTTAGTCTCAAAAGTGCTCAGAAGTCTTCCAGGGGAGCTTTATTTATTCTAGAATTTTTATTAGTTTATCATTTAAACTTAAATCTATAATACACCTAGAATTAATTTTTGTGTATGGTGTAAGGAAGAGGTAAAATTCAATTTTTTTCCATGTGGACATCCAAATAAGACAGCACCATTACTGAACAATCTATTTCCTCTGCTCTTCAGTGCCACCTAAATAATATTTTAATTCTTCTTATGTCAGATGTGTTTTTCAAGAAATTTGTCCACTTCGTGTAGAATTGTAGTTATTTATAATATTCTGTGATAATCATTGTTTCACATAGGTGATAATTTGACTTCTGCATTCCCAATTTGGATGCCTTTTATTTCTAAATAGCTAAAGCAATCCTGATAAAAGAAGAACAAGTCTGGCAATATCACATTAATTGATTTCAAATTATATTACAAAATGACAATAATCAAAACAGCATAGTATTGGCAGAAAAACAGACACACATAGCACTGGATTATGAGGGCCTTGAAGGCATGACCTACATCTTTTTATCTCTGTATCCCCAAGATCAATACAGTTCTTGGCATGTTAAATATAAGTCATTATTTGCAGAGGATGGATGGATGGATGGATGGATGGATGGATGGATGGATGGATGGATGAATGGATGGTGTCCTAGTCAGCTAGGGCACCCATAACAAAATACCACAGACTTGGTGGCTTAAACAACAGGACTTAATTTTCTTACAATTATGGAGGCAAGAAGTCCAAGATCAAGGCGTCAGCAGGTTTTCTTTCTTCTCAGGTCTCTCTCCTTAGCTTGGAGATAATCACTTTCTCCTTTTGTTCTCACATGGTCTTTCCTCTGTGTATGAAAATCCCTGGTGTCTATGTGTGTTCAAATTTCCTTTTCCTATAAAGACACTATTCAAATTGGATTAGGACCTACCTAATGACCTATTTTTAACTTAATCATCTCTTTAAAGGCCCTAAATCTAAATATAGTCACATTCTGAGATACTGGGTGTTAGTGTTTCAATATAAGAATTTCGTGGGGACACAATACAGCCCATAATAGATGACACAGTAGTAAAACAGTCTACTAGTCTAGAGTCTCAAACACAAGAAAACAGGCCAAAACGGAAGTCTGTGAACTGAATTTTAGTATAAAAGAGAACCTGGGTCTTCAAAAGAAAAAAGAATATGAAATTTGGAGACTGAAAATCTGGGTTCAAGTCATGATTAGCTTACAGACTAAACAAATCACTTGGATAAATCACTTACTCCTTCTGAACATTGATTTCCTGAACTCAAGAAAGGGGTTGGTAATGCTACTTGCTTTATTTCACAGGATGGTTATGAAGATAAAATAAAATGTGTGAAATTCTTTGTAGAGTGTACTATAAACACTAGTGTTTTGTTGTTTCTTTGTTTTTAATTACTGACAGATTAGAGGCACTAAATAAAAGGACACCTGGCTTAAAACTGGTGCTGAACATGGAGCTCCATGCCCCTTTGCCATACATTGTCCTGTGCATCTCTTCCTCCTGACTGCTCTTGAATTTTATCCTTTCATAATAAACCAGTAATTTAATAAGTTTAAAAAAAATAAGTACTAAAGACGGAAATAGTAACAAGCCTGAAAATGAATGGTAAAGGGCTCATCTGAGAGTGAATCTTTTTTGGCCAAAAGTTGAAAAAGAAAAATAATTCAACAGCTCCTGGGCCAGGATTCTTCTATATTTTGGGTCAATCAGCACCAGTTGAATATATATGTATTTTAAAAATTGGCATTGATAAAATATGAATTAAGGGAAACTGATCAAAAGCATGTTAACCTGACCCAAGACATCATAAACTTTCCAGGGTGTCAATCCCCCCTTGTGTGTCACATCACTAAAAACAAAAACTCTAGTAATAATCACTTCATTCTGTTGTCATAAAGTGTTAGGTACACTAACATCAAACAGTAGTACTTTTACTGATGCTGTCTTGTTCTTTGTCTATTATGGAGATGAACGAGTATAAATGGTTTCATTCCCTTTTATCTGAAAGCATTAAAATCTGACAGATACTGACAAGTACTATTAGGAAGACAGGAACAGAGCAACTATTAAAATCATGGAGGCTTCCACCTTCATTTGACTAAGGGAAAAGCTTGGAGTAAGAGATTGGATCATTTCCTTAGCCAGTGAGTGACAGAACCAGAGTGGTGGTAACTAGCTCTCCATCCTGAGTCTTCGGACATGTCCCGTCCATTTTCCTGAACCAAGTGTATGCCATCATACTCTGGGCATTCGAAAAGCATCCATTGCTTAATGGCCTCAAATTGGTAAAGCATTTTTAAACTCTCCCAAAATACACATCTGGCTATTTTGAACATAACTATTATTTAGTTATCTCTGAATAACATATCTAGAAAAATCATTATCTCTGTGGAGTCAAGGATGGTAATTTTGTCTCTAGGAACCTCTGTCTAAATCTAGATTTTTTTTTTCCTGCAGCGATGTTTCTTTAAACTGAAAGCCTCGCACTACAAGTTACCCAGTTGCATCGCCTCACCTTTAAGCAATTGTTGTTTTTTCAAAGTATAGATAAATAGTGACCCCCAGTGGCAAACCTTGTTACTGTCTGCAAACTGAAGAATTGAAATAAAATGAGATGCTGGTCAGGACAATGTTTTGACTAATAACAGAATATTTATGCCCAGTAGACATAGCTTTACTAATATAAAAGAGGAAGAGATTGAATGATTCTCTCCTGCATTTCCATGAACTATCCCTAATGAGAAGTAGAAAGTTATTGTCTAATGCTGTGTTATTATATACAGTTGTTTAATTCTAATTGTGGGAACTAGTTTTTTTCTGTTTTACTATACTCTAAAAACTAATTAATTTGAATATTGATTTAAAAACCGTAACTATGAACGTAAAATAGCTTTTTTAAAAAAAATGGCTTACTTTAAACTACATTTTAATGTTAGTGCTGTTTCAGCAAAATCCAGACAGAACACAATCTATAATCTAGGCTTGCATATTGAACTTGTGTGCATTTAGTGAGTGAGAGACCAGTAATGAGTGAAATGATTATTTCTTTGCTAAAGAAATATTGCCATTTCAGATAATATAGACTGAGGCTATGAAGACTCCCCAAATTCTTAAATATTATAATGCATGTAATTTTTTCATAGCGTATCAAAACCAAATGTAGAAAATTAGTGTCTTTTCACATCCATATTGATGTTATAAAACAACTCTAAATTTTTCCACTTATAAAGCCATGAAAATTAATTCCTCCTAGAACACTCACTAAAATAATTTCATGATTCATATTTTCACATTTCTGTACAAAACATATGGTGGACTTGTTCATGATATACAGCCAAATCATCACTAAATTTGACTGCCTGGTATTAAATTTAGCCCAAACTTCTATTTTCTAAGAAGTCGTTTTGTAAGAGTTCTTTACTTTCTCATTATTTCCATCACAGCAATAACACTTCCTTTCCTTTACAGGTTCATTTTTAATGCTAAACAGTGTGTATGCGCATGCGCAAGTGCATACTTTACAAATGTCAAGGCTCTTCTGTATTCTACGAAAGTTTCTTTTAATCATTGCTAGGATTTAAAATATAAATTTAAAAGTGTCCCTTTACATATAGTCTATCTGGAAATCACACTATGTATACATATGGTCAACAAGTGTAAACTCTCACTTAGGTTAACTGAAGTAACAAAACACTTTGAAATGGAACTCTTGGTAATGTAAATATAAACTGATTTAGAGAAAAGCAAAAAGCAAGCTATGGTATCAACTGAAGCTGAATGTTTAAAACTTTTTTCTGTGATGTCTGTAAGATACAGGAAAATTAATTTTGACTTTGACAGTAATTTGTTTACTCTGGTTCATAGGATTCATCAACTGTCTAAGTTATTTTGCTGCATAAGGGAAGGGACAGTTAATTTGCACATTACGACCTATTTACAAGTTAGTAAAATTCCACTTTGAAAAATCTGACAATCTGCTACTTGGGGTTTTTAGTTTCTGGATGCCTATTTCCAATTAAATGATTTATTCATTGAGGTAAACATCATTTGGGTCAGTTACTTTCCCTGGGATGTTAGCATAACAAAAGGATGGATAAAATTCATTAATAATCGATTTAACTCTAACAATATATTCAGAATAAATTATCTCACTTTTGGTCTTCTAATTTCCCCCTATGGGACCAATACCCAAAAAACAAGTCATTGAATTTTGTAACTGGCAAATAGAACCAGAATCACAAATGTATTACTCTTTCATTTAATATGAGATTATATACTATTGTACTATACTATTATATATATATATATATATATATATATGTATATATATATGTATGTATATATATGCAGTATACCACTACATACTATTGAAGCATAAAAATGTTTGTTAAGGTGATATTATATTGACTATAACTTTTATTCAGGAGTATTTTTATGCTTAGCAATAACTAGAATCCATTATGAGTAACCTGGAGGCCATAAAACATTTCTCCACATGATAAACAAAAGAATAATTACCATGTTTATATAGTTTCTGTTAAGTACATAACAAAAAGTAAGAGTAACATGAGTAGCAATGATGGTAATAGCAGCAACAGTAGCTTACATTTATTGAGCACTAAGTGCTAGCCATCATTCTAATGTCTTTGCATCAATTATTTTGGCTAATAGAATCCTATGAGGTAGATATGAGAAAAATAAACTTAGCAAGGTCCTGTGACCAAGGTCACACAGGTACTAAGTGGTAGAAATTAAGAGTTGGAGGTCACAAAGATGTCATGTGGTAGCGGGCATGAGTCCAAGTCACATAGATGGTAAGTGGTAGACATTATGTATCCAAAGTCACATATGTAATAAATGATAGAGGTTCGTTATTCAAGGTGAGATGAGGGGTAAGTAGGAGAAATTACATGTTCAAGGTTACATCAATGGTCAGTGGTACAGGTTGGGTATTCAAGGTCAGATGGGTGATAAGTGGTAGAGGCTATAAGACCAAGATCACAAAGATGGTAAGTGATAGTGTCTCTCTACCCTCCATTCTCTCATTAGTAAACTGAGGGCCGCGGTCTAGGTGATTGTGGAAAACACTGCTCGTTACCCAAAATTGATTTCTCCTTTTATCATACTGAGATTAAAACTGACATGAATAGCTAACAAGGATTTCATCTCCCAATGCCCCTGGTAGATATGTGTGTCTTAGTGACTGACTTCTCACCAATGGTATGTCATCAGAAGTGACACTTACCGCTTCCAGGCCTGGCCTATGAAACCTTACACTGAGTGCCTGTATTTAAGGTCATGTGTCACAAACTGGGATAAAGAAGTGCCTGAACCTAGCTTGACTCAACCTGTTAAAGACAATGCCCTAGGGAATCATCCAGAATAAGTGTAAGGAAGCTGGGTCTCTGAAGAATTACTTGTAGCAAAGCTGTATGCCAACCTAGAAAGCTCACATCAGACAGTAAATCAGAAAAAAATAATAAACTTTATTTTCTTTAAGCCACTAAGCTATTGTTAGTTCTCTTTGTTACAGCAGTCAAGCCCTACCTTAACTTATACAGAGAACTTTTAGATGTCTTTAATTCTGAAATTCTAAAGCCTTATTTAGAAAAATAAAAAGATGATGATTTTATGTCAATAAATTTAAAAGCAAACAGAAATTATGATTTAATAAAACTAGAATCCCTAGGACTAGACTTCTTTCACTAAGATGATTTTTTTAATGTACATCACTTCTGATATTTACTTCCCTGAATTCTAATCACTTTGTCTTTCTTTATATCATGGCATTACTAAATACAACCTTAACATCCCCTATTATATTTCCCTAGACTTTTAATCCATACCATAATGCTAAGTAAAAACTGTAATAAAGAGATCATGCTATTTTTTTATGGATAAGAAATTGTGCCAGGTCAATTTTCTAGCATTTGAAAAAGTTTATGCTCAGAATCCATGACTAAACTGAAAGAGATTTTCCTTCTGTAATACTAATCACCTGAATTTTAATGAATATAAAAGAGGGCAAAACATTGTAAGAATAAATCAATTCATTCTTCCCAGAATAGCAGCTTCCAGTAAACAGTATACAAAATAATTTACATTAGAAAAAATATGTTTGATGTTTTCTTGTTGAAATAATTCTGTGGAAATTATTTAGTTGTGGCAAGATGGGAGCAAATCTCCCAACATGTTCCACATTACATAATAGTAGTAGGTCCATCATTAAATCCACAAGTGTTTTGAAGTATCCATTAGGTGCTCCCATAGATCAGGGTGTCACAAAATGTGTAAGATACATAGAACAAAGCTGGAAGACTCACACTTCCTGATTTCAAAACTTATTACGAAGCTACCATGCCCAAAACAGTGTGGGATTGGCATGAAGACAGACATGGTGACCTATGGAATAGATAAAGAGCCCAGAAATAAACTCTTTCATATACAGTCAAATGATTTTCAACAAGGACACCAATACCATTCAATGGGAAAAGGTCAGTCTTTTCAACAAATGGTTCTGGGGAAACTGGATATCTACATGCTAAAAAATAAAATTGGATCCTTACCCAACACCGTATATAAAAATTAACTCAAAATGAACCTAAACATAAGACTTCAAAATATAAAACTCTTAGAATAAAATATAGGGCAAAGATGCATGGCATTGATTTGGCAATGATGTTTTGCAGATGATGACAAAGGCAAAGGCAACAAAAGAAAAAACAGATATGCCAAACTTCATGAAAAATTTTAAATTTTGTACACATCAAAAGACACTATTGACAGAGTAAAAATGCAACCCACAGAATGGGAAAAAAATATTTGTAAATCATATATCTGATAAGGGGTTAATATCCTGAATAGAGAACTATAAAACTCAACAATAAAAAAATTCGATTGAAAAATGGTAAGTGAACTTCAATAAATATTTCTCCAAAGATATACAAAGGGCCAATAAGCACATGAAAACGTGCTCACCATCACTAAACATTAGGTAAATGCAAATCAATATTACAATGAAATTCTACCTCATACGCACCACAATGAGATACCACTTCATACCCATTAGGATGGCTACTAAGAAAGAAAGAAGGAAAGAAAGAAGGAAAGAAAGAAGAAAGAAGGAAAGAAAGAAGGAAAGAAGGAAGGAAGGAAGGAAGGAAGGAAGGAAGGAAGGAAGGAAGGAAGGAAGGAAGGAAGGAAGGAAGGAAGGAAGAAAGAAAGAAAGAAAGAAAGAAAGAAAGAAAGAAAGAAAGAAAGAAAGAAAGAAAGAAAGAAAGAAAGAAAGAAAGAAAGAAAGAAAAAATAACAAGTGTTGGTGAGGATGTGGAGAAATTGGAATCCTTGTGCACTGTTGGCAGGAATGCAAAATGATACAGCCACTGTGGAAAACAATATAGACAGTTTCCAAAAAAGTTAAAAATAGAATTACTATGTGATCCAGCAATTCTACTTCTGGGTATCTAACGAAAAGAATTGAAAGCATAGTCTCAAAGAGATATTTGTATAAGCATGTTCACAGCAACATTATTCACACTAGCTAAAATGTGAAAGTTCCCAAGTGTCCATTGATGGATGAATGGATTAACAAAATGTGTTATATACATACAATGGCATATGATTCAACCTTAAAAAGTAACGAAATTCTTACTTGTAGTACAACATGGATGAACCATGAAGACATTAAGCTAAGTCAAATAAGTCAATCACAAAAAAAGACCAATATGCTATTCCACTTACATGAGGTGCTTATAGTAGTCAAAATCATAGAAAGTAGAATGATGGTTTCCAGTTTCTGGCAAAGGAGCCACAGCAGTTATTATATAATTGACATAAAGTTCCACCTTTATCCAGTAAGGGGTTATGTGATGTTTGGTTTGCCAACAGTCATTCTACTGGAATGCTTTTTTTAATCATTGTAAATCACAACCTTGGGTCAATAAACGTATAAAGAATCAACTTCATGTAATATTTCCCATCTCAACATTCCTGAGACTATGTCCTACGATCATATGCACTTCATCCCTCCTTCAAGCATTAAAAACATTAAGTTTATAAGAGAAATATTAACAAAAACATGTAACAAGCATGAATTCAGAACACAGTGTATGTAACTTGAAAATTATCTTACTGTCAAAGATCCCAACTTTTACATCATCCTTGTGTTCATTCACCATGGCTAAAGTGGTAGGATTCCTTCTATTCTGACCAAACTAGGCGTTTCTAAATGCCTTTAGTGATGCCGTGCTCTTGGACTTCAACTTCTCACTAGGGTTTTAGCTGTAGTATCTCCTTCCAAGTTTTTCAAGGTCCACATGGATCTATAGTGTTATGCACATGTGCCCTACCCCCACCCGCTTGCCTACATTCAGCCCCACCCCAATGGCTTCCTTGCCTACATTATCTATAATGACTCTAAGAGCAACCATGTCTTTAGCATTTAGGAAACAGAAAATTAGAGCCTGATATATTTCTTCTCAATTCCTCTTCTCAATTCCTCAATTCCATCTTTATAATGTCCTTAATTCAAAATCAACACTTATGAAGTTTAGACTACATGTCAGGCATTGTTCTAGATGCTCAAGAAACAAGAACAAATGGGATACAGTTTCTTCCCAAAGAGAACCAATAATTTGGGTGCATGAGCCAATACCTGCCATGCAAGAAGTAGGGGCAGGATACTCTAAGGGCATAAATCAGGGCATGAATGATTACACCAGTGGAGCCTAGGAAAGACTTCATTAAGATGGAAAAAGTGAAACCCCCCCCACTCTGTTGGTGGGAATGTAATATGTTGCAGCCACTTTAGAAAACAGTTTGACATGGAGCGTTTCCATTGTGATCAAAATATAATGGTGAATGTTGCTGCCGAGTGCCATCCAACAGAAAGGCAAGGATCTTCAATATAGGAAGTTGCACATCATGCCTTAGTAACAGTGTGTGACAAGTTTCAACTTGTTCAGTGCAGTCAGTCAGGTGTGAACGATGGTTGAGAGAAGCTGTGTTTTATAGTGTGCCATAAATCATCCTCCATCATGACAACACTATGTCACATATCGCTTCTGGTATGGTAATTTCTGTTAAGTAAAAACATTATGGTGTGTCCTCCTCCGCTTTATTTACCAGATCTGGCATTGTGCAACTTCTGGCTCTTCCCCAAAATCAAAATGACCATGAAAAGTAAACGTTATTGAATCTATTCAGGACATCGAGGCAGCCGTGACAGCGCAACTAAAGATACGAAAGAGGACTTCCAGGACTGCTTCAGAAAGTGGCATGAACAATGGGAGAAGTGTGTTCAAAGAGAGGGGGAGTATTCTGAGGGGGACTAATGGCATTAATGTCTTTTACTGTAATTTTTTTTTATTTAAACATTTACCATATTGTTTGATCACACATTGTATATAATGACAATACTCATTCAAGTTCAAGGAGAGGAAAAGTAAATTCATTTCTTGGTGGGCAGATCTATAAAGTCACATTGTAAAGGGTGGGAGACAAAAGTAGATAATTGTCACCATTTTTTGAAATCTAATTGATGGGAAAGAGGAAAAGAAAACACCAGTAATGACTCCCTAGTTTCTCGCCTAAGAAAGGGGTTGGATGATACTGCCATTTACAGAAATGCGCCAATTGGGCCCCTCAATGGTTTTCCCCAGAAATTAAAGAGAAGTCTCCATATATGTTTCTTGTGGTATGAAAGATAAAAATATACAAATGACATAGCAATAACAACTGCAAGAACTATGGTAGAATTGTCAACATAAAACAATTTTTAAAAACTTGTTATTGAAAACTATATGCTGTATGATACATCAGCAGAACCCACTGAACTTTTGTAGCAAACACTGACAGAATGTGTGAAAATAAACCATGATTTCCTTTGAGGTCTGATGCCATGTAAAGTTCACCCTTATCTGCCAAATCAACCTTCTTGTGGGAATTCACCAAAATGAAACTATTGTCAAGGATGCTATATAAATAGGCTTTACATTCCCTTAGCTCAGCTATGTATGTTTAAATTGAGTTAAACATATTATTTCCTTCTAGGCATATGAAAAGAGTGGAGTGAGCTGTGAGAAGGTCTTTGGGGTCAGGGGCTATGATGGATGGCATTGATCGTCGGGAACTAGGACACACCATTGCATGACAGAAAGGAAGTCAAAGTAAGTGTCATTGTTCCTCAACTTGCATTCTTTGCTTAGCTCAAAGAAGATTAACAGACTATGAACTGGTTTCATAAATGGCATTCACTTTTCAAAAATCCAATCTGCTTCTAATTCCTGACTCCTATGATTACTGCAAGTTTCCCAGAGCAAATAAAATAAACTCAGTTTTTTTACCCTGATATTTAAAGTTTTCCCTAGCCTGCTCTAATTCATGTCTTGACCCATATTTCTCAATTCTCTCTTAAATTTCGGCAATGCTATTGTCCAAATGATCTATGTGCTGTGCACAAACATACCCTGTCCTCCTTTGTTTCTTTGCCCAAACTCACCTCTTTGTCCTCTGCCTGTGTTGCTTCCTCATTATCTCAACTCTTCCAAAATCTTACTTGTCCTTCAAGTCACGACTCAGGCACCAACGGATTCCAGCAGCTACTTATGATTTTCTGTTTCCTGAACTTCCACTCCATTTTGTACGTCACTCTTGTCCCTTATTCCACTCTGTCTTCTACTAAAGTTTGTGTTTGTTGCCAGGTGTGGGAGTAATAGGTGAAGGTGGTCAAAGGGTACAAACTTTCAGTTATAAGGTGAATAAGTTCTGGGGATGTAATGTACAGCATGGTAACTATAGTTACCAATACTGTATTGTATATTTGAAACTTGCTAAGAAAGTAAATTTTAAAAGTTCTCACCACACACAAAAACATTGTAAATATGTAAGGTGATGGATATGTTAACGAGCTTTATTGTGGTAGTCATTTTGCAAGATATACACATATCAAATCATTACATTCTATATCTTAAACTTACACAAAGATATATATAAATTTTATCTCAGTAAAGCTGAAGGAGAATAAAAATAAAGGTTTTGTTTTATCCTCTGTTTCCTTGTACATTTCCTAAGGACACATGAATTCATTGTTTTTCAAGATGGAGTTGCCAAGAGTAGGAAGTGAGGACTGAGATTAGAGCTCTCCTTCTGTCAACAAAACAGTTCAGCTTTTATGTTTTATAGACTTCCGTGGAATGGATCATTTGAAGAAAAAGTTCTGTAAACTAAAAACATGTTTGAAAACTGCAATTTACTTATTTTTGACTCACTTGCTGTTTCGAATACAATCCCTTTCCCGTGGTGGTGGGTAGAAATATATATGAGCTAAAATAAATCAGAGTAATGAATAAAAGAGTCTGCTACTTGCCAGAAGACAATGATAAAGGGATCTCAAAATAAGAAAACTCATATTTAATCAATTGGCATACATTATTGATCATTGTAAAGTCATTTGCTAGAAAAATAGAAGTGGTGAGCCAGCAGAAAAATAAATACTATTAAAAATGATCATTGCCAGTGATGGGTTCAATCTGGATCAAATAGCAATAGAAAATCATGACCACAACTTCCTAAAATGATAAAGCTGTCTTAAAATAAGTAATAAACTGAGATGTGAGCAAGTATGAAATTGTAGTGCATATTTGCTGCTGCACTCCTGACCTAAACAAACAACGTATTATTCCATGTTAGGTCTCTATCTTTTGTTTTGCCCATTATGGAAGACTAAATAATGTGCCCCAAAGAGGTCTATATCTGAATCCCCAGGACCTGTGAAAATGTCATATTACATGGCAAGAGTTACAGCTGAAAGGAATTAAAGTTGCTAATTAGCGTAAGCTAAAATAAGGAATTTATTCTGGATTATCCAGGTGGGCTCAAGGTAATCATAAGGGTCCCTTAAATGTGGAAGAGGGAAGCAGTAGAGTCATATCCAGAGAGATGGCATCATGAGAAAGACAACTGGCTTTGAAGATTGAAGGAAGCCATGAGCCATCAAATCCAGGAAACCTCTAGAAGGGGGAAAAGGCAAGAAAATTGATTCTCCCTTGGAAGCACCAAGAAGGAATGCAGCCCTCCCAACACCTTGATTTTAGCCCAATGAGCTCCATTTCAGACTTCTGACTCCCAGAACTGTAAGATAATACATTTGTGCTGTTTAAGATTTAAGATTATGGTAATTTTTTTACAGCAGCAAAAGGAAATTAATACACCCACAAAAATTGTTCTAACCTTCCCCTGATGCCCAGAAATTGTTTTCTCCTTATCAAATCCTATTTCAATCCTTTCCTATTTCAATCACCTGTCATTACTCCCAAACTATCTTTATTTGTAAGATTATAATTATAGTTTGATAAGATAGTGATGTTTCCTATAAACTGCTTTGTCAAAACAATTACTAGCAAAGATATTACCAAAGACTTAATGAATATTTAAGACATGATTATGCAGCTATTTTAATTAATGTCATCCATATACCAATTTAGAAGCAAAATATATTTTTAAATCTCCAAATAGCACACAATTATTTTTGTGAGATTTTATTTAGAAGAGAAACTTGTTTTTGTTTTGTGAGTTGATCTCTTCTTTAAGAACAGACTATTTAAGAAAATTCAGCATTGTTTGTTTGACCTTCCAATGATAGGTATATAAGTGAAGCATAAGAGAATAAGGTGAATAAAGGTGACATCTCACTTCTAACACAATTTCACCAAGATATTAAAAATGTGTTTAAATGCTTACAAAAGTTCAAACACAATTGGGAATTGGAGAACTCAAATTAATGTTCATGTGTAGAGTGTTTCTGTTTCAAAATGCTTTCATTTCAGTATATTGTAGAAAATGTGAGACCCTTTTTATCTAAACAAAAACAACAAAAAATCATCACCAGATAAGATTTGGCAATAAACCTTAGTTTTTTCATAGGATTTTACTAGCTTACTCCCCACATAGATTAGTTCTGATGATCAAATGAGATAAGGTACTTAAAGCAACTTTTAACCAGTCAAATCACTTTTTTTCCTCACTTCTTACTGCAGGCCAAACACCACACTTGGCACACAAACAAGAATTAAACAATAACTCACAATTAGTGTACAAGACACAGAATGCTATGGGGATCCATGTCTAATACCAACTGGAAGGGGGGGAGAGGTATCACCATCCCTATGAAATCAAAGTACCTACTGTGTGCCAAGCACTACGCATACTAAGTGTTTCATGCATTTTATGTGATTTAACCCTCAATAATATGATGAGGTAGGGGTATTGTTTTTGTCTTTTTACCGATGAGAAAGACAAAGCTTGGGATAAGTAACTTTTCTAAGCCTTGAGAAAAACAAGGGATAAAGGCAAAATTCTTTCTTTTTTTTTCTTAAATTCATTTAACAAATAATTATTGAGCACCAACTGTGTGTGAGGCATTGTTCCAGATGTTGGAGTCATAGTAGTGAAGACAACAGATAAAAACACCTACCTTTAGGAAACATTCTTGAGAGTGGAAAAAGAAAATAAATAAGATTTTAAAAGTACACACACACACACACACACACACACTGGGGATGCCAAAAAATGTATACACATAACTATATTCATCTTTTGTTATCAATATATATTGAGTATTACAATTTCAATACAATTTTTTTCCTTTCTTAAAATGTGTACACATTTTTGACACCCTCTGTATATTATGGTAGATAATGATAATTACTCACAAAAATAAATAAAACATGGAAGGGAAATAGAAAGAAGTGGAGAATGAAATTTTAAATAAGATAGTCAGAGAAGTTCTCATGCAGAACATGTTAAATTTACATGCTTGTTAGACATCCAAGTGTATTTGTCAAGAAGGCAGTGAATATGACAGAAGGGTACATTTGAGTAATTGCTTAAAGGTAGTGAGGGAGTTGGACATTTAGCCAGTAAGGGGAAAACGTTTAAGGGAGAATAAATAGCAAGCAGGAAGGTCTTGGGATGGGAGGTTGATGTGACTGAAGCTAAGTGAGAGAAGGGAAGAGCAGCAGCAGATGAAATCTGGATGGTAATGGTGGAGGGGGGTGTTCTTATAGGGCCTTGTAGATCACAGTCAGGTCTTTGGCATGTGCTTCTATAAAGAAACCGGGATTTTGATCCTAGGGTAACGTGTTTAAACAGAATCACTTTGGCTGCTATGCTGAGAAAAATCTGAGGAGAGGAAGCAGAGAGAATGGTTAAAACACATCTTCAATAATCCAAACAGAAGACAGCACTTTGTACAAGTGTAATAACAGTAGAGGAGAGGCGAGTTGTCAGGTTCTCTAACAGGCATCTGAAAGTAGAGTCAATAGCATTTGTAGGATAGATGCACTAAATGTGTGGTATAAGAGAAAGTAAAAAATGAAAATGAGTTTTGAAGACTGAAGTGGTATATATATATACACAAAATGGAACACTATTCTGCCATAAGAAAAGGTGAAATAATGACATTTGCAACAATATGGATGGATCTTGAGAGTATAATGCTAAGTGAAATAAGTCAGACAGAAAAAGTGGAGAACCATATGATTTCACTGATATGTGGTATACAAAATTGAAAACCACAAAGAAACAAGACAAACAGATGAAGAAACAAAAACTCACAGACACAGACAATAGTTTAGTGGTTACCAAAGGGGAAGGGGGGAAGAGAGATGATAGAAAAGGGTAAAAGCTATCAAATATATGGTGAAGGAAAGATAACTGACTCTGGGTGGTGAACACACAATGTGATTTATAGATGATGTTTTATAGAATTGTACACCTAAAACCTATGCAACTTTACTAACAATTGTCATCCCAATAAACTTTAATAATAATAATAAAAAGTTTTGAAGCCTGAGCAACCAGAAAGCTAAATTACCATTGATCTTTGAAAAGAAGAGATTTGGGCATGATAACTTTGATATTCTCATTAGACATTCAAGTGTAGTACTTGTCCCATAGAAAGTTGGATATATCAGACTGGAGTTCAGAGAAAAGAATCTGGGCTGGAGACATAGATTTAGAAGCATTAACATATACATTTAATTCCAAGTCTGTTTGCTTCCCAAGCCCAGTTTCCAACTGTTGGGAACAATTGGCATCTCTTTGTTTTTTAATCAGAGAGAAACATGTTTCCCAGAGGACTTTAAGCAGGTTCCCCTCATGTCCCATTAACCAGGATTGGGCCAAATGCCCATGCCTGCAAAGAAAGCTGAGAAAACGAAATCTGGCCCTTTCAGCTTCTGTGGAAATTTCCAATAGTAAGGAAGAAAAGGTTGAATTGGCTTTGGGAGAGACAACCAATAGTATCTCCTAGAGTATCTGATTAGATACGGAGGCTGAAAAAGAAGGACCAGTCAAAATAACTGCTTAGACACCTGACTTGGAGCACTGTCCACATAGTATTGCCATTCACTCAACTAAGCGAGAGGAAGAGGTTGGGGTAGAGAGTGATGAAATATTTTTAAATATATTTGAATTTCTAGATGGAAAGCCCAGAGCTCAGTTTCATAGGAATCTAGAGCTCAAGACTGAGAACTAAGCTAGAGTTATTAATGTAAGTTTGGAACAATGTCACTGAAGTCACACAGTATAAGTGTTTGTCCAAAGACAGTATGTAAAGTTAATAGAGAAGAACCAAAGAGGGAATCTTGGAAAGAGAAACCCATTTGAGAGACTTAAAAAGAAAGTCCATGAAAGTAATAAGGAAAGCAGGAGAGAGCAATATTATACGGTGGAACAGGTCAATAGTGCTAAATACTTCCCAGAGAACAACTGACAAATACTTCCCAAAGAGCATAACAAATATGTCATGTGACGGTTGCCAAGGAAGAAAAACATATAAGAAGGTAGTGTAGGGGTATGATGCATTTTTGTTATCTGTTATTCAATGAGTAATGCGAGCGCATAGGGAGAGAGCTGGAAGACGGGAGTAAGAGTGATTTGTAATGGCTACATAACTGTACACTTGTCAGGAAATGTCTGTGCCATGGATCTTTGTAGAACAAGGATGGCCACCTACCAAGAGTCTAGGATAGTAAGTAGAGCTCCTCTCTTCTCCCCAATAAAATATTGGAGGCTACTTCTCTAATTCCATCTCTTGCTTATTATTATTTTATATTCTGAAAAATACATTTTCTTTATCAAGGCTAATTTTCTTATCCTAATTTGCTTCAGTTCACTACCCACAAAAATGGGGGGAAACGAAATTTAAGAAATATGCTATTCAAGTAAAAGCACAATTCCTATGGCAGTGACCTGAGACAAAGCCCCACCCAGTTCATGTGGAAGAGTTCCTATTAAAGAAAAAAATCCTAATATTGTACATCATTCTATTTTGCTTTACATTTTCAGTTCTATGGTAAATCTTTAAACATTATTAATGAAAGTAAATACTAAGTTTTATATTGTAGTAAATTTCAGCCTAATGGCTTTTTTATAGTCTTTACTGTCTGTTACTGCTATTTCTAGAAGGTCATCCAGAGTAACCTGTTATATCCATAAAGAACAATTAGAAAAAACAAAACTCACAGTTTATAAGAAAAAAGCAGTACTATTGGCGCAGCCTGGTTCAAGCAGACTCTCTTGTGCATAAGTGAAGCATAAGGAGCAGCTCCCATTTTAAATTGAAATCAATTGAACACTTAACACTTATGATATGCCAGGTTCTATGCCAGGTGCAGAGGATACTGATGTGAGGACAAGACCTAAAAGATCCCATATATTATTTAGAACTTACTTTAATTGTTATTTATAGACGTTAAAATCCATTTCAAAATCTCTGTATGAAGATTAAGCACACCATTCTTCCCACCACCCCCCGACCCCCGCCCCTATCCCTGCTCGCACGCCTTTTCTCAGCCACCAGTTAAGGTGCTGGGTCCTTACCAGGGAGCTAAGGCCGCATTGGCGTGAGGCCCTCCCTTTACCCGGTGACTAGCGACTAGCGCTGCTTCCTGCAGCGGTGGCCAAGCATTCGCAGGCACCATGGCCTTTGTTTCGGACCTTGCATGCATCTACTGGGACCTCATCCTGAGGTGACAGTTAAGGAGAATAGGATCAATGCGCTCATTAAAGGAGTTCTTAAAAATGTTGAGCCTTTTTGGTCAGACTTGTTTGCAAAGGCTCTGGCCAATCTCAACTTCTGGATCCTTATGTGCAATGTAGAGGCTGGTGGACCTGCTCCAGCAGCTGGCACTGCCCCAGCAGGAGGTCCCACCCCCTCCACCAGTGCTGCCCCCACTGAGAAGAAAGTAGAAGCAGAGAAAGAAGCATCGGGGGAGTCTGATGATGACATAGGCTTTTTTTTTTTTTTTTTGCCTAAACCTTTTTGGTAACGCATTAAATAAAAAAACTAAACTCTGAAAAAAACAAAGATTAAGTATTTCATTATATGATACAAATAGTTAAAAAAGAAATATTGTCAATAACTTCTTTAGTCACAATCTTAAATTATTGAGTTAGCTTGTCCCTAAACTTTTCTCCTGAACTTCTAGTGGTAAAAATTTTAGAATACACTAATTTAGTTTTATAACTATTATTTTCAAAGATACGTTCTCCAATATAATACATTGTGATGTTTAATTCTAAGCTCTTATTTAATCTTAGTGTTAGTTGTCATTGAGAAGCCTTGAGGCTATAATTTCATAGTTTATGATCCCAGGAAAACTTTATTAAATTACAGACAAGAGACAGTGCTTTAGTCTATGTTATTAAAATTGAAATTTCCTAAATCTTATTATATATTCTTACCATCTGCATTTTTATGATTCATATCTAAAGAAGTTTTCTGAAAATCTCAAATTTTATTGCCTGCTCTTTGTGGCTTTCAAAAACAAAAGTTCATGTTTTAATTTAAAGGAACAGAGACTCAAGTATGATGGCTGCATAGAGATGACATACTATGTGGCCCAGAATGTACTTTCCTGTAATGAATGCAAATATGATAAAATGTAAACCAAAGTAAGCAGATTTGGGAGAATTTGATTTTAATGAAACGTTTAAATCAATAATCATCCATTTTAGCTTTTGCTTACACAAAGACTATTATTTCACCATAAATAGTTAAATCATAATATCTCTTTATCAGGAGATTGTCCCCTCATTCCTCAGTGTGAAGAGCACTGTGCATTTCTCATTCAATCGATTGCCCAATCCCACTTACTCAATCCCTGTAAGAGTATTCTCTTATCCTACCTCAGTGTTTGGGGTAGGGGGATATCCAGTTAAGTTTAGCCTTATGAGTGGTGAACCCCTCCTCCAAGTATGTCACATCCCGGAAAGATTCCAAATAAACCTAAAATCTCAGCCTATGATGCAAATGTAGCTTTGTATCAAGTTCCCTAGTCTCTCTTTACAACCAAATAACTGACTCAAAACCCAATTTACGTTAAAAACGTAAATGCCCCCATTTGCCCTTTAAGACTATGTATTTTCTTTAAGAAATGGATAATCTGAACATTTTCCACTTTCCCCTAGGAACGCTTTTGCCCTATCTTATTATGTATTCAAATATCTGCCTAAAATTATAACTGAAAGCTTATCAAATTTTAAGGCACCCTGCATTGACTGCCTTGCTTAGAGAGGCCCAAATCATGAGTGAAGGATGCACAGACAGAGAATTCTATAAACAGTATTTCCCTGGAGTATTCAGTTGCATACTGATTAGCATGTGAGGAAACTACCCGAGGCTAGGCAGAGAACCACCTGATAGGATAAAAGGGAGCAATATCTGAGGCACACATGGGACAGATATAGTTCCTGTTCCCTCAAGTAGAATAGAAAACATCATAATCCGTGAGGTAAGGTTATAACACCAAGAAGGTTCTTGCTTCAGTTGTAGGGAAAATTAACTAGAAAAGTCCATTCTATTCCTACCTTAAAAAGCTTAAAAGCAAGACACAAAAGAATCAAACTGTTTCTAAGTAGTTTAGCCATCTCCCAGAATAAATCTCAAGGACATTTTTAGGAAAACAATAATATTCAGCACACAAAAAAAGGTAAAAATCACAATGTGAAAGTCAAATAAAAAATTACCAGGAATGCAAATAGGCAGGAAAATACAAACTGTAGCAAAGAGAAAAATCAGTTAATTGAAAGAGAACCAGAAATAATACAAATGATAAACTTAGTAGACAAAAACATTAAAAAAGTTATCATAACTATAGTCCATATGTTTCAAGAAGCTAAAGGTAAGATTGAAGATATTAGGTAGAAACTTGGACAAAATTTTTAAAAACCCCAATCAAAACTTTAGAGACAAAAACTTCAATGTCTGAGATGGACGATATACTGGATTTTGTTAGGTCAAAAAACATGTCAATGGATTTAAAAAGACTGAAATCATATCAAGTATCTTTTCTGACCATGATAGAATAAAACTAGAAATTACAGCAGGAGAAAATTGAAAAATTCACAAATATATGGAAATTTAACAAACTCTCCTGAAGCAGGGCAGTTTGTTATTGACAACAAATAGGCCAAAGAAGAAAGAAAAAGAGAAATCAGAAAATAGCTTACAATAAAAATAAAAACACAGCATACCTAAATTTATGGGATACAGCAATAAACATGTACATTAGAAAAGAAAAAGGAGATCAAATAAACAATCTAATTTTACACCTCAAGGAACGAGAAGAATAAACCAAGCCCAAAGTTAGGAGAAGGAAGGAAATAATAAAGATTATAGCATAAACAAAATAGAGAATAGGAAACTACAGGCCAATATCCTTGATGAACATAGTTGCAAAAATCCTCAAAAAAATGCTAGCAAACCAAACTCAGTGACACATTAAAAGGATCATACACTATGACCAAGTGGGACTTATCCCTAAGATTCAAGAATGGTACAATATATACCTATCAATTAATATAATATAGGAGCTTTCCAGTCGAGATGGTGGTGGAGTAGGTAAATGTGCTCAGCTCCTCTCAGGACCACATCAATTACAACTGAACCACATAACAACTGTAATGCAGGGTCTCTGATCCTGCTCCCTGCACCAGAACACAGGATATGGTGACGCCAAAAAGGAATACCAACGGAGACAAGGATAAGGGGTTCATACCACTATTTCTCGCTGGGGGCTGGGTTGTAGACACAGGAAGCAGGAGCCACACGATGCACAGTCCGCCGTCTGCTTCTCTTCTAACCAACCAACTAATGCAGCCACGACAGCTACATCAGTGTCTAATGGCTAACTGGTTACAGCTGATGGCCATCTGATCACAGCTGATGGCCATCTACTACTCAAGCCACCACCTTTCCATATGAGGCCCAGAGCCTGGAAATTGCTCTTTGGGACTCTGTCCCCACAACAACCATTACTGAGAATCACCTGATGTTTAGCTGAATTGAAGCTCTTGTCGTGCGGGGAGTCACGCGGGGTCTCTGCTCCCGCTCCCCACATAAGAACGTAGGATATGGTGAGGCCAAAAAGAAACACCCACGAAGCCATAAGTAGGGGAGTCATATCACTATATTCTCTCTGGCGGCATCCACCTCTCTGCAATCCGCTCTTGCTAGCCCGCATTCTTTCTGCTAGCATAGCCACAGCAGTTATATTAGTGGCCAATGGCTCAACGGTTACAGCTGACGGCCAACTAGCCACAGCTGATGGCCATCTGATCACAACTGATGGCCATTTACTACCAGAACCAGCACCTTTCTATGTGAAGCCGAGAGCCTGGAAAGTGCTTTCTGGGGTTCTGTCCCCATAGCCCTATATCTACAAACATCTAGATGCAGCCACCTTAAGACTTGTAGGAGATGGAGAGACAGAGAACCGACTAATTCAACACCTATGTGTGACTGAAAGCTCGGGAGGGATATCTCAGCTGCAGAGGTCCCTCCCTGAAGAGCAAAGGGTCCCAGCCCCTCCTCAGCCCAGGGCTCCAGAGCTGGTGAGAGAAGTCTCCATAATTTCTGGCAGTGAAACGCAGCTGAGATTGTGGCTGAGTGAGACAATGGACAGCTACACTCCCAGGTGCTTCTCTTAAAGGGACCCCACATATACTTACTTGCTGATGAACTGGCTCGCTCCCACTCTGAGTTCCAGCATTCAGACAGCAACTTGAAAGGAACCAGGGACATAGGGGATAGAACTGAATTGTCTAGCTGCAGGGTTAGGCCTGGAGGGGCAGCTTTCTCTTGATCGAAGGAGCTGGTAGAGGCCACTGTTTCTTTCCTGAGCCCTCCTCATTCTAGCATGCATCTGCAGGCAGACGCCAATCTGAGTCTCCATCTAATTGGCTATTGTCATGCAGGGTATCATGCGGAGGCTCTGCTCCCGCTCCCCACATAAGAACACAGGACATAGTGAAGCCAAAAAGCAACACCCACGGAGCCATAGATAGTGGAGTCATAGAACTATATTCTCGCTGGCGGCACTATAGTCTCACTGGAGGCTGGATCCACACTGTCCGCAACCCGCCATCCTAACTGTAATCCGCACTTGCCAGCCCAGCCACCATCTTCTTGCTAGCCCCCATTTCCTGCTAGCGTAGCCACGGCAGTTATATTAGTGGCCAATGGCTCCCTGGTTACAGCTGACGGCCAACTAGCCACAGCTGATGGCCATCCAATCACAGTTGATGGCCATTTACTACCTGAGCCAGCACCTTTTATGTGAGGCCCAGAGCCTGGAAACTGCTCTCTGGGGTTCTGTCCCCACAGCTATCATCTTTTATCTGCCCCGCTCAGATTCCCTGAGACACGCCCCACCCAACTTTTGGGCACACCCAAGCTTCTTCCAGTGGCTTTTCTATTAAACGGCTTGCCTAGGTTCATGCTGCAGATATTCTGAAAATCTCTCAAAGGTTCACAAAATCCAAATAAGCAGCATCTGGCTACAGCATGTTCCATGCCTCTGGCTGAGCAGCCCTAAGCCTAGCACTAGTGACAGCTAGCCTTGGTTTGTGGCTTGGCCTCTAAAGGCACCTATAAACACTGTGGGCGGTGGCTGTCTCTGGATTGCTTTGTGGCTCATGCCAAGTGGCCCCAGGCAGGGTACAGACTGTGGCTGAACTTGGCCTGCAGTGGGCCCCCTTCCAGGATGTCCTGGGGCTAGCAGGCCCAATGGCCAGCTTCAGACTGGGCTGGAGCCTCACCTGACCACCTCCAAGGATGACACACCCAAACAGCAGACTGGTCAGGCACCAGAGCCCTGGTAAAGTGAACCCTGCTCTGCAGGGTCAGCCCCTATGCCACAGCTCCTCCACTGCAGTCACAGCCAATCCTCACAACCTATCAGCCTGAGGGTCAATCCTCCCAGTGATGTGCAAGGAGCAATCAAGTCTCAAATAACAAGACGGCACATAAAACGCACACAAAAGACTCATCTAGATCACCCAGATCTGGGGACCAGGCAGACTGCACCATTGGGTCCCACAAGACACCTACTACTACCAAGATTACTCTACCCAGCAAAGCTATCATTTAGAATCAAAAGGACAGATCATAAGCTTCCCAGAAAAAAAGTAAAATTCAAAAATATGTTAGAGGAGTTCCTCACCACCAATCCAGTATTACAAGGAATGTTAGAGGTACCACTGTGAGAGGGAGAGAGAAAGAGAAAGAGAGAGAGAGAAAAAATATGGATAATAAAATGGCAATAATTACATATCTGTCAACAGTTACTTTCAATGTAAATGGATTAAGTGCCCCAATCAAAAGATAGGGTGGCTAAATGGATAAAAAAACAAGATCCTTACAAATGCTGCCTACAAGAAACTCACTAGAACCAAAGACACAAATAGACTGAAAGTAAAGGGATGGGAAAATATTTCATGAAAATGGAAACAAACAAAAAATCTCTGGTAGCAATACTTATACCAGATAAAACAGGTTTTAAAACAAAGGTTATAACAAGAGACAAAGAAGGACCCAGTAATCCCACTTCTGGGTATTTATCCAAAGAAACCCAAAATGCTACTTCCAGGGGACGTGTGCATCCACATGTTCATTACAACATTGTTTACAATGGCCAAGATGTGGAGGTGGCCTGGGTGTCTGTCAATGGATGAATGGATAAAGAGGAGGTGGTACATATGTACAATGGAATTTTGCTTGGCTATGGAAGAGAATGGGTTTTTGCCATCTGTTGTGGCATGGATGGGCCTGGAGGGCATTGTGCTGAGTGGAGTATGTCAGACAGAGAAAGACAGATGCAATGTAATTTCACTTATATGTGGAATCTAAAGAACAAAATACACAAACAAAACAAAAACAAACTCATAGATACAGAGAACATTTTGATGGTTACCAGATGGGAGGGGTTTGGAGGAAATATGTAATATGGTAATAATTATATATGGTGTCAGATATATTTATCAGCATGGTAGGTGGGATAGAGGTTGGGGGGTAGTGAAAAGGTGAAGGGATTAAGAAGTACAAATTGGTAGTTACAAAATAGTCATGGGGATGCAAAGCATAGGGAATATAGTCAATAATATGGTAATAACAATGTATAGTGCCAGGTGGGTACTAGACTAGAGGATCACTTCTTAAATTATGTAAATGTCTAACCACCATGCTGTATACCTAAAATTAATATTAAATAATATTGAATGTTAACTATAATTGAAAAATTTAAAAAGTGAGGGGTGAAGGTGAATAAGAGGTTCAAATTTCCATATATAAAACAAATACAGTGGTACCTCAGTTTTCGAACATCTCCGTTGGCCAACATTTCGGTTTACGAAAGCCATAAATTTTATGGATCTATGGTACCATTAGATAGTAAAATTCATGCTAAATTTGTAGTTTTAGGGGTTGATTTTAAAGATCTAGAACAGATGAATCCATTTTGCATTACTTTCTATGGGGAAACAGTGCCTCGTTTCCAAACATTTCAGAACTCGAACAGTCTTCTGGAATGGATTACGTTCAAAAACTGAGATGCCACTGTAATTCATGGGGATATAATGTACAGCATACGGAATATAGTCAGTAATATTGTGATAGTGCTGTACAGTGTCCAATGGTTGCTGAACTTATGGTGATCACTTCTTTAGGTATATAAAGGTTGAATAACTTTGGTGTACACCTGAACTTAATGTAATGTTGTATGTTAGCTATATTTTAATAAAAATCTGAAATACACATGTATAATATACTACATTAACAGAATGAAAGATAAAAATCACATGATCATCTTCATAGATACAGAAACAGCATTTGACAAACTTTCAAGATATAATTTTCAATAAATTAGGTATACAAGGAATTTACCTCAACATAATAAAGACCATACATGATAAGCCCAAAGCTAACATCATATTTAATGGTGAAAAACTGAAAGCATTTTTTCTAAGATTAAAAAAAAAGACAAGGATGCCTACTCTCACCACTTCTATTCAACATAATATTGGAAGTCCTAGCAAGAACAATTAAGCAAGAAAAATAAATAAAAGGCATCCAAATCATAAAGGAAGAAGAAAATGATCTCTTGCTTGCAGATGATCTGATCTCACATGCAGAAAACCTTAAGGACTCCACAACCTGTTAGAATTAAATGAATTCAGTAAAGTTGTGGGATATAAAATCAATGTACAAAAATAAATTTCATTTTTCTACATCACCAAAAAGCTATATAAATAGGGAAATTAATAAATCAATCCCATTCACAATGGTATCAAAAAGAACGAAATGCTTAGGAATAAATTTAACCAAGGAGGTGAAATACTTATATACTAAAAAACCACAAAACAGTGATGAAAGAAATTTAAAAAGACACTAATGAATGGAAAGACATTCCATGTTAATGGAGTGGAAGAGTTAATAATCTTAAAAAGTGCATACTACCCAAAGCAATCTACAGATTCAATGCTAACCCCATCAGTATCCCAATGTCCTTTTCTACAAAAATAGTAAAAAAGTCCCAAAATTCATATGAAACCACCAAAGACCCCACCTAGCTAAAACATCCTGAGAAGGAACAACAAAACTCGAAGCATCACACTTCTCAAATTCAAAATATAATATAAAACCACAGAAATTAAAACAGTATAGAACTGGCACAAACATAGACATACAGGCTGATGGACAGAATTGAGAGCCCAGAAATAAATGCATACAGTTAACTGATCTTTGACAAGGGAGCCAAGAATACACAATGGAGAAAGGTTAGTCTCTTCAAAAAATGATATTGAGAAAGTTGCATATTCACATGAAAAATAATAAAATTGGACACAAAAATTAACTCAAAGTAGATGGCATACTTAAACCTAAGACCTGAAATTGTAAAATTCCTAGAAGGAAACGTAGGGGGAAAGCTTCTTGACATTGGTTTGGCAATGATTTCTTGGATATGACACCAAAAGCACATGTACTAAAGAAAAATAAACAAGTGAGACTACATCAAACAAAAAAACTTCTACACAGCAAAGGGAATAAACAACAGAATGAAAAGGAAATGTACAGAACGAGAGAAAATATTTGCATATTATACATCTGATAAAATGCTAATATGCAAAATATATCCGGAACTCGTATAATTCAATAGCAATTTAACAAATAACTCAATTAAATAATAGGCAAAAGACTTGGATAGACATTTCTTCAAGAAGGCACAGAAACGGTCAACACTGAAAGGTACTCAACATCCTTAATCATGAGGAAAATGCAAATCAAGCCCACAAAGAGATATCACCTCACAACAATTAGAAAGGCTATTTTTTTAGAGAGAGAGAGAACAAATGTTAATGAGGATATGGAGATATTGGAATCCTTGGATACTGTTGGTGTGAATGTAAAATGGTGCAGCCACTATGGGAAATAGTATAAAGATGCCTCAAAAAATTGAAATAGAACTACTATATGATCCAATGTCACTTTTGTGCATTTATCCAAAAGAACTGACATCAGGATCTTGAAGAGATCTCAGCACACTCATGTTCACTGCAGCACTATTTTCACAATATCCAAATTATGAAAACTTAAATGTACATCAACAGATGAATAGATTAAAAAATGTGAAATATACATACAACGGAATATCATTGAGACTTAAAATGAAGGAAATTCTGCTACATGTTACGAGATGGATAAACCTGGTGCATATTATGCTAAATAAGATAAGCCAGTCACAGAAGGACAAATAATGCATGATTCCACTTATGTGAGGTATCTAAAATAGCCAAATTTATAGAAACAGAAAATAGACTCCTGGTTGTCAGAGGCTAGGAGCAGGGGAAATGGGAATTTGTTGTTCAACCTGTATAAAGCTTCAGTTATTCAAGATGAATAGGTTCCAGAGCTAGGCTGTATAACCTAGTACCTATTATGTTAACAATACTGCAGTGAACTTAAAAAAATTAAGAGGTTAGATCTCATGTTAACTGTTCTTATCAAACACAAAAAAAAGGGGGTCATAAGGCAACTTTTGCAGTACAGGGAATATTTATTTCCTTGACTAGTATAATGGTGTCATGGGTATATGTGTTAGGGGTGGGGGTGCGGGAGAAGCATTCTTGGTTTCATCACGGGAAGGAATTCAAGGACATACTGAATTAGTTGTGTAAACAAAGCCAAGCTATCAGTGGATTTATTAAAGCAAAGACATAGAGTACACTGCTAAAATAACGGGAGTGGGCAGGCCAGGAGGAGGGCAACTACCCCAAAGAACAAAGAAGCTTAGGATTTGATTAGAATGAGGGCACAAAAAATTCAAGTTTTAGGGGTGGCGTTATACATGTTCCCAGGCGGGTCCTTGCTGTCCTCACTGACCACTCCCCTTCCAGTTAGGAAGTGAGATACTCTTGTTCTTTCTTGGCCTCTGTCAGAACTGTCATGTGTTGACACAGGGGGTGAAAATTTTTCCCTGCTAGCAATGCTAATAGTATTATAATCTATTACAATAAGCTGTAGCTGCACCTTTTCTTAAGAATGATCTCATCTCCTTTCTTTCGTCTCCTCTCACATCCCCTTTTCTCTCCTTCCCCCTCACTCCCCACAGCCATATTCTTTCTGCCTACAGTAACATTCCCCCGCACACTCCAAGAAATCAGGGCCCTTGTAATCTTACAAGGGAATCTGGGACAAAGGTCTGTCTTCTAAAACTGCTCCCTGCTGAACAGGAGAGTCATTCGTGCTATGGGCACCAGAGTTTCTTGCTGGGGAGAGGTCTATGGAGGATGTAGAGAGTGACAGAAAAGGTAGCTGTGAGAGAGTAAAAAGACGGGGCTGCTTAGTCAAGTGGCTACAGGCATGGTTTGTCATCCTCAGGAGGGACAGGTTGGAATCCTTGGAGGACGACCAGCTGGAGATGAAACTGCTGTATCCTAGAAGACACAAACTTGACAATGAGACAACAAGGAGTGCAGGCTGAAATGTAAAGGGATTGTGGTTTGGTTGGGGCTGTTTATGGCATATCCAGTAGTCATTGCCCCTAGCTATTACATTAGAAAAATTCACAAAGATATTCGTTTCCCATTCTCCCCGGAGCAGCCCGGGGAAGAAGCGAGCCAAAAGGATAAAAATCATGGTGCTGATTATAGTAATAAAAGAAACAGCGTTCAATGGGGATCCCAAGTGGGGCAGAAGGAAAGAGGAACACAGAGCTAAAATAAGGCTTAAGAGAATGGCAGTAATTAGCAAATCCAGGAGTCTGGGGTTAGTCTTCAGTACTTATCAGTCTTGGGGAATTGATTTGCTTGTCTGCTTGAAGAGTAGCTGAAGTCCTTCCATTGTCTCACAGGAATAGGAGTGACAGTCTTCCTCTCTAGGGGAGTTCTATGGAGACTTAATGAAACAGGTTTGATTAGAGAGAGGTGAACCCAGCTACTAACTACTTGTAGCTTTACAGTGGTTGGCGTGCTCAGGAGAACTGTATATGGTCCCTTCCATTCAGGAGTTAACTGGCATGCCAGGGGCCCCTTTCCAGGTTTTTAGTAATACTCAGTCCCCTGATTTTACAAGACTATAACAGGCAGAGGGGTTCTCCTTAGGGAGATAGAGATCCCCCATATTCCCTGAGTGCCCATTGAACCTCTCCCAAATTAACAATGCAGGAAATAATAGAACTGAAGTCAAAGACTACAAGCAGATGTAAGAAAAGATCTCCCATAGAACATTTTATAAAAGCTAACTTGTAAGCGCTCTTTGGGAGCAGACTTTTCCTCCAAGGTACAGGCCATTGGCAAGAAACAGGCTGAGTATGAGCCCGGAATCTAGGGGCCCCACTTATCCCCACAACCAAACAGATTTCAGCAGAAATAGGTCCAGAGTGAGTGGTTAAGACAGAGTAAATGGCTCCTGTATCAATCAGGAAATTAACAGGCTTACCTGCTACATCAACTGTCACGCGCGATTCCTCCCCTGTGATTATGATGGTCTTCTTGGGAACCTCTGGGAACCTCAGGCCCTGCCAGTTGATTACAGCCATTTGCGGGGAAGGAGTTGGTCCCTGTTCCAGTCAGAGCAGGGAACCGTCCCTCCTCCAGTGCCCTTTTAGTTTGCACAGGGCACACGGCTGCTTTGGAGGATTAGGACTCCTTACTCTAGTGGTCTGGTGCTTTCACATCCGAAGCAGGCCTTTATACCTGGTGGTCCTCTTCTGGGGTTGTTGGGTGGCCCTGAGGTAGCTTCAGCCTTGTTTTGTCTATAACTGCCACCAAAAGTCTGGCCTGTCTCTGGTCTCGTCTCCAATCTCGCTGTTAAACTTTATTTCCTTGTTTTCCCTGTCTCAGTTGTTAAAGACGTTGAAACAAATTCCATGGCCCTCTTTAGGATCTGAGCCTTCTCATCAGTGATGCAATAGTGGGTCAGAATTACTGTAACACCTTGCCAGGTAAGGGAAAACATCAGGCCAAGTTTAATGAAATTAACCCTAAACTTATCCAAGTTTTTGGTAAAAACAGTCAAATTTTTTTTGGCTGATATCTGACATTGAGAAGAGCACATGAGCCCTAGCAGTCCTAAAATACAGACGTTTATATAATTATTAGCAATACCTGGAGGTAGAGGCAGCATATCATATTTAAAACATAAACACACACAGATATGAGAGATCATACACAGAAACAGAAGTACCAATAATTGTAGAAAGGACTTAAGATATTCCATTTGCCCTTGGCAGTTTTAAGGAGGTTGGAAAAAAGGGATGGGGTTCTGACTTGTGAGATTAGCCGCTTGTGCATTTATTTTTATTATTAATTTCAGGTGTATAAAACAACATAATGATTAGACATTTACAACCCTCATGAAGTGAAAACTCCAAGTCTATAACCCATCTGACATAGCTATTCCAATACCATTTACTATATTCCCTGCGCTATACTTTACATCCCATGATTATATATGTATATTTTAAAAAATTATAGTTGACATTCAATATTATTTCATATTAGTTTCAGGTCTACAGTGCAGTGGTTAGGCCCTCATATAATTTATGCAGTGACCCTCCTGTAAATCTAACACCCTTAGTCCCTTGTGTTTTTACAAGTGCCCTATTTGTTCCTTCAGATACCTTAGCCTCAGGCACCGGTGGAAGTGTTCACATTTCTGCTTATCTGTAATGTACCTTGAAAGTTACCGAGAGTTAGAAAAATCTTATAAGACTTAACTTTTTTTCAAGTTTCTGAACATAGAGTTGGTGTCCAATTATGAATGGACCAGGAGAGGGGTGGATTACCCTATTCTTAGCATTTAAAAAGTTACTGAATCATCCCTGGCCCCAAAGAGCCTGTGCCCAAGTGGGCAGATGAAATCTGTGGAGAGCAAGATCTGAGCACAGTTGACCAGTGCAGTGGTAATAATAAAGGACAAAAGCTTCTATAAGGATCAGGTTCCTTTGGTGTCTCCTCTGGCAGTGATGGAGAAGGCACCCAATGAATGGGCCTCCAGTGTGACAGGGACTCAGGGAACCGAAAAGTCCTGAGCTGGGGAAAGCTGATAAAGGACACCACCTCTCAGCGCAGTGAACAAAGAAAACAATGAAGCTCTGTGGGGGTGGGGGGGGGACTCAGTTAACAGCACCTGTTCTAGGAAGTGGGGATAGGACAGAAAACATGCCCAGGGGCATGCAGCTGGAGTGCTGGGGATATAATGGTGAGCAAGAGAGACCGTGGCCCCTGTCACACTGATCCTGAAGCCCAATGGATAGAGTCCACAGTCCACAGACCCGCCAAGAAAAACAAGTTTTCCTGATGACTGGTCTAAACCGGGACTCCCGGGTGGACTGAGGAATGTCTGGCTTTTCCTCAGCTCATTGATCTCTGTGGTAGCCACAGGCAGCCCCAAGAAGACCCCAAGAATGAGAGGCCTGAGGTCTGCACGTTGCTGCTAGAAATATTTTAGCCTTTCCAAAAAGCAGAATGCAACTGCCACAAGTTTGTAAGAGCCCTGGGCGCGTGCTCACCATGCGGGGACCTGCGCGCCCTTTGCTCCAAGAGGCCCTGACCTCAGGCTCAGGGAACCTCCTCACGCAAGGACCCAGCCTTTTCCCCCGCACCTGAGGGGTGAGGCAGCGACTACCTGGGTAGAGGTGACCATCCCCTCCGATTCCAGCAGAGGTGGCGGATTTGCTGCCACATGCCCTTCCAGAAGCATGTCCACTACCCACTCACCAGCAGCCTCGAGGGTCCTGATGCCCCTGCAACCCCCATGGCGGGAGCGGCAGCCATGTCCTCTGTCCCCCCCACCCCCCCCAGAGTGGCATTGGGCCTTTTTTCCAGTTATGGCCGCGGCTAGAGAGCATGGACTGGTGGCAGCTGAGAGCCACGGGCGTGGATACAGGAGAACATCATGAACATCACCTGCAAGCTGGAGGACCGGAAGTGCCAGCCCTGCCAGTCCCGGGTGGACCCGATGGCGCTGAAGCTCCCCGCCTGGCACAGCTCACCATTGAGTTCTGCGGCGCTCCCAGGACTTCCTCCCCTCACAGCTGCACACCTGGAGGAGCAGCTGCACCTGAGCCAGGAGGGCTGAGAGCAGAGCAAGAAACTCCTCACCAAGCTGCGGTCAAGTTACTGAAGGAAAAGTGTAAACACTGGAAAAAGATGATCTCCATCCAGCAGATGATGATCAAAGCCAAAGACAGCTATTTCCAGTGCCATTTTTGTGACAAGGCCTTTATGAACCAAGCTTTTCTACAGAATTATGTTCATCACCACCACCCTGACGATCCTCACCTTAAGTGTAAGAGAAATGTGCAGACTGATCAGCCCCAGAGTGAGATGGACGTGTTGAAGGAGGAGCTGCAACTTACAAGTGTCAGTTAGAGGGGGCGCCGCACGCCCACGCAGGCAGATTCTCTAAGGGACATGGAATGCAGGAAAAGAGAGGAAGGATTTCTGAAGTTTGTTGATAGATGGAAGGAAGAAGAAAAGGAGAAACTAATTGATGAAATGTTAAAAGTCAAGGAAATATTTATGAAAGAGTTTAAAGAATTAACTTTAATTTCACTGGTTGGAGCGACCGACTCTTCAGATGTATAACTAGTTCCACATGTCAGAAGATACAGATGCCAACAGCATTTCAGTATTACAGTATTTCAATAATCTGCTAACACAATTCTAATATTCCTGCCTTATAGTATTTCCCACAATAACAAAGAAACTGATTAAAAAACAAGGGTCTCTTTAATGGCCCCTAATACAGTACTGAAAAACAAAGTTGTCAACAGTATTTTGAAGCATATAAAGGCGGTAAAGACATCTGCTGCTTAAATATAACATGTCATTGAAGTCATAAAAAGTATTTTCTTCAGAACGGTATTATAACGTTTAAGTGTATTTTTTTTCTACTGATTTTAAGTGGATTTTTTTTAATTATAGCAGGTTTTGGTTTGAATTAAAACTTTTAAAATATCTTTCCTATGCATGTTATCTCATTGGAAGTGTTTTATTATAAAATTCTCTTAGTATCCTTTAAATTGAATTAGTGGAATCAGTGAAAACTTAAGAGTAGATTGCTTACTTTTTATATAGAAGTTTAGAATTATAATATAGCTAGGCCCGTGTTAAATACATTTTCCAGAAGTAACTTTACCATATTCAGCTTTGATCTATTACAAGCATGTTGTTATTAAACAATTACTTTAGAACTTCAAATACCATTTCTGCAGCATAATCTCTACCTGGGATCTTTTATGAATAAAATGTAGCTATTTAAATATCAATTTATAAAAATATGAATAGAAAATATTGAGTCATTGCTGAATTCATATGTATATGTAGTGTTTTTCACTTCTTAAAAATGCCCAACCTTTATTATAAAATACCTCAAAACTAGTTCTATTCTTAACAATGACATTGTCAATGATAGGAGAGTTCATATAAACTGTTTTTGCATTTCTTAAACTTTGTGGTATTATCTGTACTCTGTTTCCCAAAAATATAACATTTTAATTAAATGATTTGATGAGTTTTGGATGTTTTCATTTTGTCAACCTATCAAGTAAATCTCTCCATTACAAAAAGAAAAAAGAAAAACAAAGAGTATATAACAAACTTAAATGTTTATGTACCTAATAACAGAGCATCAGATGACATGAACCAAACACTGATAAAATGGCAACAAAAAGTAGACAAATCCACAATGTCTGTCTGTAATTTCAACAGTACTCTCTCATTAATTGATAGAATAAGTAGACAAAATCAGTAAGACTATAGGAGACCTGAACACTATCAACCAACTTTAACTAACTGAAATTTATAAAATAATCTATTCCAAATCAGCAAAATTCACTTTTTTTTTGCTAAGTGCACATGAACATATACCATATTCTAGGCCACAAATAAGTCTTAATACTTTTAAAAAGGACCAAGTTATACAAAGATGTTATCTGTTACAGGAAAAGAGCGTTCTTGGCTTCACATCAGAAAGAATTCAAAAGTGAGCTAATATAGAGTTTAATGCAAAAGTAAGTTTGTGAGGTCAGACAATTAAGTTCGTGAACTCATCCTAGAAAAAGTGCTGCATACCTCATTGCTGAATATCACTATGGTCACTTTCGAAGTGCTCCCCTGGGTAAGCTATGCACTGACGCCAGTGCTTAGCACACCTTTCGAAACAATTTTGGAACTCTTTTTCTGGAACGGCCATCAGATCTTTCGTTGTACTACCCTTGATATCCTGAATGTCATCAAAATTTCTTCCTTTTGATATTTCCTTTATCTTTGGGTAAAGAAAGAAGTCATTGGGGGCCAGATCAGGCGACTAGGGAGGATGTTCCAATGCAGTTTTTGTTTACTGGCTGAAAACTCCCTCACGGTCAGTGCCCTGTGAGCTGGTGCATTGTTGTGATGCAAGAGCCATGAATTATTGGCGAAAAGTTCAGGTCATCTTTCATGCAGCCTTTTAAGCACTTCCAACTAGTAAACTTGGTTAACTGTTTGTCCAGTTGGTATAAATTCATAATGAAGAATCCCTCTGATATCAAAAATGGTTAGCAACATCATTGCAACATATTCTTGAACTTAATTGTCAGACATTTGTACGTATCAGAGAGTAAGTATGTATCAGAGAGTAAGTAAGAACACAAAGGCCACCCTATAGACAGAGTGATGGGCTCTAATTGCTAGTGAAAGAGAGACCCCTCCAACCCCCGAACTAGGGTTTATATGTGTTTTCTACTTCCCACTGGTATGAGGGGAAAGGAGGATAGAAGAACAATGGTAAGTTTATCTTTAACTTTAGTAAGATGCAAGAAGAATGGGGCAGTTTTGCTTTTAGCTCTTATAAAGCACAACCTGTGTTTCTTTCCATGGGCTTAACTAAGATGGTCATAATGGAAGCGCTAGTCTTCCAAAGAGATTGTTCTGTGTGATTGTTTAACATCTCCCTGCATTCTGTGTCTTGAAGCAGGCAGGCAGCAGGCTTGGAATTTAACCTCTTCGTTCTTTGTTCTGTAAAAATAGTCCTCATGGCCCTTCTCTATATTATGACCACAGATGAAGTAAAATAGAAATCCAAATCAGAAAGATACCTGGAAAATACCCAAATATCTGAAAACTGAAAACATACGTCTAAATAACCTATGGGCCAAAGAAGAGATAAAAAAAGAAATTAGAAAAAAATTTCTGCTGAATGAAAATGAAAAGATATCAAAATTTGTGAGACGTCACTAAAGCTGTAGAAATCAATGAAATACAAAAATAAAATGAAGCAAAACTCAATTAATCCAAAATTTAGCCCTTTCATAAGATCAAGTAAATTAATAAGCATCTAAACACAGTAATTAGGGAGAAAAAATGAAGGTACAATTTACCAATATCAGAAATGAAACAAGTGAAATCACTATGGATAGCACAGATAACAAGGGGATATTATAAACAATGTTATGCCAATAAGTTTGGCAACAGAAAATGTAAAATTCCTTGAAAGACAGACTAACAAATCTCACTCAAAAAGTAATCAATTGAGGAGATCAGCAAAAATGGCAAGGTAAGTATATCCAAAAATCTACCCCTCCAGAAAAGCAAAGAGAAAACTGACAAACTATTACAATCAAAATTTTGGGAATTCTGGAGACTGACTGAAGACTTTTGGCAACCTGAGGAGGGCTTTTTCATGAAAGTAGGCTGAATGTTATTAAGAACACTATTATTTTGTGTGTTTTAACTTACCCTCTGTTCATCCTCTGCTCCCAGATCAACAGTATCCTTGTGGTGAGTGTGAGGAAAACATACATTCCCAGTACGATAGAGAGCAAAACCAGGCGGAAGCACTTGCAAACCCTCCTTCCCAAATGACACCTATTACTTAACATCTCACAGGAAGAAAAATCTAAGCTAGAAGAATCTTGGAAGAAGCCATTTTGTCCAACTCAGAACTCCCACCTAGTGCTAAAGCCACACCCAGGGGGAAAGGGGCATTTGCCAAAAATTTTATAGGTAAATGTTCAGTTTCTTCTGGCTGAAAGACCATGACCATGATCAGGAAAAACCATGCCCAAGACAGGCTTATCTCAGCAATACAGATATATTTAACATTTGAAAATTAATCACTATAATTCATCAACAGACTAAGATTGAAAATTATACCATCATTTCTATAGATGCAGGGAGTGTTTGATATATAACATCCATTTTTTTATATAAAAAAACAAACAAAAAACTATCAGCTATTAATGAAATGCCTGATGCTAGGGCTGGGGCAGGGAAAATATAAAATGAGACTAGCATGTCTGGATTTTTGCTGCTGTAATACAATCCGTACCCATTCTACTTCCTTCTTTCTAAAACACAATCTGTTAGTCTCTTATGGCATTCATAAAGCTTGAGTGGCTGTTCATTGTCTACAATATAAAGTCTAACTTCTACTCATAGCCTATAAGTTACTTCATTTCATCTCTATCTCTCTTTTCAGATCCAATTTCTGCTAGTTTTTGAAATACATCCTACTCTTAGCCTCCTGGGAGTAATTCAGAATTCCATATATATACCTTTTATTTTCTTTCCTGCATACCTTTGTGCAAGCTATTTCCTGGGTTTTCTCTTCTGTATTCTCTTTCTGGCAAAATCCAGCTTACCCTGATCTACTGATCCACCTTCAATCTGTTCTTTACAGGCATACAGGGTGATTTTTGTTTTATATAGAAATCTGATCATGGTATACCCTGCTGAAATGTTTTGTGGTATATAGAAATTTCATAGGCCATAAATTCCAATGTGATATTTCTTGTTTTTTTTTCTATCTAATTATGCCATAAATTCCAATGTGATATTTCTTGTTTTTTTCTATCTAATATACATCTTTAATATAACTTTTTTTTTAATTTAAATATTTCCCTCAAGTCCCATTCTCATGAGAGCAGGAAACTTAAATCAGTTGTTTGCAGTTTCATTTAATTGTTTATTGTTTTCTTAGTCATTTCAAGTATAAATTCTGTTATTTCTGTGTATCACACTTCCTGTCCTTCAACTCAGGATGATATCTAAGTTGAGGAGGCTATTGGTGTCTACATCAGCAAAGACATCTGTTTGGGGGTCCTTTTCTCTTTTCTGACATCCACTGCAATACATAGGTATCTTTTCCTGTGGTTTTTAGTCATAAGCATACACAAGTATCCCATTGGTACCGTGTTTCCCCAAAAATAAGACCTAACCGGAAAATAAGCCCTAGCATGATTTTTCAGGATGACATCCACTGAACATAAGCCCTAATGTGTCTTTTGGAGCAAAAATTAATATAATACCTGGTCTTATTTTTGGGGAAACACGGTATCTGCTGAAACATCCTTTGTCCATTGTCCTCCATTTGTATGATACATACTGACTGAAACACTATTTCAGGCTCTGGGTCAATTAACTGCAGCTCTATGTCAGCTACTCAGGATCACAGGGTATGACTGTTGTCTGATGCTTCTATGACCTATAGTAAATCAGGGCTGTCATCAGGCATATTTTCCTGTCACCTACAAAGCCACCAATACTCTAGTTCTCCTATGCTACTGTAAGTCTGTCACCTTCCTTGAGTGACAGGCTGTTACAATTTTTCCATGAAACACTTCATCCAAAACCTCTGTTCAGGGACCTGTCTATTAGTCTTGCCATTCCTTGGAGCTCTATTTGGAGAAGATGACACAGGTCCTTCCTATGCTCAGGTCATCCCCAAACATAAAAGAATATCTCAATTAGAGTCTCATGACTGAGACTACTTTGCCTTCTTAGGATTTATTGGGTGATGTGTGTAACCCCACAAAATTGTTAGTTCACTAAGAGTAAAGATTGTGTTTCTGTTTTACCCATATTGGTGTCTGGTACATACCAGGGTCTCAGTAAATGTTTACTGTATGGACAAATGAATGACTCAGCTTACATGTCCCTGCCTTCTTGAAAACAATTTTTCTGTTTAATATTCAATATTTTGCTTTTGATTGCAGTAACTCCTTGCTTTAATCTTGGTACAAAGGCATGGCATATGGATTGCAGGAGAAACACCAACTTAGAGAAAAGGCAGACGAGACATAATAAAGTGCAATCAAAGCAGAATTAACAATAGTCAGTACTTACAGCAGAAGCAGAACTTTCTTTGCTAGTGTCAGAAACTCACAAAGTAAACCCGCTGAGGAAGAATACATTTCATAAATATCGCACTGTGCTCCGATAATATTCCCTACAAAGCTCCTTTTATTACTCATAAGTCTTTTTGACCACGGTAGATGCACAATAGATTTTTGTTAGATGATACATTACAGTACTGGGAAGGTGTTAAAAACTACTTTTGTAAACTAACTCAAGGCTATAATGCTAAGAAACCTTGGCCTCTAATATCAGTTAATGAGAAACTTGGCTGTTTGAAGTCATATCATTGAGAATGGAGCACACTACTCTTGGCTAAAGAATGTAAACCTGGGGGATCATTTGACCCAGAGAAGCTGGCTGGATACGCAATCGAGGTGTAGCACTGTATTCAGAGATAAGGAGTTTGAGGACACTACCTTTCACATTAATCTTAACTTGGTAGTGTCCAAGGAAACAGGACCTTGAGTCTGCCTGTCACTCCATGCTAGTGGCAGATTCTATGGTTCCTAACAGAACTCTAAACATTGTTCCTAATCGGACATAGTGAGGCCACACAATCCTTTGCATGATTACTGCTTTCACTTTCCCAACCCTGCTTCCTTCCTTCCTTTCCCCTCTTGAACAAAGATCTGTAATTTTGTTTCTTCTACCCCTTTTCCAGAATCATTTAGCACAAGTACATATCCTGTTAAAATCTCCTAGGTTTGCTCAAACAGAGCTGCTCCAAGGTTTCCCTTTGCCTTTCTGTATCACTTAACAAACCACTTTCCCTTTTGCCTTTCTGCACCACTTAACAAACTTAACTTTGTTTGATGAGTTTATTAATAAAAGGTGCTTAGCTGTCATTGTGCTTGCAAAGCAGACAATTCAATTGCTGGGGGTAGAGCGCAGAACTATCGCCATTATGGGGAACAACAAAAGAAGGTATGCTTATACATGAGCATCGTAGTCCTACATTTTAAATTTCCTAAACCCAAAGAATCTACCTCGGTTTAACCTCTGAGAGATGAAAACAGAGTAGCAGCAAAGCGACGGCCCAGAAACTGGAGATTCCCTTGGAGGAAAGGCATCCTGCCTCTGGGAACCCTAACAGGTCTCTGCAGCATCTCCAGCGAGCCGGAGGGCAGCGCATGCGCATCACCCGCAGGCCGCGCCGCCTCCCTTGTGCGCCTCGGTTTGCATCCGGGTCTTTGGGTTTAGCGCTCCACGCGCCAGCCGGGGTCGTCCCGGATTTGCTGGGCGTTGGGAGGTCGCGCTGTTGAGCTTCGGAAGAGCAGTCGGGTCCGTGGGTGAGTCCGGGGGTTTGGGCCCCGAAGGGGAGTCCGGGTGGGGGAGCCGGCCGGTGTTTGTACCGAGACGGGGAAGCGGAACCCGGGGCGGATTGGGGTCCTAGAGGCGGGGGGCATCACACTTGGCTGGTGGTCCCCTCGGAAGTGGGCCTCCGGGAGGGGGCTGCCTGCTCCCTCGTTACCGGCTCGCTCCTGACACTTGCTGAAACTTCGTGTCGTCCTCACTTGTTTTGCTTATAGTTTGTGGCGTGGCTGGGCCCAGCAGGCTCTCCGCGGAGGGGGGTTGCAGCCGTCGCCTCGTCCGCCGCCTCTCTCCCCTCGTCGGGCTCCCGTCCCCGTCGCGGCGTCCGAGACCGGGTGTGGCGTGGGGGCGGGGAAGCCCGGGGCGGGGGTCGGGGAGGCCGGGTTCCAGCGTGGGTCCTGGACTTCGCTGTGGAAGCTCGGTGATGGGTCCGTTCCCGTCCGCTGCAAAGTTCTGAGATTTGTGTCCCGCAGCCCTTTGGCCAAGTGATGCTCCTTCTAACTGCATCGGCCCCCGAGGAAGATGAGGTTGGATGTGGTGCTGTGTCATTGCTTTTGAGTGCTTTCTGGCTGTGCTGTCTGCCAGGACCACAGGAGTTGGGATCTCTGAGGACCGACAGAAACACTTTTTTAAAAAAAAAAAATCTGAATAAATGTGTCAGAATCATTCTACTTGACTCTGGGTGCGGTGATTCATTTGGGACTTCTGGGAGTGCACTCAGCATCCCAAAGAGCTAAAAAAGGAAAGAAAGAAAGAAAGAAAAGTTGCCTGTAGCTGATCTGAGATACATACTTAAACCTCTTTCCCACGAAGTCACCTTGTGTATAGTGTTCTTCTTTTCCATGTCTAACCTCATAGTAAAGATCACCTGTGATATTTGTAAAAGTGCAGATTTCCCGGACCCCATTTCAGAAATACTGTTTAGAGAGAGGGATCTGGGAATCTGTGTTTTTAACACAATAATGATCTTTATCTCTTGTTACTATGCCAGAATTCTAGAGCATGGTGATCATAATTTTTTGTTATGCCAAATTTCTTGAGATCCATTTACATTCCATATATTCATTGTCATACGGCCTACTCCTGCTAATTGAAAGAGTTTGACTCATTGCTGTATGTAAAGTGTGTGGGTACAGACTGTACATACAGTAAGAAGTGAAGCCAGTTGTGAAAGACTTGGTTTGGGTGACAGAGCTATTTAAATAGTAAACTAAACTAAAATCTAGGAATTGTGGAAATATAAAACTAAGAATTAAAGTCTGCTATTTATGGTTGCAGTGTAAATGTTATAAATCTTTGACAATATAAAAATAATACACCTTACAGAAATCAGGGGATGTCAGCAAGTGTCAGCATGCAGTTTTCTCCTTCATGATAGGTCAAGCCACATTGTCTAAAATGGAGTCATGGTTTTTAAACGACTCTGATCTCTTAATATTTCTATAATATTTTTCCTTAATCATAGAGTACTCTTTTAGGAACTAAAATCCCTTTTTGTGAAGAAATTTTCTTCCCCAAAGATCAGCTGATTCTTTAGTTCACTGTTTTCTTTTTCTTTTGTGGAATTCAGGAATAATTAAATGTTATACTTTTTATTAAAAAATATTTCTATACAGTTCATTAGATATATGGAATGACGTATGCCTAATAATGGGAATTATTTATGAGTAGTATAATTTGGGCCTTTTTAAAAATTGTTTTTCCTCCATAACTATTATCATTATTCTTAAGGGACTGGTCTTCAAGATAAACAAATCTTACAATGCAAAAGACAGATAAAACAAGACGGCAGTCTAAGAATACATTTTGCTTCTTTAAGAAAGAATTAGTTTTTAAACTTAATCTATGGACCATGAAAAACTGGGAGGCCAAAAGAAATAGGCAAAATCCAAAACATTTACCATTAAAAACTCATCCCAAATTGGCAGACTGACCCTACTATCTTGCTTGCCATTTTTACAAACCCACTAATCTGATCAAGAACTCTAATATTAAGAATAAAACCAAGTATTTTTAAAGATAACACAACAATATACTGTAGCTCAACAGCTGATACTACAGATCAGTAATCCAGAAGATAAACTTTGCATCTATCAGCAAATTAGCAACCACATACCTCTTAAAAAGAGAACTGAGGCTATTCTCCATTAACTTCCATAAAGGGTGGCTTTCATTTAAAATTCATTGCTTCATTGCCTGGACTGACTGTTCTTTTTGGTATTATACTAGTGTTTTATAAATTGTCTCAGAGTAAAGCTAATAACTTTACCTACTCCTGGAACAATCAATTTGGAAGAAGGCACCATATACTGTGATGAAAGTGAATCTCAGTTACCTAACAATTCGTTACAAGGACATTATAATTAATCACAATTATATTCTGTGTATCACAAGAACTAAAACTTAAGCTTAAAAACTCAACCAAAGCCCAATGATAATATATTACTTAACAATTTTCCCTTTGGGTTTTAAGAAAGACATTATTACTATTAAAATACAGTTTGAAGGTCAAGTCTCTGGGTTTCTCCCATCATTGATTTTTTTAAAACCTAGAAAGGGCCTGTTTGCTGGAACTTGTGAAAACCTGCGGAAAGAGAAGTTTGGGAGGGAAACGGCCAAATTAAAATAACCGTGGAGAGCAAAGAGAACTCGAGTTGTTTGACTCCCTCAGGTGAGGAGAGGTCACCTTACCTGCCAGCGGCTATTGGTGAGGAGGACCACGGAAATGGGGATGGCGGTGCGGGACATGGCATGGGTAGAGGGCGTGCTCTACGCGGAGTTGTAGAAGACCTTCAGCTTGACCACGGTCTGCGAGGCGGGCGGCGGCCAGCGGATGATGTCCTTGGAGCGCTGGCCCAGGTACAGGACCACTACCCAGATGGCCACCAGCCTCCGGCCCACCGGGGCATCCAGATATCAAATCAGAAGAACAGGATATAAAAAAGTTCATTGTCCAGCTCCGTGCCGAAGCAGAACAGGTAGTAGAGCGGCCAGTTGCTCACGTGGTCAGCTCGCCCTCCTGGTCCGTCAGGGTCAGCGAGTTGTGGCGCCGGGCGCCTGCCCAGCGCAGTCAGCCGGTTCCTCACGCCGTGGGGGTCACCACCGCCCGGCTAGGCGGGACACATTACGGTAGCTCCAGGGGCCTCCACACGCCTCTGGTTGCCACTCTCCACGCTGACAGTCTCTGGAAAGGGGTGCCACCTCCTCATCCTCCCTCAGGTTCAGCGGCGGCCATGGAGAAGCAGCTCAGCTGGGCTTCCACCCTGCCCATCCGCTGGCAGCAGGCCACTTTCTGCGGGTTCTGCAGAGGCCAGCCAGCTGGGGCACTCGCTGCCTCAACCACATGATAATGGTACCCATGCGCCCTGCGGACCGGAGGATGGCAGCAGGAGTGCGGGCCTGCCCTGGGCGCGGCCCCCAACGGGTCCTTTGCCCCTGTGCACCTGGACAGTGGCAGCCGTGGCAGCGCCACAGGCAGCAGCAGCCGCCTGTTTTTGTTTTTTGTTTTTTATTTCTTTGTACCTTTCTATATTGATTGAAATGTTTTAAAACTGCAGGTATCATTTTTATAAAAACGTAGTTAATAAAAACAGGTTTGGTTATTACATTATGGGGAGAATTCTAGATTTTAGTAAGAAACCCAAAAGTTGGTGAGTAATTATTATTATCATTAACTTGCAATGAAGAAATGAGTACTGCTCTGTTTGCCGTTAGGTTTGTTTTTTGTTGTTTTATAGTACAGTGTAGAAATAGTGCAGTGTGGTGTTTCTGTGTTAAATTTGCCTTGATATGAATTCTGGCTTTGTGACTTAGTTACTATGTGATCTCAAATTGTGTGAGTCCCGATCCTCATCTTAAACCGGGCATTGTATTTACTAATGAAGATTGTTGTAATGATTACTGTATATACTTAAATGACTAGCGCACTACCTGGAACCCAAGTTCTGTTCAAAAGAGGACAGCTATTGCTACTATTTTAAAAGTGCAGATTGTATTTGTATACATGCATGTCTTTCTTAAGTAATGTCCTTTTTCAAGTCATCAGTGTGTTACACTTCTGCCTAAAGGTTTATAGATGACTTAAAGTGTTCTACAATGGAATTTTCCCAGGTTTGAACTTCTTGCCCTGGAAGCTGTGCATCACCATAATGAGGCTTGTAATTCTTGATAACTATGACTTGGCTAGTGAATGGGCAGCCAAATACATCTGTAATCGCATCATTCAGTTCAAACCTGGACAGGACAGATATTTTACACTGGGTTTACCAACAGGTAATAATATAACATTTTTTTCCCATTTTAGTTACTGAAGGTTGTGGGGTTGAAGAGTTTCCTTTAGTAAAATGTTTTCCATTTATTTCTTGCCATATTACTGATTGAACATATTAGCATATAAAGCCAGAAATAAATAATATACATATATGTGTGTATATACTTAAACATATATATAGTATCCACAGTTTACTATTTTCTTTGCTTAAATTCTAGCTCACCTATCACTCCAAAATACAAAAGGAAATACCCTAACTTAAGTGATGGTCATAGTATTTTTTGTACCTTTTTCTAGTAGTGGTTTGCTTGTTTTTTTGGGGGGTGTCACTTTATTTATATAATTTCTTAGTAGTAGATTCACCTTACAATCATTAAGAGATATCTAGAGTATGTGCTGTTGCCTCTTGATTTCACCTTAGCGGCTTCATATTCCCATTTTAACCCTTTGCTATTTCTGTGTTTATTTTCTTTCCATTATTAGAAGTATTATAAGTGAGAAATTTCAGAGGTGAGTCTTCATGGCAGAATAAACATGAGCATTAATTACATATTTTTTTGGATTAGTTCTGTTAAGGTTTTTCTAAAAAAAATAACCAAGTGGTGTCATTGATCTTATGGCATTTTATTTGACATCATGGACTTCCACAGAAAAGTATTGAACCTGGAATTAGAGCGTCTACTTTCTTGGTTACTGTAAGACATGTGTTCTACATCCCTAAGCCTTGGTTTCCTTACGTAAGCTATAAGGATAGTAATAGCTTACACTGTTTTGAGGCTCAAGTAGGAGTGTCTGTGCAAGTCTCATATATACTGTAAATAAAGTTCCTGCAAGTGTGTTTTATTTAAACAGCATTTTCTCCTGCTCCTCCACCCATGCATGCCAACTACATAAAAGGTAACAATCATATTTTTCCACTTGCAGAATGTCCACTCTTTAGCTTACCAACTTGATTTTTTTGTTTGTTGTTTTGCTTTTTATTTTTTTGGTCCAGTGTAGTAGATCTTGATGATAATGGAAAAGAGGGATTTTTACAAATTGTTCACACTAGTGCTGGGCTTCCTCAGCAACCACAGTTCTGGTATGTGAGCCTCAGTGGCCTCTGTATTAAGGTGCATACTGATAACCTGCGCTACGTTCAGGCTAGCTGACTTCATCACTCTGTCTTGATTATGATGTAGACATAGTAATTTGAGTGTAGGGTGACGGGCTTCAGAGTCATAAATGCCAGCAGTGCTAAACATGTTTTTGTGTATTTAAATATATAACTTTCTTGGTTCTGGATCGTATAACTGCCTACTAATACACTTACTTGCCAACGGTCTGTCTCTGGAAAACCTTTGTTGATGTTTTCTACTTTCCTCCTTCGTTGACCATTAACAGTGTTAATTATGCCCCACTCGTCCATGCTTTTGAAATTTGAGCATACATTTCTGTAACTGCAAGTAATATTCTTTAGTTATCCCCCCACCATGCACAATTTTTGAGGAATATCTATTCGGTAAATATTCAAGTGATCTGAACCAGCTTGATATTTAAGGGCCTGCATGCTGTGGGCCTGACCTACCTCCCTGACTCATTCCCACCATTCCCTTATACTGACTCATGATAGACAAATTAGTCTGCTTTTAGTTCAAAAAATAGGCCTGAACTTGCTGGCTTTCCTTTCACTCATGTTGCTAACGTGTTACATAATGAAACCTCCGTGAGCTCTGGAACCAGACAGAATCTCTTGCATCCCTGGCTTCACTGCCATGTGATGTTTGACAACTTTTTAAATCTTTTTGACCCAATTCTTTCATCTTCATAATGGAAAAGATAATGCCAACTTCCCAAGGTTGTGAGATTTCCATGAGCTAATGTATGAAAACACTAGCGTAGCATCTAGCCCATGGTAGGCATACAAATGTCATCTCTGAACCTCCTTCCCCATCTATTTTCTATTCTCAACTACAACTTACCCATGTTGACTGCAGGAATTCTACTCCTTCAAGACTCAGTTGAAATGCCATCTTCTTTGATCCTCCAACAAGCAAGACTATTATCTTTGATTCACTATAGTGCTCCAGACTTCTAATAGGTTATTTATAACAGTTTTCCTTATGTTACGGTTATTTTGTACTTACCTATCCCCATCTTGTGAGTTCTTCTAGGATAGAAAGTCTTAACCTTTGTTTTAGCTGAATCATAGTAAGCACTTGCTGAATGTTAGTTATGTTAATAAGAGTGTTGCAAAGCAAATATTAAAATGAAGTTTTTTAAATCAGTACACCTTATACAATATCTTTCATTTTTTTCTTCAGCCATTTTGATTAAGAAGTAGAAAATGAATAATAAAAGCGTTTTTTTTTTATCACCATTGTAACATCTTCTCACTTTTTTATTTATATATCTTTAAGGAAGGAATCCTGTAACTATACGCTGGACGCTAAAAGACAGAATATTTATGCTTCTAGAAGGCAGAAGGAAAAGCATATTTATCCATCTTTGAGCCAGGTTTCACGTTAGTGGGCTATAGTTCTTTGAGAAGGAATTCTAAAATTTGACCACATAAATTTTAAATTATTAATTGCATTTTAAAACAATACATATGCTTAATTTTAAGAAAATCTATTAGTCTTCTGTTCTCTGAACTTGTCTACATTTATTATTTATAGCCACTTGTTTTCCTATCATCTCAAACGACAGACAGCTTTTATACTACTCTGGAATTTGGTGTGTGTGTATGTATGTGTGTGTTTATTTTGCCAGAACTGTTTAGTTCTGTCATACTTCTGCCTGCCACTTGAGTACAAATTTGTCTGCAGGTGTTTAGTTTTGTGATGGTGGGTGGACTCGGAATCAACACTCCAACCAGGATTGGAAGGACCAGGTTGTCTGCTGATAGAATGCTAGCAATCTAGCCTTCAGTTGTAGTTAAAATGAAAAAAGATAGCAAATTCAGAAAACAAAGGGAGGCCATCCTCAAGTGGCTAAATTCATTTATCTCTATTGTGCCATATCATGAGGCAGTATCAGACATCTTTAAATTTTATAAAACATGTAAAAGAATTACATTTATAAAACAAGTAAATCAGGAACTCAGGTGAAGTACCCAAAGCCAAGGTCCCTTTCCTAGAAGTCATTTTACATTTCACATTTTAACTGATACATGCTGAGGATAACAGAAAATGAGAAATAGGAGCTCCAGTTAAAATCTTAAGGATAAGGTTCCGTACTTAATCCTTGCCAGTTTCAGAGTCTGTTTTGAAAGCAGGGACTATTAAAATTTAGCTTTGGTTTCCCTTTTGATATTAATACATGGTCACCACTTGAACCATTTATGTATCATTTATGCTACAAATCCTCTAAGTTTTTTCCTCAAAAGGTGGATGTTTTTTAATTCAAATCTGTTCTCTAAAAGTTGCTAATCTCGGAATATACAGCATCAATTACAAATAACTGACAATTTACGAAAAATTTTCTGAACTAAAATTTCTAGTGACAGGTTTCCACCTTTATCAGCAAATTCTAGTTTACTAAAATTGCAAAGTAGCTTGAAAAGAGACTAATTCAACATATTTGTTAATTGAATACATATTTAAATTAATAATTGCTTAATAAATTAGAAATATACAATATTAAGAACAAAGTTAACATAAACCTTTTTAAAATTAGATTTTTAAGTTATGTTAGAAAATGTAATTTTTATCTATTTTAGGAAGTACACCTTTAGGATGTTATAAAAAACTAATAGAATATCACAAGAATGGAGACATTTCTTTTAAATATGTGAAGACGTTTAACATGGATGAATATGTAGGTAAGCTGTATTATTTGAATATATTACTTGGATCTGTTATATATTTTAAATAAAATGAATATATTTTGAGAATATTTAAGGTATTTTAAATTATGTTTTGAATATAATATGAATATATTTCTAGAGTATAATGTACAGCCTTGTAATGAGGTTTGGAGTTTATATTTTAAAAAATGACATTTTTGTGATGACAGCATAATATAATAAAAGGAATATGGTACTAGAAATCAGAAGATCTACTTCATCTTGGGCTCTGCAACTTACCAGTCTTGTAACTTTGATCTAATCTGTTCACGTTTCTCATTCTCTTTTTTTCATTTTTCCTTAAGTCATAGTTAAAACCAGTCTTGTGGAGCAATAAATAAAGTACATATGTGTAAAAGTGTTAGTAAAATAAAGATTTTTCAAGTATAAGGCTATATTTGTAGATTTAAAGCTTTTATAATTGATATTTAACTTGCGTATCTAGAAAGATCTTTGAGGCATATAAGCTATGTTCAAATTTAAATATAATAATGCATTTTTAATGGTAACCTAAGTAATAGCAAAATAACTGTTGTGATTCAAAATACTTTCCAGCATATATGCGGAATACAGGAGGAACATGGCCCAACATTTCATTTATATGGTTTACTAATTTATGTTGAGCTTAACACATAAATCAGTTCCATTGATTACAATTCTGTGTGTTTGAGAAGTGGAGTAAGAGAAACTAAATGCACATGAACTAGACTTCTCTGTTTGAATTCCAGCCCCTCTGTAAGCTGTGTGACTTTAGAAAAGATGCTTAATTTTCCATGCTTCTGTTCATCTATAAAATGGGAATGATAATAGTATTTCCATAGATGTTATACAAATTAATTGAGTTAATATATACATGCCCAGTGGTTAAAATATTGCCTGGCATGTAATAAGCATATATCCCACATAAATTTGAATTTAAATTGAATATGATATAAAAAAGTTTTATATTTTAAGTAGCATTTATGGCTTAATCAAAAAAGTAAATTTTAATTTCTGAAAATTATTACTTTTTATTTATTTATTAACTTTAGGACTTCCCAGAAATCATCCTGAAAGTTACCATTCTTATATGTGGAATAACTTTTTTAAGCATATTGATATAGATCCTAATAATGCTCATATCCTTGATGGGAATGCTGCAGATTTACAGGCAGAATGTGACGCATTTGAAAAGAAAATAAAAGAAGCTGGAGGAATTGATCTTTTTGTTGGAGGTATGTAAAATATTTGTCATTAATCATTTGTTAATATTTAGATCAGGTGCTTTGAATTAAAAAAAAATCTTACGATTGTGTAATGTAAAGAACACCTATGACTATCAGTAATACCCATTTATATAGCTTACTGATCTTTAACTTTATTTTCATCAAAAAATAATTGAAGTTTGCAAGTTGGAATTGTTTAAATGATATCTTGAGAAATAGGTCCCACTCCCTGCCAAATTCTTCTAATTATCTTTTTAGAATTGAGTTTTATACTCTGGTTTCTCTTCAGATTGCATAAATCTTTCACCTTTTACTAAAGAATTGACAGTTTACTACATCTTACAAGTGATTTGCTTCTTTTCCTAAATGATATTCTTATCCTTGTACTATTTCTTTAAAACTCCAACCCAGCTTTTGTATCAAATTACAGTCAAATCTCTAAAAGTTCACGTGTGGAACAGGTGGGTTTTAGTATTTCTCTTTGGTCACTTAAATGGCTTAATTTCACTAAGAAATCAGTTAGGAATAATGTAAGGTTTTATTTATCAACAGCCTTTAACTAATAAGAATTAAACTGCATTATTATGTTAATAAACTCCAAAGTGATTAAATGTTGAGTTGACTAAATTCCACTTGCAATTTATGTATATTTGTGTGTGTGTGTGTATGTGTGTGTGTGTGTGTGTAATTACTGAAAATAGGTAGAAGAGTTTCTTCCTTTCTAATGACAACATAGTTTTCTGTCATCAGTATGAAGCATATGAGACAGCTAATTCATCACAATCAGAATAGTATGGTAAAATCAGAATAACATCAACTAAACTGAAACCAAAATAGTTTTTGGCAAATTCTTTAGTATTCAATTAAAAATACTAAAGCTCTAAATTAACATTAAGTTCTCTGGATATATCTTATAATTAATTTATTTGAAGTCTACTGAAAATTACATGAATTAGATCTTCAATAGAGCTGTGTGAAGTTAATTTATGGTTGAGGTGGCCAAGTATGCTTGAGGCAGTTGGTTGCCCTTGGGAAAAATTGGATTTTAGAATCAGACATAAATTTGCATCCTGTTTTGACCACTTACTATCTGTTTGACCTTAGAAAGTTTATTGAGGCTCAGCATAATTAAGTCATTTGTAAAACAGGATTAATGTTAAAGATTCCAAAATGTGTGAGCATTAACCATGGTAAAATGTGTGTTTTACACAGTAGTTGTTATGTAGTTGGTACTCCATGAAGTGTTATTTCAGTCTTATCTTTATCTCTGAACTATAGATGCTGAAATAATTGTTCCTTAATTTATTGAATATCCTGATTTTTTACTGAATTTTACCTCTAAGGGTATGCAGAAAAACTGAAATTTTTTCCTAATAAAATATTTATCTCTGACTAGCAGAACAAGTATCAGTTAGTTGCTTGTGTAGACGGGATGGTTTTTCTCTGAGCAAGAATCCAAGTTAAGACTATTTTGCTTTTCAAAATAGCAAGTTATTTACATTTTAAATAAAATTTGTTGATATCGCCTCAGTATTCTTGGAAAACATTTGCACTTCACTTTTGTCCATTCTGAGATAATTTCCACTTGGACCTGCCAGTATCAGGGCTAAGGTAATAGGTATTTGAGAACACTTAAGTATTGCTCTACCCGTGCAGTCTTTAGATTTTCTAAATTCCATACGACAATCAAGTAGAATTTCTGTAATGTAATATACCTAAATTGTTTATCATAGTTATATCAAGAAACATTTTCACTCATTTGGTGTTATACAAAAAGGCATGTGGTTATTTGAGATTCATTATTAAAAATGGCTGCATGAAAAGTGTCATTTTTACTTTTTTAATTGAGGACTTTTTTTGCTATTAATTTATTGAGCTTACAGAAGGATCAAATGTGAAAATTCCCTTGGGGACTCAATGCAGGCAATAGAATTTACTGGGGGGAAAAAACTGCTAAGAACTCTTTAACTCCTGTTTGTCCTTTTGCCTGCTTTCCAGAAAGTATCTATAGCTTAACACAATACTTAAGGCTGAATTTCCCTCAAAGATTTCTAGTAGAACTTAATTCTTTCCCCATAGCTTTAAGTCACTTCTCATTTCTTTATAGCTAAAGGTTTTTGTGCATTCCTCACTATAAGCCACTTTACTAACCCCTTTGAAACAGATGGAACATAAATTATAATTATTTATCACTGACTCTTACTAATGAAAAGAACTGTACTTTGTTTTTTAACCAATTTTTGTCTTAAGTTTCCTATAGTAGTTCTCTTGTAAAAAAAATTAAATTAAGAGGATTTCCTTGTCTCTTCCATTAACATTTTCACTGTAGTCATGTGATGATCCAGGGTCTGACATTTTTATATTTAACATCCAAAAGACATAATTACTTTGCGTATAGGGAAGGGTTTTTTCTTTGCATTTTCTTTGAACTCTTTCCTGTTTGGGATATCCTATTATTAGATGCGTGGTCATGAAAGAATCATTTGATTCTATGCCTGCCTTTGTTGATTTCAGTTTGTTATCATTGGATTTTCAAGATGAGGCTTGGTATCTGGGTCTTACCACTTACCCTTCTTTTGTTCCAGGGTTTTGGTTAATAAAAACACTAAGAACTGAGCCAAATGGGATCAAAATATCAGCTTTATTAAAGGTAAAGTTGTATTAGAGATTGCAGATTGGGCTTGAGGCCAAAATGGGGTTTCCTTATTCCTCCCCTCTGAATTGAAATTAGTTGAATAAGAAAAGTCTAAGAATATTAATCCACCATTGCTCACTCCTGGGTACTGGAGCAGGAGTTTCCTTCCCTCAGTAGAAAAGAGAAAGGAGGAAATATACTCTCCAAAATTCTCATTCTTCCTCTGAGGACAAAAGTGTTGAGAAAAAGAGTGAGATATATCATGCAATCCCTGACTACTCCAGCAATAAAGTACACAAACATGGAATTTATAAATAAACTCTAAAGGTATTAACTTTAAAATTATCTTAATTTGTTTTTAAAAAGAAAAAGACAGTGGGGAAACTTTAACTCTCTTCTTTGGTTATGTGATTAGATGATTTGGTTTACAAGTAACAGTAATGGTATAAAAAGTGAATTAATTGGAATGATTCTGGAGTAACTCACAGAATAGATAGAAGAGTTGAAAAAAACTGTCTTTGGCAAATACTGTATGATCTCACTTATATGTGGAATCTAAAGCATAGAATAAATGTACAAACTAATCAGAAACAGTGTCAGAGGTATAGAGAAAAACTGTGGGTTCCTACATGGGAGGGGGGTGGGGATGAGGGAGAAGGTAAGGAGACTAGAAAGCACAATCAGTAACCACAAGATTGCCACGGGGATACGAAAGACAGTTTGGGAAATATAAGCAATAATGTTGTAAAGATGTTGTAGGTTATCCTATGGACACTTGTCTTATTAGGGAGACTACTTCAGGGACAGTGTAGATGCCTGATCACTGCAGTGTACACCTGAAGCTGAAGCTGAATAATAATGTCAACTATACTTTTATATATATATATATATATATATACACACACACACACACACACACACACACACACATACATATACATATATATATATGTATGTATATGTATATGGTCACAGGATGTGGAGTACAGCATAGAGAATAGTCAATGGAATTGTAACAGCTATATGTGATGTCAGAGGGATAATAGATTGGGAGAGGAGGTTATCATTGTGTGAAGGGTGTAAATCTCTAACTATTACATTGTTTTGTACACCTGAAACAAACAAAAAAAAAAGTCTTTCGAAAAACAAGAACTGGGGAGCCTCATATCTCCGAAGCAGGAACAAATTGACCTTTCCCTATAGTGCTGTCATCTAATGCCTCAGCTCTAGATGCCTTTTTGCTTTCTGTATCCCTGGTCAAGTTTCAAATTTCAGAATTTCCAGAGAGAAATTCTAATTGTTTCAGCTTGGGACAAGTACTTATCGCTAGACCACATCATCCTGCCTAAAAAAGAGGGCAGGGTATTATGATTGTTGTAACCCCTGTTGTGAGGGGAGCAGACTCGGGTAGAAGAAGCAGGGAGAAACTATGAGCGTATCAAAGACTAGCACCCATCCTTTCATTCATTCAGCCAGTATTTAGTGAGGGCCTCCTATGTGTCTGGTGTTTTTCTAAATGGTGAGGGTACAGTGATGAGGAAGATGAAGTTCATACTCTAATGCAGTTTACATTCTATCCCACAAACTATAGGAACACAAGACAGACATATAATTTAGACTGTGGTTTCACAGATGTTTCATAAAGTGCTGATGTCTTCGTTTCAACTTAAAGACTAAGAATTACCCATGGTTTTTAGATTTCATGATTATTTTTCAGAAAGTTTTATAAAGTTTTGTAAAACATTCTGAACATTTTAAAAATACAATTTTATATCAGGAAGCTCAAGTTTTGATAGTTACTCATGGTCAGCAAAATAATTTATTGACCCTTTGCCCTCATGAACCATTGCTGATAATTTCAGTTTTGTTGTATACTTTTGTATGACCCAAATCACCAATGAGACCATTAGTGTTGATCCTGAAGGACTTCCTAATTTTCCCAGAACTTTTATTTTCCTGGTTCCATCCTTTCCTCTTTATACACACAGAGACATATAAATATTTGGGCAAATGTATTCTTAAGAGGGGAAACCACAGTTTTACAAATCTAAAGAGAAATGCCTTCTATAATTCAAATGTTATAAGCAGATACAAACTTAATTGTGGAAACAACCCATACATGTAAACAACATATAGTCTGGCTTTATGTCCCCACATTAAAAATTCCTAGATTCTTGTGCTTTGGTAGTTGTATATCTGCTTCCTGAGGTTTTCATTTCTTCTTTCTTCCTTCAAAACCAGGTTACTCTTTGTCATACTTTACCTTGTTGTACCCTGGGAAAATTTTGTTAGAATTGTATGTTAAGTGTCAGTAAAATACACATAGCTATCATTAAAGTAATTATACAGATTATAAATGTAACATATTTTGACTCAGAAAATTTGTAGGTTTATTTTTTAATTGAGGTTGCCAGAAATCTGACTAACTAGTAGGGTACATACAAGGTCTGACAATTAAGTTCACAAACTTGTTGCAACGATGTTGCTAACCTTTTTTGATATCAGAGGAATTATTCATTATGAATTTGTACCAACTGGACAAACTTTTACTAACTGGACAAAAGTTTACTAGTTGGAAGTGCTGAAAAGGCTGCGTGAAAAAGTTAGATAACCTGAACTTTTCTCCAACAATTCATGGCTCTTGCATCACAACAGCTCACATGGCACTGTGAGGGAGTTTTGGGCCAGTAAATAAATCACTATATTGGACCACCCTCCCTACTCACCTGATCTGGCCCCCAGTGACTTCTTTCTTTACCAAAGATAAAGGAAATATTGAAAGGAAGACATTTTGATGACATTAAGGACCTCAAGGGTAATACGATGACAGCTCTGATGGCCATTCCAAAAAGAGTTCCAAAATTGCTTTGAAGGATGGACTAGGCACTGGAGTCAGTGCATAGCTTCCCTAGGGGAGTACTTCCAAGGTGACCGTAGTGATATTCAGCAATGAGGTATGTAGCGCTTTTTCTAGAATGAGTTTGCGAACTTAATTGTCCGACCTTGTATATATGAAACTTGATTTATTTGTGCCATAGAATGATTCTTGATTTTATAAAAAGATTTATCTCCAATTTAATTCAAATAAGAATTTTTATCTAAATTTTAGAGGCCGTCCTAGAATATTATTGCTGACAGTAGATCTCCTTAAAGTACTATTTTCAAATTGTGGTTGTCATTATTAGGCCATGAAATCAATACAGTTAGTCACATTCACTATTTCCCTTTTGTATGTTTTGTTAATGAAATGGAATGTAATCCAATGTGCTTGTATGGCTCCTAGTAGAGGTAAGTATTTTTTCATGAAATTCTTGTTTTAATTATGTGTATGTATGGGTGTGTATATGTACTAGATTGCAGTGTCAAAAACATTTCTTACAAGAGGTTACAGTACAACAAATTTGAAGAAAACTGCCCTAGATAATATCTCGTCCAGTCTAGACATTTTTGTGAGGAAACTGTACTCCAGTGAGGTGCAGTAGTTAGTTGCCCCATGTAGACTAGAACCAAGCAAGTTAGAGTACAGAGACCACTGGGTAGGAATCGGAAAATTTAAATTTCAGTTGTCTCGGTATTTACTAAATTGTTACCTTGAACAAGTCATATATTATTCTTGAGCGTCAGTTTCCTTTTGAGCTTAGGAGGTGGGAGAGATGAGGGAAACACATATGCCTAATCTGTCTCACTAGATTGTTAAATATATGTTGTTGAGATAATGCATGTAAAAATGCTTTATAAACTATGAAGTATTATTCTAATATAAGGAGATACTTAATATTATTGCTAGTTCATTGCCAAGCATGTGAAAACCACTGAAATATGTGTTAAATCAAGTACAGGAACGAATATTTTAATGCAGCATTAGAAATTCAGCTATCAAATAAAACAAGATAAGTGTGATTATGACTATTGTTTTGTCCTTAAAACTTTGAGATACCTCATTGACTTTATGTATATTTGAACTTAATGTGGAACTTTGAGAAACCTCACTGACTTTATGTATATTTGTGTGTGTGTGTATTTCTTTTGAAAGGAATTGGTCCGGATGGTCATATCGCTTTCAATGAGCCAGGATCCAGTTTAGTATCAAGGACAAGATTAAAGACTCTAGCAATGGACACCATTTTGGCAAATGCTAAATATTTTGATGGAGATTTATCGAAGGTGCCAACTATGGCTCTAACAGTTGGTGTGGGGACAGTGATGGATGCTAGAGAAGTAAGAATTAAATGTTGTTTGATGTTTTTCCTTTGATATCTAGATTTTGGAGAAATTAATGGTGTCAAATAAGTGATATTTTGGTTGCATCCTGATCACATTTTAAAATGTCTAGCTTTCAGTGACTTTTGTCAGTCTCTTTGCCATATTTAGAATTTAACTGAACTAAATACTTTGATGCTGTAAACTAAGGATCAGGCACCACCTCTTTCAGGATACTGCTTCACTTGCCTATTCCTGCTTTACAGTTTGAGGTCCTAAAATCACCTTATATGGTCTGTTGTTTTTTTTTTTTTTTTTAGATTTTATTGGGGAAGGGAAACAGGACTTTTTATTGGGGAACAGTGTGTACTTCCAGGACTTTTTTCCAAGTCAAGTCTCAATCTTAGTTGTGGAGGATGCCATTCGCCTTCAAGTTCTTGTCCTTTCAGTCTTAGTTGTGGAGGGCGCAGCTCCAGGTCCAGTTGTCGTTGCTAGTTGCAGGGGGCACAGCCCACCATCCCTTCTGGGAGTCGAACCGGCAACCTTGTGGTTGAGAGGACGGGCTCCAAACAACTGAGCCATCCGGGAGCTCAGCGGCAGCTCAGTTCAAGGTGCCATGTTCAATCTTAGTTGCAGGGGGCACTGCCCACCATCCCTTTCGGGAGTCAAGGATTTGAACTGACAACCTTGTGGTTGAGAGCCCACTGGCCCATGTGGGAATCGAACCGGCAGCCTTCAGAGTTAGGAGCATGGTGCTCTAATCGCCTGAGCCACCGGGCCGGCCATATATGGTCTGTTTTTAAGTGAAACAGTTTTATGAAAAACTATTGGGACAAATATGCAATACTAGTTAACACTAACCTACTTTTGGAGCCTCGGGATAATTTAGTGCAATATGCTTCTTGGCTGTAGGATAGCCCAGTTGGTTTCCAGCAGAAAAAGAACTCATCTAGGACTAAATTTGGTATATTTTAAAAGTTCTAAATTTAGTGTATTTAAAAAGGCAAGAGCTCTGAACAGTAGGCCCTAATTTTTAATTTTTAATTGGCTGCCATTTCCTTCCCTGAGAATAACAAACCAAACTATAGTTAGCTCATGATTTAAGTGGTTGAATTATATGGAAACCCTAAACTCTATTCCTTTCTGGCAGCTGGATGGGACAGTTGCAGAGGAAAGAGTACAGGCAAGGGAATGATGAATAAGTAACTAACCTTGATGTAAATATATCTGGACTTGAACTTACAAATAGAACTGTCATTCAAAATGTAGGACTATTTCATCTGAAAGTCATTGGTATATGAAAAACCTTTCAAGGACTGAAATTTTTTAGTAAATAAGTTAAAAAGATTTCAGAGTAATTTAATTTCTAAAATATGGTACTGAAAGTTATGCCCTAGATTTCTTATATCTAACAAGATTTAAGTTATAATGCAACTCCTATGCTGAGTCTTAGAATGAACAGAAAATTACTCAAATACTGCTTTTTTTTTTTCTTTTGGTCAATTTTTCCAACAAAATTATATGATGCCATTCACCTCACAATATTCATTCCCAGCATGATTATAAAGAAAATAATTACGGTAGAAGTATTCTCGGGCTTCATCATTTTCCCAAAGGCCTTAGTGCTTTGATGTGTCTTATTTTCAGCTTCTTCTCCACATCTAATCAGTTGCCAAATCCCAACTTTTAACAGATAACTTGGAAATAAATAAGGATCCAGTCAGCTTTTTTTTTTGTTTTTTTCCCCCCTTAAGATTCCACTTAAAATGTGAGTGCTCATTTATTTCAAATAATTTTACTAAAACCTAATACATAAGGACTAAAATAAGTAATCATGACTTTATAACCCAGGAGTAAAAAGAAAAAAAAAAACAAAAAAACACTGGAGGTTAACTAAGAGCACTAAAGACAAACTTTATCTGTGCCTGCTTCTGTTTACCCATTGCCTTTGAAATTCTTTAAATACACTGTTAACAAGGAATTGATTTCAAATCACAATCTACATAGACCGATTTCTATGTAACACTATTTTTGAAAGCTAAAAAATTCCCAAATACCTGAAATTTCAGGTATCAGTTCTGCAGAAATGCCGAGGCATCCCCTGAACTCCTTTGCTCCTGATGCTTTTTAGATTACAACAAAAGTAAACAAAGGTTTGCCAAAGGTGTCCCCTAGGCCCAGGTATCACGTGCCTGGGTACTCCCAATACTTAGGCTCTATCTCATCAAGCAAGCAGGGAGCAAGTTTATTTATTTTCTTCCCCATCCACTGACTAGATGTTTTTAAAAAACTATTTCCCAATTGATGTTTAATAATGCGATGTCACTGAAATGTAAACACTGGCCTTTCCATACAGGATTTTATGTTTTGAGAGCAGCAGGATCACTCCTGGTGTCTTTGACAATGGCTCTGCCCATCAAATAGAATTCCTTCTTAGGAACAAGATTGACAAAATGAGGAAGGCAGTTGGACATGGCATAAAACTAGAAATGATAGCTATATCCCAGGGATCTTCTCGGTTGAAGCCAGGAACTTCGACCTTTTTGAAATAGACATGTCATGTCATCAGCTCTGGAAATACCTAGCAAGTACAAACTCCAGCATTGCCTTTTCCTGAGCAGGGCAGTCAGACTTTGTCCAGTTCACACAGATCTAGTCAGAGAGCACTGGGTTCTTGGAGTAGACCCTGTACCAGGCACTGGACAGTCACATTTATGGGTATCTATTGGCCATGCTGGTCACAATGATTGGCTCCTTGTCAGCATTGCTGAGCGGGCCTGTTTCCTTGTTGAAGATGGCACTGTAATAAGCAATGCAGGCTCTGAATTCCAATGGACTGATAAGACCACACTTTAAATACAATTTGGTAAAAATCCTCTCCTTCTCCATTTCCTCCATGAGTTCTACAATGTCAAAAGGCAAGTCCTTCTTGTAGGAAATGGGATAACTAATGATGGGTTTGGACTTCTCTTCCTGCTGAATCTCATAAAGGTGCAAGTTCAGGGTCACAATGGGCAACTTTTCCCAAAAAGTAATGATTGTCACAAGGCAAAGAAGAGACAGCAGCCTCAGGATGCTGAGGTGACAAATCATGGACACGGTGGCACGTGGTACAGAAGCCAGTAATGTAGCTTTACAGAGATATTCAAGTGCTATTCTAAGACTTCTGCCAGATTGCATAGTAATCACATATGGGACCGAATCCCGGGTCCTTATTTCAACAATTCTGAATAAAAAGATAGGATGGAGCAAAAACCCGAATTTCTTTGTTGTTTTTAAACTCTGTACCACATATCAGTCTTAAGGGGGATAAAATGGGTAAATAATGTCTAGCAAGGAAAACTAACAAATCTATTAATTAAGGTAGTACTCGTCTTATATTGTAGATAATTGTTTTGAAAAACATGCTTTTAATTATGTGGTTCCACATTCTTCATTGAAACTAGATCTCTATACTTAAGAAGCATCAATAAAAACATTAGAGATTCATTCATATCTTAATGCACTCATGGGCTTTGATATTAAACAAGGTATCGCTTCAAAATGAAAACATCTAGACAAAAGAAATATCTGGTTCATTAATCTTTAATTTCCTCTATTTTAGAAGATCTGGTTATGAAATATATGCAGAATTTTTGTTATGCAACCACCTTAATATTCATTTTTAAATTAACAGTTGTAATGAGGTGATGTATTCCATTACATAAACTGTTTAGGATTAACAGACTGCTAAAAATGATAGAAAGATTCATTCTGACATATATACACTCACTCATTTTTGCACGTTCTTTGAATTACCTCATAGGCTGTTAAGGTTTTGGAACCAAGAGCTTGGTTTCCTGTAGTTCATAAGAATATTCACAGTCATGTGTACTTACAGGGTAGTTTGTGCATTTCAGTAGATCCCACATCCTTCTTCAAATCTAGTTTTGTTCCAGGACAACTTTAGATAGCACATGTTCAATGACAGTCTTCAGGCTTCTTTCTCTAGATTACTTTGCTTTTCCAAAGTAGTAATTATTGCTTATCTGGACTAGAATAATTTGTATCATTCCTTGTTATATCAATTCTTTGTTGACCTGTAATTTTGCTTTTGCAAAACAGCTCTTTTGTTTTTCTTCATTCTCCGGGTCTTCTGCACATCAGGATTTAATGTTAATAGTCATATGCTAGGGTATGTTCATTAATACTACATAATAGGATACTATTTCACTTTGTTAAACCAGGAGAAACACTTTTGCGCTTGCCTCTTACCTTCAAGAATAGAAATAAATACTTTGAACTGTGAAGAAATATGGAGCTGTTTATTTTTACTTTACTTTCAGAAGGATATTGATGCTAAAGTCTTTCTTAAAAAGAAACAGCTTCTCAATCATTTGGAATATGTTTTAAGAATTAACAAGCAATGTTCATGATTTTTCAGGTAATGATCCTCATAACAGGCGCACACAAGGCATTTGCTCTCTACAAAGCAATAGAAGAAGGAGTCAATCACATGTGGACTGTTTCAGCTTTCCAGCAGCACCCCCGAACTATTTTTGTGTGTGATGAGGATGCTACCTTAGAATTAAGAGTTAAAACTGTGAAATACTTTAAAGGTGAGCATTGAAATTTCAAAAGCAGAATGTGAGACTATTCCATTGTAGATGACAACTAAAATTTAATATAATTGTGGAGTTACATCCTGCACTGTGGCCTATTGAAAACTGGCATTGTGCCTGAAACAGCAGCCAGTTCTTACAAGGAATAGAAACAATATTCAGGAATATCTCACCTCAGATTAATAGCTTTCAGAGTAGTTTCCTTTTTCTTTTTCTTCTATGAAAAGAATCTCTTCAATCTATATTTTTAGTAAACAAGATTTTTCTTGAAATCCAAAATTTAATAAAATTTTTACTTTCATATTAAATATACAACATTAAATAACGCAAAGGGAAATGTATATGTGTATATATCCTTTCTGATTTTCTTGTTTACCTGTCCTACTCTCCAAGCTATGTTTAGAATCTAGTCAGCAGATAGAATGGTTTGCCCAATATCTCATTTAATCTTCATAATTCCAAACAAATTATTCCCATACATTGTAATTATAATGAGTAAGTGTCAAACAGTATGGCATAAACTCTGCAAGTAAGCAGGAGTTTAATTACCCAAACTTCCGCATGTGTATTTTCCTTTTGCTTTTTCCTACAGTTTAGTTCAGTAATTCTTAAACCTTATCATACCAGGTAATATATATATATATATATATATATAGCCATATATGCTTAATGTAATGAGCTTCTTCAAGGAAAATTTTGACTGTACTCAGTTTAGAATATATTCCTTGCTGAAGTCAACTCCACATACAAATACACACATAAACAAGCTGTATAAATAGGTACTTTATAAAGCACCTGTATTTATATAGCAAATATGAAAATGTTACGTAATAGGTCATACATATAGATGAATAACCCATAAAGTATGTAATATGTATACTACAATACGTAAATGTATATTTTTCTCTATTAACTTACTTAACATGTATTACTTAACATGTATTAGAAAAATTACCCTGAATCAATCAAACCTGTATTTCATGAATATCATTACTTTGACAAAGTTAATCTATTTCATGGCCTCTGAGACACATCTTTTTTCACATTTATCTTGTCCAAAATTGGGATGTGTTTAAAATTGATGTCATAATCATAGTTTATCTGGTAGCATTTTTTCTTATTGGTACATAAAATAATGATGTGTCTTTCAGTCTGCAGCATTTCATTCATGAAATGTAGTACGTAAACTTTAAAATTAATATATCAATTTAAAGGAAACCAGTAATTCATAGTTAAGGTAAATGTGTGAATATGGCAAATACTTTGAAGGTGATACTCAAATGGAAGTTTGCAAAGTCACAATTTTTAAAACAAAATTTTGATCATGTGTATCAAGTTCTGTATTTGCATTTGTCAGTTGTGAGCATTTTCCTTTTTTACTTAATATTCTTCAAAAGTATTTTTAATGGCTATGTAATAGTCAAGCAGACATATCATAATTTACTTAAACATTTCCTTGGTGTTAAACACTTAGGTTATTTCCATTTAATTTTTATCAGTTAAAGTACCAATTTTTTACCAAGCCATAATACATTAAATTGAAAAATTGTTAGCTTCTTAGTAATTTGACAGACAAAAGCAGAGAATATCTGATGATTTGTGAATAAGACAGCTCTTCAATGGACTTTTACCCACATATGTCCACATTCTCCTTTAGATTTCATCACAAATACTAGACTTCTTGAAAAAGTTAATAGAAGGAATCCTCATTATCCGCATATTTTAATGCCTGTTTGAAGGAAATTCATTTAACGTTGCCATTTTTCTAGTACCAGCAATCCCCAGATAAACCCGTTTGATTTTGTCAATTTAGTTTTTATCAGAAAAATTTTAAATTTTAGTGAATATTTAGTAAGATATGAAATAGCCAATACTTATATAACCAGGTGCTATTCGAAGCACATTATACTTGATTTACTTCTCACAAGTCTATGAAGTGGGTACTCTTATAATGTCATTTACAGATAAGCCCACAGGCTTAATAGAGGTAAGTACTTACCCAAAGTCACACAACTCATATGTGGCGAGCTGGGTAAGTGAAACCAGGCTTAATTGGAGTCTGCGCTTTTGTTCTCTGTTTTAATGCCCCACTGGCTATGATACGATCTAAATTATATATTTTTTTTATACTGTACTTATTGCTTCCAAAAAGGTCTAGACATGTGTTAAAGATAATTTAAAACAGAAGGGAAATAGATGATTACATGTGTTTAGTTCTCTCAGTTCACCTATCCAGAATCTAAGCTTTCCTGGAACATTTTGAAGTGTACAACTATTCATGAGAGAATTGCTGCATTGCTTTTTTGAGGACACTGTATTTTCCACTTTGAAGCAATATATTTCTGAAGAGGTTCAGGATATCAGCTTCTTTCAGGATGCCTCCTTCAATATGAAGAGTAGAACTGAGACATTGTTCTGGGTCATATATATATATATATATATATATATACCTCATTTTAAAATAAGGTATTTTGAAATAGGGTAGAATAATTTATAAACTTATACATATTATAAATGTAGTTTTATATATGAGGTCTGACAATTAAGTTCGAGAACTTGTTGCAACGATGTTGCTAACCTTTTTTGATATCAAAGGGATTATTCATTATGAATTTGTACCAACTGGACAGTTAACCAAGTTTACTAGTTGGAAGTGCTGAAAAGGCTACGTGAAGAAGTTAAGATGAAAACGACCTGAACTTTTCACCAACAATTCATGGCTCTTGCATCACGACAATGCACCAGCTCACACAGCACTGTCTGTGAGGGAGTTTTTAGCCAATAAACAAATAACTGTATTGGAACACCCTCCCTACTCACCTGACCTGGCCCCCAATGACTTCTTTCTTTACCCGAAGATAAAGGAAATATTGAAAAGAAGACATTTTGATGACATTCAGGATATCAAGGGTAATATGATGATAGCTCTGATGGCCATTTCAGAAAAAGAGTTCCAAAATTGCTTTGAAGGGTGGATTAGACGCTGACGTTGGTGCATAGCTTCCCAAGGGGAGTACTTCGAAGGTGACTGTAGTGATTGATATTCGGCAATGAGGTATGTAGCACTTTTTCTAGGATGAGTTTGCGAACTTAATTGTCCAACCTCGTATTTGCCATATCCTCTTTGAGATACTATTAACACTTCAAGATATACTAGAGGATATTAATCCTGTAGTTATCATCTGTCATTCATCAAATTCCATTCACATCACTACCCTTTCATCTGCAATTATTAAAATGTGCCAACACGAATCTTAAAGGGTTCTGATTATTTAGCTCCTGAAGAAAATGCTGATTAACTGCGTCTAAAACAGTAAGAATTATCAGTAAATGGAAGTTTATTTCAATATATACCTTTTGAATGATAAAAGTCACAGGAAAACAGTTTAATACTTTTTTTTGCTTTTTAAAACAAAACTTATCTTTTATGTGCTTGAGATAATATACTTTTAAGACATCATCATCATCATCATAGTGAACAGTTTTGTTGTTGGTGTTGTTTTATCCCTTTTAGGCCCTACTGCAGTCGCTTGACAGGGGTTGACTGAGTTCAGATTGACCCAAAACCATAAAATTGACATTTAAAATGTCTGATATTTTAACTTTTCTTCTTCTGGCAACATGTCAGGAAGTCTACATTTTATCAATACTCAGAAGAATTTACTTGTTTATGATTTAAGTAGCAATTATTTATTTTTATCAAATTCTTGTGTAGAAAGTTGTCAGTTTTTACATTAAGCAAATTCTTGACTTATCTAAAAATCAAGTAATAAAATTTTCAAGTTTTCTAGTATGGAAGCAGCCTTATGTGTAAAAGTTACAGCCAATGTGTACTTTTAAAAAAACTTCATAAAGGAGCTGAATTTTTAATTTTTATTCTGATGTTTTAAAGTTCTAATGTATTCTTTCCATGATCCAAGCTGTAAGAAATGATAGATGAACTGTATCAAGCAGAATGATTTAAAAGCTGATCCTTTAGAAGACCCAACATCTTCTAAATCTTATGATTGAAATTACGACTGTCTTTGTGGCCCCCTCTCTTCTTGGGTCTCTCCATTCTCCATTTTACTGATCTTTCCAATGATGGTTATTGAAAATGAATTAAATTTTTCAGTTAAATCCTGTTTTAAATAAGATTGGTTGTTTGGAGATATCCAGTAAATCTTTTTCATTAGCAAATATTTCCTTTGCGCTATAAAGCATTACCTTTTAATATATATTTCTGGTAAACGTAAATTATATTTTCAAGTTAGTGTCATCAGCCAAGAAACATGGGTTATTTTAAAGTCCCTTCAAGTACATTGTCTAACATGTTAATCAAAAGTATAAGAAGTATCCTTGCCTGAAAGTTGACATTGTTCATAAAGTTGGCTCATTAAGTGATCTGAGAAAATAAAATGTAACATATTGAGTTAAAATAAAAGCTCCACAAAAGTAGGGACTTTAGTTTTGTTCACTGTGTTATTTCAGCATATAGAAGTATGCTGTTATATTGGAGGCACTTGGTAAGTTGTGGGTGGTTGGACAGGTAGATGGATGGATGAACACATGACTATGAAATAGTTATCAGTTTAAGTTCCTATATTATGTCAGTCACTCTATGAGGTTTATAGGATACTAAATGAGGGCAAGAGTTATACTTAAACAGCAGTTGCAGAAAACTTTAATTGAGCTGCTGGTATTGAGCCCTGGAAGAAGGGCAGTATTTAGGTTGGAAGGAAACGGCATAAGCAGCACAGATGTGAGGATGAGCTGTGTAGTAGCAGGAAAACTTCCTGTTAATAGAGAACAGTTAATGTGTTCTTATAAAATGGGGCTAGATTATACTTTGAAACAAAAGGGACTGTATGGATTAAGAGCAAAAAGCAAACCGGGACTGATGTACCAGTGGCTCTTCACCTTTATGGGGTCAATGACACTTTGACAATCTGGTGAAGAGACTGTCCTCAGAAAATTGCACATATACTGCGGTGCCAAAAAATGTATACACGTGACTTGTAATCATCTTTGGTTATCAGTATATATTATTTTAATAGTTTTTTCCTTTCTTAAAATGTGTAGACGTTTTTTGAAACCCTCTGTATATGTGCACATGCACACACGTTTGTAAATGTGGGAGGTTCAAGGACCCCTGGAACCTTCTGTAGCTCTGTATCCTAGGATTACAAGTTGATGCTATACTTGATTCCTATTAGGTGGACAGCTCCTAATTATCATCATTCTGGGAGTCAGAGATGGTTCAGTATTGACTGCTCTACTTTTTCCTGTATTCTCTGTTATGTTTAAATATGGAGTGTTTAACTGTTTTTAACAGTGATGGTACCTTAGATTTTTTTTTTTTTAAGCTTTGAAAATCCTAGTATTAGAATGCAGGCCAGAAGGGCTAGTGTAGTTTAAAACTAGCCTCTGTGAAGAACAGAGAATGTTCACTGAAAGAATGTTTGTAGATTAATTCTGTCTCGCTGCACTCAGAACTCTTGCATTTGAACATCCAAGAGGTAATCTCTTCCCTATAAGGATGTAAAATTAACTGTGGGGAGGGGGTTTTATTAACCCTGAGAAAAATAATTTTACACATTCAGCAAAGCACATATGCCAATAAGTTAGAGTATTTCAAATACATCCTCAGGGATAGCTTTGCATAAAAGTATATTCATTATAGTTATTCATTATAGTTGTCCACATATTAATGGATTTTCATCACAGGCTTTTTATCTTCTAAACACAAGTATACTGGTGGGGGGATGGGTGTGGGGGATATATAACTTCACAGGAACTATCACTGTAGAAACATTCAAATATGAGATATTAAAGTATAAATTAAACATCATTTTAAGACTTTTATGTAATATGTTGAATATATTGCTTTGTGTGTTGAATTTTTGAGCTGAGATTGCTCCATTTTATAAATAAGGCCAGACAGCTAAATGGCTGCCATATAGCCTGAGGTAGAGGGTGAACCAGTCAAGTTCCTTTATGCTTAATTTGGTACTTACACAAAAATCCTTTTATTTCCTGGTTACTTGCTCCCAAGTTTTCAAGTTTTCAAACTTTTCCCATTCACTTTAACCTTATGACCCTTCATTCCCTCCAGTTGCATGGAAGGTTTTGCCTCTCTGTATTTCCACAGTCTTACTTCCAAGACTCTAAATTTATCCGAATCCTCAAGGATCCTTTTCTTTAAGGTCTGGCCACTTTGCCAATGCTCTTGATCCTTTTCTCTCCGAACTTAAGGACCATGAACTACACAATCTTTCTGCATGTCTCCATTCTCTCCCTTTCTACTGCCACCTTTTTATCAATATATGTTCTAGATTGTTTTTAAATTTAAAAAACCTACTAGATACCACCATCTCACCGAACCTTCACAGACTTTTTAAAATAAGTGTTTATTGAGCTCCCACTATGTGCCATAAACTTTATAGACCCAGGACTTAGAGCAGTGAATATTAAAGGCCCTGGACATTTCTAGTTGGAGACATGGTAGAAAATCACATTTTCTAAGAGTCAAACCTGCTTTAAAGAAAGTGAAGCAGTTAATTCATTTTCAGGTGACATTGGGATGAGACCTAATGAACAAAAAGGAGTCATGCTTTGATCAGGCAGAAGAGATTCCAGGCTGAATCAAACAGCAAGTGTAAAGATCCTGCACTGGAACCAAGCTTAGCTTTTCTGAGATAACAGCAAAAAAATAGTGTTGAGTACAGCATAAAAGGGGGGAAATGAGAGGACATGAGATCTGAAAGATAGAGAAAACAGAATAAAATCTAAATTATTTTCTAAGTGACCAGAGCACCTGGAGAATTTTCAGTAGGGAAATAGTATCATCAAATTTCTGTTTTAAAAAATTAGCTTGTCTGCTGTGCAGAAATTGTATTATAGGGCAGGGAAATGAATGAAAGTAAGGAACTGGAAATAGATTAGCAATGACATTTACTTGAGCTAGGGTGGTAGCCATGGAGATGAAGAACTGGGGCTAGTTGGGGATGTATTTTGAAAGTACAGACCGTCCCTGACTTACAGAGGTTTGACTTAGGATTTTTTTTTTTTTTTAATTTATAATAATGCAAAAGCAATAAGCATTCAATAGAAACCGTGCTTTGAATTTTGATCTTTTCCTGGGCTACCCATATGCAGTGCAATACTGTCTTGCGATGCTGGGCAGTGGCAGGGAGCCACAGCTCCCAGGCAGCCATACCATAAGGACGGTAAACAGCCGACACTCTACGGTATAGTATAAGTGTATTTTTAACTTACAATATTTTCAACATGAGTTAACTGAAACGTAACCCCATGGTAAGTCAAGGTACATCTGTAGTGCCGGCTGGTCTTGCTGCTGAATTTAAAAAAGAAAGAGAAAACAAATCAACAGTGGTTTTTAGTTGTCTGGCTTTAGCAGCTCATTGAAAGGTAACACCGTATACCAAGATTTTTAAAGAAACGGTTTGGAAGGGAACAAATAGATTTGAGGTGTTGATTACACACTTAAGTAGGCCTGCTGAGTACTTAGCGGTAGTATTCCCTTACTTTCAGATGCACTGATGAATTTTCTTTTCGCCTTTTAAGACTCTTCCGCTTCTGTTTTTTTCTCCTATTACCTGGACACTTGAGTGATCTTTGCATGTCCCTGTCTTAGCTTATTTCTCAAAAGCTGGTCTTCCTCACCGTTTAGATTTTAGAGTGCTTTTGCAGCCTTCCTGATAAGGAACATCTACTTATTAACCCTGTCTCCCCAATCCAATAACCCCATCTCCTGAGCAGACCACAGTATGTGAGTACCTTTCCCCGGCCTCTATGTTCTTAACCTGGAAAATTTAACTCATTTCTTTAATTTTATATTTCTAAAATATAAAATCTTTAGTTCATTAATTGGGACAATCTCGCTTCCCCCCCCCCCAAAGAAATATAGTACGTACGTATTAAAACATAAGTTGAAGCTATTTCACTTGAAGCTTTAATAAAAAAAATTTATAAGCATACAAGTTACAAGATAAAATTTAAATCTACTTGGAAATAATTATTTAATATAGGTTCTCTTCTGTACTGTTTTAGTAAACCTCCCTTGCTGCTTGTAACAAACCCCTACTGTAAATAGCCATGTCAAAATAATGGAAAATAATTTGCCAGATGAATGGATATAGTAATATATTGGAGAACTAAAGCTGTCCTAGGGTCCGTGCACATTTGGTCCATGCCAAAAGATCCTTTGATAGCATTTTTTATGTATTAATCCTGTAAACCAAAAGTATAAACGTCTGGGTTATACGTACCCAGTGTGGACATTTTTGATAGGACCAAATTTCAAGGACCTTTTGGTGGACCAGATATATCCATGGATGTTTTGAATGGGACCACATGTCCCACAAGGCTATCCTGGTGTAACATTTCTGAGCCCCTCACTGGAGTCTGCCAGAAGTTCAAACTCAACGTTTAGATGTAATTAAAATATATTAACAATATTAAAATTTGTTCTTTTGTCATACTACAGCTCTGAAGAACTGCTCCTACTTCCAGTTTCTCCCAAAGCACCTGTACACATTCTAGATCTACAGAGTCATAAAATGTAAACTGATATTTAACTAGTTAAATTTACTAGTTAAATATCAGTTTACAGTTTAAACATTCTGAAACATATTTATTTGAATTTTTTAAATAAACTATTTTGTATCAGATGGGAACCAATATACTTACTGTATCTTATGAAATCTTTTGTTTTCTAAAGTAAATGAGATATAGTTCAAAATTTAAAATACAACTAGAACTGTACTTTTTTTCTTTAAGGTTTAATGCATGTGCACAATAAACTTGTGGATCCACTATACAGTATGAAAGAAGGAAAATGAAGGAGATTGGAGCAAAATTCTGCCTGAATGAACAGAACACTTTTATAAGTAGATGAATTGTCAGCTATGCAATATGATAAAACATGGGGGATTTTTGAAGATTGTCATTTTTGAAGTCAAGTATCTGTATGTTAAACATTCCATATTTAGAACGTGTCCACTTCACACTAGGGTTTAGGAGAAGTAGTTGGTTCTCACAGATGTTTTTTATTATAAAGTATAGAACCCACATAACCACTCTATAAAACAGCACAGAAATGAAATGCTGGTCTGTTTAAAAATTTTAAAAGTCATTTTAAAGGTGAAGACTGTACATCAAGTACATTCATATGACTCCATTGGCATTTTTAGATTTTTATTTGTTAATCCTGTGAAGACACTCTATGCCTTTCAGGTATCAAACAACTATCACTGCAAACCTTTTGAAATGCTATCTTTATATTTTCTGCACATTACACAAGCTTTCTGCACATGGTTGCCTTAGTCTTCTTCCTATACTAGCATCTGGACATCCAAAGTCCTGCTATATAATGCTGATACAGAAAATCTGAAGAGATGACAGTGCCTAAAAGTACATATATGTCCCTTTGGAAAGTATGTATAAGTGCATGATTTTTGTGCACCTTTTTCTGCACTTTTTTTTTTTTTTTTTTTTTTTTACAAACGTGCTTTTGTATTTTTTTAATGACTTGGGTTCTTGCTTCTAATGTAAGCATTTGGCAATTATGAGTTAAACCTAGCAACACACTTAAGGAAATTCTTTTGAAGAAAATTTTCTGATTATTGTTAAACTTCATAAATAATTAGCTTTATTCCTTATATGTATGTCTAAAAGGATAATATAATGAAGTATATATAAAAGTAATTATTGTAAACTATTTTAGATTGCCGTAAGAACTTGCATCATTAAACTGCAAATAAAAGTTAATTGTTTTCTATCTTTAACTCAAATAAAGCTTATAATAAACAAATATGTTATCTAAATTTTATTTCCAGAAGTGGAATTGAATACATGCGTCTGAGAGAATCCAACAATTAGGTGGCTGTGAGTCTGCATTTAACTTTTTGTTTGCTGCCATTATGCAATTAGGCGATTTAAGTTAAAAGGCAATGACTGGGTCTGTAATTTCTTAGTCTTGCTGCTGGAGAGTAAAAAATACTCCTGTTTCCTCTGCACATTTTTTATCTTAAAGAACCATTACTTATATAGTGCATAATTGCCTTGTGATTGAAATGCATTTACAGTTAAGTTCCTTAAGAAATTTAAATAGAAAATAGAAGTTCAATAAAAATAAAACTGTTAGAATAAAATATGCTGCTTTAATTCCAGATAATGAAAGTGTAATAGCCTTCAGTATTATAAATGGTTTTTAAATGACAAATGATTCAGTATAATATTCCAGTCACACCTAGTAATAAATGTATTGGTTACTACAAACTAACCTAGTTACCTTAGGTCATATAGTATCATGGTGAAAAAGTTAAAGATATCTTTTTTTGGTGCATAGTTCACCAGTAATTACTGTGCTTTAAACGTGCTAGCTGAAACAGTCTAAAAGATATTGCCATTACTGTCCTTGATGTTAAAGAGGCTAGTTTTAGGTCCATGTACTCAAGCTCCTCAGCAAACTCCTTTCTGGCCACTCTAGCTCCCTAACTCCGGAGCTAAGTTGCTGCTTCAGAGAGAACGAACTAAGACGCCTATTGAAGATCCTTCCATAAGAGGCAAAATATGGCTAAGAAGTGGGTTTTGGAGGAAAAAACCCTAGGCTCTGTCAGTAGCTATGATGTTGGGCAATACAGTCTGAGCTTCTTCCCCTATAAAACAGGATGGTAATAGACCTGTACCTCGATGCTGTATATCGATTGAATGAGGGAATACCTACAGAGCTCAGTCACAGATTAAACTCAATAAATCATGAGAGTCATCTGAGCATGACCAAGTGAAAAAAATCTAAGCTTATGCTAAAAAACTTGAAAAATACTTTTTTGTACCATTATTACCATCAATAAAACTATTTCTTAAAGAGTCAGAGGTAAAAGGAAGAGAATTAATGTGTCCAAATTGTAAGCATACTAATAAGGCACAAATACTAAATAGTAGACACATGGTGCATGCTATGTGCCAGGTGTCAACTTGTAACTTTTCCTTGGCAATCATGGTAGAACAGAACATTTTGTTTTAGAAAATGTATTTAAATGCTTTTCTAGTTTCAAATGTAGTGCCATTTTCCAAAATACTATTGTCACGAAGCTCATATTTTATCTATTTTATTACATCAAAAGGGATAGGGAAGCTATCTCAGCTGAATTACCTAGGACTAAATCACAAGTTATTTAGTTAACCCCTATATACAATTTTAAGTAAGTCCCCACTATCTTAATTTATAATTAAAATTACCTCATGATATAATAAGGTAATATAAAGTATAGAAGTTTAGTATAAAATTCACCATTGATTGTTTTATCCCTAAAAGACATTTACCTCATTTAATTCAGTCAAGGTAGACAACAAAAATCAAAGGCTAAATTACAGTTGACCCTTGAACACGAGTTTGAACTGGGCTGGTCCACTTATAAGTGGATGTTTTTCAATTAGCCTGTGTAGTTCAAGTGACCCTCTCAGTTCAACCTGGCGTTGTTCAAGGGTCACAGACAGCTGGGAATACGCAAATGCAAAGGGCCAACTTAAATTGAAGCGGGTGGTCAGTGTATTTCATCTTACTGTAACACAATGTGCCCTCTAGTTTATTCGCTGACATGGGAGTTAAGAGTACATGCTTTGTACTCTGGCTGTGTGACCTCAAGTAAGTCACTTAACTACTCTAAAGCTCAGTCTCCTCAATTATGAAATCTATATAGTAATTATTAAACTGTCATTAATAATAGCTGCTAATACCAAACACCTGTCACTTTGCACAAATGCATTTTAATTATCAGAAATAAGACAGCCCCTACCCGTAACTTAAATGCATATGTAAACCATCTAGTTTCAAACTAACATTTACAAAAATTTTACCAAAAACTAGAGCACATGTCTAGACACTACGTCATTTGACTACTTAATAACTGACTCGTATATGTCATCTACATTTATCCAGCTAACAACAAATTGATACTTAGGTGATTTTGAAAATATTTTATCTTGGGCTTGAACTAGATAGAATCTTAAGTATAGGGGCCTTTTAGTGTCAAAAAAATATGCATGTAAACAAAAAGTTAAGATTTAGTAAGAACTTACTATGTGTTATACACTCTTCTGAGTATTTAAAACATTTATTCACAACAATCTATGGAGGTAGTAATATAATACTGATTTTACTAAAAAGTAAATAGACAAAGAGAGGGTAATTCACCTTGCTATTAAGTAGTAGAAAGGAAATTTGAAACCAGGCAATATGGCTTCAGAATTCAAGCTCTTATCCACACACTACCTTTAAATAACCAATAGGTTATTTAAATCTGAAAACCCTGAAAGCAAAAAACACATTTTATAATTTCCATTTTGTTGTCAACATAACTTTCTAAAAAAGATTAAAAGGTACACAATTTTTAATTTATAAAAGTTCCTTGTATTTTCCCACCAATTATTTATCAGATTGTGTCTTCAGAACTTTTATAAAAGCATCTTTTGGAACTTCAACATTGCCAACTTTCCTCATTTTTTTCTTTCCTTCTGCTTGTCTCTTCAAAAGTTTCATTTTTCGGGTAATATCACCACCATACTGAAAAATATTTTAAAAATTGGATGTCCAAATCACTCCATTGAAAAATAAGCATACAATCACACAGAGACATCAATATAATTACAACCTTGCAATTATTAACCATGAGTTATAGACACCTGCAAAGACACCTCTCTAATCCCCTTCCTAACAGATCCTAATTTTACTGCCTTAAACAATGATAAAGGATATTTGTCTGTCTGTCTGTCTGTCTATCTATCTATATGTATTTTTGGTTGGAGGTGAATATCCCCAAGGAAACTCAGGATTACATTATGCCTGTCAAGGAAGAATTATTCCTCAGTGGCCCAAGAAATTCTGGATTATATAGCTATAATCTAATACAGAAACTCACATAGCCAAAATATGCCAGTACCTTTGCAAAGGATTTAGGAAAAGTATCATTTAATTCTAGTAACTAAATTAATAATTTTTTTAATAGATGAGACAACAAACTTGGCAAGGCAATGTAGGAGGTGGATTTCAATTCCCATACTCTTCCCACTAAATCTTTCCATATAAATTAGATCAACAAAATGTGTTATCCTGTTCATGTTATAAAATACTTTCTTTGATACTATTCCAAATGGGAAATTTTTTTTTAATTTTTTTTTATTTATTTATTCGTTTCAGGTGTACAAGACAAGGTAATACTTAGACGTTCATCATTTATATCCCTCACACTGTGAACCCCCCTCCCCCCATCCACTATCCCTCCGACCTCACACTGAACCATCACATTATATATATAAAATTATAGTTGGCATTCATTAATGTTTAGCTTCTGGTGTACAATGCCATGATCAGGTATCCACAGTATCCCTGAGGTGGTCTCCCAAATAGGACGCATGCCAAATGGGAAATTTTTATAAATAAAATGAAAGAATGTTTAAGAACATGCTCAAAATGAATGAATATGCTATCATAATCGAGCTGAAATTTACCTATTAAAAAAAAAAAACAACTTGGAGATGAAATAGAGTATTATAAAAACCAACAATGGAAACCAATATTTATGCCCCCTTTGATTTTAAACTCATAAAATAGATATATTACAAAGTAGACTATAAGTAGATACATACACATTTTGCCAAAACATTTTTCCTATAGGCTTTCACACTGTAAAAGAGAAAACTTTGTGTAAGTACGTAATTTCATTACACTGTTTAAAAGTACTTTATTTTCAAGGTTTCCGCTTTATTAAAGATTAAAATGATTGTGTTAGACACATGTAAAAATGCCATAAATAAACAGATAGCTCAAATATTCTTCTATTTGATTTTCATATATTTGGGATAAAATAGAAAATGAATTCAACATGAATATCAACATATATTTTACTAAGAATAAAAAAGGTCAAGGTTTGTGGGTAGTCTTGATGAGGCCAAATTCAAGCATGCTGTGACCTTGATTACAAGAATTATATAAGGTCATTTTACTACTATTATTACTACTACTGCTATTACTACTACTATTAGTTCCAAAACATTAATTAAAAATGGTTATTATTACTAATGCCATCTAATGTCAGTCAAGAGTGACAAGAATATAAAAAACAATACATTACTTTTATAAAATCCTCTTCAGGGTAAACTAAATAATTTAATATATCCATCCAAGCAGTTACAAATTAATCTATTTCTGTTTCTGAGAATTTTGAAGGATAATTTAAAATAGCTCCATTTCTTTTCATTCCATAAGATGATATAAACTTTTTTTTTCTTCTTTACGGTATTTTATCCCTCAGCACAATTATGTTGTTTGCTGTTTTAAATTGCACTTTCCAGGATATTCCCAGGTTATCAATTCCACTCTGCCTAACCTCTGGGTACTCATAAAACACAAAATTACTAACTCTAAAGTAAAATGGTATTAGAAAATTAAATTCATTGCAAATATAGGCATAAAATTTATTCCAAGACCATACAAAAATGATGGTTGTATTTCACCACCACTGATACATTAGGTTTGGGTTAAACTAGAATTGAAGAGCAATTTCCAACTGAGGAGACACTTACAACTTCCCAAAAGTATTAAGACTATCAAGGAAAGGAAATAGGAAATGCTGCAAGACACTTCCTGCACTTACTCTTACTAATAGAGCGCCTTATTCAATGTTCTGATTTATATATCATGTATTGTGAAAAAGCAGTTTCCTACACAAATTAGCCTATCTTTCATGGCTCTATTATATGTGAGGTCCTTAATGTAGAATGCAAAAGTTTAACATGAAGCTAGCTAGCATTTCTCTCTCACCTTTCTGACTTCCAATCTGACTAGCTCTGAGGAAGTAATATTAAATGCTTCAAGTAAAAATCATAACTTAGTTTTATCTTTTGGAAGAATATCTCCAAAACCTTTTTAGTTTCAATTCCTATTAGCTTACAATCTACTTGAAGGGATAAAACCATAAAACCTTTTTCTTCAAACCCATACACATTTGATTAAAAATCATAAATAATATCAACCAAACTGTTATAATTAAAACAGTCATCACTTAAATTAGTGGAATTAAGAGTCGGATTAGTGTTTTTACAAGTAGTAATAAAGTTTAGGCCAATGTTAAGTTAAATTTTTCAATATTTCATTTTCTAGGTATACCATTTCTAAAACCAACCCAAACAAAAATGAATTTCAACTCACGTTTCTCTTGCAATGATTTTACTTCCAATAGAAGCTTGAATTGCTATCTCAAACAGCTGCCTAGGAAGAGAATCCTTCAGACGTTCACATATGGCTTTGCCAATAGAGTATGCTTTGTCTCTGAATCAGAGAAAATGCAATTATTTGCGTATACTAACTAAAAATGTTTAGGCAGCCTCTAGTCCATATGCATAATCAATGTAAAGGTGATTCTTTAAGGAGGTTCAAATGGAACTTGTTTATCATAAACATCACTTTCTGAATCATATATGACTTTCCTGATTGCAAAAACAATAGAAAAACATACATTAAAGAAAAACCATTCTTGATGTCCTACCGCTCACCCATAAGAAACCACTGTTAAACATTTTAGAATGTTTGTTAAACATATATCCTTCCAGTTATTTTACTACATATATATATATATTTTATACTTTGAATCATAGTGTGTATATTATATATATATATGTATATATATATATATATATATATATTCTACCTCTTTAACAGGCATTTTTTTATATCAGTAAATATTACTCTACAATATAGCTATAATGGCTTAAAATAATAGGTATGAGTGCTCCATAATTTTAACTAATTCTCTATTTCTTGAACAGGTAGGATATTTCATTTTTCATTATTATAATACTTTATAATTATACTTTATAAGATATAAATCTTATATATTTATAAGATATAAATCTTATATATTTTATAAGACTTATATTTTATATATAAAATATAAAATATTTTATAAGATGATGAAAAACTTTTTGTTCTGAATTCTAAATTGATAATAAAATTTTAGAAACATTTTCTTTTATTTTGTCTTACCTGGTAAGGGAAACAGTTCTTCCCATGACATTAATCCTACTATCGTACTTCTATCCTCTCTTTATATTTTAACAGTTTGGAAAGAGAAACATGGAAAAAAAATGGAAGGGAAACTAGTACTGGGAAATTTAATTACCTTTAAGTTTTCAAAATGTAGCTGTCAAACAAAAATGAGTAACCATTAAAGAAAAACATGTCACTTGGAGGTGTCCCCCGCTGCCTCCTGCCAAGCGCATCTGCCCAAATACTCCTGACCCCTGAGACGCCATCCTGCCTCTCCCCCGGAGGTCCCCTTTGACTTTTTACAAATAAAGACACTTGGAGAAAAAAAAAATGTCAAAAGTGGTTGCTTTCACATTCCATGATTAGTTTCTATTCAACTTACTTGTGTACAACAGTTACTAGCTCCTCTACAGTATTTCCATTCAGTAGAATGTCCATTTTTACAAGTTCTGCAGTCTGGTAGCCTGCGTCTTCGTAATCAAAACTAACAAGGGAAAACGTCCAATAGATAAACATTATACTGCCTAAGAGATTATTTTTTTTTCTTTCAAAACATCTTTATTCTACTCCCCATACCTCCTCCAAAAGATTTAACTTTCCATCAAAATGTTACACACATATTTCAGATGAATGGATCTAAATGACCATAGTAAGGAACAAACTGCATCATCTTTTTACATTGAGGAGGAGAAAGGCAAAAGCAAGAAGAGAAGTACGTCCTAAAGGGGGAAGGAAAATAAAACTAGCAAGCCAGTTCAGGAAAATGGATCACTGAAGGCAAATGTCACCTTTTCCCCAGCATTCCCTCCTAGCAGCTGGCTGGCTGTAGACAACAGCATATACTAACAGGTCATTCTCATATTCGTAAGTTGTATTTCTTTTAGTTTTCTATTTCCAATTAAATAACTGTTATGGCATTGACAAACATACATTAATAAATGAGGTTTTTGGATTTCAGATATGGCTCTTCAGTTTGAACCTTCATAGGGCTATTCTGAGGATGAAATGTGTTGATAAATGTAAAGCACTAGAACATTACCTAGTACATAAAAAGTGTTTAAAACAGAGCCTCCCCTAGCACACATAAGCACTTAGTGTCAGCTATTAACATTAACAACATGGTAAAAGCTTACAATGCTAATCAAAACAGACAGGTTTAACTTGCAAAACTGAAGTCTAATGAGAGAAAATTTCTGTTATGCTTACATGTCTTTACAATTATGGACAAGAATATATAAATTTCCCTATTGTCTTAATTTTAAAACAAGCTGGTGCCCAGAGTTGCAAATATGTTTGATTTCTAAAGGTTTTAAACAAGAAGGTCACAAAGCGATACTAATACTCTCTAAAATCAGATTAACTCTTAAAGTGTTCCTATAATACTTTCTTTTCTTAAACATCATTAAGCATTTAATGTATGAAAGATAGCATGTTAAGTACTATGCAAAATACAAAGAGAGACAAGATATTCTGCTGGTCAGTATTTCAATAAAATTGTCCAAGTATCTGAATTTCCCATTAAATTTTTACCTAGCATATCCAGAAGACAGGGATTTCAAAGAATCATAAAAGTCCACCACAATTTCATTCAAAGGGAAGAGATATTTAAGCATAACTCTATTTTGATCAATATACACCATATTCTTCTGAATTGCTCTTCGAGCCTAAAAAGGGCAGAAAAAAGGTATTTAATGATAACCTATTCAAATAACGATTTAAAACAAATATAGACAAATGTCAATTACCAATTCCCAAATTTCCTTAAAAATACTAATAAAGAGTTGGGAGAATAAAAGAATATTTCTTTAGTGGCCTAGTAAAAATTTGCAAGGAATATTTATAATACAGGGAGGATCATTTCGTATTTCAATTACAGTACACTTACTACTGAAATTTTTAATCCTTTGTCTTTATCTAACAATTTTATGTTTTTGAATTATACAGTATTTCACTTAATAATAAGTCAAAATGTAACTACAGATAAAGTAAAAGTTCTAATTTCTTGTTTTACAAATAAAGAAACTTAGGTCCAGGGAAATTAAGTGACTGACCAAAGTTATAATCTAGTTTGTGATAACAGAATTAAAATTCAAGTCCACTAGTCACCATTTGAGAGCTCTTTCCAATATACGAGTATGTCACAGTAGTTAAAATAGGTATTTTTTGAAGACTATGATCATACCCAATTTTTAGAATAAATAATTTATTACAATGTGACAAGAACTAAAGCAAAATGGAATCTTCCAACCAGGTCTTCCAAGTATTATAATTATCTTTGAAACTATATTCAATATTAAGTACTCAAAAAAGCTAAAAGAAATTGTACTTTTAGCTACTCAAGATAAATAAGCATCCAACTTCTTTCCTTTAAATATCAATTCAGTTAAAATATCAATTCAGTAAATTAACAGAGATGATCAAAATTCTGGCACTATTTTTATTTAAAATAAAAAATAATTTTTGATGTGTATGTATTTGTCTTTCTCTACACACACACACACACACACATACACACACACACAGAGCCACCGCCCAACCCCCGCTCCCCCACCCCACAAACACACATACCTATGTATGTACGTACAGGTCTTTATGAAAATTTCTTATAAATTTAGTGTGCTCCACAGAGAGAAACCTTTCAAAACCTGAGCAGGGAATCACTGCTTGAGAGGACTAAAATTTACTTTTATATTAAATTATTGAATTATATTTATACCTGGCAAAGCATCATTATTTTTCCAGTATATTCATCTGGTGTGATAATTGTGCCCAAAACAACTGGCTCCAAATATTCTGTTACTTTTGATTTATCAGGGAATTGTGCAGGATTGATGATTGTAATTTCCTTTTCTCTGTATTCCTAAAAATAAGAAAAATCACCAGTAGTAAAATCTTTTTTTTATTTGTTTTAAGGGACTGACTTAGAGGTTTATTTCTTGTATATAGCTTGTTGTGTCAGTTAAAATCTTAATTGTTACATGTTTTAAAATTTGCTTTTAAATTACAGTATGTTAGAATTTGTTACTGAATTTGTTGTAACTAATAAAAACAGAAGTCCTAAAGGTTAGATTATCTTAACACGCTTTAGATTTTAAAAAGTCCAATTATAATCATTTAATATTAATAATTATTAATTAGTAATGTATTCTAGTTATTGACATTTACCAAACATATTTCATGTACCATTCAGAAAAGTATTATGTAAGAACACATTTTAATCTGCCCCTAATGAGGCATTATAATCAGTTTCCAAAGTTAATTTTGTTGGAAAATACTTACAGATACCAAAGCTAATATTTGTTTAAAATAAATAGATTGCCACTTAGATGGAATACAATATTGTCCGGGTCATTAACCTGAAATCTAAAATTTCCTACCGCCAGGTAGAAAGGAATGCTGTTTTTTATAAGATAAGCTCTTTGTAACCAAAAATGTATTCTTTATCTTTGTGCTGAATTTAGAACAGTGTTTTTTTATTACTAATTCTGATTTTTACCCTCAGTAACATACTAGTATTGATAACGTGTAGATTTTACCAGTTAAAATTATTTGTATATTAGTCCTCACAAAGCTTCACCAGTAATCATAAGATAATTCAATTTGTATTGCTATTAATCAAGAAACATTGAGCTTTAACTTCTAGTCAGCTAATGGTACAGTTTCTCTTGCCTTCTGTGTACACACATACACATACACATTTAGTTTTCCCTTGTATCGTTGTTCACAATAGTACCTTTATCAATTTTGCTGATGAAAGAACAGCTTTATATGGAACAGTAGGGGTTGTCAAAATTACAGAAGCATTATATTCTTGTTCTAGTCGCTGGTTAAAAACTTCCATATGCAAAAGTCCAAGAAATCCCAATCTGAGAAAGAAAAAGCCAAACTGTAAAACGTTTATGTCCCAGAGGCTCTATTTTCTTTGATGATACTTTATGAGAGAAGGGATGGAATCAAGAGTAGTTCAAACATTTCACATCATAATTAAATGCTAGCAAAATTTCATTAAATAAGATTCAAATGTCTCATTGGGATTCTGTTTAAAATCACTATAAAAAATACCTATAGAATATGAATCCACAATGTGAAATAGGAAGACAGTGTTATATTTCACTTTACATTAATGTGAACTTACCTTCAGAAATGTTCAAGAGCAACAAACCATTTAAACTTTACTTTTCAAAAAAAATGGGACCCTTAATGTAAATGAATCTTACCTCCAGCCGGCACCTAGGGCAAGGCTACTATCCCGATGAACTGTCACACTGGAATCATTTAAAGTCAGTTTTTCAATAGCACTCTTCAGGTTATTATATTCAGATTGATCTACAGGGTACATTCCTGAGGACACAGTGATTTCTTATTATCACATGTGAAAAGCTTCTTACATAGAGAACTAAATATATTGCTTCCAAGATCAAAATTAATCATTTAGCTTTTAAATATCTTTCTTGTATTTCATTCACCAAAACACTGGTTTGCTTAAAAAACTATGATCACATTACACTGACTTCAAAATATCTTGCAAGTTCTATAGCCTTAATGAATTTACAATTGGATTCATATTCCAAGTGATGTTTTTATGATTTTACAATTATATAGGGAAAACAAAAAAGAACCATGGTAATAAGGCCTAGAAAAATACATTGTTTATTGCAAGAAATAAAAGTGGAAGATATTCCGCAACCACAAATGAAACTCCATTAGCAGATAAAAAACAGAAGTAGAAATGAAAACTACACTGAACTGTTAATTCTCTAAGGCAGATTATCCATTAAAGTCAAAGATAAATTTTGCTTTTTTCAATTCACTGACAAAAACGACAAAGTTACTGATTCATCAGATTCTCTTTCATCTGACATCACAAGTCCTTACCTCTGAAGTCCTCTAAAATCTAAATGACTGATTTTGCCTAAACGTGGGGGTAAACAAAGTTCCTAATTCCCAATGAGAGATACAAAAAAGAGAAAAAACAAGGGCTAGGTGGACACTTAGCACAGAGTAACTTGATGACCTTCAATCTTTTTCAAATGTCTGTAATTCCACACAGTAGTAAAAAAGGTTATGAAGTTATGCATATGTCAAGTGACACTATTCTCTGCCATGTCTACACTAGTACAATACAATATTAAAGAAAGGCTAGCCAAGGGGAAGGTACACGGTAATAAAAAACATGCTAATTAGAAAAATATTTCAAATATAATGACCTACTCTCTAGGAAAACAAGTAGGAAATTCATATTACTATGCTCTTCCATATATCAAAGAGCTTGTTTCCTAAGAACTTATTTCTTAAGAAGTTGTAAACAAATTTAGGAAATTATCTCCCACAAGAAGTTTTACTATACATATGAAATTAGCTGGTATGTAAATAGCACACAAAAAACAAAGAAACAGAGTATCCTGGAATTAGCTGATACTTAATTATTTAAAATGAATACTTTGAGTAATTTTTATTTCAATTTACAGAATAAATTGGCCCTCATCCTTTGAATCTATGAGCTCCTCACCTGCAAATACCATTGGTTTCGCTGATTTAAACCCAGGCAAGGGCTCCACTGGTTGTTTATGTAAATATAATGTATCTCCTATTTGTGCTTCAGTGACATCTTTCATCCCAGCAATCAGATAGCCCACCTGTCCTGCATATCTAAATAAAATTATCATATGGAAATATTTACTGCTTTAATGTTTCAAGTGCATACTCACAATAAGCTCTACCTTTCCAGGAAATGATCACTTTCCAAACAAAACCTCATGAAACTGAAAGTAAGCACTACATATCAATTCTCAACTTTAAGGATTATCAGCAAAAGAACATACCATGCCTCAAAAACCTATTAGCAAGGACCTCTGCACCACAACAGGCCTAAGGCCTTTATCATGACTCTACCCACCTTTGCGTATTAACAACAGCTTCTAAAACATAAGGTAAACATAGTGCAACTGATAAGTACAGAAACACAAAACAATTCTTGTAGTGTAAAACACTATTTTATTAGTGAATTATATTACAAATGTGCTTTAAAAAAGAAAAAAAAAGCTAAACTTTTACCCAAGCACAAATATGTGAACTCTCAGCAAATCAGACATCTATTTGATATTCCTCTTGTAGGAAAAGAGCAAATCCCAAGATTTCAGAGATTTAACTTAGTGTTGTTTTTTAAAGAAAATTTCCTACATGATAACAAACTCACATTTAGGATAAGGTACAAGAATCTTAATTGGAAATGCAGTAATGTTCAATATATGATCTATATGGCAGAATACAGACAGACTTTAGAAATATTCGAGTAAAATTAAAATAGTCTGAACTCTCAATTAAAATAAAAAAATGTACTGAGCAAAATGTGCTAGTTTTTTAGACATACAACAATAAACTACTGAGTGTGACCCATAGTAACTAGTTTAATACCTTAATTTTTACAGATGAGAGAAAGCTCCAACTATGTGCCCAAGTTGATTTATCTCATTAGTACCTGGAGTACTGACAGAATAGACACTCAATTAAGTATTATATTTATAAATGAACTCAGAACACAAATTTTCCAGAGCATACTGCCTTTCTAACCCCACATGCCATAAATTCTAGTTATTTAAAGTTTTACCATGAACTCCACAGTAAAGAAAATTATAAATTTTTCTTTACTACTTTTATGGTAAAAGATCTAATTATAAAAAAAAAAATTAAATGTCAAAATGATACCTGATATAAGTATGGGTGAGGGAACTATCTCATTGTCTCATTAATACCTCAATATAGAATCAAATCTGCACCAGATCATAAAATTAGTTATAACTAGTCAAAAGGAATAAAAAATGTATCAAATTTCTACTGTCCTTCACACACAAGATTCCTCCTAAAAGAGCATTCACTATAGAATTGCGTTAAATAATCAGGTTTTTTAAATGGTTTTTTTGAGTTACCAAATTGGAATCATTCTAAGTATACCAAGTTGATAGAGGATGAGATAGAAACACATACAAGTGTATTTTAATTACTAATGTAGATTACTTACAGTTTAGGAGTTGGCTGCTCATTAGGATTCAGAACTCCTACTTCATTAACTTCATATGTCTTTTGAGTATGTGCAGATACAATTTTATCTCCTTTGGAAACCATTCCATCAAATAACGCTACATTGGCTATCACACCCCTATACTGGTCAAAGGTGGAGTCAAATACCAAAGCTCTCAGGGGATTTTTGCGATGTACTTTAGGACTATTAAAAATGAGTGAAAAGTAAACACACACAGTAAATTAAAACCTTAATAAAATGACTTTTATTAACTCAAATGTTATGCTTAATTTATTCTAGTACTTAAGATTGATAACTGACAGCCAAAATAAAAGGATCTTTCTATAACATAAGGTAAAATGCCTATTTTTATATTAGTTTAAATTTAACCTCGAGTTTTAAGTAAATGACTATTTTAAGATTACTTATGACACTGATGAAACATATTTGTTCAATATTAAAGCAAATAACCACAACTGCCAATGTAGTCAAGTCTCTTTATTACAATGATTGTTAAGACGCGATCTCCTATCATCCTTGTTTTTTCTTATTTTTCTGTATTGTATTTGCCTTCTATATATTACTAAAAATAAATGTAAAAATTTATTCTCATTTACTACAAGAGTATAATTCCCATATCAAATAAGCTAAAAATAACAAATTAAATTGATGGTCTTTATACTATTAAAGATAAACAAACACTATAAAAATAACAAAATACTTACGGGGGTATTCTTTCAATGATTGCCTGAAGAACACTTTCAACATTTGTTCCAAGTTTAGCAGAAATCTAAAAACATATACGTGAAAAAAAATGAATGTTTAATCTTAAAACTGTACTTTTCTTCTACCCTGGTGACAGAGCTTTATGATCAGGAAGGAAAATAAAAGATTTCTAACAATTATCGATTTGAAAAACATAGTAAAAAGAAGCACAAAGCATATAGTATATTGACAACTGTCCTTCCAGTACAATTAGGTGATTCTATGGTTCTTGGATTAAATTACAAGAGCATTCCAATTATGGTGTTGAAAGAGCAGTGGACTGAGAGCTCAAAAATTCTAGGCAACAATCATGACTCTGCATGGAATGTATGACTTTGATCCATACATATTCCTTTAGGCTTAAAGTTCATCTGATAAATGAAGTGATTCTTCATATTCTTTCTAAATCTCAAAGTTGTTGTGTGGACAGAATTCAACAGTATATGCAGATGGCAATAGGTAATTATAAGGCATATTATTACTATTGTACACACACTGAAAAAGCAAGCCAAAAGACTCAATACACATGTGCATGACTGATCTTTGTCATCACCAGTAAATGGACTGTCTCTGAAATCTTGATTTCAAAACCCACTCCATGAACTCCACCTCTTACCCTTCAAACTCCCTCTATATCAGTTTCTCATCTCAACAATAAGGACAGTTTGGGCTGGATAATTCTATTTTGGAGGCTGTTCTATCCACTGTAGAACGTTTAACAGCATCCATGAAAACTAGTCTATCCATAAGATGCCACTAGCACCCATCCCCTAGTGTGGCAACAACAACAAAATGTCTCCAGACATTGCCAAATGTTTCCTGAGGGGCAAAACTAACCACTAATGAGACTCTAATACTATGTTTGAAACAACCCTTTAAGATCACAACCTCTAACCCATTGAATTGGACTACTTTTTTTTCATTATCCATTAGTCCTCTGCCCTCTCCTTTCCCAACTGAGACTCCAAGAAACACTATGTACAATCACTGTTCAACCACTTTCTATTCCTTCACTATCATAAGCAGATGGAAAAACCTCAGCTGTGACCACATCCAACTATATGCCTTTCCTATTCTTATAACCAGAGCAGCTTAACAACAAAATCAAGTAACTGGTCTGGCTAGTTTCTTGTGAATTTATGACCACAGAACTCATTATGGAGTTAACACATCCTGGCAGTCCCAGGATGCATTCCTTCCCTCATAAATTCACATTGCCACTCAGCAAGATAATTCACACCACCTTCCTTCAACGCACATTTTCCCCTCCAGTCAATTCACTCTCAGTTGGTAACTTTGCCTGCCATTTCATTTAAGGAAACAGAAAACATCAAAAATTCCCTTATCCAAATATACAGATCCATCTGCATCTTTACCCATCTCTTTGCCTTCTCTTTTTATAATATGAGTATTCCCACTTCTCTGACAACTCATTCCTTCCACACTTCTATTCTGAATCTTACTCTCTCTAATCCTAATCCTTATCATAACCCCCTAAAAATTGACAATATGTAGTCTGACTTCCAGGATCTCTTCTCTACCTACACTCCCCCTGGAAACTGCATCCGTTTCCATGGCCTCAATTCCACACACATGCTAATGACTCCTAAATATCTATCTCTGACCCAGCTCTCTCCATGGAAGCCTGAATTGTATACTTATGCAATATATCTATTTGGATGTGTAATAGACATTTCAAACACACTATGTCCAAAACACAGCTTTTTATATACCCCCATGTCTGTTTCTCCCCAGGTTCTCTCCATAGTAATAAATACCAATATTCAATTAGTTGCTCAAACCCAAAACTTCATTATTCTTCCCTTTATTTCACTTCCTTACATGTAATTCACTACCAACTCTATCGTATCTACTAGATGTACATCAAATTTGCCCATTTCTCCAACATTATCATCACATACTTCGTTATCATTTTGCAACTGGGTTACTACTGCAAGCTGGTTTCCCCTATCTCTTCTTCCTCTTTTCCAATCCATTGTCTATGAGGCAACCTAAATGATCAGTTCATTTCCTCTTGCTTTAAAATCTTTCCATTATCTTAGAATAATTTTCAAACTCCTTAGCACAGCAAGAGTCCCAGCATGACTTGATCCCCACCCACCCCTATCTCATCTAACTTGCCTCCTTTCTGTCCCTTAAACATGCCAATCCTCGCCAAACATTCCAAGCCTTTCCACTTGGTCTTTCCTCTTCCTAGAATGCATTTCTCTCAACTCTACATGTTTTCAGGTCTTATTTCATCAAAGAAGCTTCCTTCCCTAAGTTACTCTGCATCACAGTGGCTTTGAGAAAAAATAATTTTTCCAATGTTAACTGTGGTATTCCACCTGGAACAATGCAATTTGTTGAATGACTTTCCTTGACAACCTCTGTCTTATTCAATAATCACTATGCTTACTTCTTTCTTTACTTATTTAATGACTGCTTCACTACGCAGAATATAATAAACACAATGAGACAGGGGTCTTGCCTGTCCTATTCACTGTTGCCCCCCTACCTGGCACATACCAAATAGGTATCTGAATGAACTGTATAAAAACATATTAAAATCAGAATAGTTAATTATGCTTTAATATAACATAATCCAAGTTATAAAACCATGATTCCTGGATGGCCTCAAGTCCCGGAAGCTCCATAATAAAAACGATTGCATTCTGTGTGTGCGCATCAAAGAAAAAAAAAATTGCTTTTTCAGTCATTACACAGTAATCTACTGTGTTAAAGTTAAACCAACAAACAAAAACCACTCATCACTTGAAACTTGCTTGTTCAAAAATCAAACAAGATTGAAAGTGGAAGCTAAATATATTGCTGCACTGACATACATACTATACAAGCAGTAGCATAGCACAATTTGGCTGTGGCTATGTTTGGGTTAACAACCAAACTGGTATTTGAAAGGTAAATCTAAAAATTCAAATTTAATTCTCTAGCTAGCCCTTTATTAAAAAGTTCTGTCAATTCCAAGAATATGTAGAAGCATCTTGAAATTAGCTTGAACCTGCTCTTCCAAGAGTATTTCCACAGAGGCAAAATGGCACACGAAATAAACCGCAGTGCATTGTAGAAGACCAACATTTTAGTCCTGGCACATCAGCTGTCTAGACCTGGAATCTTAAGAAAGTGACAAAATCTCTTTCAACTGTATCACAAGAATGACTTCTATCTGTCTGTCCTAACCATGTAATAAGGACTTTTGATGAGGATCAAGTGAAACAATAGTAAGAAGGACTCCTTAAAACTATAAAAATAATGCATAACATGGGCTATCAAATACTATGAAATTTCACTTAGGACAACTGTATTTTCAAAAGTATAATCAAGTCTTCATAAAAAGATGTTTTACCTTAATACATTCATCACTTGGAATATCAAACATCTTTTCAATTTGTTTTTCAACCCTTGCAGGATCAGCATTCTTCAGATCTATCTTAAAAAAAGAAGTCATTGTGTCTTAATTTAATAAAAATAAAATGTACTATGTATTAATTAATAGTATTTGGAAATAGTTAAAAGCATACCTCCTTTTAACCTAACTGACCCCTCTGATTTTCTTTCAAAAGTATTTATCTAGATATAGGCAATGCAATTTTAATAAGCATGGCCACTGAAAAACAGAGGGCAGACAGCAGAGCATGCACAAAATGTAGGCAGTTAGCTACTCAAGGCAGAAGAGTTCTGTAACAATTTATCAATTAACACCATATTAAACTGATTTTATAAGTCAAATAGAACAAACTGTCTTACCTATGGGCAACCTTGTTTCCTTAAATCCAGCATAAAAAATATAACTGAATACAATACATATTTTTTAATTAAGGTTTTTAATTCATTAATTTTAAGTATAAAAGTTAAGGTTTATTCACAGTGCTTAGTTTAGCACTTAACTGTTATAGTTCATGTATTTTGTTGTTTCCTCCTAGAGCACAAGCTCTTTTTCTTTTCCTATATATAGTTTAGTGTAACATACATATTTTAGCTGCTATGCATGTATACCTTTCCTACAGTAACAGCCCTCCATCACTCCATGTAATTCAGGGAAACTATCTTCTCAATTATATGCAAGGGTATAGGAGTTTGAGTTACAATTCTATCACATGCAACTCATAGAAATAAATCCCACCAACATATTTAATAAATAGTTGAAAATCCCGCATATAAAAAAATAGTATACTTGATATTCAAAAACTAAATTTACTTTTAGAAAATAAAGTAATAAATAGTACCACTGTCTCATTGTAATTACCTTGTTTATAACTGGAATTACCAACAACTGTGCTTCGAAGGCAAGAAAGAAATTTGCTACAGTTTGGGCTTGAATACCCTAGAAATATCAAGAAAAAAGATACTGAAATGCTCATTTTATCATCTATCACAAAACTTATAATTCAAGACTTCCACACATCTTCATCAAAAGCAAAAATGTAAGGCAAATGATGGTACTTTACTTTCATGCATTTGGATTATTCCCTGAGAAATTACTTTCAGTTCAGGAGGCATTTGTTGGAGGGAACTGTATTAGGCATTAGACACACAAAGGTGAAACATAAATCCTCAAGGTCATCAAAGCCTACTAAAGGATACAGTCATGTGATGCAGATTACAAAGCCCAGTACTATGTATACAAGGAAGAGACTAACTTTCCCTGACAAAAATCAGGGAAGCTTTAATACAACAAAAAAATCCTTGGGTTTTAAATGAAGCATTTGTGAGAAACTGAAAATATCAAAAGTGTATGTTAAACAGGATATCATAGATCTTATATGGTCATCTGCTAAATATATTTTTATGGTTATGTTTATACCACAAAAGAAAATGATAATGTTATTGACACGTTTCTTTCAACCTAACACTTCTCATATTATTACCTTAAGTCATCCAAAATGACCTCAAAAATATTCATTTTCAAGTTCTGCTAAAAATTGACATTAAAAAACCCACTTTAAGAACTGCTAAAAATTGTTTTTTTGTACGATATATGTATAATGTGACACACTTCAACAAAAAATAAAATCGAAGAATTCCTCTGATCAGCTTAAATATTTTAAAAGATGAACTAGTCAATGTCACAAAATACTTTAGTTTAATAAAACTTCAAATTAACAAGAAGGACCAAAGCATATGATTGTGATTAAGCAATACAATAAACCTTAATTTTTTCAAACATAGAAAAATTCTATTTCCAAAACATATTTTAAGGAAAACCTCTTGAAACAACCAAATAGCACGTCACATCATATAAAATTTAAAGTACCTACCTCATTTGCATCAACCACAAGTAGAACACCCTGACAAGCAGACAGTGACCTGGATACTTCATAACTAAAATCAACATGGCCCTGAGAAACAAAAAATATAGATATGTCTAGATGCTAAATTTCAGCTATAATATTTTTAGGGAGAGGCATTATGGCAAATCTATTGACTCTACTTGATACAAAGTTAATAGGTTTCATTTGTTTAGCCCACACTTGTGAAACAATTTACACAAAGAACAATGAGAAAACAAAAAGCAAACTTAGGTGTTTAACGTTCAGTTCAAAACCTAAACAAGGATTTGTTTTCTCTATTAGTACAAGGCTGACTTTAACAATGGAGACAAAACTAATATTAAACTTACCGGTGTATCAATGAGATTTAAAAGGTACTGCTTTCCTTCACAATTATAGAAGAGAGAAGCTGTCTGTGCTTTAACAGTGATTCCTCTTTCTCGTTCCACTTGCAATTTATCAAGAACTTGCTTATTATTCTTTGTTTTATCAATTGTCCCTATAAACATAAAAAACATATTTCTGGGGGCTTTAATAAAAGAAACAATACTGTATATAAAATTAAAACCAAATTTTAAAAAAGCATGATAAAAGTAATTATCAATTGATCATTGCCATTAATTAAGTATATAACATAAAATGAAAATACCTGTTAATTCCAGGAGCCTGTCAGCTAAAGTACTTTTGCCGTGATCCACATGTGCAATGATACCAAAATTTCTAATATTTTCAACAGGGAATCTAGACATGTCAACTTTTTCCTAGAAAAGGGTGAGAAATATTACGTTTATGACTATAAATTTTGCGTAAGATGAAACAAGTATTAAAGAATTATTAGTCTTCTTTGAACAATTTCATTTATAGCATTTACATTGTTTACATTATTCCTCTGATAATAAAGTAATGTATGGCTAAATTCATGTTATGAGCAATAAATTACAATACGACTTATTGACTACATTAGTTTCACTGTCAAAAGTGACCATACAGCTTAATATAAGTTCCTCATAATATTTCTATTACGAGGAATAATATTTCTATTTCTATAAAAAACCTACAGAAAAGCTGAAAGAAAAAGAAGAAATTCTTTGCCTCATCACACATTTAATCACCAGTCAGGTCTATTTAAAAATCTGTGCCGCTAATAGTTTTCAAAATTTAAATTAGATACAATTCTGTTTCTCCGAAACTTCTCTAAAGAGAGAGAAAAAGATCGTACCTGGAAAAAAAGATTCATTAACTTCAAATTCAAAAATACTTTAAAATTTACATACTCCTGTAGTGGTTACCAGAGGGAAAGGGGTGGTGGGGGGTGGAAGATGAGGGTAAGGGGGATCAAATATATGGTGATGGAAGGAGAACTGACTCTGGGTGGTGAACACACACTGGGATTTATAGATGATGTAATACAGAATTGTACATCTGAAATCTATGTAATTTTACTAACAAATATCACCCCAATAAATAAATTTTAAAAAAGCACAATGAAAAAAAAATTTACACACTCCTGGTTTTTAGTTGCACACATTTTAAGTGTTTTACTGAGTCTTATTACCAACTGCTAAAAATTTGGTATTCAAGTAAAATGTCAGCTTTTTTGAACTCTAAACATTTTATTTTCCCAATAAAATCTGTATTTTATAATCAGCGAAAAAAGTCCATGAAATAACAATAAAAATACAACATTCTGATGAGTTTTAAGTTTCCCTTTTTGTAAGTGCTCCAAGACAAGACAGACAATAAGGATGCAAAGGTATCTGAAATTGTGCAAAAAAACTAAACTTCATATGCTTGCCCTGTAGATTTTCCCCCCATCATTCTGTTCAAAAGAAATACAGGACAGCACCATATTTAAGAACTTTGAATTGCAACATAAATTCATTTTAAATTCCATAGGCATTGTATAAAAGAGCAAAACTGATTAATTTCACGTAGTCTTATTTTTTTCATTACTCATAACCTGCAATTGCTTCACTCTCTGTCTAAACGACTCCTGGTATCTCTTCGTTGTTATCAGGGAGTGTAGTTGTCAGAGTTGCTAAACCCCACCTTCTCCAACCTCAAGAACAGTCAGAACCAAACGTTTCCTTTGGCTGACATAAAATGCAGTAGTAATGCGAAGTTAAGGCGAGTACCCAGAACTTGACAGTTTAGATACTGGACTGAAAGTTCTTCTTCCATCCTGCAATCTTCATAAATAGGCATTTGACGGTTTTATTAGCATCTCATTTAGTAAATTGAGAACTATTCACAGACAAGTCAAGCTTGCGTGCCCGGGTCACACGGCTAACACGCCGCAGGAAACGAGAGGTTATCATAGTAGCAGCTTCTTCGGCAGCATTTTAGGAGCATTAAAGTAATAACATGCAAAGCGCTGAGACCAGTGCCTGGCATGAACAATGAATTATTACTTATGGTATCGACGTGACACATTAGAAAACTCGGGCGGTGACTTTGGCCAAGGTCACACAGGGGAGCGGTGAATTCAGGAATCACAGAGGGGCCCGCGCTCTCGGCTTGGCTTCCTTGACACCGTAGAATCGCCACCTGCGTTCACAGGTAGTCAGTCCTAGGAGGCCCTTCACATTTCCAAATTCGCCAGGTGCATCCTCCCAAGTGTAAATTCGTGGCTAACGGGAAACTAAGGGGCAGTCACCTTGCTCGCTGCAGAGCTGTAACGCCTGTCCACATCCCTGGAGCCGGCGGCAGCCCCGCGGCAGCGCGATGGGCGACGCCCGGGCAGCGCACGACACGCAGCCCCGGTGACCCACGCGGCGAGCGCGCGTCCGCGCCACCAGCTCCGACCCGCAAGAATCCACATCTCCCGGGCGGCCGAGCCGTCAAGCGAGGATCCCCAGGCGCGACGGCGCCATCGCCCACCGCTTGGGTTTCTCCAGGACGCCCGGGCCAGGCGCCGGCCAACGGAACTCAACCGGACTTCGGGAAGAGGACAAGGAAACGTGCCAGGAACAAGGCCCCCACCACCCAGCGGAACACCGGAAACACAGCGCCGGTCGCCGAGCTACGCACGTCGCACGACGTGGTGACGTGAACGTGCCGCTACGCTAAGGGGTGAGGAGGTCACGTGAGGGGAAGCTCTCGCTCCGCAGTGTTCGTGGTGGTGGTGGTGGTACCGTAACTACGTTGGGGTTTTGGATTTTACCAGGTGGCAGAGCCCTGTTGCAGTTGTTTCAGAATCTGGCAGTCGGACTATATCCCCCATGCTGTCAGGTCGGTGATGTCGCTAATATCTTAGCGCATCTGAAAGGAAACGGGAGGTAAAATGGATTGCAATGTAACCTGGGAAAGTTTTGCCCCGAAGTGAAGGTGGAAAAAAGTGATACCCTGAACTCCCTAATAGCTCCATCATTTCCATGTGTCGGCTTCAGCAAGTGTTTCCCAGAGCTCTGGTTACGCAAGGTGGGGTATCATAAGAGAAAATGAGACCTATCTGCCACATCTCGTGTCTTGTCTTCCACAAACTCCCTCGGGGTTTTCTGGACTATCCAGGGTTTGGTGCAGAGGAAAGAGACAGCAGCTGTGTTGAGTTCGCCATTGTATTGTTGCTGGTTCGCGCTTGGAACTACTATAAACTATGACAGTACTTGATACACCAGTAAGTGCTACTGTCACCTTTGTTAGAGAATGAACTTAACAGCTACCTTGAAATGCAGTGAACACAATTATTCATAATAGGTCATGTACATCAGTGCTGCCTAAACTTCAATAATTTGCATATTAGCCTCACCGATGTTCACCGTATTCTCCTGTTGCTATTACGTAATGGACATTTTTTTTTTTTACATCCACTTACCTTTTATACTTACATTATTGTAAAAGAAAAACATTGTATTATTACCACTAATGGAAAAGCCACTGACCTGTCATAAGCTAAAAAATGACAGTAAAATACGTGTAATGAATTAAAAACTGTGACTCAATTCTAGCTAAGATGTTACCTGCTAAAGGCTCTGGACCTCTTGACTACAAGCAGTGATGAGCAAGTATTCAAGAAGAATTTAAAAATAGCACCAAAATGAGAAGTTTCTCCTTGACTAATCAACGTGTTGAAATAAAATTGAAACAGGAATTTTCTCTGTATGATGGAGTGTCCTTACTGCCATGTCTGTGTCTCACTCTAAATGCACTTGGTACCTCCATTTGTCTCACACTTAGGAACACTGTAACATCTTAGGTGATTGACATATTTCCAAACCTCCAGATTGTGTATTCATTAGAAAAATGCTCAGGGAGATCCCTGTGTCAGTAATGTACTAGATGTGGAAACTCAGATAAATTAAGCAAATTGTCTGAAATTATATAATAGGCAAATGGAAAAATCTATATTTAAATCCAAATTATTAGAAGCCAAAGCTCATCCCCCTGTTGTATCTTTGACAGCACAAGTTTACTTAATATTCAACCTGGGAAGAAAAGGGAAGTGGAGTCACTGAAGTTTCAAAGTGGAAGTATCTTTTCTTCTGGGCCTGGAAGGATAAAAAGTTTCTCAAAGACATAACTGAAGCCTAATCGAGAAGAAGAATCATTGACACCATACTCGCACTATTTTGCTCCCAGTGCTATTCTACACACAACTGACTTAATCCTTACAGAGCCTTCTAAAGCAGATGCTCTTAGGATTGTTACTGTTGTACAGAGATCCAAGAAAAATGTGGTCCAGAGTCACACAGTTAGTCATGAAGTGGGCTGTGAGCCCAGCCGGTCTGGCTCCAGAGTCTGTGCCCTTAACCACTCCATCATACTCTTCTGAGACAGAGTAATAAGTAAAAACGTCATCCTGTATTAATGGTCAGTAGAGGGAAATGGCCAAGATTGAAGGACAGTGGCATTTTACTTGAGGCTATGACTTGTGAAGCACTCACATAATAACTCTCTTAAATGTAGGACTCTCATAAGATTTATTTCCCTCTAGGAATAAAAACGTGTAATAGGGAGATTATATTCTTATATACTACATTATATACACAACTATTGCATTTATGTTTTAAAACATGTTTGAAGAATATATGAGTTTGCTAGGGCTGCCCTAACAAAGTACCACAGACTGGGTGGCTTAAACAACAGAAATGTATTTTCTTACAGTTCTGTAATCTAGAAGTCTGAGATCAAGGTGTTGGCAGGGTTAGTTTTTTGTGAACTTTGCTTCTTCACTGGTAGATGGCCATCTCCTTCCTATCTTCACATGGTCTTCCCTACCTATTTGCCTGTGTCCTAATCTCCTTTTCTTATAAGGACATAAATCATACTGGATTTGGTCCCACCCTAATGACCTCATTCTACCTTAATTACCTCTTTAAAGAACTTCCCTTCAAATGCAGTGACATTTGGAGGTGTATTGGGGGCTAGGAATTCAACATATGAATTCGGAGGGGGGCACATTTCAGCTCATAACAGAGGGACTAATAAATAAAAGCATAATATATAAAAAATAACTTTATCACCTCTAAATTCTGTTTTAAAGTTACTGATATTGTGGAGCTTTTTTTAACACTAGCATACCATTAATAAATAATAATCATCACAAGCATATGCACAAATTTGTTATGTTAATGGATGTGAACAAAGGCACTGCTGTAAGGCAGCTAAAATGGTGCCACCATGTGTCTATAGTGGAAAATACAGACTGGAATTCATTTTTTGGTCGTTTTTAAAATCTGTGATTTTTTTTTTTTTAGTGTTTCATTTATTTTCAAATTTTGGACGTTAATTTGGACTTTTAAGTATTTTTAAAGGATAAAATAGAGAGTGCTCGGAAGGGAGGACAAAAGTGGCAGGAATTATGTATAGGAAGAACAATTTCAGCCAAGTTTGTGGATAGGCCTTGAATAGGGTCTTGCTAGTTAGCATTTCACCATACTGTGCCTAAGCCATTGTAAGCGTGGAAATCACACATCAGGTTTTTGCTTTAGGAAGCTTACTCTGACAATGGTGTGTAAATGGGTTGAAGAGGAATGTGAATAAAGTGATGAGAGAGAAACAGGAGACAGAAAGAGAGAGTCTCCTATTTCAATAATCCAGGTGAGGCACAGGGCCGGAATGAGTCACTGACAGAGAATAAGGATGGAGTGATCGGTAAACATTTTGGTGATAGAATTAAACAGGGTTAATTTAATATATAGAGAGAAGGAGAAATTCAGGATAACCAAATTTCTAGCTTTGGTAGATTGGAAAATGTAATTGACATTTATTAGAATGTGAGATTTAGATACTCAGTATCTAACAGGTAGTTATAAATGGAGCTTGGGAAGAAGTTCAGGGCTACGGTTTTGGAAACCATATATAAAAAATAATAACAAAAACTATGGTATTGGGTGTGTATTTGAAGTCAGTAGGAAATAAATAATTGAGAAAAGACTCGACACTTCTTAAGGTATCCCTTTGTGAAATGAGAGAAAGCGGACTTTTAGTCACAGAATAACATGTGATGTGGGTGTACCTTTTTCAGAAATTTCCCTAAGTATCCAAGAGCACAGTATTAAGCCTCGGGGATGCAAAAATGAAATAGATATGGTTATGGTACTGAAAGGATTCACAGTCAAGGGAAGAAAGCCATTCTGTAAAGGTAACTGCATTGCAATGTTGTCACTACTGTGATGGACACTTGGATAAGTAATGACAGGAGAACAGCCAGGAGGTGCCTTCTACAGTTGGAGTGGAAGTATCAAGAAATTCTTCACATAGGCAGTGACAATGGTATGTATTTACACATACTTTTAAAGGACTTACTATGTGCCATATACTCTTCTGAGCATTTTAAAAATATTATCTCAATTAATCCTCAAAATGGCCTTATGCTGATTATTACAGTCGCTGTTTTACAGATGATGAGACTGAGGCTTAGCTGGGTGAAATAATATGTCTAAATTCACAAACAGTATGTAGCAAAGGGATATTCAAACACTACTCTGAAAGATTTCAAAACCGTTTCATTGACCAAAAAGTGAAGCCCCCTAGTTTGGTTGTTAAAGGGTGGCTCAGGTTTAGCCTGGCTGAGAATTGAAAGTGGAGGATGGCATTCCAGACAGAAGGTCCTACATGAGCAAAAGCATGACATATACAGAAAACTTCCAGCACTTCTAGGGTCAGGGATTTAGAGTTCAGAAAGAGGTAAAGCTGGAAAAAAACAAAACACAAAAAAACAGATCATGAAAGGAGAAGCATAGACTTCATGTTTCAGGAAATTGTGGCCACTGCAAGGTCAGAGAGGTTTTAGGCCAGGGGAGCGACCTGGCAACTTAGTGTTTCATGTAGGTAATTCGGACAGCTGCTTGAAGTCAGAGAATAAGTTCAAGAGGTAAATGATGGCAGCAGTGTGGATGGAGAAGAAATAAATTTCATGAGAAGGTAAAATTTGTCTTTAAAAAAGTATGAAATGTGAAAAAGGCAACTGCCTTACACAACCAAAAGTAAAAAAAGGATTTTTCTGTTTCATGCTTGAAATGTATAAACTGGTCTCTGATTTCTGTTCATCATTTATTGGTTTAAAAAGTTAAGTAGGACTACAAGGGAAAAGGCACATTTTGTTTTGTTTTACACTGTTGGTGGTCTTGCAATAGTGGTGAAAACCTATTCAACTACTTCATTGGTCTTGATGATAAAAACAAAACAAAAACAAAAAAAACCTCAAAAGCAAAGCTTATGGTTCCCAAATTCCTCAATGAAACTTACTGATTTAGCGATTTAGAAATAACTGGAATTATTTGTCTTTGGCCTTCTTCCTTTTATTGTTTGGGTTATACAAACACCTGTTTGGTGTCTGGCCATTAGTGGATACAACTGCAGACTCTTTCCTGACCAACGATCAATAGTGCTTGTTTTTAATTAATCTTGTAGAGACTTATGTAACCACCCAGAAAGTAAACATCAATTCTTAGCATAACCACCATAAATTCTCACTACTTCCCTAGTTCATCATGCTCCCTGAAATTTTCCCTTCAGAAAACTACTTGTTGAATTTTTTCACTGGTGTACATTTTCTTATCTGGCCAGTCAACAAACTGTGCTTACTGTCATGATCAGAATAGCAGTTCCTGTTCTTTCCTTGATTTGGAAATCAGAGCCCAAACATGATCTCTTAAATCCTAAAATCTGTCTCAAGAGATGAGTTCATGAATATCCAAAACTACCTTAAGAAGAAAGAATGGTATAAAAGCCAGAAAAGCAGTTGGTACAACTTAATAAAGGGGTTCTGTGTGGCTAAAGAAAAACATGCGTCCATCAGAAAAGAAAATAAACAAAAAAACAGGTAAGGAAGAAAAAGAGTTCTAGAGGAAAAGGTTGACAGTGACTACAGGATCCAAAGCTGTGAGTTCCTTGACCCAAGATTGTATCTGCTGGCCAGAGATGGATGCACGGGGAATTGATAATCAAGTCCCCATTCTCTGATTCTAGCTCCCCCAGTAATCTTCCAATTATCCTTTGCCATTCCACTAGATTTCTCTGCAACACTTTTAGTCAAAGGTACCTTTTTAGGTTTGAAGGTGGAAGGTTTGAAGCCCAGTAGTTCTCACCTCTCAGTGAATAAGGTCTTCTTCCCAGTGTGAAAGATACAGGGTTAGCTGTTTCCTATTGTTTTGTCAACCTAAGTAAAGAGGTAAACTGAGACAAGCTCAAAATGGTCAAAAATTTGAGCTTATTTGGGAATAGCAGAAGAATTGCAATTTGGACACACAAAATGTAGCAAGTTATCAGGGAGTCTGCTGAGGGTTTGGAGCAGGCTGTATTTATGGGCAGGGAATGTAAAATGGGGAGAGTTCAGTTAGAGTCTGTTAAAATCAAAACAATTGGAGAGCAGCTTTGAATATTCCCCTAGCATACAAAATTCATCCAGTCATACAAACAAAGTTCAATCCAGCTTATTTTGCAAGACCAACACAACCTGGGTCCTTTCTTGTTCATGCCTCTGGAAACCATAAGCAAAACATCCCAACGTTGATAGGAGACAATCCCCAACTAACACTTAATCATTTAAGAAAATTTCAATATTATCAGTTTTCTGTAAATGAGACATTTATGGGAAGTCAATTTCTCACTTCTGAGGACAAATGCAAGAGATTTTTCTATTTTATAGCCTCTGGTTCCATTTCAGACTGAAATTCTTTCACAGTTTTTAAGAAGGTGATGTTAGGACATGTACACACCTTTTACAAATGACTACAAATATATATATTGCAGCAAATGATATTTGTGATATTTGCAAAATTTATGTAAAAATTTTTACTGTCCAAAAATTGTACCAATGTCCGTTGGAAGAACAGAAATGTATCTGCTCTGTGAATGTGCATTCTCCCTTTTTTGAGTTTCTTATGAATCAGTTTATAATGAATTTTACAACCAACATTTCTTTCCAAGATAGTCCCTTTTCTACCTTGGGCCATTCATGTGGCCAATATGGAATATTAATATTCCTAAAATCCTTATTGTTTAATTGAGAGGGTCTGTAACTGTAGAGTAAGCGCTGACGGAGAACTTTTCTTTTTGTAATTTAAGTGCTTGACTGAAGCTTTGATTGCTGAGGCATCCACTCTGTGGGGACAGAGTCCCAGAGAGCAGTTTCCAGGCTCTCAGGCACACGTGGAAAGGTGGTAGCTCGGGTAGTAGTAGATGGCCATCAGCTGTGATGAGTTGGCCATCAGCTGTAACCAGTTAGCCATTAGCCACTGATATAACTGTCGTGGCGACACAAGTGGGTGGTTGGTTGGCATAGAAGTGGAAGGAGGATTGTAGCTAGCATGTGGCTCCTGCTTCCTGTGTCTCCAACCAAGCCTCCAGCAAAAATATAATGGTATGAATCCCCTATCGATGGCTCCGTTGGTGTTCCTTTTTGGCCTCACTATATCCTGCGGTCTCGTGCGGGGAGCAGGAGCTGAGTCCCTGTATGACAAGAGTTTAGAGAGAGAACCCAGGAAAGGGAGGAAAGGCTGGAGGAAGAGAGAAGGGAAAAAGAGAGAAGGAAAGGAAAAGAAAGCAAAGTGTGAGTAAAATATGGTGCTCTTTACCTCAGGAGAGAATCCTTATTCATATGATCCAGTCTTTTTGATCATTCAGAACACAGAAATACTTATTTAAGTAGATAAACTAAAATCATTAATGAAAGTGTGACTATTTATAATATTGATTTAAACTGTGTCCTTCAACATACACTATAACAATTAGATGCTTCATTAATGGCAAAAAACAGTGAAATGTATTTTATGCATCTACAATGTTACATATATATGAGTAGCTTCAAAATATTGGTGTATTAATGGTCCATTAATGCACTTGTCAGAAGAATAAAGCTATTTGGTCTTTTAATGTTTCATGGATTATGTAATTCACTTGAGGCTTAGATTAATTTCATTTTTACATACCAAGTTTGGTCCACATATTTCTACAATTCCTTTAGTGAAGCTGATTTTTCATAAAGGAAAACTAAAGTGGAAAGTACAAAAATCACAAAAGTTTAAAATTTAAATGGGCTAAGGTTAAACATATTATCTTTGGTAAACTTCATTGAATTTACATGTCGGAGAAAAATAATGCATTCTGAGTCCTTGTTGTAACAGGAAGGGACCTATGTCCTCACATTACAGAACTTTGAAAGAAGGAATATAAAATAGGATCTAGATTTGGCTACCAATACAACAATTTGGCCTTTTCCTATAACATGACGTAGGGAAAGGGCCAGGAGAGCAATTTCCAGGCTCTCTGCCTCACATGGAAAGGTGCTGGCTCGGTTATTAGATGGCCATCAGCTGTAACCATTTGGTCATCAGCAGTAACCAGTTGGCCATCAGCTGTAACCCGTTGGCCATTAGTCACTAGTGTTTCGTATGTAACGGCTTTGGCTACATCAGCAAGCGCGGATGGTGCAGATCGTGTGGATCCCATTTCCTAGGTCTTGCTCGGCCGCCAGCGAGACTGTGGTGCAGGAAGACCCATTGTTGGGAGCACTGGTGGATGTTTGCTTCTTTATCTCGACCAGCCGCCATCGAGAATATAGTGGTATGAACCCCCTATCTCTAGCTCCGTTGTTGTTCCTTTTCGGCCTCACCATATCCTGCATTCACCTGTCGGGAGCTGAGACCCTACTTTACACATGAATACATTAGGACAGGGAAGTTGTCAGAATTCTAGAAATCATCCTCAATAATTGTCCTTCCTATCCAATAGAAGTGAACCCTGTAAAACATTCTCTCCACATACTTTTTTTACCTCTTCAGTCCTCTGTATCTCCATTGGACCTTCTCCAGTTTGGACAACTTACCTTTATTTTCCTGGAATGAACTCCTTCCTTATATGTGGCTTCAGTCTTGACCCGTTCAATTCATTCTTCCCTTAGCTGTCAAGACTTTTCTACCGGTTCTCCCGTTTCCACTGCTACACTAGTCCAAGCCGCCTGTACCTCATGCCTCTGATACTGCCACAGCATCCTCCTAAAAAGTCTTGCTCTTCTGTTTCTGTAAAAACTGATCATATTATTCCATTGATTAGCCCCTGCTGCCATGGCATCTCATTCCAATGATAAAATATAGGTTCCTTACCAAGGCCCTTATGATCTGGTGTCTGCCTATGCCTCTGACCTCACCTCCTTCAACTTTTCCCTGATCCCAATCACCACCACGTGGCTTGCTTTCTAAACCATAAACTGCCAAATTCCTTGCTTTCTCAGAGTACTTGCTTTAAATCCTCTTCACATAGTGTTTTAAGTGGCTTCTTCTCATCAAGCAGGTCTAAATCCAAATGACCTACTTAAGAGGCCTTCACTGAATGCCCATTTCCTCTCCCCTTGGCACTCTCCATGTTAATAATAAATGCTTACTTCTTTATATATTTTGGTTAACTCCTGAAATTCTCTTGGGTAATAATGTGGGCTCTGGGCTGAGTCTATCAGTTTTCAAACATTGGCTCTTCCATCTACTAGCTTCCACTTGGGTAAGTTATTAAATTTCTATTTCTTTTTCTGTAAAATGTGATAATAGTACTTCATAAAGTTGTTACAAAACTTAAATGACTTAAACCTAAAGCTCATAGAACAATGCCTGGCTAGTCAACATTGTTGTAGATATACAGTAGAATCAATACTATAATATATCTCTTTAAAATGCAGTTCTGTTTAGTTTGTCCCCTTCTGTAACTATGACATTTTGAATATAGTCTGGTACTCAATAGTAGATTCTCAATAAATGTGTGACCCACTGTTGCCTGACTACTTACCTAGTAAAGGACAGCTCTGATGAAAGAAATTCAAATTCCAAATGTTTTTAAACAGTGTGGAAAAATATTACCATTCTGCCTTTGGCTCTAGTTGGAAATTCCTTCTAGTTGGAAATGCCAAATAATCGACCCTTGAACAACATATTTTAGTTACTGAGATATGGATACACGGGATGTCTAAGTCCTAGAAGGAGAATCAGCATGAAACAGATCACAGGGGAACTTGACCTCTAATCATGAGGCTGATGTTAGGGACAAACAACCAGATCCAGATAGGAATTGGGAATATTAGCCAGGCTACCTGGGTCAGAACTAGGGAGAAGTCTCCTGGAAGCGATTGACAGATGTAGAGGGAACCAACTCAGGTAACTTCCTGGGGTAGAAATGGGTCCGATGCCTTCTAGTAGTCAGGATTGGCTCAAAAATGGGACATGACATGCCCTATATGTGTAAAGTACTAGTGGGTCACATTTGTATATCCATCTTGGGCTCTGCTGGAGAAGTAAGAAGCAGGGGCAAAAATCAGAGGTAGATCATAGGTAGCCTTGCTAAATGTTGTTTATATAAATTAAATAGTTCAGATTTAGATAAAATTGACAACACCCCATTTTCAGATTGCTGCTAAGATCATCATGTTAAGCTCATGTACCATATATTGATTTTTAGTGCATGTTATTAGGAAATCTTGTCTAGGTCGAACATACTCTTGTAGTCTATGAAGCAGAAGGAGGGTCCTCTTACTTTCCATTGCTTACCTCAAATAAATGATCCTAAATCAGAGTTTAATAACACATGCCCACAACGAAACTGAATCTACCATTCCACTTTATCAAACTGAATGTCTCTATGGCTTTCACTATGTTTGTAAACTTCAGCAAGTGTTACAAGATACTGTGGCTGGCTTTGGCTTTTGGCAGGCATCTGTTCAGTGTCAGAGCACAAATTTAGAAACATAAAGCCCGCAGGTCATCTTTTCACGAACTGGTTTGTTATAAATTTCTCAAGTAAACCTACATTTGTTGAAGGATCTTTTCACATAAAATAATATAAAGGTATGTGTCTAATTCTCCTAAAAAAAAAACTCTTCTTTTAAACAAAATTTAAAGCTGGGTTATGTAAGGACTCTAATACCAATAGTCATAGTACATAAAGCTTTGCATGTTATGAAATCTTAATGTATTCTTCAATGAAATTACTTTCTGTGCTTTATGATAACGTTTTAGTGGACTGACAATGTTGTGCTATTAAATTTTTAAATTTAAATTATTACTTGTTAAAAAGATTTAATATCCTAGTCCTGATTTTCAGTTTACATAATTTATAGCTACTTTTATACACATTACTAATGAAAAACCTTGATTTATTAAATCAGGTGTATGAATGACTGCATCTAATTTTAGAAAAGCTTTCTGTATTTTTACTGAACTGAGAAAATTTGATATATTTGATAATTGTTATTTGACTATTTCTGATTAATGAGGCTCTTAGAGCTAAGGCTGTTTATGCAATTTCATTTGAAATTTACTACAAGTGATATTCCATAGATTATTATAATTATATGGATTATTCCTAGTGATTTTAAAATTCATTCTTTTGAAATAAAAAAGATTTTCAAAGGAAAACAAAGATTAAAATTGAGTTGAATAACCATATCTGTCCAATTGGAAAGGTTCTCTACTCCATTCTCTAATTTCCATCCAAAGAGTCACCATTACCTTGCTATTACTTTCCTCCTCCACCTTTTCCTCCTCTCAAATCTTTCTTCTTGCGTCTGCTATTCCTATTCATTAGGTCTAAGTCAAGTTCATGCATTCCACTCCTCAAAGTAAGTAGAAACTATGTAGAGAGTGCATAGAAAAACAAACTATTCCCTTAACAGCCTTAAGCCTTTTTCACTGACTCAGCCAGCAAGGAGCGGTGAGGCTGCTAGCACACTTTAAAGCTCCAGGAAAATTCAGACTTAGTGGTATTATTATTATCATCGTCAGCCTTTTGCCTACTGGCTTTGCAACAAGAATATTATATATATATATATATATATATATATATATATATATATATATATATATATACACACACATATATATAAATGGAAAATTTTTAAAGTAATAATTAAAATAAGGAACTAACATTGTTTAAGAGAAAACCTTCTAGATATGTACCAAGCCTTAAACTGCTGAGAATAAGGCACTTGGGGAAGGATGTTAGTTCTTTCAGATCAATTAGAGTTAATTTGTCAAGGTCATAGTCCTAGTGAGTGAAAATTGCAGAAAAGTTAATTGAGGATGCACATTTTGTAAATGACTTTGTAGCATACATTTCCACATCCTTCCCACGATACTTAATCTATCCCATCCAAAGAATATCCTGTTCTCTAATAGGAATCCAGCCATAATCACATTGTCGATCTTTGTAATATCTCAAAAGAAGTTTTATTGACTGAAAAACTTCTCAGTAAAAAGCACTGTTATTTTTCAGGATGTCAAACCTGGGACAATTTGACTCTGATTTTTACCAATCTAATTATACCATTGATAATCAGGAGGAGAGTTGTAATGAGTCTACTGCCTATGGAAATCTTTATGGATCTAGAATGTAAGTACTTCATATTGGGAAAATATGTTCTCATTTTTTAAAAAAGTCATACTATTATGGCAAGGGGTTCCAAGTAGGATGTGCCCAAGAAGAAAGGTCAGTAATGGGCAGCAAAAGGAATTCATATCTGCATGAATCCCCTTGATCACCTCAGACCCATTTATAGGTGAATGGCTTGTCTCCTCTTTTCAAAATATCACTTAGCAGGGAGTCTGACTACAAGGACTAGACGTAAAGGAAGTATATTCTTTTACCTGATATTTTCTGGGACATTGCTTGAAAAACTAATTTTATTCAACTTGACTAATATTTATTGAATGTTTGTTGTGTGTCAGGAATTAAGGTGGGCACTATAAATACAAAGATAATAAATTCATAATCTTTACCACACAAAATTTAAGAATTTATGTTGGAGATATGGCCAATTAAATATGCAATTATAATACAATGTAAATATCCCAAATGGAATCAAGATAAACATACTTCAGAATGTGTTAGTTATTTCAGTTGACAGTTCAACTTGAGTTGAAAATAAATAAAAATGATTAAGATTTAGTATTTACCCTTTACTAGTGCCCAAAATAGGGCATTTAGAGTGAGAAGAATTTATTTCACGTTCTGGTTCTAGCATTTGTTCTTTGTGACATTGGGAAAGACTTGACTTTGCTGAGTGTCTTGATTGAGAAATAAAGACATTATCAATACCCACTTCAGGGAATTTTCATGAAGAACAATTGTGGTAATGTGTAGGAAAGTGTGTGTTAAAATAAAACCACTATATATGTTATTTATTTGTATAATTATAACTTGTAAATGTAATTGATTCTTTGTTGCCTAAAAGTCACTTAAAGTTATTATATTTGTTTATACAGTTATTTCTTTGGATTGTTTTTGTGTGTAGAGGGCAGTTTAGATGAACTATGAAAAGGAACAGACCTTTCAACTTTCATAATAACTAACATTATGGGTTAGAAACTGTTCTGAGTTTTATATATATTAACTCATTTGATCCTCAAATAACCTGAGATAAGTACTGTTATTATCCTATTGACATATGAGAAAGAAGGGACCTAGAGAAATGAAGAAACTTTTCCAAAGTCACATAAATAGTAAGAAATAGGGTTAGGATTTTCGCCCAAGGTTGATTAGGCCCATAACTGGAATAGATGTATAGTTTATTGTAAAATAAAGACATGTTTTAGAGTAAAATGGGTGCTGTTAATTATAATGTTGGTAAAACAGAAATAAGCTGGACAAAGTGGGATGTATGATCTGATCACTGTGACATGTAACCATATAACAAATATTTCAAATTTATTAATTCTTGAAGCTGATTTTTCTAAACACAGATAAGTACCTTGAAACTCCAGATAGAAGGAAGACAGAATACAGGCAGTGGGGACTCTTCTGTTCCAACTATGCCCAGGAAAATTTGGACATCATTTGGGCATCCCTGGCTGAACACTCCTACAGACATAAGCAGATAGATGGCGCTTTCACACACTGCTTCCTGACTACTCCTGGTGAAGCACTGCTGTAAGACAACGGGGAAAGGCATTGATATGTAATATATATACCAATAACTGTAAAAGTTAAATATCTGGAATTTTATCTTATCCATGCCCCTATTCTATATGCCCAGCATCCATCAGGCTACCACAAGAATTTTTTTAAAGTGAAAAGCTATCTATCTATCTGAGGATTATCACTGGGCACATTTAATTTTTTTAAAAAAATATTGTTAAAAGATGAGGGAAAAAGGATGAGGTTGTGTAGAATTGGCTCACTGTAGAATCCAACAACTGAAAAAGAACTTTATTTTATTCCATTGATGATTTATCTATATCTTGGAAGGTCAAGAAAAAATATAAAAGTGTTTGAAGCAGAGGGAGTAGTTTGAGCATTGAGATTTACAGGATAGTACTGTAAGGTACATAATCCACAATGAGAGCTATCTGAAAGGATTTTCAGCTCTGTCCTTTTGTTTTATTGAAAGGAAGCAGTCACCTTGAACTTCTGTTTCTTGTCTTCCTTCTCTGCTGCACAAGGGATAAGCTCCTGGGCAGAATCTGCAATCTACATTGTCAGACTATAGTAAACTAAACTAAAGTGGCCAATAAGAGAGAGACAAAGATTTTCCTTAAGCAGGAACTCCTGGATCCCGCTCCTCCCCATCCTCCCTTTTTCTTTCTCCATTTGATGTGCTTACCAACATTGCCCAGAAATCAAGATGACAAAGAGACAGAAATCAATATAACCAAAATGAGGAAAACTCTTGATTATATTGTATCAGAGTAATGGCCTAGCCTACTTAAGATGCTTAGCATTTAAATCCAAGTCCTAATTTGGATGTTGTAACATTTACATTCTAACCCATACCGCAAGTCTCAGGAATTAGAAAAGGGCATATTAGCCGTGGTAATTTTATGAGGTACAGAAAACATATACTCAGGTTAATGATTTACTAGTGTACATCAAACAAACTCCAGAGATTTGACCTTTTATTCATTCAGTGAATAGTTCAATTAAATACACCCCAAGTCAGAATAATATGCTAATCATCCTGGCAAAAGACAGGAATCCAGAGGGTAGTTATAATCAATCAGTCTCTCTGTGTCTCTGTCCCCTCCTGCCCCCACCCCCTTCTTCCCAACATATGGGAGCTTGTCTTAAAAAGCTTGTTTGGCTCAGTGGCATACTAATCTGAAAGCTGGTTGGGGGTGAGACAATGAAGACATATTTAAAAACAAGTTTTCTTATTTTATCATGAACAAGAAGGAGCTTGCTCATTTTAAAAAGCAGCGATACAGCCATTCAGGTGGACATTGTTTCCAATCACTGGGAGACAGTTAGCAAGGCTACATTTTCCCAATTTTTGAAATGGGAAATCTATTCAAATTATTTAGAAAAAAGAAATAGGTATTTCTGCAAAAAGGTGACAACTGGATAGGTCTTCTTTGAATGTGAGGAGTACATTCGAGTAGGACTTTAACAGACCGATACTGAATCATCATTTTTTAGAATCCTCAGACCTGATCTTTCTCTCGTGTTGCAAACACGGCTAATGGTTCTGTCATTAGCGCATAGTCCTACGTACTCGCTGTACCAGCCAGGATCTGGGAATGTTACACAAGCTAACTCCCCCAGCTACCATTCCCTAAACCACTCTCCCATCAAACAGATCCTATATGAAATGTTCTTACCAAGGACACTTAAAATGTCTGGTTTTACTGGCTCAACTAGAGACTCACACAGAAAAAATTTTTCTGGGAGTTCAGACTAAACTTTTTAGCCAGCAGAGTTTTGTGCTGTAGACCTGTCATCTTGTTGTCTTATCCTGTTTCAGTTGATGGTGTTGCAGAATCTGAAACCCTTTGTAGTCTCATGTTCCTGGAGGAGGACAATATTGCCTGATTGTGTGAAATACATGTATACTTGCATATGAGTCCAAATGTAGAGATAGACTTACAATGAAGGGGACTTATTTGATGGTACATTTCTTGTCACCTGATTTATACTCTAGCTGTCCATAAAAAACTAGGAGTGAGCTCACCACCTGCATTCCCCCAGGGTCAGACTGACAGGAAAGCAACATCACTTGACCATCATGATCAAAGTCCAAACCTACAGTTTAAAAAAAACAAAGCCTCTAATAAAATTTGTAGCTAGTGATTATGTGATGGGGCACAGAAAACTGTGTGCAGCAAATGTATCTGCAACCACCGAAATTATAACTGAGTCTTCTGACATTGACTTTCTGTATTTGCACTGGAAGATGAGTGTTGTTAAGCCCTATTGATTCAGAAATACTCCAAAATTTTTCCCCAGCTGGAGACTATGCCTTATCTTAACACAATATCATGTAAGTAAAAACCAGCCTTTGGGGGCTAGTTAGAACATTATAACCCCAGGTTTGTGTGGTGAAAAGGGAATATTGAAGAATTGGTGAGCATAGTGGGTTTTTGTATGAATCAGCTGTGTAGCCATTACTTTAAGGCTCAGAGACAAAAATTCTGGCATGACTACAGGGGAGATACGTCAGGTAGGAAAACACAGAGATGTTGTTGAAGTCACTTTGGGTGTTCCAGGAAAACCAGAAATGGGAAAACGCTAAAGATGATCAGTATAGATAGGATAAAAATTCTTGGCCTCTGTGTTGTTTCCTTTGAGAAAGTGGCGGACTGTGAGACAACTATTACAAATACAGAAGATGCCATTCCAGGGTGTGTGGAAAATGTTTAGAATGCTTTAGTGTAAATCTCAGGAAGGAAAAAGCACACAAATACTTAGCTAATGCTTATGAATCACGTTTTGTGTGGCCAACACTATTCTAAGTGTTTTGCTTATTTTAACTGATTAAATTCACAACCTTAGGTGTTCTATTATCCTCATTTTACTGATGAGAAACTGAAGTATAGAATGTGAGGTAATTTTCCTAAGATAAAACTGAGATTTGAACCCAGGCTGTCTGACTGCAGAGGCTGTTTGCTAATCACTGCACCTGGTTCAGGATAACTCCTACCATTGGACTACCACTACAAGTAGAAATGTAACTCCACAGAGTTGCGAAGCAAAAGAAGGGAAATATGACCAAGAATGTTACCACTTGTTCTAAAGGAGACTTTTGCAGTCACCTCACAGTTGCCTGAAGTGATGAGTGTATCAATGTGACTCAGGCAATTGCCTTTAATAGGTTACTAATTCATAGACTTAACAGAACAATTAGTTAAGTGCCCAGTCCCATTCCCCCTGACTTTGTTTTTTTTTTTTTTGACTTTGTTTTTCACGAATGGGTACTGTAGGCTTGAAAGATGTCTAAAACTATTATATAAGAGAATGTCATTGGCATAGTTATTCAGAATAGGAGCTGTCTAGTAAAAAAACATAACACCAGGAGACATGGACTAAGTGAAAATTCAAGATATATGGTTAAAATTGTGGCTGTTCATAGTCATGTTCAGAGAAGGGACTAAAACATAAGAACTGGGTATTTACAGTGTTTTCTGGGTGGTACTGTGGATTAATAATGTGATTATTTTGATATTGCTAAGGTTGTGTTCATTGAGATGTAATGTTAAATGTTATGGCCAACATGTACAAAATCAAAGTTACGAGGTAAAAAGAGAAAATTTTAATTTAGGCTGTGCTAGAAGATGACCATGGTCATTTCTATAGGTAAATGATTCTGAGGTCTTCTTCATAGAACAGAGTTTAAAATTTTACTTTCTTAAATAAGTGGTGGGGAGATTTGAATATGCCTTTATCGTGTAATATTAAGGACAAGAGAGGCCAAGCTCCTGATGAACAACTTTTACTGGATGAAGTAGGAGAGAGGGGTGGAGAAAAGAGAAAAGGATAGGATTTGGCTGATAAATCTTTTCTTCTATAAAAATGTGTTTTTCTCTTGGGTCAAGGGGGCAAGTAGGTACCCATACTAAATCCCCTCATTTACAGAGATCGTTTTGCAGGGAGTGATTGAATGTTATATGTTTTCTCGAGTCTGGTTATTAGCACTTGGGCATAGATTTTGTTGAGGCCAAGACAGTATGTCAATGAAATAGTCTTGTTTAGATACTGATCTATTCAGTCATCTCTGTTAGCCCCTTTTATTCTTCTAGACATAGTTACATTAGAAAAAAATGCATATGTAGGGGGAACTTTATCAACTACCAAGCCATTGATGTTCTTATTTATAATTCGTTTTTAATAGTACTTTTGATAGTGTGCATGCTTTGTTGGGGAAAAAAAAAGATTAGGAATATGCCAGATGGTTAAATTGAACAATAACCGCAATCAGCATATATACCGTGGGGGATTCAAGAAGAATTACATCAGATCCCTGCTCTCAATGAGCTTGTGGCTGAGTTAGTGAATGATTAAAGGTATGCCTCTTTCTATCGCATAGCTTTATTTTTAAGAAGAGGTTATTTTCTCTGTCAGGTTTACTCATATAAAGGAGGTTGAATGTTATTCTTAGACTTCATATTAAGATTAATATTGGAAGGAGTGTATGAATAGTCATTTTGTAAATATCTTAACATAAAGAGATCACAAAGCTACAAAGTTGAGAATACGAGACTATATTTTTAGCTTACTTTGGCCTAAGGGGCTTTGATGAAAGAAACTTAAACATGTTAATAAGGACAACTCCTTATGTTTCTTCCCCATCCATCAGGCAAAAACAATTAAAAATGATCAAATAACCTCACACTCTTTTTTCTTTCTTCCTTCCTCTAGCTTTCGCAAGAAATTATTTACTACGATTGTTCTTCTCCAACCTTCTCACACAAATGGTGAAATAAAAAACAAACAAAATCATGGTCAAGGAAGTATAGAAACATCATGTTTTGGCAAAACTAAATTGAATATTTTAAGAGGGGCAGTATAGCCAGCTAGGCTGTAGCTAGGTACTCAAAGATAGTTCAATTGGCAATAATTGTCTGGGAATGGCCAGAGCTAGAAAGTCTGTTTCTTTATGGACAACAGTCGGTTTATGTATTTGTTTTTTCCTATGAATTGGCTAAACTATTAAAATTGTGATTTTCACTGGCTTCTTTCACACATTTATAAGAACCATCATGTTTGGTTATTGCTCCTGAAAATCAGTGAAAAAGCAGCGTGTGGAAGAAGTTCAGTTTAGAGTCCAACAAGCTCAGACAAATTCAGTTTAGAGTCCAACACCTGCACTGTTCTGTTACCCTGGGGAAATCATTCAGTCTCCGTGAACCTCTATTTTTTTCTGTAAAATGGGACTAAAACTACAGTTTTTACCTTACTGAGTTTTACATGAGAAAATGTGAGAAAAAAGTGTCCAGCACATTGCACATAATAAATACTAGTTGGTATGGATCGTTTTTCTAGAAATCTTTTTATGACCAGTGATTTCACTTTTTGATTAAGATAAAGTTTAAGCAAGTTATTTCTTTTATGCTTAAATATTCATAAACCTAGGATAATTCATGAAAGAAAAGTTGTAGTTTCCTTCCTTGATTTGTCATGATGTCCCTTTCTGAGGTGTATAAATACCAGTATTTTCCTTTCTCTAGACAAGCCGGTGAGCAGCCTCAGCCTGCCTTTGTCCCACCCGAGATGCTCATGTCATCAGGTTACGCCGGACAAGTGTTTCAGCCAGGATCCAACCTAGATTGTTATTCACAATCTCCTTACATTGACAGTTTTGATGAAGAGCCTCCTTTGCTAGAAGATAAGTTAAGGAAGTGCTATTAATGTGTGTACAGCTCGAAGAATAATAGCAATAATCAGCACTTGACGTGTGCTGTCAGCATGCTGCATATAGTATTTTATGTGTGATTGTTCCACACATAAAAAAGTCTGCCGATTCAAGACACTTAAACCACTGGGAGTCAGTTGCATGTTTGTGTGGGGGGAGATTGGAAGTCGGTATGTGCTATTGATGTGTTCTTGCTGCAATTATTAAGTGTTCCTTCACTGTTTCTTCAATTTGGACTCCCTGGCCATGTCTCAACAACCGCAAAGATGTCTTTTGGAAAAGTGGTTATATCAAAGTGACCCCCACTTCCCACCCCAGCTAATGAAGCTACTTCATAACAGCCTATTTTATTTTCTGTGCTATTTGCTTGGGAGTAAAAGGGGTAGTTTCTGAACCTGTTTTGTTATTGTAGTTGTCGTGAAGACAAGCCTGGCTCCCATGAGTTGGTTTTCTTTCCTGGCTCATTGAACCCTCTAATCTCAGTTAGGTATGGCTAACTGGGGAGGAATATGATTCCAGTAAATAGCACTGCTGCTGACAAGGAAACCCAGAGACCCGTGCAGTTGAAGGTCCTTAGGGGATTTCAGGGATGTCCTGTCCCTTAATATATATAAGTATTTCAAACATATTTTCCTAGATTGTGTTTGTCATCTAATTTGCTTATGGGACATTAGGACATGTAGCAATTTTAATATTTATATTTTCAACTCCACAATATTTTCCTTGATAACTTTTCTTTCCAACTGTTCTCTTGTTTATTCTCTCCAGCTCTAGATACTGCTCATATTTCCTTATAGATTTTTAATTTTTTAAATTATCTTTTTGTTTTGCATTTGAATTTTTTTGGTTTGGTTCATTTTTCATTATTTTTAATTTTTATTAAATTTATTGAGGTGCCATTGTTCAGTAAAATTACATACATTTGAAGAGTACAGTTCTATAATGTTACATCATTTATATATCACATTGTGAGTTCACCACCTAGAGACAGTTCTCCTTCCATCACCTTATATTTGACCCCCTTTTACCCTCTTTGCCACCCCTCCTCCCAACTTACCCTTGGGTAACCACTAAACTGTTGTCTGTGTCTATGAGTTTTTGTTTCTTTGTCTTGTTCATTTGTTGCTTTCAGTTTTATATGCCACGCATGAGTGAAGTCATGTGGTTCTTGACTTTTTCTGTATGATTTATTTCGCTTAGCATGATAATCTCAAGATCCATCCATGTTATCTCAAATGGCAGTATTTAATCTTTTCTTATCGCCGAGTAGTATTCCATTGTGTATATGTACCATATCTTCTATATCCAATCATCTATCAAAGGAAACTTGGTGGTTTCCATGTCTTGACCACTGTGAATAATGTTGCAGAGATCATAGGGGTACGTATAGCTTTACAGATAAATGTTTTCAGGTTTTTAGGATAGATACCCAGGAGAGGGATTTCTGGGTTATATGGTAATTCTATTCTTAATTTTTTGAGGAACCTCCATACTGTTTTCTATAGTGTCTGTACCAATTTACATTCTCACCAAGAGTGTATGAGAGTTCCTTTTTCTCCACAGTCTCTCCAAAACTTATTTGTCTTGTTTATGATAGCCATTCTAACTGGTATGAGGTGATATCTCGTGGTTTTGATTTACATTTCCCTAATAGCTAGTGAAGTTGAGCATTTGTTCATATATCTGTTGTATGTCTTCTTGGGAGAAGTGTCAGTTCAGATCCTCTGCCCATTTTTTACAGCATAGTTTGTTTTTTGTTGTTGTTGTTGAGTTGTGTGGGTTCTTTATATATTTTGGATATTAACCTCTTATCGGAAGTGTTTGCAAATAACTTTTCCTATTCAGTTGATTGCCTCTTTGTTTTGTTGATGCTTTCTTTTGCTGTGTGGAAGATTTTTTGTTTATGATATAGTCCTATTCATTAGTTTTGTTTTTAGTTCCCTTGTCTTTAAGGTCAAATTCATAAAATCCTCTCTGAACCTAAGGTCTGTTAGTTTAGTACCCATGCTTTCTTCTATATAATTTATTGTCTCAGGTCTTATGTTTAGGTCTTTGACCCATTTTGAATTAATTTTGGCATATGGTAAGAAACAGCAGTCTAGTTTTTTTTTTTTTTTATTATTTTGCACATAGCTTTCCAATTTTCCCAGCACCATTCATTGAAAATGGTTTCTTCTTTTTCATTGTATGCTTTTGGTTCTTTTGTCAAAACTTATTTGCCCATATATATGGGGGTTTATTTCTGGGTTCTCAATTCTAGTCCATTGGTCTGTGTATCTGTTTTACTACCAATACCATGCTGTTTTGATTATTGTCACTTTGTAGTATAATTTGAGGTCAAGGAGTGTGACACCTCCAGTCTTGTTCTTTTTTTTTTTTTTTTTTTTTTTAGGATTGCTTTAGTTATTCAGGGTCTTTTGTGATTCCATACAAATCTGATGATTTTTCTGTTCTATTATTTTAAAAAATGCCATTGTGATTTTGATGGGAATTGCCTTAAATCTGTATATATTGCTTTGGGTCTTATGGACATTTTAACTATATTCATTCTTCCAGTCCATGAGCATGGGATGTCTTTCCATTTCTTTGTGTCTTCTTCAATTTCTTTTAATAATGTCTTTTAGTTTTGAGTAAATAGGAACTTCACATCCTTTATTAAGTTTATTCCTGGGTATTTTGTTCTTTTTGTTGCAATTGCAAAATCAATTGTGTTTTTTTTTCTCTTTTTATTCCCCTGAAATTTCATTGTTTGTATATAGGAATGCAATGAATTTTGGTACATTGACTTTGTATCCTACAATTTTACTGTATTTATTTATTGTTTCTAATAGTTTTTGGTGGAGTCTTTAGTGTTTTCTATATAAAGAATCATGTCATCTGCAAAAAGTGACAATTTAACTTCTTCATTCCCAACTTGGATGTCTTTTATTTCTTTCTCTTTCCAGATTGCTCTGAGTAGGACTTCCAATACTGTGTTGAATATCAGTGGAGAGAAGGGGCACCCTTGTCTTGTTCCTGATCTTAGAGGAAAAGCTTTCAGTTTTTCACCATTAAACATATTAGTTGAGGGTTTGTTGTATATGATCTTTATTATGTTGACGTACTTTCCTTCTATACTCATTTTATCATTGATAATCATAAATGGATCTTGTGTCTTGTCAAATGCTTTTTCTGCATTTATTGGTATGATTTATGATTTATTTTATTTTTATGTGGTGTATCACATTGATCAATTTGCCTATGTCAAACCACCCTTGTGCCACTGGAATGAACCCCACTTTATCGTGATGGATAATCTTTTTAATGTATCATTGTATTTAATTTGCTAGTATTTTGTTTAGCATTTTTGAATCTGTATTCATCAGAGATATTGGTCTGTAGTTTTCTTTTATGTGTGTGATCCTTACCAGGGTAATGGTGGCCTCATAAAATGAGTTAGGAAGTATTGCTTCTTCTTCAATTTTTTGGAAGAGTTTGAGGAAGATAGGTATTAAATCATCTTTGAAAGTTTGGTAGAATTCACTAGTGAAGTTTTCTGGTCCTGGACTTTTGCTTCTGGGAAGATTTTTGATGATTGTTTCAATTTACTTGCTGTTGATTGGTCTATTTAGATTTTCCAGTTCTTCGTGATTCAGTCTAGGAAGGTTATACATTTCTAAGAATTTGTCCATTTCTTCTAGATTATTGAATCTGGTGGCATATAATTTTCCATAGTATTTATGTATGACCCTTTGTATTCCTGTGGTATCTGTCGTAGCTTGTCCTCTTTCATTACGGATTTTATTCATTTGTGTCTTTTCTCTTTTTTTCCTCAGTGAGGCTAGCCAGGCGTTTTTCAATTTTATTAATCTTTTCAAAGTACCAGCTCTTTATTGCATTAATTTTTCCTATTGTCTTTTTGTTCTGTATTTCATTTAATTTTGCTCTAAATTTATTTTTTCCTTCCTTCTATTATTGTTATTTTTATATATTTTGGTGCTCACTGATTGGGAGCATATATATTGATAACTTTTATGTCTTCTTGTTGTATTGTGCCCTTTATGATTATGAAATGTCCATCGTTGTCTCTTGTTACCTTTTTTATACTGAAGTCTGTTACATCAGATTTAAGTATGACTACAGCTGCATTTCTCTGAATGTCATTTGCCTGGAGTATTGATTTCTACCCTTTCACTTTGAGTCTCTATTTTTCCTTGCAGCTGAGATGTGTCTCTTGAAAGCAGTATATAGTTGCATTTTGATTTTTGATCTAATCTACTACTCTGTCTTTTTATTGATGAGTTCAGTCTGTTTACACTTAGGTGATTATTGATATAAGGATTTCCTATAGCCATTTTGTTTTCTAGTAGCACAGTGTATCCATTGTTTTTTTTGCCTTTGTATTTCTCTCTGTTATTTTAGTTTCGTGATATCCTACGATGTTTTCTTCTGTTTTCTCTTTTTTTATGTTATATGTCTCAATTCTGGATATTTTTGAGTGGTTACCACTAAATTTTTTTTGTAAAAGAAAGTTTCATTTATACAGTAGTCCTTTTTCTTCAACATGCATCTTATCTCCATTCCCCTTTGCAAATTCTGACCCTTACCCCCACCCTTTTTATGTTTTTGTTGTCACAAATTATCCCTATTTATGCTGTGAGTTCATTTCTGAATGGCAGTAGCAAATTGCCTTCTTCTCTTTTTCTTTTTTTTTTTAATGTTTTTATCTCCTTTACCCTTTATATTATATTCAAGTGTATACTGCCTTATTCTGTGTAAGGGTTGCCATTCCCTCCTGTCCATCAGTTAGTCATCTTTCTCATCATTTTTTGTCTTTTTGTTTCAAGTTGAATAACCTCCTTCAGTATTTCCCGTAATGCAGGACTTGTGGTGGAAAATGCCTCAGCTTCAGTATATCTGGAAAGGTCTTTATTACTTCTTCATATCTAAAGGATAAGTTTTCTTGATATATTATTCGTGGCTGATGATTTTTCTCTTTTAGTAGTTTGAATATTTGACTTTACTCCCTCCTAGCTTGTAGGTTCTGCTGAAAAATCTGCTGATAATCTAATGAGCTTTCCTTTGTAGGTTACTGTCTTCTTTTCCCTGACTGCCTTGAGAATTATTTCTTTGTCATTCATTTTTGACAGTTTCAGTATAATGTGCCTTGTGGAAAGCCTTTTAGGATTGAGGTAATGAGGTGTTCTGTTTGCTTCTTGGATTTGAGGATCCAATTCTTTCCATAGGTTTGGGAAGTTCTTGTCCATTATTTGAATAGACTCTCTGTGCCCTTCTTCTCTTCTCCTAACGGTATACCCATTATTCTTATATTGCTCTTTCTGATGGAGTTAGAGAGTTCTTGAAGAGTTCTTTTATTTCTTTTGACTCTCAAGTCTCTCTTCTTCCATTTGTGTCTTTCTAGATTCCTGTCTTCGATATCACTAATTCTTTCCTACATTTGGTCAGCTTTATTTCCTAAGCTCTCTATTTCATTCTTTATCTCTTTTATTGAGTTCTTCATCTCCAGAATTTCTATTTGGTTCTTTTAAAAAATTTACATCTCTTTGGTAAAAGTATTCATTTTATTAATTGATTTTATTTCTGACTTCATTAAACTGATTATCTGTGTTTTCTTGCATCTTGTTGAGCCTTTTCGGAATTGTACCATGAATTCTGTCATATAAGTCACGTATTTCCCTGTATTTAAGTTTATTTTCTTGATATTTTTCATTTTATTTCTGAGCTGCCTTATTACCTTAGTTATTCATGACAATTGTTGGATTACTTCTCTCCCTGGGCATCTACAGGAATGAATTCTGCAGTAAGTTGATATGAAGAGGTCTTTCTTTTGTTTTCCAGTAGGTAGTGCTGGAATGTTTTCAGCTTCTCTCGGTGGAAACTTCCCTGGGTAGGTGGGCTTCTCCTCTGTGACCAGGTTCCTTCAGTCTCAGGGCACCACCCCCATGGGAAGATGGGGTAGGTAATGGGGTTCTGAGCCTCTGAAATCCCAGTGCTGCACTGCCCTGCAGCCACATGCAGAGCTGTACTCCTCAGTAGCCCTGGGTGCCTCTGCTGGGATTAGCCGTAACACGTTGGGATGGGGTGGGCTTCGAGAGGCCTCTGGTGTGTTTGTGTTTTTGTTCTCCAAGTAACGGCGACTGCCAGACCACAGCTGCCTCACCCCAATTATCTCCTCCCTTGTCACTGGAATTAGCCACAGTGTGTGTCTGCCACTCAGGAACTGTCTCTCCCATTCTCAGGGCTGTGGATATTCTATTCTTTAACCTGACACTGCTGCAGTTTCTTCTGTGGCCTACTGCTAGCACTGGGAAGGTGGGGGCAGGAGGACAGGCTCCATGGCTTTACTTTCGGCCAGGCAGTGAGGGCCGTTAGACCTCAGTTCTCACCCTTCTGTATTTAGTCTTTGCCTCAAGGCTCCTGCCTCCCACTCCCATTGCTGGATTCAGCTATATTATATGCTGATCACTCAGGAATGCTTGGGGCCACAGAGAATGCACCTGCAGTCTAAACCCTCCCCTTTTCTGGACTGCAGTGAGTTCCAGGCTGTGTCCACATCCCCCTACCCTGTCTCTGCACTTCTGCCTTCTCTCTTTCCCTGTTCCCCCATTCCTTCACCTTCAGATGTTTTGAAGTACGGATCTCTCAGACGTATTTTTGTGTTGCACAGGGAGTCCTTTGTGAAATTATAGTTGTTCAGCTTGTAACTTCAAGGGGAGAGAACAAGGGGACCCCTCATGCCACCAAGTTTCTGATGCCTGATGTATTTAAATTTTTAACTCATTGAAAATTGTTTTAGGTTAGTATGTGGAATAGGGATTTAAATTTATTTATTTAAAGATTAAGCATTTTTCTTACAACATTTATTGAAAATAATTATTTTCTACTTCTCTGAAATGTCTCTATTGTGATATACTAAACTGTAATATATCTTTCCCTAAAGTCTTCTTAAGTTTGAGTAGGAAATATACTAGATTTTCCCTCCCACTTTATACAGCTCAGAGAAAATTCCTAGGTTATTTTTCCCCCTTTGTTATTATCTCCACCAAATGTATACTATAAGAAGACAGAGTATTTATTAATATAATTTTACATTTTGAATCTACGAAATTTCTAGGTTCTGATCCAATATGTTCTTTAGCTGGGTGACATTGTGAAAGTCTCAAGCTTCATCTGTCTAAAGTATATGAAACAGCCATAGGCAAATGTTCTAGGATAAGGTGATAAATGACATTTGTTAGTTTTTATTGAGTGTATATCAAAACAACCTATAAAATAACAAAGCTAGAATAATTAACATCCGTTCGGCAAAAACATGTTATTTGAAATAGTGCTGGTTTATTTCTTAAATACATTGTCTAAAAGACTTGTTTGGTTTTATTTAAGGATAGCTTCTGCTATTTGATAATGTGCAACCAATGTTAACAACTGCACCTTGAAGAATAATAGTCAATTTAAGTTTGTCAGACCAGAAAAATTACTATGATATTTGGCATTTATATTTGTAGCATAGCCTGATGTTTATATTTGTAAGGCCAATACCACAATTTGCTTAGAAAACAAAAATATTAATTCACTTCGTAGCATTTATATCATATACTTTACTACCACTAGATGACAGCAAAACAATAAATTTTGCATTCAGATTTCACAGTAGTTTTATTTTGTACAATAAGATGTTATATTAGGTTATCTACAATTAATAAATACTTATAATCTCATTTACAAACCTTGTAATGAATTTGAAAACAAAATGTTATAGAGATTTATTTTGGTAGAAATATGTAAGTCCTTTTCCTTATGAAAATAGTGGGTCTTATGTTCATTCACTGTTTTATGATTCAGTGTTGAAACGTGTAGAAGTTAATTATGTCATAAAATAAATGGTTGAATCAGTAATAATATCTCATAAAACATTTTTCATCTGAGTTTCTTCAGGAATAATTGTGCTTTTTGAGGAAAACAATGTTTTGAATTAAAGGCCACTTTATTGTAAACACTGAAAACATATTATTAGCATAAATGTCTAAAATGAAAATAAAGTTTTAAAGCAGCATAAGTCTCAGGGGAAATTAATTTAAACTACAGAATTTTCAGTTTTTAAAAATCTGCTATTTTAAAAACTACACTAGACAATCTAACCTAATTTTAAGCTTGGTGAACTGCTCATTTTCTCCAAAGTGTACGTTCATTAAGAAATATATAAATGCACTGGAAAAATAAAAAGTATGTGACATGGAAGTTAAAATGTCAATGATTTGCTTGCTAATAATTTAACCAGGAAAATTCTTTCTTTTCAAACTTGGGATAACAATTGTCAATCTGAATGTGAAACAAGTAAAAGAATACACTTTCTATCCTAGTTTAAATCAACTTCTGGCTGACCTGAAAATGTCTAGGTCCTTGTTAAAGCAAGGCCCCTCTACGTCACAGCGATCCTTAAAAGTCCATCTGGTCTTCTGTGTATAGAATGTCAACTTTGCAAGGCATTTGGGTGATATGAATCACTGTAGAATAAGTTGAACTATACCCTTTATTTTACCAAAAAGGGTCACGAAGTCCTGGGAAGGAAAGTTGAATGCCACATACAGGTGACTTAGGGAGACAGTCCTTTACATGGCAGAATGGTACTCAATTTAAAAAAATACAACCATTATGATATTAGATGCACATTTACTTGATTAAAAGCATGGGCTCTGTTTTAGTTTTTTTCTTTCTTTCTTTCTTTTTTTTTTTAATCAACCTTTTCCTGTTTCCCCTATTCACAGCCCTTGGCAAGCACTTCTCTACTCTGTTTCTATGAGTTTGACATTTTTTTTTTTACTTTTAAGTTCCACATATAAGTGATGCCATGGAATACTTGTATTTATTAGCATAACGCCTTCAAGGTCCATCCCTGTTGTTGCAAATGGAAGGATTTCCTTCTCTCTCATGGCTGAATAATATATCACTGTATATGTACCACATCTTTAACCATTCATCCCTTAAGGGGCACTTAGGTTGTTTCCATGTCTTGGCTACTGTGAAAAATACTGCAGTGAAACATGGGAGTGCAGCTATCTCTTTGAGATCCTGTTTTCATTTTCTTTGGATATATACCCAAAAGTGGGATTTTTTTTTTTTTTGAGGAAATTTCATACTGTTTTCCATAGTGGCTGTACCAATTAACATTCCCACCAACAGTGCACAAGGCTTCCTGTTTCTCCACATCCTCACCAAAACTTGCTATTTCTTGTCTTTTTGATGATAGCCATTCAAATAGGAGTGTGGTGATAGCTCATTGTGGTTTTGATTGCATTTACCTGATGATTAATTATGTTGAGTATTTTTTCATGTACCTATTGGCCATTTGTATGTCTTCTTTGGAGAAATGTCTATTCAGTTCCTCTGCCCATTCTTAAGTTGGATTTTATTTTTCTTTTTTTTTAAAGCCTGAGTTCTTGAGTCAGATTCTCCAGTGTTAAAACCTGGATTTTCTATTATTATCTCTGTGACTTTGGACAACTTACTTAGTCTCTCAAAACTTCAACCATCTAATGCTCAAAATAGTAAAATAACAGAACTAGCTTCATTGTGTGTCTGTAAGACCAAAGCATGTAAGTAAATTTTGTAGAGCTCACAGTAAAATTCAGTAAAAACATTCAGCAAAAAAACCCCAAAAAACATTCAACTCTTTTTAGTTGAAATGCTTTTACTTTACAGTAGTTTAGCTACAATTTTTCCTAACATCTACCTCACTCTTATTCAAATTTAAAATGATAGAAGAAGGGTAACCAGCTTGATTACTGGTTTCTAAACAGTGAAGTCATGTTCTTTTCTCTTTTTTTCCGTTTTTTTTTTTTTTTTTTTTTGAGTGTTCCTTTTTTTCTACTCAAGACACATCTTAAAGTGTTTAGGAGTGGTGAGAAAAGAAACAGATATGTCAGTATTTATTTCTTTTCAGTGGATGTCAAATGTGTGAGATTGTACACTTGAAACCTATGTAATTTTACTAACCATGGTCACCCCAATAAATTTTAATTAAAAAAACAAAAGATGTAAGAGGAGCAAAATCTAACAGAAGGGTTTGTGAGTTTGGCAGTCAGAATTTAGAAAATAAAGCACTGGAGAAAAAAACTTAGAAATGTCTAAATGAGTTTGGACTCATGCACACTGAGCCCCACTGATTTTGTATATTTATTCTACCACCACTCATAAAAGCGAACGGTTAACTTCTCTCAAGATTTTAATGTTGAATACACAGGCTGAACCGCATAGAGCATTTAACTGATTAAATATGCACGCACATCGTGCCTACTCTTACTCGATGAAAGGTCTATCCCGTTTCTCCTAGGTGGAGTTTCAGGCAGTTAGCATAGAATTGCTCTTCTCAGCAGGCAGGGTGGAAGTAAAACCTCAGACCTTGGCTAAAATATCTTTAGCTTAGATAATTCTGCTAAGTGAAAAATCAGTCTGTGTTTGATAAGACGATATTTCAAAAGAGTTAGCAATGGAAATTGTAGAAAAATGAAATATCTAAATGGGCACTAGGATGGGGCTTGTGGTCAGTTAGCTACCGTTTTACTTTTCTTTTTTTGACTGTAGAATGTCCATTTCTCAATTTTCAGCTCGGTTTTAAGCTTGTATTTGCTGCACAAGTGGGGGAAAATTTTCCGTGATAGAATTATTTCTCTAAAATGTTTCTTTTAGCTCATTGTTTGGTAATAATCTATTTTATATTTGTTTATTTATGGTTCCTATATATTACACAGAATTTTAGATTTTTGAAGGTATAACAATCAGATTAAAATGCTACGTAATTAATCAGATATGTTACCTTTAATTAAAGAATATTGCTGGTGTTTATATTTCTATATTTTAGCTCCTTTTTCTCTCTTTTTGCAGAACTTGGAATTAATTTTGATCATATATGGCAAAAAACCTTGACAGTGTTAAACCCACTGAAGCCAGCAGATGGCAGCATTATGAATGAAACTGACCTCGCTGGGCCTGTCCTGTTCTGCGTGGCGCTGGGAGCCACTCTCCTCCTGGTAATAGACTGCAGCAAGCATCTGATTTTAATGTGTGTCCTTTCCTGTGTCATATTTGCAGAGATCTTTGTAAATGCAGAAGACAGTATATCACTTTATGAAGTGAAAATTGTTCGTTTAATACATAACTACATTTTTTGGGGGGAGGTGGGGTGAGTGAGACATATAATGGAACTGTAGTTACAAAAAAAGAAACTGCCACCCTGGCATTACAAGATAAAAAATATAAATTTAAATAAAATTTATAAACTCAAATCACTAGATCAGATTTTCAACTAGCAGGAGATCATTTATGTCTTTTGTGTTATTAAGAAAAGACTGTCAATCTGCAGTAATTGAAAGAACACATGGATTTGAAAGATATGAGGCTTAAATTTTATTTTGTGCTTTATGTAAAATATGTATTGTGACACTGGACAAATGCTTTCTCTTTGTTCATCATTTTTTTGCTAGGTTGTATCTCTAGAGTATTTCTAATATTCTGTGAGGTATGAGATGGATCTCCTTGTTTCTGGTTAGGCTACTATGGGTAAATTAATAACATGATTCAATCAATACATCTTCCCTATTATTTTACTTTTTTGTTTTTTTATGAAGACTTCCCCCCTCCCCCAACTTCACCATTTGTCTTGTGTATGTGTCTCTTTCATTATTTATATCTGGGAGTAATTATATTAAAAGACAAAAAAGTTTTTTAAGAAACACATTTCTACCTAAGTTTAGAAGACATTCTAGCTCATAGTTTAGGAAAAAATGTTCCATTACAAAGGAAGAAAAAGAAGAATGAGAAAAGGTCTATGGTTTTACCCCAAGGAGGGAATGATAATACATTAAAAACAGAGGATGAAAAATATGGTCAAGCCAGTCTGGAAAGTATAGTTTCATAAGGTGCAAAGTGATAAAGTTGGCAGGAGAAATAATACAGGAAATTAAAGGATCTGGGGCTTTTCCACATCTCCATTTTACAGCTATCCACTTCCTATAGTCGTTTTTTCCCCCAGTATAACTGCAATTTTCAATAGTAGCTATAAAATGTATTTGTAACTAAATGCATTTTCACTTTTTATTTATTTAATATCTTAATACCAATATCAAAATACTGATAACAGTCTAGTTTCTCCATGATAATGTGGACAATATTGACATCATATATATCCCGTACAATAGTATGTAGTCATACCATCTTCTTCCTTTGAACTAGTACAACAAATGCAAATACTTTGAAATCAAACACTACATCAACTGGAGTTTTAATTTAGTCTCCAATCTCTCTTCTGTCTTTGTCACAGTAATTTGATAACCTTAGATTAAGCTGCTAAGTAAGACCATGTCAATTAATCAAATAGTCTGAAACAATCAATTTAATATATTAACTCATCTTTCTTTTTCAAGTAATTTGTAATATAACAGCTGTTTGTTTTCCTGTAGAAAACATTACTGTTACCATGTCCTAAAGGAAAGCATTAATCCCATTAAGATCTTTTTGGGGAGCATAATATTAGTTGGAATTATTTAAATGTCCTTTCTTTTAAGTACAAAGCAATGTAGGCAAAGCACTCAACTGGGAGTGATAAAATCACATCTCCCCCTAACTTTGCTTCTAGGTGTGATCTTGAATCTTTTGTTTCCTATTTCTAGGACTTGATTTTGAAGACAATAAAGAGGTTTATTTAAGTAGATCTTAAGATTCCTTTCAGTTCAGAAATTTGGGGGATAATGTGAAACTGCATATTTTATGAAAGTTTTTAGGCAAACATTATCACTTCAATTTTGCCATTAGATGTGTTTACTTCAGAATTGATTATGATACATGTAGAGCAATAAAGATAAAAAGAAAAACATGGATATTAATGAAGCCATATTTATCTTAGAATCCATTTGAAACTAAGTTATCCTTGCCCTGGATATCTAGAATTGAAATGTAAAGGATGATATTTATGGGCTGGTATATACATGTACTAGAAAAAAACAAAACTAAATCCAGAAACACTAACCAAATCTGTTCATTATCTCTAGAGGTGGAAGACTCATAGTGACGTTGTCATCATCTTTATGATTTATGTTGACCCAAAACCTTTTAGTGGATTTTCTTCATGTTGAGGAAAGCAAACCAAAATAATAGCATCAAACACATTTTCAGCATTGCAGCTCTCCCTACTCAGAATTATCCCATCCAATTAGAAATTAAGTAGAATATTTCTCTAATACATGAAAGTGATTTGAAATTGTCACTATTTTCCAAGTGGAGCAAACCTACCCAATGAAGCAGTTCATAACTGATTTGTTTCTTTTAGCATGTCCATTAGGATCACTGGCATTATTTCACAAAATAGCCATCAAATGCAGAAAATATTCAATGAGAACTTATGGCTAATGCAGGAGAGAATCTGCCAGCATGGCCCAGGGACACAGAGAAAGAACTTAGTAGAGACCAACCTCCCCAGCTGCAGAGGAAGAAGAATTAAAAATAGCTGGACAATTTTGAACACTAAAATGGTCATGACATTTTCCATTATGTTTAATTAATCACAAGATAAATAGCTCTTTCTTCTTTAAGAGTTAAGAACTTCATGGAAAACAACAATGGAGAAGAAAAACGATAGCTAAAGAGCTCTCTCTGAATCAATTTACCAGATCCTTCTTTGTTTTTGTATAATTCCCATGAGAGCCAGAGTCAGCTTATCCAACCTTTATCTAGAATTTCTAATCAGCTTAATGTAAATATAAAAACTAAATGCATTCTTTACTGGAGCTTTGGCATCCTCAGGTAGCAAACATTAAAATATCCTCTGTTAAATTAATAGTAGACTGTGACTTCCTCTGTATGGGTTTAATGGAGCTACTTCAGCTACTCGACCCTAGTGCTTCATGGGTGATAGCTATTTTTATGAGTTCTCAGAAGATCAGTGTTGTATCCTGAACATTACTGACTTCCTCTAACAAAACCTCTTTTATGATTCATTATCAGGTGGTTGATATAAATCAGCTTTTCATAAGGTGTGTTCAACAATAGACATTATGAGAACAAAATTTTCTGTGGTCAAATAAGTTTGGGATATATTGAATTGAAGAAAGTTAAATAAGTCCCATTATTTTAGGACATGTTAGAACTAGATGTACTAGATGTCAAGGACCTAAAGTTTAGAGCTAGACTGTCTGGGTTCAAAGCCGAGCTTCACCATTTAGCATTATTTTACCTTGGGTAAGTTACTTAACCTTTCTGCACCTTAGATTCTTCTGTGTAAAATTGGTTTAATAATGGTACCTATTTCATAAAATTGTTGTATGGGTGGAATAACTTTAATAGATGTGAAATGCTCAGAATAGGATCTAACATAGTAAATCCTATAGATGTTTACTAATATTACTAATATTACTAATATTGCCTTGTAACTTTCCAAGACTGAATTGCAATATTTTTGTTAATGTATCATTCATTTAATTATTCAACAATTATGGGGAGAAAATATATTCTTACTTATGCTGTGTACCCCTAATAGGCAATCTATGACAAAAAAAAAAAAAAAAAAGTAAACCTAGAACTATTTCATCTTTTCTGGAACATGCTTGTGTCATTTCAAGTATAATCGGGGTATTAGCTTTCAGGACCTGAATTCATGTAGCCAGTGTTTTTTCCAGAACTCCCAGTCTCCTGATAATTGTACGTATTACAAAGATACAGAACAGCATTAGGTTGAGCAGATTGACTGACTCTTAAATGCCCTCTGATGTATTGACATTCTGATTTCCTCCTGATGTTTGTTTTGTGTTAAAACTGTTTTCTTCTCATTGTTTCAGGCAGGAAAAGTTCAGTTTGGTTATGTGTATGGCATGAGCGCCATCGGCTGCCTAGGGATTCACACGTTACTAAACTTGATGAGCTCATCAGGGGTGTCCTGCGGCTGCGTGGCCAGTGTGCTGGGTTACTGCCTGCTCCCCATGGTCATCCTGTCCAGCGGCGCCATCTTCTTTTCACTGCAGTAAGTGTCTGTGTGTGCTAACTGACCCCCTGTGTGCAATCATTGCTGGGTCTTGCCACATCAGTGCAGCAGTTAATCTCTTTCTGATCATTTTGGTAGTGGAATTGGGGAAACCAATGACCATGACAAGTTACACACAAATTCAGGAAAGTAGGTCAGTTTTGACACAGATGATGTTCCCATTTCGATGATTTAAAAAAGAAATTAAGCCAAACAATCTTTAAAACTGGCCCTTTGTTAGTTGTCACATTCTTCAATGTGAACTATTGTCATGGGTAATACAACAACTCTGGAAAATGCACTTGTTTGATTTTGGAAAAGTAAGTGCCTGGTGAACTCTGACAAATTGCCTCCGCTCCCAGGCACTCTGTCTTCTAGGCGGGAAGCAACTATTCTTTCTCAGCTGGGCTCCATGAAGTGCCAAATTCCCAGGAACCCTGATGAGGATATTATGCTAGAGAACTTTATGGCATATATGCTCAGTCAATATATATTTCTTTTTTACTTCCTGGGAAGTTAGTATTTGCAATTCAAAACTATTAATAAGGATCCAGTAGCTATATTTCTCTCAGGCATTTCCCCAGGGCATATGCATATCACAACTACTTTGGTAGGAAGACCAAGTAATTACACAGTCCTTTGTCACCTACCATGCTCAAAACCTAATTAGAAATAAACATTTGCCATCAGTACTCATTCTTCCACATCCAAAGGAGGCATGATTTGCATTTTTTTCTTAGATGATCCATATTTTAGGTTATTAACCCTACATTGGATGTTATATTAAGAATTTACCATTGCTGAAGAAAGACATTTTAGAAAAACCTTTAATATTTTTATTTAGATGCAATATCATATAATTTTTTTCATAGCATTACTGAGAATGTCTTAGTTCTCTTTTTTTAATCAAAAAAGGAAATGCTTTTTTATTTTTAATATGTAATATTAGAGTAATATTAGAGTGATATTGGAGTAATATTCTTGAAAATAACTTGAGCAAACTCTTATTTTATCAGCGAGTGCTCTTCAACATTAAAAAAAGAGGAATACAACAGAAAATGGATACCTAAAATGTATAAATACAGTGTGAATTATAGGTATATTTATTGAGTCTTATCCATGGAAAAAATCCACCTTTTGTATATCATGTTCTTTAACAAGCTGTTCCATTAACTGTTGTTTGGTACTAACATTTGACAAGTTAATACAAAGTTCATTTCTACAACTTCTATTTTGTCAAATGCTTTTGTGAAAGAATACCATAATGATTTATCACTTAAAAATTCTAAGTTTTAAACATTATTTCAGCAACGTTGAGATTTGGGGCATTTTAAATGACTCCAGATTATTAGGAGAAGCAAATAAAAATTAAACTCTTGGATTTTGAGAATCCTCAGAAGTCTGGACTTTTTTTCATTAGATTTTCATTCTGAAATTATAAAGGATGATTTAGAAATCCTTTAAATTATATTAAAGTGGAATAAACTGACCCCTAAGACCTTACACTTAAATTGCCCTTTCAGGCATGTTACTATGCCATTCAGATTAATCATATATAGTTTACATTTTTGTTCACAAAGACCTATAAATTAAATACTCTAGCAATTATTCTTAATAGATATTAATTAAACCAATGAATATAATATTTACTAGAGTGCTTTTTAAATATTTCTGGTTTATTTATAATCGAAGGCATTATAAGCTATATTGTAGTTTTCACTTGTTTTGCTTTGGTTCAATTATTAAAAGTAGGTATTGCTGCCATTGTCACAAATAATAAACATCATTTTCAACTTCAAGTTCAGCCAGGATCAAGTATAAGACAGTGTAGTTTGATGGTGAGAAGAACAGCTAATAAGAGTTAGGAGATTTTGACCAATGTCCACCTTGTTGCTCTTCCTTGCTTTATTGCTAGGAATGAGATATATCCTGAGATCTTCCTAGTTCTTATGTCATATTTTCCTAAATAATGCATTCTGCTTTGCACATAAGAAAAATTCTTCACTTCCCACACCTCCTTTTTTATTCCCAAGGTGGTTAGACTTAACTACCTTATTTCCCCATTTCTTCTTAAAGAACCAATTGCCTCCACAGTTACTTCTTGAAGATACCAATTTGAACAAATCCATTTCAGTTTTCTAAAAAAAATCCACACATACACATATACAAGGGATCTGCCATGATAAAGTGGGAGGGACACATGCCTGTGCCTTCCTGTTCCGTGGGCTCCCTCCTTGAGCTGTTAGGCTTTGCTATATCAGACAAAAACCTGGGAAAGTGGATTTGGGAGCAATGGGGACTAGGCACCCTACTGGAGTGAAAGGCCAGTTATCTTGCTGCTTATACCGTGGGTAAATTTAGGAAGAAAGCATTGAGGGGGAAAAAATCTGTATCTGTAAAAGAAGTTTCTATACAGAGTTTATGTAAAATAATTTTGGGAGTCGTGATTTGAATGTTGACATATGAGAGTGACTGCAAATGAATTCTTTTGTTTCTATTCATTCGAGTTTTTCTGACGTATTGCATAATTAGCTTCTGATGGTGAATTTGACCCAAATATTTTCTAACTGGCCAAGGCCTTTGAGTTCACATCGTTCCTAACCCTTGTTTTACAAGTGGAGGAAGTAGTTGTGTTGTACAGAGGATATTTCAGAGGCAGCTCTGATTTAATAATCTCTGTTTCTACTGAGGTAAGGTAACCCTCTCTTTTGTCATTGCTATAGAGGCACAATTGGAACCGTGTTGGCTCTGGTCGTCATTGGGTGGTGTAGCCTCTCAGCTTCCAAAATCTTCATTTCGGCCTTGAACATGGAAGGACAACAGCTTCTCATTGCCTATCCTTGTGCCTTACTTTATGGACTTTTTGCCCTCCTAACGGTTTTCTGAAGAATATTTGAGATGGCCTTACAAGATTCTATTTGCTGTTCAGATTATTCTGGAAATGTATTAGCATTCAAATTTGGTAATGTGATTTCTGTATTATTGCTGCTGAGAGAATAACAACAGAAAGACAAAACAGCACTTAAGGATGATGCCCTAATAGCATGCTTGCTTTGAATAATGTTTTGCTTTTTGGTTTGGTGCATTAAAACTTTTAACATACTTTAAAATGAAAGAGAGAAAGTTGTTCTATTGATGGGCCCTGCTTTTCTCAATAGATGTATTTCTGAGAAATTGTAAGTAAATGAAATCCTATGCTGACTGGATAGTTAGCCTTTTGAGATAACTTCATGATGACTCAAGCTGTGTGCATGTAGTTAAAAGTCACACACCTTTGGAGAATTGCAGGGGTGGGTTATATAGGGTTTTATTTACCTGAGATTCAAATAACCTTTTGTCTTTCAGTTCACTTACTTTGGTAACAGTTGTTTGGTCTCATTTGGACAATGCAACAACTCATCACATTTTCAAGCCCTCACTTCCTTCTTACTTGGTTTAGATGCCATGGTCCATTACTATAATGTTTCCTCTACATATATCCTCAGTAACCCTGCCATTTGTTCCCTCAGTAGATGAATGTGAGTAGAGGAAATTCCACTTGTTTCACTTTAATTATGTTACTGTGTCTTATAATGGCTCTTCATACTACCTTTTGAATCCTACTACATTACCCTATTAAATTTGCTTTTACACTTTCTGAGATGATTATGTTAAAACATTTCTTCATTGCTCAAATCTCCAATATTCCTTCCTTATTTCTCACTGTTAATTGACGACTTTATTCTTATTTTATTGAAACATGGAAACATCCAGAAGAAAAATGCTTTATATTTCCACCACAAGATTCTACCAACCTACATGGATCTTTATAATACAACGTCGGACAATTAAGTTCTCGAACGGATTCTAGAAAAAGCTACATACCTCATTGCTGAATATCACTATGGTCACCTTTGAAGTACTCCCTTTGGGAAGCTGTGCACCAATGCCAGCACCTAGTCCACCAACCTTCAAAGCAATTTTGGAACTCTTTTTCTGGAATGGTCATCAGAGCTGTCATCATGCTACCCTTGATGTCCTGAATGTCATCAAAATGTCTCCCTGTCAATATTTCTTTTATCTTCAGGTAAAGAAAGAAGTCATCGGGGGCCAGATTAGGTGAGTAGGGAGGGTGTTCCAATAGAGTTATTTGTTTACAGGCTAAAAACTACCCCAAAGACAGTGCCCTGCGAGCTGGTGCATTGTCGTGATGCAAGAGCCATTAATTCTTGGCGAAAAATTTCGGTCGTGTAACTTTCACGCAGCCTTTTCAGCACTTCCAAATAGTAAACTTGGTTAACTGTTTGTCCCGTTGGTACAAATTCATAATGAATAATCCCTCTGATATCAAAAAAGGTTAGCAACATCATTGCAACATGTTCGCAAACTTTGTTGTCAGACCTTGTGTGTGTGTGTGTGTGTGTGTGTGTGTGTTTGTATGTGTTTGTGTGTACAGAGGGTGCCAAAAAATGTATACACATTTTAAGAAAGGAAAAAAACTGTATTAAAATTGTAATACTCAATGTATACTGATAACAAAAGATGAATACAAGTCACTTTTGACTTCTGCAATTACAAGAGGTATTTAAAGAAGTTATCATCAGTGTAATTTTAATGCAGGTTTTCCTTTCTTAAAATGTGTATACTTTTTTTTGGCACCCTCTGCGCACACACACACACACACACATACACACACACACACACTTTGCATTCCCTCTTGACACTGTCTCTTCTCTCCATAGCCAGCTCCTCCATTTGCATGACCATTGTTTTCTTCTTGACCTGTTATTCATAGAAGTATATAAACATGTTTCAATATCTCCTATCTTAAAAAATCCTTTGATTCAACATTACTCTCCAATTATGGCCCATTTCTCTGTAGCAAAAATCATTGAAAGAGTTGTCTATTTTCTCTGCCTCCACTTTATTATTCTTTTTCATACATTCAGTCAAGATTTCATCACCCTATTCACCAAGAACAGCTTTGTCAAGTCAGCAGCAAGGTCCCTATCTTACTAAATCTATGGTCAATTCTTAGTCATTCATTTTATTTGAACTCTCCTCACTACTTTTCTCTGGCCCCCGTGTTGAAGCATTTCTTCACTAGGCTTCGGGAGTATCACACATCCTTTGTTTTTTGTTTTGTTTTAATTTTTTTCCCCCTATCTCACTGATGGCTCCTTCTCAGTCACCTTGGCTGACGTTTCTTCCTCTCAATGTCAAATCTCTTCTCAACCTATGCTCACTTGCTAGATGAGCTCATTAAATTGCACAGCTTTAAAATTCTAATGATTCCCAAATTTCCATCTCCCATCTAACACTCTACCATGAGCTCCTAACACACACACACACACACACACACACACACACACACACACATTCAGCTTATATACTTATTCCTTCCATTTAATTTAAGATATAATATTCTCAAAAACAGAATATCTGAAAACAAACCTTTCCATCCGGTTTCTCCTCCAAACTGCCTCATCTTTATAACAGGAACCACAGATCACCAAGTTGCTCAGCATAAAAACCGAGTAGTCTATCTTCCTCACATTTTTACTTTTTCACCCAACATCTAATCCATGAGAAAGTCCTACTGACTCTATAATCAAAATGTGTCTCATACTCGACCATGCCTCCTGTGCTCCTTCACTGCCAACATTACTGCAAGCGACTATCAGCTGTTGCCTAACTGAAGCAGTCTCCTAACTGGCTTCCTGCTTCCAAACTTTCTCCCCAATGGGCTTCTTCTATACACAGCAGCCTTTGTGATCTTTTTAAAACGTAAATAAGTTGTATCATTCCATGCTCAAGACCCTTTTATGTCTTTCATTCCGATTGACAATGAAACTCTACTTCCTGTTCATAGCTCAGAAGGCTGCTACTCCAAGAGTCGTCTCCAGAACAACAGCATTAGCACCCTCAGGAACGATTTTACAAATTCAGAATCTCAGGCCCTGTCCCAGGCCACCGGAACCAGAGTCTGCATTTTAACGAGGTCCCAGATAATTTGCTTTGCACGCACAAGTTTGAAAAGCGCTAGCTGAGAGAAGAAGGCCTTGCTGTGTGATCTGACAATGTTTGCCTTCCTCTCATGTTCTTCCTTTCTTTCCCTTGATCCCTGGTTTTATTGCTACTTCTGGACCACTGAGTTGATCCACCTCAGCATCTTTGTATTATTTAGTCTACTTGAAACAGTCTTCCCCCAAATCTTTCATATTAGGTATCTGTTTGTATATTACCTCCTTAGAGAGGCCTTCAACAGGCTATTTTTTCTAACACGATTTTCCTACCCTCTTTGCACTGTTTAGTCCATTACCTTATGCCCCAATGGCTCTTAAAATATCTGAAATTACGTTATTAATTTACTTTGTTTTCTATCTCTAGCATTTTGAGGCCAGACAACCCTTGTTTATGTACAACAGTTCCTGACAAAGAATAGAAGACTAATACATATTTATCAAACGAATGAATGAATAAATAAAAGAAATTGTGATTGCTTATCTATCATTGTGGTAAACAAGAAAACCAAGGCTGTAGCCCTGATAAAAACTACATTGGAAATAGAGGAAAAATAGATAGTAAAAAGTACATAATAAGTAAACAAGATAATTACAGAAGTATGAGAAGAATGCTAAGGGAGGAATGCATAGAAAAGAAGGCAGAAGAGTAGTAAATGTTAGATGTCTGTAGTTTATAACCATTAATGGACCTGTTAATGAAACAATGAGTTTTCTTAAGTTCTTGCGCTTTCTATTAGGACTGACATGGTTTTAATAGACTCATTGTTTAAGGGAGATTAAGCAAGAACGCCATTTATTGTAGTGATTCTCTACAATATCATCCTATTTTTTAGGGATATATTTACATTATGGACTTAAAATTTTACCTTTTAGAAAGTGCTTTTACTAGAAAAAAATTACAAGTAAAAATTGCTCTAAATTCAGGATGTAGGTTGAGATTTTTCTATACATAAAATGTCACCTACACAAAAGGTTTGGTATTTTTTACCATAAAAATTATAATATCTGTATTAAAAAAAACCACTAAATAAATACTAAATATTCCATAACAGTAATAAATAAGAATAAATTCTATTTAATAGTCCCTAATGGAGGAATTATGAATTATCTAAGAATTAATGTAAAAATATACATGATCTCTATGAAAATAATTACAACCTATTAGAGGCGCTTTATGCCTAACTATAATATGCAGATAGATATACTATGCCCAGGATGAGAAAACTTGGACTTTGTGAAAGAATCTCCCCAAAATAAATGTATAGGTTTAATATAATTTCTATTAAAATTTTAGAAGTATTTTTCTTAGAAGTTGGCAAAGTGATTTTAAGGTTAATCTGAAAAAAATAAGAAAATATGTACCTGAAAAATTGGAAATGATCTAAAAATTTATTACAATAGGCAGTGAGTTAAATAAATTATTCTTCTTCTCTATGGTTGAAAGCTAGGTAACTATATGAAAATATTTTGGAAGAATCAACATGAGAAAACGCATGTACTAAATTTTCATAATTTTTATATTTACCGAGGACTTACTATGGGTTGACCTAGATGCTTTACATTATTAATTCACTTAATCCTCACAATAGCTCTGTGAGGTTCTCTTATCATCTTCTTTTTATAGATGAGGCTACTGAATGACAGAGAGGCTAAATCACTTGACTAAAGTTGTTCAGCCAATAACCAGGATTTGAATCCAGGAAACTTGATTTCAGAGTCCATAACCACTATATTACACTGCCTGTTACTGAACAAAAAACCTCATTATATCTTCATGGCTATCAACATGTCTCCTATTTATTTATTGGACTGAGATTTATCCTTTCCCTTGACCTTGGCCAATACCAGAGCCAAAGAGCTTTACTTGCCAGGGAAGAATAATACAATAAGAAGATAGTAAAAGAATCTAGAATTTCTAACCAGTTTAAAGTGTACCTACATTACACTGGTTCTACTTCTAAACTCTAGTTGAAATAAGCTATGCATATTCAGATCTAGTTAGCATTTGGATAGGAAAAAATCTCACAAAATATATAGCCTCTTCCCCCCATTCCAAGTATTGTGTGAATTACTTGGATTTGTATGAAATGGAAACATTTTTCTTTTTATAATAAATGGTGAAATATATTTATGGTCAGTAGGGTGTGTTACAGAACAAATGATATAGTGAGAGGAAGCATTTTTACAGTATACAACTAGAAATGTATCTTTTTGGCTTAATAAACCCTGGCAAACTTTTTCACTTCCCTCTTTCCTCAGATGTTTTCAACTTCTTGTATCTGAGAATGTAACATTTTTCTGCTTTACTGTCTTTTCTGGTTGGATGAAAGTTACAGGTTATGAGTGGAGGGTAAATGGCACATTTGGAGTCAAGAGATGGCCTTCATTTCTACAAGAATGATTGAGGACATGTGCTGAAAATAAAAGTCCTGAATTACTTAGACTCAAGTGCCCCAGTTCACAACAGTTTAACTAGGGCAGTGACTTTTGCAACATTTGATGACAGATGCTTTTCTACTCTGCTCTGGTTCCTAGTGAAAATGACAAATGTACGATCGCAATGACAATCTCCTGCTTCTTTTCAGAGCACAGTAGGTTTTATTCTGTTTCAGTGACATAATTAAGGATCTATATTCAAATCAGTTTTCATTTCTGAATGAAAGTCTGGAATAATTTTAAATGGGTATTCTGGAACCCAAATTTCTGTGTGGAGGGAAGAGAAGTTTCTCATACCACCGACAAGCAATTCATGGACACCAGCAGGGCATCTAAAAATGCAACTTGATTCAGACACCATCTACCCAGAGGTAGCACCAGATTCCACAGCTGAGGCTTGAGGCAGTCCTATACATTTGTTCCACCCCAGCCCCACCCTCCAACCAGCACACTTCAGGTGCCCCTTGCAAGCCCAGGTCATTAACCTGTATTTTGACCCTGACCAACTGGCTATAAATCAGAGGTTCCCATTACCCTTCCTTGGGTTCAATTAATTTGTGAGAGCAGCTCACAGAACTCAGAGAAATATTTTACTTACTGGATTACCAGTTTAGTATAAAGGGATATGATAAAAGATACTGGTGAACATCCAGATGGAAGAGATGTGTAAGGCAAGGTGTGAGGAAAGGGCACCGAGCTTCCTCGTCTTCTCCCAGTGCACCACTCTTCCCAAATCTCCATGTGTTCACTACCTGGAAGCTCTCTGAACCCAGTCCTTTTGGGTTTTAATATTGGCTTCATTACATAGGAAATGAAAGATTAAATCATTGGCCTTTGGCAATTGATCCAACCCCCAGCCCCTCTCTCCTCCCTGGAGGTGAATGAGGGGGTAGTACTGAAAGTTCCAACTCTCTAATTACAGGGTTGGATCTCCCGGCAAACCGCTGCTACCCTTAGTTGAGATCCACGGTTGCCTCTTTAACATAACAAAAACACCTTTATTGTTCTCTTCACTTAGGGAATTCCAAGGGTTTTAGGATGTCTGGGCCAGAAATGGGGACTAAGACCAAATATGTATTTCTTATTATAAATCACAGTATCATATTTTTTTTAAAGTTTAAAAAGCCAGGCTATGACACAGAGAATCTATAACGTCAATGACCAATATATATTTTAAGAAAATTTTTTTAATGAGATTAGGAGTCATGAGGTTTTGCATAGCTGATTAGCCACACAAAGTGGTGAAAATATTATGAGCAAGGACTTTGATGTAGAAGATAGAAAAGAAGGAAAGAAGGAAATCCTAGTTTCCAGTCCTGGCTCTGCACATAAACAGCTTAGTGACTTTGAGACCATTTTGTACCTTTCTGAGTCTCATTTTCTCTCCATAAAAAATGAAGTGAATGATAAAGAGTTTGCAAAGTCCTTATGAGGACTAAAGATGCTGTATATAAATTATCTAGCCCAGTGGCTGGAATATAGAAATTACTCAATAAATGAAAACACAGCTGTAATAGATCCTCTGGGAAGGGATTATAAGAAACATATTTGCTTTTCCATCATATCATGAATAAAATTATGGATAAAGGAGAATTAAGGACGACCTTAATTGATACACATATGTAGTGAAAAACCATAATTTGGGCATAATGGTGTAATTGGTGAGGGAGATCAAGTCAAGGCCAGCTAAACATTTTTTAAGGGTTACTAAAATTAATTGTATGAGTTTGAAAAAAATGGTCTTTATTGAAGTTTTATTATTTGGCTAATGAACATCCCTCTTATATCAAAAATATTCTTTATCTCCCAAAGCAGAAACCAAAACAGGCAGTTCTTTCTCTGATCCCTGGCAGCTACAGGGACAGACGGGCATTTAGAAATACTCATGGAAACAGAAGACAAGATTCAAGCAGTGGTAGTGGCTGTGTTTTCTGTCTTAATCTCCTCTTATAAGGACACTAGTCATATTGAATTAAGGCTCACCCGTATGGTATTTGTAAGAAGGATATAGGATTTAATTACCTTAATTACCTCTTTTTTTAAAAACTTTTATTTACTTTAAGTGTCTTTTTCCAGTACCCATCAGCTCCAAGTCAAGTAGTTGTTTCAATCTAGTTGTGGAGGGTGCAGCTCACAGTGGCCCACGTAGGGATCGAACCAGCAACCTTGTTGTTAAGAGCGCCACATTCTAATCAACTGAGCTGACCAGCTGATCCCTTAATTACCCCTTTAAAGGGCCTATCTCCAAATACAGTCATATTCTGAAGTATTGAGATTTAGGATTTCAATACATAATCATTTTTACATTCTCACGACAAACTTAATGCTTGTCTCTATCATGGCACCTGTGATTTTCTAATCTCTTCCTCAATATGCTATAGAGGTTATTATACCTGCTAGACCAGACTTTCTCTCTGATGAGACCTCTGTTCTCTTCCTGGTCCCTTGGAGATTATGTCCTTTTCTGAAGCTTTGTCTTTTTATCTTAAGATTGATTCTATGATCTATCCTATATCCTTCTTATAAATATCATTTCCTTTTTATAGTGACCAGAGTCAATTTCTGTTTTCTGCAATCAAGAACTCTCAAGGTATTAGTAAACAGGTGAACATTTCCTTATCTTACCATCATCAAACCTTTGCAGTGCAAATTAGGTTATCAAACAGAGACTGTTTAAATAAGTGTACTCTTCTGGTGTCCAAGAAGACGTAACCATGGTACCCGTATGCGGCTCCGACGTGCAGAACACCTCGCATCTAAACTGTCACTACAGAGGGATTATCACACAAGACAACACAATAAATGACACTTAAAACTATTATTTGGGGAGGGGATGCGGTAACTAAAGTATAGTTGCCAAACTATGGGGATAAATTAAGAACATGGGTTTTATCTGTTCCTCCAGCAAACCTTCTAAGACTGCATGAGACTGTGCAGATTGTGGCATAGAGGGATGAGTCGTGCTAGAATAAAAGCAGAATCATGGAGGAACATGTTAAATATTCCTTCATGATGCAATCCAGGGCGGGGGCAGAAGGAGTAGTGATAAACAGCAGCCAAAGGCAGAGCGGTCAGAGGGCTCTCGCACTAACCCTGTGCAAAGTCCACACAACCTCAGTCCCTGCCTGAAACCAGCTGCACTGAGATTACTCCCTAAATAAGGCATTGCAATCGGTCTTGACTTTTAAAATGTGGAAACTAGGGAATTTCATCCTATTCAATAAAAAGTATGAGCTTTGTAGATAAACAGCCATTCTGAACTTCCATCAGAGGGATCATTTATTAAACAGATGGGTGAGAGAAGCTGATATAAATACAGCGAGGTTGTTCTTGTGTCAAAAGTGTATTAGAGGAACTTTTATAGAATCCTTTCAAATGTCTGGGATTCTCTCATAATGTGATTGTTTATATAGGCCCCCAAATGCTGTTTAGTGTCTCTATGTTTGATATTCTTTATTTGCTCAGAGATTGCTGGAGTTCAGAAATTATATAGAATATGCAAGGATATTTTTATTTCTAGCGTTATTTTTGTAAATGCTGAGAACAGAAACGTTTATTGTGTATATATGTTTGGATGTGACCCTGGGCTTGTCTCTCTGCAACGAATCATAGTGGCTGGTGTAATACTTGGCATACCTATAACCTGAGCCCTATTTATCTGCCTTGAGTCATGAGTGCTATCAAGAAACAATGCTTAATTAAAACAATAAATCAGAAATATAAATAATTCCTCCCTGATGAATAATATGCATTCATGTTTACTTTTCTTATTTGAAATATCACTTTCAGGAAGATTTTCCAAGTTAAGTTTCTTTCAGCATAAACACTTTTCCATAAACCTTTCATCATTTATAAACTTTGATTAAATAAAGTCCTTGAATAACTATCAGTATTTACTTAAACATTATATTTTTACTGATTATTATTTTACAATAATGAAAAATCTTATTTATTAGTCTTTGTTCTCATTCACAGTTTAAATAAATGTTGAGAAGATTCTTTTTAACTTGAGCAGAATGAACTAATCCAGAATATTTTAAAATTATCATCAGAACCATCCTGGATCATGCACACAGCTTCACAGAACTTCAGAACTAGCAGCCCAGTGAATTGGTTGTGAAAGATTTCTCGCAAAAGCAACCAAAGCTGCCAACGCCAGGCCTCTGTCACAGTTCTGGGTGTGCAACCAGTGGCTATAGGCCAATGGGTTTTTTTCAGACTCTTCCATTCTGGCTTTTTACTAATTTCGTTTCCCCATTGATATAAGAAGAAAAAACATTATATATATATATATATATATATATATATATATATATATATATATATATATATACAATAAGCATGGAGGAAGTATCTAAAAAATTAATAAGCCAGGGGTATCTATTATGTTTCAGTGTTTTAAATAGAATGTCTCATTGTACCATCACAAAAAGCAATGAGACGTGCTAATATAAAATATAAACTAAAAAAATACAATTCCCTGTTTATATGAGTATGCTCGTACGGTACTTACCTTGTGTCTGTCTGTGTCTGTTGCAGGTATTAGAAATGCCTATTTATTTCTCTACACTTTCAGTGGAGTTAAGAGTCTTGAGGATACTGATTGTATTAGTTTGCTAGGGCTGCCATCACAAAGTACAACAGACATTTATTTTCTCACAGTTCTGGAGGCCGTAAGTCAAAGATCAAGGTGTCGGCAACTTTTTTGGTTTCTTCTGAGACTTCTCCTTGATTTGCAGGTGGCTGCCTTTTCTCTGTGTCATCACATGTTCTTTACTGGTCTGTTTTCTGTCTTAATCTCTTATAAGGACATCAGTCATATTAGATTATGCCCCCTCCCATATCACATCGTTTACCTTAATTACCGCTTTAAAGGCCTTTTCTCCAAATATAGTCATATTCTGAAATACTGGGATTTAGGATTTCAATACATAATCATTTTTACATCCTAGCCACAAGTTAATGCTTGTTTCTATCATACCACCTGCTTATTCAAGTAGTTTCTACTCTCTTCCTCAATATGCTAAGAACAACTATTTCCCATACCCCTATGACAGCCCCCCAACCCCTCACCCTTGTGAGGATCTATCAGGAAATGTGGCTGCCGCCAACAATTCCTTCCCTCTCTGTACACACGTGCTACTCCCCTTCTTGAATCTGGGCTGCTTATGACTGGTTTGACCAGTATAATATAGTGGAAATGGCATTGTGCCCATTCTCAGCCCAGCTTTTAAGAGGACTGGCTGCTTCTTCTTCCAGCTCTTGAAGCCTTGAGTAAGGAGCCCAGGCTCCTCTGATGGAATAAAACATCACAAGGAGGTGTTCTATTATGTTAGTGAGGAAGACATCCTGGGCTTTAACTTTGAGAATATGTTGATGGGAACTCTAACCAGAAGTATTCTCTCTCCCTCGACCCTGTCCTTTGGAGGCAATAACTGCCTCTAAGCTTCTTTGACTTCACTGAAGCCCCTGCTCCCATTTTACCACCCAAGGATGGATAGATTACCATCACCTTAGAGAATTACTTTGCTCTAGCCCAGTACATTGAGTAGACAGTGAGGGCAGTCTTATCTTCTGTCCTTACCCAAGAGGTTAACTGACTGTCCAACGGGAACTCCAAGCTTTTAAACAATTTAATAAAATTAATGCATTTTTAGGACAAACTCTTGCACCTTTAACATAAAACCAATTTCACATAATTTGAAATCTATTCACTGGAGCAACCATCCACAGAATGGTTCCCAAATATTCTTGAACTTGAAATGCCTGTTAAGGTACAATTGGTACTGTCAACATTCTTTGTACAGTTTTAATGAGAAAAAAAATTGAAAACACACTTCTCTGCACGGCCAGTCATTAATCACTGTAATGATAGCTGGGAAGTAAATTAACTGATACTATAACCTCTTACCCTTCAGAAGCTAAGTAATCATAAAGGTATCACAGGAAAATTGGTTACATCTGAACAATTTTTTTAAAACAGTGATGATAATTAAAAATGTTAAAAATGTTAAAAAAGAGGTGCCTTTTTTGTTTGTTTGTTTTGTTAAAAAGAGAAACATTCTGAAAACTTGAAACTTGGAGGTAGTACTGCAGTTGTCATCTTTTCCTCACTGCCATTTCCTGTCTGCTGCTTAAGACACACCTATGCCCTCTTTCTTGCTACGCCCCTTCCCACTCCAGGGAACCCCTCTGCATCCACTGAATCAAGGTGTCTCACACTCTCAACAACCTAAGCCCTTTACCCTTCTGCCAACTTGCTTTGCTTAGCTGCACATGGCCTTAGATTAATACAAATTGCTGGTTTCCTAACTTCATACTTGTTCTTATGGGAGCTGCTGGAAAACTGAGGAATCATACAACTATATTGATTAGTTTGGTTTCAAGTTTATAAATTATAATATCAAATGTGTTCTCACAGTAACTCAATTTTTATAAAAGTAAAACATGTTTATAATAGAACTCATGAAAGCAAAGAAAAATAACAAAGTGTAGGGAGAAAAGGCACCTATCATATCATTACACAGAAAAACTGCTAAGATTTTGGTGCTTTTCTTTTCAAACTCATTTTAATATATATAACAAAAAATGTGCATATTGTTTTACAAAATGCCCCTTAACATTACAAAATTTACATAGTTTATGTCATAAAATTTATTCCAATGTTCATTTTTAATGACTTCATAATATTCCCCCTTTTAGATGTATGTGAACACCTACAATGGAATCACTAATGTCAAAGAGCTCTGCTTATCATGGAGTTGGGAGGCCATTGGGAAAGTCAGACTTACTCAAGTCTTTTGACTTTTTTTTGTGTGTGTGCTCCCTGCAAGGTCCCATCCTAAACCTTACTTCCCTGCTTCCACGCCAATGCTTGCCTCAGAGCCTTGCACCTGGACCTGACTAATCATTTCAGATTAGTCAGAATGCTGTATCAGACAGCCAAAAGGAAAAGCTTCAAAATAACTTGTCGCTTTTGCCTTTATAAGCTCTACCTTTCTTTGTCTTTTCTGCAGCACATTTCAGATGCCTCCTGAATCAGTGACTCCCAGATTCAAATCCTTAAAGACCCCAAATTAACTTTTGTTTTACTTTGCAGCCTCAGTTCTTTCTTGTGCAACACCTGTGGCAGTTTATTTTTAACTTTGCCTTACTGGTGGATATTTACGTTGTTATTGACCAGCAACTCAAACTTTTTCCTCTAGACTGAATCCCTAAAAATAGAATGTGGAAACTGAAAAACTAAAAAAAGTAAAAAAAAAACTTTTGAGCTTCTTAATGTACTTTGAAAAATCATCTTTGAGAAATTGAGAAAAATAGATTCCAATAATTGTGGACAACTGTTTTGTCCTGTACTTCGCACAAAGCTTATATAAATTAGGATGGATAGCATCTAAAAGTTTTTGTTAACTTAAATGACCAAACTTTTGTGTGTGTATTTCATCTCTTTGATTACTAGTAAGATGAACATTTTCACTTTATAAATTTCTTGGTATCTATTATTTTATGAATTGATGAGGCAGAAAGGGGTTAATAAAAGTGAACCTGAAGGGGGTCTGCCCAGGCCTGCATCCCCTCCCCAGGAGCCACCCAGGTTCATCCCCTAGAAATAAATAAAAATGTCCAAACACTCCTGAAAAGAGGAGGTAAGACCCAACTGGTATTAACTGGTTCTTCACACATGCGCAAACTGTTAAAACCTGTCCATTACTTGAACTCTAGCCTCATTATAAAACAATTAAAATAAAATGAACATTAATGTTTCCAACCCCACCCCCCCCGTGGGTTTTTCTGTATGCATCCTGGGGAGGAGCATGTGCAGAAAGAAGCTAGTTATATAACCAACATATGTCAATCAAATGACCTGTCTATACATCATATCTCCTGCTGTAAGGAAGTTTACCTACCCTTTCCTACATAAGAAAAAGCTAACCTAGAATTAGGTGCAACTGTCTGCTCCCACAACTTCTATGTCAGAATCTTTCTTCTTAAATAAACTTACTTCCTTGCTCTCCTCATTTCAGGCTGAGTCTGTGAATTTCTTCACCTTTTGCAAATGACCAGGGGTTAATTCCAATGACACAACATGAATTACCTATTCGAAATTTTTAAGTAATCATTTGGATGATTCATGGCCATCACATGCTCCCATTTCTCTTAGTCACTCTTAATGTTCGTTGTTCTCCAGTAGTTACCCATTCCAACTTTACACCCCTCCAATTTTGCTTCCATATTTTAGATTATATTGAATTTATCTGGCAAAAATAGTCCTTCTTCTCCATCCCCATACTCTGTCTTATGTATTGTGCTGGTTTACGTATTGACAACTCGGAATCATTTTTCCTTTTATGTGTCACTTTGTATTGCATGGGTTAAGAAACTTGGGAAATATAGTTGCCAAAATTCCACCAACAGAATTCCAGATAAGATTCCAATATGTCTTTCATGCAAGGGGTAGTAAGGCTGAAAAGGAGCAAAAACCATTATTCTTCCTCAGCAGTGGTGGGCAACTACGGACATTAGCAGAAGGCAAATAAGAAGGCAAATAATTTTCAGGGTATTCTACCCTTCATTCAATTTGATGCTGGAAGCAGCTGAAATTATCATTGGCATTGTCCCACAATTCCATATACATTGAATTCTTGAATGCTAGAGGATTGTCTGTTAGGAGTCCAGCTCCAAACCAAAATTCTACCTGATTTTTTAGGCTAGACCACAGACAATTACAGGGTTTTGCCAAGCAGGACTCCTAGGGGAAACTGCCATCCTCACAGCAGACTTGTTGCATTTATGTTCTCTAGAAGAATGACAGTTAAGGAGGCAGGCTCCATTGAGCCAGCCATGATCATATTCATATCTGCGGCTAACTTATCAGGGGCCTTGTAAGTCTCTGCACTTCTGAGGTACTTTCACCTCTGAGATCTTATTAGGGGCTTTGCCTAAGGTACTTTCTTCACTTTGATTTTGTCCTTTCCACTGCTAATTCCACCCCAAGTCCCTCCCACCAGCTCATGGATCCATAAAGATGTCCTCCTTATAGTGATATAATCCCTGCCATCTGCATTGCATCCACCAGACCTTTGTCCACTACCATTCTGAGGAGAAAAGTGGAACACTGGGGAGCTGGTGTCTCCTTTGTCCCTTACTTGCACTGTCACAGTAAGAGAATAAAAGCTTGACTGTTATTTTCAGTTTGTCTTGTTGTCCTAATTGACATTAATAGCTGATTACTAATGTAATGTGGTATTTGTTCCCCTGACCCCTAGGTAATACTTTGTGTTAAATTCCTTCCCACATCAAATACCTAGAGTTGTTTCTTTTGTTCTGACAGAACCCCTCCTGATACACATACCTAGTATTTCTTCGTTTCCTTTCACATTCCAGGAAGGAAGGTTGTACTTCTTGCTCAAGGTTAATTCATTTTCTCAGTCATTTATTCACCCAGGCTTTTAAACATATTTGTTAAACATCTGTTACTGAGACTATAAAACAAAGACTTGGTCTACCCTGAAGGTGTTCACTGTCTTATCTCTGAGACACCAATGGCCAGATGACTACATTTCAGAAGTAATCACAGGGCATAAGAGCAGGGCCCCTAATCCCACAGGACTGGTGTCCTTATAAAAAGAGGAAATGACACTAAAGTTCTCTCTCTCTCTTCCTCTCTCTTTTTCCATGACCCACAGTGAGTGCACAGGGAAAAGATCATGTGAGGACACAGCAAGAAATCACTATCTTCAAGGTGAGGAGAGTTTTCTCATTGGAAACCAACGATGCTGGTACCTCAGTCTTGGACTTCTAGCCTCCAGAATTGTGAGTAAATAAATGTCTGTTGTGTTTTGCTATGGCAGCTTGAGCAAACTAATATAAACCTGAAGGAAGCAAGTTGATGGCTAGGTGCAAAGTAGGGAGATGAGCATTCATTTCCAGGGAGAGGAAACAATAGACACAAAGCCCCAAGGCTAAAGATGAGCCTGATGTGCTCGGGCAGCTGTAGACTTGGGCAGCTGAGTTCTATCTGTGGATTCAATCAATGGCGGATGTAAAAAAGAATTTTCACATGCTCCACCGCAGTTCCCCAACTGTGGATTCCCAGCTGCGAATTGAAAATGCTGTTTTCGATCTGGGGAGGAGAAATACTGTTTTAGATCAGTGCCCAGTTGACACCCCAGATGCAAACAGCCTTCTGTAGTTAAGATTTTGGAGAGTCAAAAGTCATAGTGGATTGTGGGTTTTCGACTGCCTGGGGGTTGGCTTCCTTAATCCCCTTGTTGTTCCAGGGTCACCTGTATAGCACTTCCATGGCAACCACCGGATTCCTGCAAACCTGGGTGAGCCAGTTTCAACACCACTGTATAACAGAAGTGTGACTCCAAAGTTTGTACATCTGAAAACTGCTATATTTTCTCTCTCTGCTACTGGGCTTTATACCAGGTACCACTGGTATAATTTTCCAGTTATACATAGGGTTGATTTATGATCACTATGCTTTTTTAATGTTCCATCTCTTCAACTTCACAGCAAAAGGTAAGTTTCTTTCTACATGATTGGTAATCAAAGACTGGATCCATTTGGAAAGACATTGACTTACTCTGTGAATTCCCATGTTTTCAGAGAGTAGATTGGGAAATGGACTGACAAATTTCTATAACCATATTGTTAGAAGTTCATGAGGTCTGGAACACTAATTTTTTAGAGAGGATGTAGGTAAAACTGATACTTGTTGTGGGGACAGAGCCCCAGAGAGCAGTTTCCAGGCTCTCGGCCTCATGTGGAGAGGTGCTGGCTAGGGTAGTAGATGGCCGTCAGCTGTGGCTGGTTGGCCGTCAGCTGTAACCGATGAACCATTGGCCACTGATATAACTGCCGCGGCTAAGGAGGGAAGCCGAGGAGAGTGGAGGAGAGTAGAGGAGAGTTGGTCGGTTGGCAGCAACACGGACAGCAGGTCGCATGTCGTGTAAACCCAGCCTCCAGTGAGACCATAGTGGTATGACTTCCCTACCTATGGCTCCATGGGTGTTCCTTTTTGGCCTCACCACATCCTGTGTTCTTATGTGAGGAGCGGGAGCAGAGACCCCTCAAGCCGCCCCGCATGACACTTGTTCACACAACACTTATTCCGAATATTTTTCTTGCGTACAGAACCTACATTTTGTTTTGGTTTTATGTCAACCTTCCCCAGGTGCTTTGGTAAATACTTATGGGCCTAAGCCATTGATTAGGTTCCATAAACTTTGCCAATGCTGGATTTTGGTTTGGGCATGTTATCCAAATATGGCCAGGGAGATCTGAAGCAATGTCTGAAACTTTCAGAGAAATGTTTCTGAGTTTTTAAACATGAAGACAAGGAAAAGATAGTCCCTTTTTCCACCTTCCTTTATTAGCATAAGAATATTCCAGGGGCCATAGCCATGTTACAACAATGAAGTAAGCTGACTAGCTGAACGTGACAGAGTGGGCAGATGGCAAAAACTTGGATTATTGCTGATGGCTTTGAGCTAATAAACTAATAACTCTGAAGTTTCCTTTCCTCATGGCTTTTTGTTTTGTGAACTAATAAATCCCCTTATTTGTCATTTGAGTAAGATTTCTGTCTCTTGGATCCTCACATCTAACCCTGCATTATCTTTCCATTATGTTTTCTTCAGTCTCCCTTTCCTCTGGATTTTGGTTGTTGTTGTTGTTCTAGTTTATCTTATTTAAATTTTTGTAATAGGGTACGTTGGCTGAAATTTGATCTCAGATTTGGGAAAATTTGAATAATAGCTGGGAAAAAATAAAATTCACAAACATTCTCTGCCTCTCAGGAGCTGGAGGCATCAATATCTTTTGAAACAAATTATCCTTATTAAAAAATGATGAATAATTGGTATGGGTATTTTATTTATGTAAATGTACAGACAGTACTCACCTATTACTCTTGTGAAAAAGTAAGGAAATAAGTCACTTGTATGCAGCTCTTTTAAACAGAAAATTCTCTTTCTGTAATGGAATGTGTTGTTTTTGGTGAGTCAGTGATCTGCCTTGATAGATGTTTTGTTTTGTTTGTGGGGGTGGGCTGTGCTTAATGTGGAAACGGGAGAATTTTCTTCCTATTTCCCCTGTGTAGGGGTATCGATTATACTCCACCTATAAATTTTGCATGTTCCTATGGAGATGTTTATCTGTGTGGGTGAGTGATAACCAGGTGCTCACAGAGATAAGAACTGAGATACAGAGAAGCACAGGAAGGACATGGGGCCTGAACTTCACCTCAGCCTGGAAGAGAGAGTGTAAAAAATGGGTCTGACAAGACAACTTGCCATGAGAACAATCATATTCTCTGATTTTTTAAAACTCTATCTTGGTGCTTTCTGAACACCATACTCTGTCAAGGTGTTTCTCTTTCATGCATCATCTCTACCCATATCCCTGAGTTTGCAAACTAAATGTTGATGGAGACTCCTGAAGCCTGAATGAGGACTGAAGTGTCTGTATCGATCAGCCGATCAGCCGGCCTTTTAGAGAGTGCATTTCCTGTGTCTTGATGACCCTGCTGGCAAGGTAGATCTGTCTTTGAATTATGAATAGTACTTAAGTGAGAAGCTTAATTTGTGAGCTGCATTTCAGTGGGGCAATTATAAATGTAGGATTTGGCTTGGTCATGTGTGATGTTCTATTGAGAATGCCGAGTGCTGTCTCCCCCAATTTGGAGTTGGTATCAATAATACCCCTCTGCCAAAGGTTTCTCATATCTTCTGCAAACTAATGATACCAGAGAGCGCTCATAAGAACTATATTTTCAATAGTCCACATATTCATCAAAGTTTTAGCTCTAGATAAAGCAGAGATAGTAGGGAGTCCTAACCTCAGCATATCTGTATTTGGACCTTGTGACTACGAACCTGTTATTTTAAGCACTGATTCTGCTTAAATTCCAGAATGAAGACAATATTCAGTTTAATCTCTTTTTATAATCTACCTTTATTTTTAATGTAATTTCATTCTTTTTGCTAGAAGGTTGTGTTTATGTGAATTAACAGTGACACTTGACAAAATAATGTTTATTTTCAGAAAAAGATAATCTGGATCAATCACACCCCATAAACTTCATCAATAGACTTGAATAGCCAGGTGATTTTAATGCAGACAAAACTGCACCAAGCATTTAACTTGGAATGCTTGAGGAACACATTTTATACACTTCCTGAAGTGATTCTTAAAAGGAGCATTCATTAGACACTGAAAGGCTTATCTGCTTTTGTGTGAGGAGAGGATCCCAGATTGTATATGATTAATTTTCAGTTTCTTTGTTTTGTCAGGTGAATACTTCTTCAGATAAACCCTTTCAAGTGTTTTCTGATTTAATTCACAAATATGAACTCAATTATTTAGAATATTAAGCAAAGTATTTGTGTATCTGCATCTATATCTATCATCTATATATCTATCTATCATCTATTTATCTATCTATGTATCTATCATCTATCTATGTTTCATCCTTTTCCGTGGTCACATAAGAATTTACTGACGTAACTAAATGTTATAAAGCATCATGATATGAAAGCCACTTAATGAAGTACGAATGACCAATAGTAATTTGTACATATAAAATATAAATATATATTTAAATATATACATTTTAAACTTGTTTAAGAAAATATGTACATGCTGGAACACTTTTGGAATGTTATTTATCAAATGAGTGCTACTCATGTAATACATAGAACCAAGTTCCTTTTGATTATGTTAATTAAAAAAACATTTTTAAAATGAGACTATTGATTTGAAATAATGGTACTGTTAATTTAAGAGAAAAGGTAAATATGCAAATCCTATATCTGAATTTTAGAATTTGTGTTTCTGACTCCAGCAAAAATAGGACAAGGGAGAATATGGAGAGATCACAATAAATCCAGGTACATACCCTCTCAACTCTATAGCACTCTTATTGCGTATGTTAGGGGCTTAAAAGAAGAAAGACATAGCTCCTCCTCATACAATGCTTACATTCTATGTAATGGATTCTTGCTTATAAATATAGAATGGAATTATTTGGCTGGCTGTATACACTATAATAGTATATCATGACCTTGCTGCCACTTATTCCTAGGGAAAAATAGAAACACTCTTCTGACTTGCAAGACCCAGTATATATTAGATTACTCACCAAGATTGATGTATTAGTAAGCTTCTGCAGATGTTCTAGTTAGGATCTTTTAGTTGAAGGAAACAGAGACTCACTCACGTTGTCTTAATAATAAGGGATTTATCATAAGGAAACATTTAGGTCAATTAGAGAGACAGAGATGGAATAGGATTCCAAGAATGGAAACCATCGTACAGCTGGCCATCATACAAATGGAACTTGATCCAAGGCAGCATTAAGAATTTCAGCAAAAGGAGTTCATGAATTCTCAGGAACTTGACAGCAGTGTTATGTTCTTTATATTGACTTTTGTATTCTTTCTGCTTCTCTGTCTTCTCTCTGCCCTCTCAAAACTTCAGCTTGATATTAACCCTTTATGTCCCTAACTCCAAACATTCTTTGTTCCATCTGATTCATGGCTTCTCCTTATACTTGTCAATAGCTATAATTCTCATGGTTAATTCCTTATTTTTTCTTGATATTTAACAGATACAATTCTTGAGATCTAGAATCTTATAGGGCTTTTATATTAGGATGCTTATTTTTCTTTTATTCATTTTTTAAACATTTTAATATATCAGAGTTACCCTTGATTTTTGATTTAAAAAGTTTTCCCAATTTATTATTTACTTTTTAATTTTGATCCTGACGTGTACTTTAGTTTTAAATTTTTATTTGTCAGATCTGTCTATTTCTTCTTCCTAGATTTTGCTTGTGCTAATAGGCTCAGAAAGGTCTCCTCTTCTCTAGCACTACCAGGTCTGACAATTAAGATCAACGAACTCATCCTAGAAAAAGCGCTGCTTACCTCATTGCTGAATATCACTGGGAAGCTATGCACCGACACCAGCACCTAGTCCACACTTCAAAGCAATTTGGAACTCTTTCTAGAATGGCCATCAGAGCAGTTATCTTACTACCCTTGATGTCCTGAATGTCATCAAAATGTCTTCTTTACAATATTTCCTTTATCTTCGGGTAAAGAAAGAAGTCATTGGGGGCCAGATCAGGGAAGTAGGGAGGGGGTTCCAATACAGTTATTTGTTTACTGGCTAAAAACTCCCTCACAGACAGTGCCTGGTGAGCTGGTGCATTGTCGTGATGCAACAGCTACGAATTGTTGGTGAAAAGTTCAGGTTGTTTCTGTCTAACTTTTTCACGCAGTCTTTTCAGCACTTCCAAATAGTAAACTTAGTTAAAACTGTTTGTTCAGTTGGTACAAATTCATAATGAATAAATTTTATATCTAAATAGATAGAGACTGTATGATTTATTATGAGTTTTGTAGGTACTAGGCATTGCAATGTGTCTGTGGCTAATGCTAAAATGTACATGGAGCAGTAATAAATATGAGGCATTTCAATGTTAAAATGCTATGTAACGATGGAATTTTTTTTCTAATATTAGGAGAAGAGTTTTATTTAGCTTAGAAGTCATTTTCTAATATTCTAATATTTTCCCAAATACCAAAGGGGTCTTCAGCAATAAGAAGAGAAACTATCTCTGGGAATTCTCAAGCAGAGAAAGGTTCAGGAATATTTGGCAGAGGCTGACTTGGAAAAGAATAGCATATATGGAAATCTTGCCAATTTACATATCTGTGGTAGGATTATAGGATTGTAGTTGAGAAAGTTTCTACATTAAAGTCAGCTTGGATCAACTACAGAAGAAACTGAGGATTCTCTGACACTTGTATAGAAGCTCTTCTAAAAGGAAGTAATTAGCTTGACATGAACCAGTTTGGGAACAGAACAAGGTCAGTGGGTGGCTAGAAAAATAAAAATAAAAAAGGTAAAAATAGCAGAAACAAATCTGTACCAGACCTGGGGAAGAGGCATTCCCATGGGAACTTCTAATGAAGAGTCACTATACCTTAGAGTGGAAAGGCTGGTCATTCAGACTAAAACCATGCACTAGTCTAATCTGCTTTTATATCCTTTGTTATGGTTGTGCTTAAGACTACACGGTTTATTCCATAACATATATTCAATTTTTCTCAACTTTTTTTTACCCACATTAATAGAGCTTCAGGAATTATTAAGCCAAACAGGAAGAACTTAAATTCCATTCAATGTAGTAGAAACAAATATTTCTTAAGAGCCTAGTAAATGTCAGGCACAGTACTCAGTGAGAAAGATGAATAAGAAATCACTTCTCATGTGGAGGCACCCAAACAGCATAATACAATACACTAAGTAGTGTGAAAGTGAGACAATATAAGGTCACTTTATCTAGACCTCAGTGCTGCAGGGGTCAAGGGGTGGGAGACAGCTGAGCCATGCTAAAGATGTGATGCTAGAACTGAACATTGAAGAATAAGAGTGTGTTATGCAAATGGTGAAGGTAGACATGGTTGGGACTGGAGAAGGGTGGAGGGTGAAGGAATATTCTAGAATCAGAGAATGAAATTGATACGTCAAGATCCTGTTGCTGTCAGTAAACAGGCCAGACAAGCAGCATGGCTTCTGTTTTCAAATTTTTAAAGATGAAAAATGTTTATTCATCTTGATTTAGTCTATTAATTGCTAATATTAGAAGTTTTGTTTTTTTTAAAAAAAGTATTCCTTATCCATTGGAAGCCTGGATTCCATGTAATATTAATGGTTTCCAATGATTTCACTATATAACTGTTTATCTAAAGTTTGAGATTCCTGATTCATAAATTTTTCTTGATTTTTCTTCAAGTATGTTTGTAATTTTTTAATTTTTAATTTTCAATTATAGTTGGCATTCAATATTATTTTATATTTACTTTAGGTGTACAGCATAGTGGTTAGACATTTATATAATTTTGAAGTGATCCTCGCAATAAACCCAGTACCCACCTCACACCATGCAGAGTTATTACAATATTATTGACTTATTTCCTAACTGTAACTTTGTATCCTGTGACTATTTTGTAACTACCAATTTGCACTTCTTAATCCTTTCACCTTTTCCACCCAGCGCCCCAACTCCCCTCCCATCTGGCAACCACAGTTTGTCTGTATCTATGAGTCTATTTCTGTTTTGTTTGTTCATTTATTTTGTTCTTTAGATTCCACATATAAGTAAAATCACACGGTATTTGTTTTTCCCCGTCAGACTTATTTCACATGGCATAATACCCTCTAGGTCATTCCATATTGTTGTAAATGGTAAGATGACATTCTGTTTTCATGGCCGAGTAATATTCCATTGTATATATGTACCACTTCTTCTTTATACAATTATCCACTGATGGGCACTTAGATTGCTTCCATATCTTGGCTATTGTAAATAACATTGCAACAAACATAGGGATGCATATATCTTTTTTGAATTAGTATTCTGGATGTCTTCAGATAAATACCCAAAAGTGGAATTGCTGGGTCACAAGGTAGTTCTATTTTTATTTTTTTGAGGAACCTCCATACTGTTTTCCATAATGGCCGCACCAATTTGCAATCCCACCCAGAGTGCGTCAGGGTTCCCTTTTCTTCACATCCTCACCAGCACTGTTTTCTGTTGATTTATGGATGATGGCTATTCTGACTGGTGAGCTGTAATACCTCATTGTGGTTTTAATTTGCATTTCTCTGATGATTAGTGATGTTAAGCATCTTTTTATATGTCTATTGACCATGTGTATGTCCTCTTTGGAGAAATGTCTATGTAGTTCCTCTGCCCATTTTTTTAATTGGAGTTTTTGTTATTCTGGTGTTGAGATGTATGAGTTCTTTATAAATTTTGGATATTAACCCCTTATTGGATATATCATTGGCAAATGTCTTCTCCTATTTAGTATGTTGTCTTTTCATTTTGTTGGTGGTTTCCTTTGCTGTGCAAATACTTTTTAGTTTGATGGATCCCATTTTTTGTTATTTCTTTTATGTCCCTTGCCTGAGGAGATATATCAGAAAACACATTACTAAGAGTAGTGTCACGGAGTTTAATGCTTATGTTTTCTTCTAGGAGTTTTATGGTTTCTGGTCTTACATTTAAGTCTTTAATCCATTTTGAGTTTATTCTTGTATATCGTGCAAGAAGGTGGTCCGGTTTAATTTTTTTTATTTTTATGGGTCTGTCCAGTTTTCTCAACACCATTTAGTGAATAGACTGTCTCTACCCCATTGTATATTCTTGCCTCCTTTGTCAAAGATTAATTGACCATATAGGCATGAATTTATTTCTGAGATCTCTATTCTGTTCTGTTGATCTATGTGCCTGTTTTTATGTGAGTATCATCCTGTTTTGATTACTACAGCCTTGTAGTATAGTTTAATATCTGGTAGCATGACACCTCCAACTTTGTTCTTCTTTCTCAAGATTGCTGTAAGAGAAAGATTGCTATAACTATTTGGGGTCATTTGTGATTCCATACAAATTTTGGAATTATTTATTCCAGTTCTGTGAAAAACATAATTGGTACTTTGATATTGGTATTTTGCATTGAATCTATAGATTGCTTTGGGTATATTAAGGATGTTAACTCTTCCTATCCATGAACATGGCATATACTTTCATTTTTGTATCTTCTTCAATTTGTTTCTTCAATGTCTTATAAGTTTCTGAGTACAGGTCTTTTATCTTCTTGGTTAAATTTACTCCTAGGTTTTTTGTTTGTTTGTTTGTTTTTGATGCAATTATAAATGGCATTGCTTTTTTTTAAAATCTGTCTTTCTGATAGTTGGTTATAGCTGTATAAAAATGCAACCAATTTCTAGATATTAATTTTGTTCCCTGCTACTTTGACAGAATTCATCTGTCAGTTGTAGAAGTTTTTTTTTTTTGGGGTGTGTGTGTGTGTGTGTGTGTGTGTGATCTTTAGTGTTCTCTCTCTATAGTATCATGTCATCATCATGACAGTTTTACTTCTTCCTTTCCAATTTGGATGCTTTTTATTTACTTTTCATGTCTGATTGCTGTGACTAGAACTTCCAATACTGTGTTGAATAAAAGAGGTGAACGTCGACATTCTTTCCTTGTTCGTGATCTTAAGGAAAATACTTTCAGCTTTTCCCTGTTGAGTATGAGGTTAACTGTAAATTTGTCATATACGGCCTTTATTATATTATGGTGAGTGCCCTGTATTCCCACTTTGCTAAGGGTTTTTATCATAAATGGATGCTGGGTTTTGTCAAACCTTTTTTCTACATCTAGAAATTGATATGATCATATGATTTTTATTCTTCATTTTGTTTATGTGGTGTATCATGTTAATTGCTTTGTGGATATTGAACCAACATTGCCTCCCGGGAATAAATCCCACTTGATCATGATGTATGATCTTTCTAATGTATTGCTGAATTTGGTTTGCTAATATTTTGTTGAGGATTTTTGCATTTCTGTTCATCAGGTATATTGGGCTATAATTTTCTTTTTCTGGTAATGTCCTTCTCTGGTTTTGGAATGAGTGGAATGCTGGCCTGATAAAATGAACTTAGGAGCCTTCCCTCCTTTTGAATTTTTTTGGACTAGTTTGAGAATGATAGGTGTTAATTCTTCTCTGAATGTTTGGTGTCTGTGTATTGTTATTTTTGTAGTTTTATATATTTTTAAAGTCGTGCTTCACATATTTTAGCCTACTTTATTGTAATGTCTAGATATCTTTGTAAATCAAAGTGTGTGTGTTTTAAAATCTTATTGCTTTTTTATTGTTGTTGTTTTTAAAATAATATCAATGGTTAGACTTTGGAAATAGATACATTTGCGAAAGAAAAATATTAGAAGCTTAACAAATATAGGTACCTCCCATTTTTAAAAAATTCATGTTATAACAGTTCACTTTTAAACCAAATACCTACGTTAATACCTGTTTTCACTAGCTGACGGAAGTCCAAGGAGGACTTTTGCTTTCATGAAAAGAAGGAAAAAAGCAATTACACTCAGTATCTCAGCATCAAGCCACCATAGTTTTGAACTGTGTCTGTGAGCATCCATGCTTTACCTGGATTTATTTTGTGCATCTGTTAGCAAGATGTGTCATAGGGTATCAGAAAAGTCTAAGAGAACTTATAAGGATGTTACATTTATTGTAAAACTAGGCATAATTAATTACTTTTGTAAGTAATTTAATTACTTTTGGTCGTGGTGAAAAAAACAAAGACATTCTGCATGCATTGAATTTTAGGTCTGGGAACACTCAAAATTTTTTTCCATATAAATTAACGGCAATTGCTTCTTAGCTTTACACTATTTTGGCTTATGAAAGATTTTGGAGGAATACTCTACTTTAGGATAGTGAGGGAAACTTGTAAACCAAATGCTCAATAATTATAAATGTTTACTTTTAAAAAATATAATGCTGTGCCTTCAAGAATGTAGACATATACTCTTGATACTATATAATGTATTTGCAATAGCAAGTAGAATTCTCTCATTAGAATAAATATGGTAGACAGAGACAAAAGAAAGCAAATGGAATCAAATTTTATAACCTGGGTAGTTTTGTAATGCTAGTGAGCCAGAAATGTCCAAATATATTATGTACTTCTAAGTTTGCCCATAGGAAAGCAAATCTCTCAATCACAGTTTGTTTTTTGCTAGGCTCTATTTTTCTCCTTCTCTTTGCTCTCTTCTTGTAGCCAGTATATGGGGAATAGAGCCTTTGATGTTTTAGAATTTCACAGGTTTCTGTGGGTCTCTTTATAGATTAAATAATTTTCTCTGAGTAGTGCTATGACAAAGAATATTGTATATGGTACTTAAAAATTAGAATCTATCAGAATGTTAGCGACTGCTTATATTTCCGACCATTTTTCTTTTTTTTTTCTTTTTCCGACCATTTTTCTTAATGCCTCAGGTACTAGTTCCTGAAATATTGTAATTTAATTATTTTGGTATTATAAGGATCTCCTTTGGTTGTCATTGGTCTGTGATTCTTGTAATTCTTTGGAAGTACATTGAATTTAATTACAAATACATAAATGAACTTTTTTTTTGGTAACATATTATAATTGGGACTTTGTCTTCAGTGATGAAGATGTATGCTAAATGATTCCATATAAAGTGCCTGGATCCATTTCTTCTCTTTTTTGTTGTTATAAAAAATCAGTATGTATTTATAGTTTCTAATCTTTAAGGTTAGTTTTGCTCTCTTCCTAAGTCACTTAACATAACTTCATTGCTTCATTTATCTTTGCAGCTATAGCCCAAAGCTCTGAGGGTTTTATTTCCTTGCTTTAAACAGACTGAGAAGCTTTCAGTGACAATAGGATAGCATTATTGACTATATTGTCTAAATTATAATAATTCTCCCATTACCTCTTCTGTGGACTAGCTATGGTTGTGTGGTTGTGTGCAAAAGGAGAATGTAATTGTGTTTACTTCAAAAAGAATAAAACTGGTTTAAATATTTTATTATAGTAGTGTTTCTTCTGAGGTTTATATGGTTGATTTACTTTTTTAGAATTATTTGACTTTGTTTTGCTAAGACTCTGGGATATATATATATATATATATATATATATATATATATATATATATGTCAAAGAATTACAACTAAATTACTTACTTTGTATTACACTATTCCCCCCCCCTGCCCCCATTCTTTGAGAGAAAATTCAGACCAGAATGGAATGAAAATGAAAATTTTATGTTGCTAGGGTCTGGAGATTCTTTTTTTCTTTCTTTCTTTTTTTTTTCAGTAAGTTTCAGGTGTACAAAACAATGTAATAGTTAGACATTTATGATTTATATCCCTCACACAGTGACAACGCCCCTCCCCTCATCCACTACTACTCTGACATCGCACACAGCCATTACATTTCCACTGTCTCTGATAACAACTTTTTAATGGTCTGTATTTTAAAAGAAAGGGAGCTAAATAAAGCTTTGATTTGTAAGAGTTTAAGGAAGAAGCGATCAGAGACAAGGAACCAGGGAGGGGAATAAGGAATGGGGGCCGTGGAAGAACGTGCTACACTGGGAGAGTCAGGTGGTTCTTGAGTCAGAACAAGGAAGATGGTCTTATAGACATGAATGGTAGCCATAAAAATGCTGGAATGTGTAGTCCCAGAGAAGAACTCATGAGGGGTAATATTCCCCTATAAGTTGCTCTAGTCAAGTACCCAGAAGTAGTGTTGCACAGAGGGCCAGGTCTAGCACCAAGGATTGGAGCAACCTGCCTGAACAGATTGTTGATCATACTATTGAAATATATTGTCTTGGTTATGCCTTAATATCTCACTTAGCCTTATTCAATCATTTCATGCATGGCACCAGCATCCTACTATTGATATAAGTACTCCAGAAGTAACTTTTGGGATGCCTTATCTATACATCCAGGCATTTTAATTGTCTATCTTGTTTGTTACTGTATCCCTACTGTCAAATTTAGTGCATTGGACAGACTAGGTGTTTAATAAATACTTATTGAATGAATGAATGAATGAATGAGTGAATGAATGAGGGACCCTTTGGATACCTTGATTGGTGGGAGAAAGCAGAAGATCTCTTCTTTGTATGTTAGGGCATAATGGAAAACATTAGAAATCTGCAAACTGAGTATAGAGGTAAAGGATCATCCTATTTATAGTTTAATTTGGGTTCTTTCTTTTCCCAATATACACACATCCTTTCACATCTCTCTCTTACAGATACATGTTGGCACAGTGTCCTTCAACACCTTCATGCCTCAGCCTTCCCAGAATGACCCTCTGGCCTACACCACTCTCTCCTATTACTTCTTTAATTAAAATTTGCAAAATATCATTACTGAAAGTCCTATAAACTAACTTATATAACCATAAAATAAAATGAGTTTAATATGCTATTTTGTCTACGTATAGAAGGGATTAAGTTCAAATGAAAAAAGATGAATTTCAGTAGACGACTTTGAAAACTCTGAGAAAAATACTTTAGCAAAAAGTATATTGAGGAATCCTTAAAATATATTAATGTTCTTAAAATTTACAAGAATATGAAGTATCTTATAGGTTTCTACAACTACATAAAAAGTTGTGCCAAAACATAATAACTTAAAATAAAATGTTATATTTAGCTTTTAGAGTTCTATGGGATGCTAGGGCCCAACTGAGCAGTTCTCAGTGTCTCTCACATGGTAGGACTGCAGTCATTCAAGCCTTGACTAAGGTAGATACCCAAGATAGCTCTCCTACAAGACTGGTGGGTGATGTTATCTGTCAATTGTTTGCACAAGATCAGAGCTCCTACAAACGGACTTCTCTTCAATAGCTGAGTTCCAAGAGGGAAAGACCCAAGAATGAGCATTTCAAGAGTCTCAGGAAGAAAACTTAGCTTCAGCAGTTCCCAAATATAACTTCCATAGAATTTTATTAGTTGGGCAGTAGAATCTGGCCTGATTCAAGAAGAACGGAATTGGACTCAATCATTTGACGTAGGCATGACATGTGAGCATGAGGAGGACTGAAATTGATGGTGGCAATATTTGGAGGCAGACTACCACGGGAACATCAGGTATGAGTAAGTAACTTAATTTCCAATCGATTCATCGCTTGGAATTGTGATCACTGAAGTTTCGCAGTGGTTAGGATTACACATTTGCTGATGAATAAACTTATTTAAAAAACAAATGTTGCCATTGATTTATTAATTTATCCTGTTAACAAGTATTCGTGGCAGATATAAAGTGATAGAATGTAGCCTTTTAAATTTATAATATGGGGAGAAAGCAGAATAAATAGCCAAATCCTATCACTCAGAAATATTCACTTTTATCATTTGGTGAAACTAGCTATCTCTCTCTGTTTCTTGTATAAATATGTTCATGTTATTTATCTGTATATTTATATAATTTCACATCAATGTACTTACATAAAATTGCTACTTTAGAACCTTTTTTTAAGTCAATGATTTATTGTAGGACATTTTCATGTCAATAAATTTGTAACAATGTTATACAATGGGAATTTTTTGGACCTCCAATGGTTCCATGGACAAGTTAGCATTTTCAGTGAAAAATAAGTTAAATTAATTTGTTTTAAAATATATTATAAATTTAAACTCTAAGAGTGATTATGATTTTCATAGAAATCTTATGTTCTTGAAAAAAATTAATGTTCGCCAGTTTTATGTATATACTTAAGGACTGTGTTTGTCATTTGTCTCAGTTTACATGAAATTGAGTCTAATTCCTGGAGAAATTGTTTTCATAGCATTTGCATATTTACATTTGTTGGTTTGCATTCTTTATTGTTTTCTGTTGTATCACAATAGATCAGTGAGTCAAAGGTGGTTCATTGATGGGTAAGAGAAGTGATGAAAATAGGAACAACAAAACTACAATTTAGAATAATATAATAATTTTAAATCCAGTAACCTATTGTGTTATGGTTGTTGTTTTTAAACTTGGTCAAGTCTCTTTATAATTGCAGGAAGTGTACTTGAGAAAAAAATTGTGAGGAGTCAAAGGAATTGTTCAGAGTGTGCAGTGTAAGAAATTGAGATTTTACAGGTGGTTCAGTTTCTGGTGATTCAAATGTCTGGTAAAGTAAAGAGAAAGGTCATTGGATCTGAGGAGAATGTTGTATTACTAAGAATGGTGACAGAAATTTGTAGTGAAGAGGAACATTCTGAGGCAGAGGCTAAAATTCAATTGCTTTAAATACTTTCTCGAGAATAATGTTATGTATTGAAGGTAAGGAAAATAACTGTCTTATTCCTAAATTCAGTAGACATGCTCCTAGATATCACCGTCAAATATGGTGCTGTGTTGGTTTGAAATATTTATTTTATATTCTTTATAAGAAAACATATTACATATATATATGTATTAAATCGGGCTTTTTTGGCATATAGCTATAATTCATGTGGTTTTTTCTCTTGATCTTTTAACATTCATTAATATTTAAAATGTATTCTCTCAACATCACTTCTTATTCTTTCTATCTTACTTTCACTAGTTGCTTGACTCCAACAATCTTTTGGTCCCCATTAAGACCTATAAACCATGGATGAAGTCACCATTCCAAGCTCCTCATACTTCTTGTGTCATCAGTATCTTCCTTAAATTCCATAGACAATCATTATAATTACATCCTTGCTTACATGTTCAACTTCCTTGATCTCTTTCCATCTATAACAACAGTCTAACAAAACACCAACCCAGCTTAAAGCTGATCTCCATATATACAGGCAACAATACTGATATTAGTAAAATAAAGTTGAAGGAAGATGCTAGTCTTGGAAAACAACAATAAAGTGCCACTTTCGTGAATCTCAAAAACAAGCAATATCAAACAATTACTTAAAAATTTGTGCATTAAAACAACAACAACAAAAAAGCAGATTAAAATCACAAAACTCAGGATTGTGGTTACCTGGTGGAGGGTGAGTAGGTACAAGAACGACTGAGGGGAAGAACACATTACTGGTTTGTTCTAGTTCTTGATTTGAATAGTGGGTTCATAAGTTTTTATTTATTACTATACCTTATAATTTACATATATCTTACATATTTACGTATATAAAGGCAAAATAAAAAAATATATGCAGATGTAGATTTGAGAGAGCTTTGTAAGTCCTTCTAAAGAGCCTTGCGGTTCATTCTGCAGACAATATAGACTAAGTGCTTTTTTCTTCTTTATAATTTTTTACTTTTATTTTTTAAAGATTTTTATTCAATATCTAATGTACAATATTACATTAGTTTCAGGAGTACATTATAATTATTCAACATTTATATATCTAAAGAAGTAATCATTGTGATAAGTCTAGCAACCAGCTGACACCATACCATGCTATCACAATATTATTGACTATATTTCCTATGATGTATATTACATCCCCATGACTTACATGTATTTGTTTTATACCTGAAAATTTGGACATCTTATTCACCTTTTCCTCCATTTTTTAATTTTTAAATTACAGTTGATGTTTAATATTTTATTAGTTTCAGGTGTATAGCACAGTGATTAAACATTTGTATGGTTTAAAAATGATCCCCCTGACTAGTCCAGTACCCACCTGGCACTATACATAGTTATACCTTATCATTGACTATATCCCCAATGCTTTACTTTACATCCCCATGACTATTTTGTAACTACCAATTTGTACTTCTTAAACCCTTCACTTGTCTACCCTGTCCCCAACCCCCTTCCATCTATTACCCCAACAAATCTAGTATCCATCTGACACCACACATAGTTATTACAATAATACTGATTGTAGTCCTTATGCTATATCCTACATCCACATGATTGCTGTGTTACAACAAATTTGTACTTAATTCCTTCCCCTTTTTCACTCATCCCCAGTCCCCCTCCTGTCTGGCAACCATCAAAATGTTCTCTGTATCTATGAGTTTGTTTCTGTTTTGTTTGTTAATTTTGTTCTTTAGATTTCACATATAAACGAAATCTCATGGCATTTGTCTTTCTCTGTCTGACCCTCCACTCAGCACAATACCTTCAGGTCCATACATGCCACCACAGATGGCAAGAACCCATTTCCTTCCATGATTGAGAAATAGTCCATTGTATATATGTACCTCCTACTCTTTATCCACTCATCCATTGATGGACACCCAAGCTGCCTCTACATCTTAGCCACTGGAAACAGTGAGGCAATGAACATATGAATGCATATGTCCCCTCAAAATAGTATTTTGGATTTCTTTGGATAAGTACCCTAAAGTGGGATTATTGTGTCCTTCATTGTCTCTTGTTATAGCCTTTGTTTTAAAGTCTATTTTATCTGGTATAAGTATTGCTATCCCCTATTTTTTTTTTAATTTCCATTTTCATGAAATATTTTTCCTTCCCTTTACTTTCAGTCTGTGTGTGTTCAATATGAAGTGAATCTCTTGTAGGCAGCATATGTAAGAGTTTATTTTCTTATCCATTCTGCCCTCCTATGTCTTTTGATTGGAACATTTAACCCATTTATATAGAAAGTAATTGCTGGTAGATAGTAAGCTATTGTGATTTTCTTATTCATAATTTTATTATTATTTCTTTTCTGTCTTAAAGAAATCCCTCTAACATTCCTTGTAATACTGGTTTGATGGTGATGAATTCCTATAGCTTTTCCTTGTCTGGGAAGCTCTTTATATGTCCTTTGATTTTAAATCATAGCCTTGCTGTTAGAGTAGTCTTGGTTGTAGGTGCTTGCTTTCCATCATGTTAAATATTTCCTGCCAATCCCTCCTGAAACTGAGGGCGAGTTTCTGTTCAGAAATCAGTTGACAGTCTTATGGGAGCTCCCTTGTAGGAAACTAACTGCTTTTCTCTTGCTGCTTTTACTATTCTTTCTTTGTCTTTAACCTTTGACATTTCAATTATAATGTATCTTGGTGGAGGCCTGTTTGTGTTCATCCTGTTTGGGACTTCTGTACTTCCTGGGTTTGTATAGTCATTTCCTTTGCCAGGTTATAGTAATTATTTCTTCAAATAGGTCCTCAATAACTGATTTCTCTATTCTCCTTCTGGTACGCCTATGATGCGAATGTTGATAAGCTTCATATTGTCTAAAGGTCTCTTAAACTCTCCTCATTTTTTTTTTTTGATTCTTTTTTCTTTTTGCTGTTTCTTTTTTTATTTTATTGGGGAATACTGGGGGACAGTGTTTCTTCAGGCAGTTGTCCCACAGTCTAGTTGTGGAGGGCACAGCTCAGCTCCAAGTCAAGTCGCCATTTTCAATCTTTAGTTGCAGGGGGTGCAGCCTACCATCCCATGCAGGAATTGAACCTGAAACCTTGTTGAGAACTCACGCTCTAATCAACTGAACTATTCGGCTGTCCCTCTTTTTGCTGTTTTGATTGGGTATTTTCTGCTATCTTGTTCCAAATTGCTGATTCGATCTTCTGCTGCATCTAGTCTGCTGGTGATTTTTTTCTAGTGCATTCTTCATTTCAGTTATTGTATTCTTCACTTCTGACTCGTTTCTTTTTTATGGGTTCTATGTATTTTTTATGCTTGCTATTTCTTAGTTGTAGTTCTCACTAAGTTCCTTGCACATCCTTATAACCATAGTTTCAAACTCTGTATCCTGTAGGTTGCTTGTCTTTATTTTGTTTAGTTCTTTTTCTGGGGTTTTCTCCTTTTCTTTCATATGGGACACATTTCTTTCTTTCCTCATGTTGGTTGCCTCTCTGTGTTTGTTTCTATGTAGAAGGCAGACCTATTATGTCTCCCAGTCTTTACTGAGTGGTGTTATGTAGTAGGTGTTTTGTGGCGCCATGGGACAGTCTCCCTGGTCACCTGTTCTGGGTGCTCCATGAGTATCCCTTGTGGGGGTTGCATGTTCCCTTCTTTTCTGGTTGAGCCTTGATTGCTATTGGCACATCAGTGAATGGGATCGACCCTCATACTGATTGACTGTGGGGTTTGGCCACACCCACAGCTGTGCTATGCTGGGGGCTTACCCCACTGAGTGAGATTCACCCCAGGGGGCTCTGATGCCTGTTGAAACTGCCCTTTGTATATACCACTTCTGGGCCTAATTTGGTGGTGCTGTGCTGTGTTCTGAAGCCAACCTCCAACTATGTTGGTTCTGGAGCCTCTTGGGAGGGGCTTCAGTACAAGCTCAGGTCAGCCACTGCCTGTGACTGGCTGGGGGCCACCTGGTAGGAGCTACAAAGCAATCTGCAGTTGTCTGCTTCCTATGCTAAACCTGGAGTTGCATTGGAAAGGCCATGCTGTGAACTGAGGACTTCTGCCATCAGTATTGGGCCTGGGGTAGTTCCACAAAAAGCCAGACATCCTGAGGCTTGCTGCCACCATCTGGTTCCCTTAAGGTTTAGCTGCTGATGGAGCTTTGTGCTGTACCCAAGTTGGGTGAGTCAGGGTCTCAGGAAGATACTAGAGTTGGAAGAGTTGTGGTCACCAGGTTAATGTAGACTCTGGTTTGGTGCCAGAGCCTAGAGTGACTCAGCAAAAATCTCAGAGCACACTAAGGCCAGTTGCCATCCACTGGGGTCCATGGACTCTGATAGTTTTCCTAGCAAGAGTGAAATGTGAGAGAGCTTGGATGCTCAAGGAGAAAATGCCTCTATCTGTGCTCGAGTTGGGTGAGGTGGGGTACCAGATGAGTCAGCAGGGAGGAGCTTTGGAGCTCACCAGGCCAATCAGATTCAGATTTGGCCCGTGGGGCAGGCAGGCAGGCAAGATGGCACTTGCCTGCCAGCTACATGGGAGCAGGACCTCTCACCAGGAAAATGCTGACTGTCCTCCAGTCCTCCTCCTGAAGCCACATACTTCAGTCTGCTCTCCTGTATGTCTCTGAGGCCCTCGAGTCACTGACGCTCTGCTGGAACCCAAGGTGAGTGCCTGCAAGTGAGTCTGTGTGCCAGCCATTTAAGAGGATGTCTGGGTTTCTGGAGACCTCCATCCATCCAGAATGGTTGGAATCCCCACTGTTTTTCACAGCCAGGTATTGTGGGGGTTCCTCTTCCTGGTGCCAGTACTGTGGGCTGGAGCAGCCAGTGTGTGGCTGGGGTTTCTCACTCCTCTCTGAGAATCTCTGCAGTCTAGATATCCTTCCTGATTCTCAACTTCCAAACTGAGGTTTGGGGCCTCTTCCACATCTCTGCCCCATCTGCTGGTCTCGACATGGTATTTTCTTTATACTTTTGTTATAGGACTTCTGTTCAGTTGGACTTCAGTTGGTTCTCCAGGCTGATTGTTCTATAATTTAGTTGTAATTTTAGTGTGTTCACAGAAGGATACAGGCACAGTGTTTATTCCACCACTTGGGTCTCTCCTAGCCTAAGTGTTTTATGAATAGGTGAAAAATATAATATATGTGCTTTCAATATATAGGATTACTCTGTAGCAGATTGAAAAATGAATTAGAAAGGGTTAGAGTGGATGTTGAAAGACTGAAGTTTGTTGGGACAGTGCAAGGGAAAACTAGAGGGTGGCATTGAGGATAGCTAGAAGTAGCTATTATGTTTGCACCTATTCAGGTTGGAATCATATTTCTGTTACTAGAATGAAGGACAGTTGTTCATGGTGCTTCATTCTTTTAATGCCCTGCTGTGATTTGTTTATGAATGTTTATTTAAATAATTTTTCATATTTATTTATAGAATTAGATAGCTTATAGTTAGATTTGTTTGTATTATCTTTGTGAGATGTTAATATCATTGTTACATTACCTTTGTTGATTTTTTTTTTAAAGGAAACATATCTATGATCAGGAATGATTTAAATACTAAATAAATATGTTTTTAGAAAGGTTTTAGAAACTTCTTTCAGCACTATTTCTAAAGGTAGCTATTTGCCTACATTGCTAAGTCTTTTATGTGTATTGGAACATTTAATTTTTGTCTTTTTAGGTAGAGTTGCCATATAAAATACAAACTACCCAATTAAATTTGAATTGAAGATAAATAATGAATAGTGTTTTAATATGAGCATGTCCCAAATATTGAACAGAAAAATATCTTTATGAAAAACTTTTGTTATTGGATTCATATTGAACTCTGCATTTTTATTTGCTAACTCTGCCACCTCTATTCTTAGATCAATTTTGTTATAAATTTAGGCATCATTTTATCCACATTTAGAAATTCATCATTATAATGTTATTAAAAAATAATTATCATACAAGCAATTTATCTTTTGTTTTACAGTAATTAGCTTCAGCCCTTTCATATTTTATATATTTGATATTCTAGTTAGTGTACCCAATATTTTATCTTTACCCCTCTCCCCCCAAACCTATGTATTATTATTTATTTTTTTTGCTTTTCAGTTTTCTAATTTATCCATTCACTTTTGCCATTTGAATTTGTCTCTTATAATTCTTTAGTTTTATTATTTTTTGTTAGAACTAAATAAGTTCCATATTACATATAGGTTTTTGGCAACATGAGAAGCACTTTTCTCTAAAAATATTGTTGAGTCACACTTTTGCAAAAGGAAAATAATGCTACATGGTAATCATCTTTAAAATTTAAAAAACTTAGTGGTAAATTATTTTGAAATCACAAGTTATATCTTTATATTGAATGGAGGGAAATCACACACACACACATACACACGGAGAGTTTTTCTTTTGCTATACAAAGTAAGGATATAGTTAAATATAGCCTTACAGAGATTTATTTGACTGATTAATCATTTATTTTATGCTTTTTATTCCATTTAAATTTCTTTATTAGCATAAAGGAAAGCCTTTTATATCACCCAAATACTTTTTCTATGTATTCATGGGTCCAGGGTAGGAATCTTTTCCTTAATTGAGTCCCTCAAAGCTGGGTAAAACTAATCCACACTTTATGCTAACCAAAGAGAGAATTATATTTTTGAATTTCAAAATTTTATATTAACTCATAAAGTAAATGTTTAACTAATTTAACTTTATTTTCTCTTATTTAGTAATGAAAGTTTCTAAGGTTATGAATTTTTCCATAAGTTCGATGTTAGCAACAGGCCATGTGTTTTGATATTTAATAATTTTTATAATTATTTTCTAAATAACTTCAAAGTGAGGTTTTATATTCTTTTTGGCCCCAATATTCTTTTAAGCAAAACATTATTTTTCTTACATTTCAAAGTGTTTGTATTTGGTTGTTTATATCTTTTTTTTTTTTGTAGATTAATTGCATTATAATCAGAGAATATAGTTTGCATTCCACTTTGGGGAATTAATTGACATTTTCTTTTTGGCTTAATACAATGTCAATGTTTGAAAAATTTTATAAGTGACTTAAAAAGCTTTATTCTTCACATGATAGAAACTTCTTCTTATAGAATTATTCAAACAACTGTTATTCAGATTTTTATTATTTCTTGGATTATTTTTGCTTACTTGTTTTATCAAAGACTGGAAGACCTGTGTTATTACTTATATATATATATATATATATATATATATATATATATATATATATATATATAATTTTTTTTCTTTATTTTATTTTATTTTTTTCTTTTTCCTTGACATCTGAGGAACTGTGAAGCCAGAATCTTTTGGTAGGGCTGTGTCGTGTCTTGTATCTGTCTGCCTCCTGAAGCCCTATTTACCATCTCCAAAAGGCTCAGCTTCGGAGAAGCTGAAAGTATGTTTAGATCCAAATCTCAAGGTGAGAGATTTGGAGCCCAGGCTGGTGACATCAAATACACTGAATTTATTTTTTGGTCCATCCTGTTCTGGCTTCAGAGAAATAAGACAGTGAGACTGGTGTCATTGTGTATTGTTGAACTCTCTCATCTCAGAGATCTTATTCCTGGTCCTGTTTCTGTTCTAAGGGATCATCAAGTTATCTTTTTCTCTGGACGTGGAATCTAGATCTCTGATTTTGAAACCAAATTTGAACTCTTAACTCTGGAACCCCAATTGCCCAGGATAAGGGTTGTTCGTAACTATCATGGTGAGGGTTTGTAATTGGGAGGAAGTGTAGCTGGTATGACACCATGTATCTCCTCTACTATGAATCTTCCTTTTATAGTGATCTTGGTCTTGGATTGTTTCTAATTCCTCCTCAGGTTCTGATCTTTTTTGAACTTAGCTCTTCAATTCTGAAACCAAATCTGGATTCTAGACTCTTCAGTGTTGATTGCTAAAGCAACTTTTTGTTTGGTATTATAATCTGGGTCAGGTTTTTGATTGAATGCTTTGATGAGGATTTTCAACTGATCTGTGAATTTGGTGTGCGGCTTCGTCTAAGATTCATTGCTGTGATCTTATTTGGAGAGTTGTCTTGGACCATACTGGAAGAGAGTCCTGAAGTCCCAGCCGTCAATCAGGAGCTGAAAGAATTGTTTTAAATTATCCAACTAGTAGTATGTTTTTGTGTTTCTTTTTTTATTCAAACGGTTGTTTTATATGTTTCAATTGCAAAGTAATTTTACTGATCTCAATGACTAGATTTTCCTCTCGTTAGCACAACATTAGATATATTTTTAGACATATGTAAGACCATGAACACTTCCAGGAGAGATGCTATGCCTTACTAACCTTTTCATCTTCAGTGCCATCATTCCTTGGAAACAATAAAGACAAGAAGTTTAAATATTTGGTAAACAGCAATATTCTATAGGGTCAAAATTATATAGGATGAAAAACTATATAATTTTTAAATTTAAATTTAAATATATATATATATATATATATATATATATATATATATATATATATATATATATATATATATATATATATATTTCAGGACATAAGGCACAAAGCATGTCTGCTGAGTGATTCTCTTCTTACATGTAGTACCAGCTATCAGTGCATAAATATCTTCCATCTATACCTAGAACTCTCCTTTAAATGATACAAAAAATTGTATTTCATGAAAATAAGTTTGTAGATTTATAGTAAACTTTACTTTGAGGAGATTCTTAGTAAACCTTTCCGATTTTCAAAGAGCAAGAATCTTGGGCCTCTAAGATAGAAGGATGTTGTACTTAGGAGATTTAACATCACAATCTATAATTTACCCAGTTTATTTTTACCTATATCATAAACTGTCTTTTGGAAATTGTTTAAAACAGTTGATATATTGCCATCATTGTAATCATTAGTTAATATTTACAGACCATGTGCCAGGATCTATTGAAAAACTCCATAGCCTAAGCACATTAAACAGAAAAAAATAGCAGAGCTCTGCCAAATATTAACTGTTGATCCCCTTTCCTTGGGATCATTACTAAGACTTTGGAAAAAGCATAATTTGTCATTAGGAACATATCTGTGCTGTTTAACGAAAACCTGCTTAAATTACTTTCTGTGACGTAGAAACAATAAGTTAGGTTCACATTGGTAATTAAAGAGGAACCTTTTAAACTAGATAAATATGCAATAATATGTGGACATGCAAACTATTAAAAGATTTCTCACACATCTTTTCCAAGGTAGAGACCAGAATGACATGTCAGGAGTGATTTCTGTTCCTTAGGTCAGTAGCCAGTAGAGAGTGGCTTAACAACAACAAAAAATTACTCCTTGCACACGATAAGCAGTCTGGAGGTGGGAAGTATGTATTTGTGAAGTGTCTTCATCATGCTGGTAATGTCCTGCATTCTTTAATCTTCCCGGCGTGCCCTCGTTAGTGGAAGGATTTTTTTCCTTCTCGACATAGCTCTAAGTCAGGGATAGATCACTGTTGCCTAACATCAGGTAAATATTTCCTCTATACCCTGAAAGAAACAGACAGCTAAAACTATTGTGAGCCCATAGAGTATCTTTGTGAGAATTTGAAAATGGTGACAACATGCAGAGGCAATTCAGCTTTTTGTTGGAGAACATACCTTGGCGAATGGAGCATGACTTAGATTTCAGCCTTTACTTACCTGTTTGTCAAGTTCCTCTCTACAGTGAACAATCTGAACAGCTGTATGTGTCAGCACTCGGAACAGGACAGCAGTGAAGTAGGAGGTGATTAGTGATGGATTTTGCCGCCTTTGACATAGGGCCAGTTGGTTCTAATTGCTCTGCCCTTCTTTCTTTTGGAAGCAAAGGTAACCATACTCAACAATTACTGTGTGTTAGTGGAAACGGTGAAGCAGATGCATGAAATATTTTACTTTCTTAATGTAAACTAAGAATGTGAACTTGTAAATTTTTGATAGCTGATGAGAAAAAGGCAGGGGAAATCTATTATACTTCCTAGGGATATTTAAACAAAACCTCAAGTCATTATAAAGAGTTGTCAATACATAGGTGATTAACACATGTGAAGAGTTACAATAATTATTATGGAGTATTATGAAGAAAATATCTCAAGGAAATGATATTCTCCTGTGCAATAGTAGGGTACAGTTAACACTGCTGAAAGAAGGAATACGGAGGCTATGATCATCCATTTCTCAATGTCTTTCTGCTGGATTTAGAATCCTTTTTCCCCCCACAGTGCAGAATAATTTAACAATTTCCAAAAGAAGTGTACACATGATATCCCTCAGTGATGATTGTATTTATTCCATCTCTCCTGTTTCATCTTGATAAAGACTGTTGCCATCATTCTAAACCTGGTGATGTTTACAGAACATAAGATGCGATCCCTCTTTAAATAGAATGCTTGCCAATCATCCTTAACTGTTTTCTCTTAAGATACTTTGTCTTTTAGGCAGGGTTATCAAGAGTGAGCTCAGCTCCTTCTTTGAAGGTGCCAGGCCGTATATCACCTCGTTACTCCTCACTGTGTCCTTAACTCAGCTCTGGATATTCTGCCACACCCCCTACTTTTTTTTTTTTTTAAAGAAATTTAACTATTAGAATACATTCTGAGTAGGATAATAGCCTTCAAAATGCATATATTATTTAAATAATATCAAAGCATCATAAAAGAGACTTTAAGAAGTCACCTGTCCAATGATTATAATCTGATAGCCACTTTTCTTATTGTTTTTACATAATCCAGTCTTTCTTGATATTATTTTGTTTTCATCATTGTGTACAAAATTTCCCATATGCCCATTCACTCAATCATCCATTATTAATTCCTAGTTTGATTGTATTCAGAAAGTGCTGTTTATAGCAATTCTAGTTTATGGAACTTACCAATACTTTCTTTGTGATTTAATATAAGATTGATCTCTCTCGATGCCTCTTATGCACTTGAGATGAAGTTGTGCTCTTACTATAGAGTGTAAATTTCAGTATGCATTCATGAAATCTCCTTTATTGTTTATGTTACTATTCTCTATATTTTTCAATATTTTTGGTTCACTTGGTTTGTCTTATTGAATGATCTGAGCCCATTCTTATTTATTGATACAACTGATACATTTGAACTGCACTCTAATTACTAATTGCTATATATATTATAATGTGTGTGTGTGTGTGTGTGTGTGTGTGTGTGTGAGTGAGTATATTCCTTATGCTATACTCTACATCCCCATGACTACTATGTAACAACCAATTTGTTTCCATGTATTAGGTACAGCTCCTTGTCTTAGTAGAATGGCCTTATGTAGTAAGTGTCCTGTGGAACCCAGTGGCACTATCTCCCTGATCATCTGAGTGCGGTCCTCCAGGTGAGTCCCTTGTGTAGGGTGTGTGTGCCCGCATGTTGCAGTTGAGCTTTCATTGCTGTTGGCACATCAGTTGGTGGGAATGATGCTCAGACTAATTGGCTGTGAGGATTGGCCGTGACTGTAGTAAAAGAGTTGACCCTGTGGAGCGAGATTTGTTCTAGCAGGGCTCTGGTGCCTACAGAGTCTGCCCTTTGGGTTTGTCCTCTGTGGAGGAGATTGGGTTGTGCTCTCACAGATCTGCTAGCCACTATGTGTGTTGGTTCTGGGAACTCTTAGGAGGAACTCTCTTACAGGCCAAGGTCAGCCACTACATGTGCCCTGCCCAGGGCCAAATGGTATGAGCTACAAAGTGATTTGCAGATGGTTGCCACTTTTGCTGGGCTTGGAAGTACCTGGGAGATGCTGAGCTGTGAACCAAGGCCAGTTACCCCTAGTACCCGGATTGGGTTGCTTAGGAAGAGATACAGAGCATATTGAGGCCAGATGCTGCTTGTTTGGGGTTTGTGAAACTTTGATAGATTTTTAAGAAAGTCAGCAGCATGAGTCAAGACAGGATGTTTGTATGGAAAAGCCACTAGATGCAACTTAGGTAGGCCTATAAGTTGTGTGGCAAATGGTGTTAGCCAGGTTGGTGGGCACTCAGATATAGCACCCCTCTGTATCTTCAGGCTGGGAGGAAGGAGGGTTCAACAAAGGAACAATGGCTTCTGTCAACACTTCTATCTGGGTAAAAGCTGCCCCTGCAGCCCTCACCCTGAAGCCAGATAACTCATTTCCTCCCTGTATGTCCCTGGCACCTTTTGAGCTGCTTCCCATCACTGGAGCTCAGAGCAAGTGTGTCTGTCGGAGTATGTCTGTGCTAGGCCCTTTAAGAGGCACACCTGGGACTTCAGCCACCCTCTGTCTCCCTCAGCTACAATCTCTGCTTGTTTTCACAGCCAGAAGTTGTGGGATTTCTTTTCCCAGCATGGGAACCTTGGACTGGGATCCTGAGGTAGGGCTGAGACCCCTTACTCCTCAGGGAGGACCCCCTCAGCCAAGATATCCCTCTCAATTTTTAACTGCCACATGCTGGGGTGGGACCAGCCCCTTTTGTGTGTCTGCCCTTTTGCCAGTGTCATTGTGTCTTCTTCTGTAGGTCCTTAGTATAGGACTTTTGTTTAGCTAGACTTCAGTCCGTTCTCAATAATGGTTGTTTTGTTGTTTAGTTATAATTTTGATGTGGTCATGGAAGGAAGTAAGCACAGTATTTACCTACTTCAGCATCTTGACCATCTTGTTAATGTTCTTTCCCCTGTTTTCTTATTTGATCATTTACCATTTGGGTTGTTGGTGTTTAATGTCATGTTTTAGTGACTCCCACCTTTTACTTATACAACAGTCAATGAATTTATTCAACATTTCTCTTTTCTCTTTCCATCTTTTCCCATTTTTTGAAGTATTTCTTTTTCAAAATCTATAACATTTATAAATTATTCTTTCAATCTTGTGTTTAACCTTTGTTTTTATCTTAGATATGTAATTAAATACATGCTTCCTTCATCAGAAGTCCTTTTGCCAATATTTCTCCAATTATCTCTTGGTTGGATGAAGGTCAATCTCTACTATTAGTCAAGAAGTGTTCATGTGTACAGAAGTCTCCAAGTCATTCAATGTTTAATACTGTTTTTCTATGATCTTGATACTTAAAGAACAATTTAGCTGGGAATAAAGATCCTTGGTTCCCCTTGGTCCTTGAGTTCTTGAAAACACTGCTTCATTGTTGCCTTACTTTAAATGTTGCTTTGAAAGTCTTATGCCCTTCTAATTATTTTTCCCTTGTAAATTCTTTGATAGTATTGTTCAGGGGCATTGAGGAGTTTTTTCATCTTTTAATTCTAACCTTTTAATAGTATACATCACTGACCTGATTGCTTTAGGCAAATTTCCCCAGCAATTTGGTAAATCATTTCAATATGCAGATTGAAGAGGTTTCCTTTTGTTTGTGAAACATTTTCTTAAATTATATTTTAAAATATTAATTCTGCTCAATTGTTTTGTTCATTCAGTCAGTACATCTGTTGAATTCTCTTTGATGTCTTCCTGCTTTTTTTCTGTTTCTCTGTTTTTTTTCTTTCACTTATTTTATAATTTTACTTTCATTCTTTTGATTGTTTTCCTCATTTTAGTCAATGACTGCTATTACATGTTGTTTGAATTTATTCTTCTTTGGGCATCTTGTAATTTTTTCATCATTTTTTATATCATTTTGTCTTTCTCTTCCATTTCTTTTCTGAGCTCAATCATTTCTGATTTCATCCCTTCCTTTATATATAATTTTTTAAATTTTTGAATTTATGATTCAAAGTGTTTAAGTTCCATATCTTTGGTTGGGTTTTTAAGGCTATTTAAGTTAATGTGGAATATTGTTTTTCATTTTTCTTATATATCATTGTTTTTGGAGGGAGAGAGTGCTTACTAGCAGAAATATTTAATTCCCATTTTTATTTTATTTTTTAGTAGTTTTATGTAATAGAAACTGCTTGCATTTCTATATTTCTTGGACAGGTATGGTGATTTGAGGTTTTTTTGTGCAATTATAGTTCAAAAACATATTCTATCAGATTATTTTCTATTTACAGGTAATTTTAAGTTTGCTTTGCTGAAAGAAAGGGAGTTGTGTGGTTTGTTTGCTTGTTTTATTGTTTATATGTACAGTTTTGGAGGATTCCTAGACAGATTTGGATTTATACAACTGTGCAGCTACCAGGAAGTCCTCTGTTGTCTCTGTTTTATAAATGAGGAAGCTAAGATTCAGTGAGATCAGATAATTACCAAAAATCAGCTTACATGTCACATGGCCACTTAACCACTTTCCATGCTGCCTCTGAAATTAAAAAATGTAGCTGAAATTTTTAGCGCATCTAACCAACATATGCTATTTGTAACACTTACTCTAGGAAACAAGATTGGCATGGTAGCAGAATATAATATCAAAGTGGCCGAGCTATTTAGGGAACAGCTTTAAAATGATATGGGTCAAGCTATAACAGAGAATAAGTGAGTAAGGTCAGAACAGACAGGCAAATTGTGAACATAGGCAATGTAAAACAGATCAGAGTACACAAAGAGAGAAAGCGATTTTAGCAACAGAAAAAAAGGTGATGGTGTTAGGAGGATGACATTTGTTTCCAAGGAGAGAAATCAACATAAGCATTAGCTTAAGTCCAGGATAGTACAATTACGGAGATAAATTTGCACTTTCCTGAAAGCACAGAAGCCAGAGAAAGTTAATGGGCTATAACCAATCTTTTGAATAATCCTCACCATTATTTTCATTTAAAAAATTAAGATTTGCTATTTGGTTGGTTACACGTGCTCTTGTTCTGAAAATGGCAAATGTATTTTCAAAGAGTAGTCACTTTCAAATATTTGAAAGGGAAATTGAAGCTGTATAGAGGACAATTATCACTTAAAGGCTCAGAGAAAGTGGATCTGTGAACATGCAGTAAGATAAGTGCCTTTGGAAGAACGAAATGTTCCCAATGATATATTGCATTGCTATGCCTCAGATTGATTCTGAGAAATGGCAAGTCCTACCTCTGGATTTAGGAGATGATTAATATAAAATAAGCAGGAGTTCAGCATGTTTCTCAAGAAATCTTATTCTTCCAAGATATTAAGAGACTACCAAACCAGTCTAAAACCATATCTGCCTAATGCCAGTCTTGTGTTTCTGGAAAAAAAGCCTAAAGGTTTGATGTTATGGTTATTTATTTATTACTTTAATATTCTTCTCAGGTGGAATATGGTCTGATGGAGTAGGCAGACACCAGTAATTCTGTAACCTTTAGCCTGTTTTATATTTTGGTGCTTTAGTTCATATTAGGAAAATGTTTCTTCTATGCCCATTTCTAAAATCAATGAATACTTAACTCATAAAGAACAGAGATGCAATTTCTTAGTGGATAAATCTAGTTCTTGGGAACACCAGCAACATTTAACATTGTGTTCTTGCTCATATAATGGTGTAAGGTTTCACTGGGAGATATACAGTGTTGAAATTAAGGGACAACATTTTCTTGCCATTTATAGTGAAAAAAATAATTTACAGTGTATGGTCAGTCATCTACTTCATTTAACATTGTTGATTGCTATCTCCATCTTGATATTCTTGTTTTCACACTCTGATCATTTCTCTCTCTCTCTCTCTCTCTCTCTCTCTCTCTCTCTCTCTCTCTCTCTCTCTCCCTCTCCCTCTCCCTCTCCCTCTCCCTCTCCCTCTCCCTCTCCCTCTCCCTCTCCCTTTCTTTCCTCCTCTGGGAGAAAATGGTTTATTTATTTTAATTTTATTTTGTTAAAATACGCAGAACAGTGTTTGTCATCTCAACCATTTTTAAGAGTGCAGGTCAGTGGTATTAGTATGTTTATATTGCTGTGCAACCATCCACCCTCCATCTTCAGAACTCTTTATCTTGCAAACTGAAACTATGCCCATTAAACAATAGCTCCCATTTCCTTTTCCTTCTGGCACTTGGCAACCACCATCTACTCTCTATCTCTATAATTTTGACTACTCTAGGTACCTCATATAAATGGATCATACAACTTGTCTTTTGGTGACTGACTTATTTCACTTAGCATAATGTTCTCAAGATTCAAATATGTTGTACCATATGTCAGAATTTGCTTCCATTTTAAGGCTGAATAATATTCCATTGTGTAAATAACACACACACACACACACACACACACACAATATTCTTATCCATTCGTCTGTCAATGGACACTTGGGTTGCTTCCATGTTTTAGCTACTATGAATAATGCTTGCAGAATATGGGTGCACAAAATGTCTTTTTAGGACTCAACTTTCAATTCATTTGGGTATACACCCAGAAGTGGAATTGCTGGATCACATGGTAATTATATTGTTAATTTTTAAAGGAACTGCAATATTGTTTTTCCGTGCAACTGTACCACTTGACATTCTCATCAACAGTGCACAAGGATTCCGACTTCTCCACATGCTTGCCAACACTTGTTTTCTGTTTTGTTTTGTTTTGTTTTTGATAGTAGCAATCTTAATGGGTGTGAGGTGGTGTCTCATTGTGGATTTTATCTGCATTTCCCTAATGGTTAGTGATGTGTTGAGAATCTTTTGTGTGTTTATTATTCATGTGTATTCTTTGAAGAAATGTCTATTCATGTCCTTTACCCATTTTTAAACAAAATTGTTTGTTTTGTTGAGTTTTAGGATTTCTCTATATAGTCTGTATATTCAATTTTTTCTCTCTTTTATGAGTATTCTTTTTTCCTGCATCCCTTAAGGGAGTATTTCTCTAAGTGTGGTCTGCAAACTGTAATCAGAATTACTTGGGATGTGTGTCTGGAAGGCACAACCTCTGAATCCACCCTGTACCTTTTGAATCAATCAATAGACTAGGGCCCCTGGATGGTGCATTTTAACAAGCTTTTTGAGTGAAATTTCCCAAGTATTAAAATTTGAGAAAAATTTCCTTATGCATTGAACTTTCCTAGGGTTTCTTTCCCAGCTCATTGTTCCCAATTTCATGGTTTAAGTACCAGCTACTAATATGCTGACAACTTTCAAAGGTATTATTTCAGTCCTGACCATTTATTCTCATAGAGCCAGCAGACCCAGAAACCTCAAAGTCAACATTTGCAGAAGTTAACTTATTTCCCCCCACAAACCTGCTCTTTCATCTGTAGACTCCCTTGGTAGCACCATTATCCATCATCCATCTAGTCACTGAAGTTAAAATTTGAAAGTTAGAAAACTGGAAATAATCCTGATTAACCCCTCTACTTTACTCCTCTCTCCAAACAATGATTACATTCAGCAGATTTTACCTCCAATTATTTCTCAAACACTTTATCTGCTTCTCTGAATCAGTTATCATTAATATAGTTTAGTCCTGCACCATGTCTCAGCTGGGCCACCTTCTCTCTCTTCTTTTAAAACCATCTCATTTTCAGCCTCCAGTTTGGCTTTTCTAAAGGCAAAGGATATCAGCTCAGGTCCCAACAGGAAACAATGGGTATTTTCAAAATGAGATAATTCAAGGAAGCGTTTTTCACAAGGAGACAATTGCCACAGGTTTGGGAGTAGAAAAAACAACCACAACAGATGGTGTAGTAATTTAGTCAAATTATTGTCACCTTTAGGCTTATTGGGATGAGATGAGGGAGTGGTTACTGGAATATGAAAAAATTAAGTGCCTAGAGCTGGCTGATTTGAAAGAAGTAGAGATCTTTGATTAATTAAGGGGCACCCCAGACCAAGATGTCTCCAGACCACACCAGATGAACACTCTGTTCTCACTCCCACTCTCCCTCATCTCCTGACTGAGGGTCCCTGTTGGCCAAAGCCAGCTGCAAATTAGAAGGCATGAGAAGCCCTTGATGTAGTCTTACCAGTTAGTCTCTAGCGTAGAGCCCAGAATTGAGAAACGTGGAGAATGGATCTGGAAAGGCAGTGGAACCATCCAGCACACAGATCTTACTGTGGAGCTCCATTGCTAATAAATATTTGGACTCCCCTATTTCCTATTAGGCAATATTTCTGTTCTTTCAAATGAAACACAAAGCATTCTTTATTACCTCATTGCCTCTCTGTCTGGCAGTCTCTGCCTGGCTCAGCATGTTACAGAATGCAAATTGCTTGTGTTTCCACATTAAGTTCCTAGCATTTCTCTCATCTCCATGTTTTGGTTTAGGTCTTTCCTTCTAGAGGACATGCTTTGTTCTTCCCTCCAACTTCTCCCAAGAAGCAGCTCAACTGTACCTTTAACATCCCTCTCCTTATATTTTACAAAATCCTGAGATGGCTAGTTACTTGTTCTCAGTATTGTCTGAATCTCTATCATTGATTTTAATCACACATTGTTTCATTATTATCTATTTATATGTTTATCTCCCTAACTAGATATGAATTCCTTGAATAAAGAAATAACATCTTATACATATTTATGTATAAATATCTTATACATATTTATAGTATCAGGGCTAAGCCCAGTACCTACTGGTTGAAAGAAAAAATGAATTAGTGATTTCTCCCTGTCTCTTATCTCTTGCTAAGCATGTGCTAATAGTCAAAAGAATCACTTTCAGATTTCTAGCAAATGCTGTGCATCTAAGTATCTCTCAGTGGGGCTGCAGCCAACATTAATACTGAAGTGGTGAGTAATGGCCAATTTTGTTTCCTCTGTAAGGGAAATTGATGGAAGGAAGGTTCACTAGGGATAATTAGATTGATTTTAGTTTTACCACTTTAATATCCAGACAGTTCTTGAAAGTGATTGTAGTAATTGCAGAAAGACAAGCTGATACAGAAAGCCATTCTTGATTTTACTGTCTCCAATCTAGAATCACTGTGCTAGTAAAATGACTTTCTTAATTCTTCTACTCATTCTGTGCATACCTTCTTTAAAAAAGTTGTATTTTCATCTTTAATTAACATCTTATCAGTATAGATTGAAACGTGGAAGATTGAGGCCATAAGAGCACACAAAATCAATCAATGTACAAAGTGATTTTCATTTATCATCTATAGGGTGTATATATATATATATATATATATATATATGGTGTATATATATATATATATCTACCTTGACTATAATGTGACATAACAAGAAGTATAAGGCAAACTTCTAGTCTGAATTCTAGAAACTTACAATAAGTTGCCTCCACAAAAAGGTAGGTGGATTTTAGAGGGGAGACACTTTTCACAAGTCCTGCTTTCTGCTAGGAGGGATTTTTTAAGCAGGCTCTCTTTCCTTCTAAGCTCTCTGCCCCTGGTGAGAAGGTGGTACATCGATTGTTTTAATGGCATGGTTAATTTGGCACAGATAACTACCTATGTCTCAGAAAGGCTTCCGAATATAGCAGGATATTTACCAGCCCGTTGTGATCTTTAGAACATGTAGCGCCTCTCATTCACTATAATGCTTTCAGTCAAATGAAGTGCCAAGGAAATAAATGCTGACATCAGCATCACAATCAATTATTTTTATGATGACAGTATTCTAGGTAGAATTTAAAATTTTAGTTAGAAACAGAAAACTCTTATTCACCTGTCTTTCTTCCTTGCTATGGTGCAAAGCAATAAAAATATGGTTTATGAAGGAACCCATCTCTCATTTATATTGAGCAACAAAAAAAATAGGAGATGAAAAACAGGAAGCTTACTTAGAAAATAATACAATTACTTCTGTGAATAGAAATGAGAAAAAGAAATCACAACGTAAGGCATTGTGATATCCTTGAAGATAGAATTTGTATTCTCCATTGTTTCTGACACAATGCTTTGCTTATTGTTAGTGCTTAGTAAATTTTTGTTGAATTGAATTTAATTAATTCAAAGCATATATTTCTGTTGTTCATAATTGTTCATGAAATAGTCTCAAGAAGGAACATATTAATTTAACCATCACATTGTACATTGACATATGTGCAGATACACGAGAAGTTGGACAATTAAGTTTCCGAACTCATCCTAGAAAAAGTGCTATATTTCGCATTGCTGAATATCATTATGGTCACCTTCGAAGTACTCCCCTTGGGAAGCTATGCACTGATGCCAGTGCCTAGTCCACCCTTCTAAGCAATTTTGGAACTCTTTTTCTGGAATGGCCATCAGAGCTGTCATCGTGTTACCCTTGATGTCCTGAAGGTCATAGAAATGTTTTCCTTTCAATATTTCCTTTACCTTTGGGCAATGAAAGAAGTCATTGGGGGTCAGATCAGGTGAGTAGAGAGGGTGTTCCAATACAGTTATTTGTCTGCTGGCTAAAAACTCCCTCATAGACAGTGCCGTGTGAGCTGGTGCATTGTTGTGATGCACGTTCAGGTCATCTAACTTTTTCAGGCAGCCTTTTCAGCACTTCCACATAATAAACTTGGTTCACTGTTTGTCCAGTTGGTACAAATTCATAATGAATAATCCCTCTGATATCAAAAAAGCTTAGCAAAATCATTGCAACAAGTTCAAGAACTTAACTGTCAAACCTCATACTTCCAAAATCATATGATACCTCATTAAAGCTAATTCTGTTTGGGTTTCAGTGTATCAAAAAGAAAACATATGGATCCCATGTTCTCCACAAAAAGACCATACATTTTACTCTGCATCAAAGGGCCTTGTAGTTTGACTGATTTGCCAGTGGAAAGGATTGGATGCAGATCAATGCCTCTTTCCTACTGCCATCCTATAGAAGTTTGTTCACATAGGGTTAAACAAGTAATGTAAAATTTAGAAATAAAATTAGCTTTCAAGGCAGTAAACGGTGATTATCATGAGTATGGATATTGGAGTTAAAAACAATGAAATTGGATTCTACCCTGATTCTGCTACTTGGTAGCTCTGTGATCTGGGGCAAGTTACTTAGCTCCTCTGCCTTAATTTTCTCATCTGAATATGGGCATAGAAATATTCCTATTAGAGCTTTGTAAGGATCAAATGAGATCATGTATATAAAGTTCTTTGCATGGTCCCTGATAGACAGTATGTATTCAAAAATTATAGTTATTATTAATAAAAGATTGAGAATTACTTTGTAAAAGGGCAATAATATAAATGGATTACTGAAAGCTTTCCTCTAACAAAAAATGAAAATATTACCTAAGGTGAAGGCTGGCTATTTTGACATTTATAAAGAACTTGAAGAGTAAAAGTGAAATTAATATGTCTAAAAAGAGAATATATCAACATAGATAAAGGTGGAAAGAGCCACAGGCGGTGCCCATCTAGAAGCAGGTGAGAAAGGACCTGCTATGTCCCAGACTCCTCCTGTCTCTTTGACTGGTCAACTTGTGCCCAAGCATCACTTCCTTCAGTAAGGAAGTGATTAGATTTAATACCTATGCCTCTCTAGATTAAATTTAATACCTCACATATGTGTTGCTTTCTCTGTACCACAACTATTTGGGATTGAAGTTATTCAAATAACTCTTCTCCTTTTGAGTTCTGAATCAAATGAAAATTAGATAAAAGACTATGGCAGAGGGAGGCAAAATAACCACCTCCATTACTAATAAAGTTAATATTGGAGAATGCAGCTCATATTTGCCACTAAGTGGACTTTCTAACCTGGACTTCAGAATTGGGACTCTCTATACAGCCACTGGTAGTGATGGATCCTCGAGTACTGGCCCCTTTCACCATTTGGCCGAAGAGAGCACATGCTCTTTACAGGTAGATGAACAAGTGAGAAAGGTGAAGGGACTGGGGGGCCATGCAGGCCCAATAGTCTTATCCTAAATTCACCTTTTAGAAAATTTACTTCTCCTCCCCAGGAGACAAATGAGTGAGCAGACAAAGAGGATTCAGGATGTTATACTCATAGATTTCCCTCTACATGAAAGGAAATATTGGGAGTAGGAAATAAATTCCTTCCCTCACCCACCCCAAACAATAATAGCAATTACAACTTATTGTAATTATTTGATACATTTCTTTTTTTTTATTAAATTTATTGGGGTGACAATTGTTAGTAAATTTACATAGATTTCAGGTGTACAATTCTGTATTACATCGTCTATAAATCCCATTGTGTGTTCACCACCCAGAGTCAGTTCTCCTTCCATCACCATATATTTGATCCCCTTTACCCTCATCACCCACCCCCGACCCCCTTACCCTCTGGTAACCACTAAATTATTGTCTGTGTCTATGAGTTTTTCTTTCTCATTTGTTTGTCTTGTTCTTTTTGGTTTATATACCACATATCAGTGAAATCATAGGGTTCTCTGCTTTTTCTGTCTGACTTATTTCACTTAGCATTATACTCTCAAGATCCATCCATGTTGTCACAAATGCTCCTATATCATCTTTCCTTAACGCGGAAATATACATTTCTTATTAGAATGTAAGTTCTGTTAAGGGAAACATCAGTTTGGTTGGTTGACTGTTATATCGTTAACAGCAAGTACAGTGAATGACTTACGTGCTCAATAGATATTAAGAAATAGCTAAATGAATAAATAAATTCACTAGCTCCAGTCTTTTGGCTGCTATAAATGTGTTGTGGATTGTATACATCAGGCTGTTATAAATAATATCATTAATTATTCATACAATATTATTTTGTTATTGTGCATCTATTTGTGCAAGAAACTGTTGTGAGCATTTCACCTCTCAACAACAATTCTAGAGGTAGGCATCATTTTCACTATTTTTCAGATATGTGAACTGAGACAGAAACTGTTTATTTTCCAAATTCACATGCTAGTAATAACAGTACTAATTAATCTGATTCAATACTCACCAACAATCTGATTTCAATTTGGTTCTGATCTTACAAAAAAAGAAAGAGTGGATCATTGGACAGCATATCTGTTCCCTTTTATAAAAATATAAATTAACATACTAGCATCACAGTGTAGAGAACTTCCTTCGTGGAAATTTGTCCCCAAGACTCAGTGTCCTTTATTATATGTTCTCAAGACCAAATTTCTCAGCCAGTTGAATAAAATATTATTGTGTTTTTTTTGTTTTGTTTTGTTTTTTACTAAGTTGATGCCGGTGTGTGGAGCCGCTAGAAGTCCAACTGACTATTTTTTTCTCTAGTAACAGCTATTTCTTTCAAAGGCCATACAAAACATCAAATTCACTGAATATTTAACTTATATATCCGTGCAATTCTGTCTCCTCTACTAGACTGCTGCATTTGTGCAAACAGGAACGGGATTACCTCTGTATCATCTGCACCTTTCACTGATCTCAAGACAGAAGTGACTCAATAAGTTTCTGTTTGAGTGAATGAAGAGTCTATATTCTGTAGTCTGAAATGGCTTTTTGGAGTTTGGGAATAGTCTTCATAGGTGGAATAGAGTTTAGTTTTGTGCAAAACATTGATTTGACAGGAATATATGTGTACCTTTGACTCCTTACTCTAACAAATGGACCAATTACCACAGACAACATATATTGTTATAGACTGAATTGTATCCCCACAAAACTCACACGTTGAAGCCCTAAGCCCCAATGTGACTGTATTGGAGACAGAGCCTTTAAGGAGGTCATTAAAGTTAAATGAGACTTTAAAGTTAAATAAGAGAGGAGCACTCATCTGATAGGACGGGTGACTTTATGAGAAGATGAGATCTCTCTCCCTCTCTCTCTGCCAGCATACACAAAAGGAAGGCCATGTGGAGACACAGTAAAATGGTGGCTTTCTGAAAGCCAGGAAGAGAGGCCTCACCAGAAATTAACCCTGCTGGCACTTTGATCTTGGACTTTTAGCATCCATACAATGAGAACAGAAATTTCTGTTGGTTAAGCCACTCAGTCTCTGGTATATATATATATTTTTTCTTTATGGCAGCTCGAGTAGACTAATATATATAAAAGCATCTCTCAATATAATTTTAGTTGATGTATATAATGGATATCAGATTCTGTTTTTGTAATGTCCACTCTAATAGTATATTTTAAAATAAAGCACATTTTTTCTTCACAAAGCCTAAATATCTTCACACTGCTAAAAGTTAAAAATAATTTCTGAGTAAAAGTGTACATAATTTGACATGCCACAATGGTTAATATCCATTATTAATCATTCATAAAATTACTTTATTATAATTGTGAATCCATCTAATAGTCAATTAGATGTCCATTATTATAATTACCATATAGCACAATGTTATGTTGACATTAAATTTGATCTAGAGCTAGTATGTAACTAAAACATAGTGGATGTCTTCCTAATGGTACATGATTACAATTATAATAATTTCAATTTGACATAACATTGTCTTTTCATGAATTCATTGCAGAGTATTTATATTATCTTCTTTACTGGAATTTCAGTAATAAATCCCAATGCATTACAAGGACCAATTTGCTTTCAAGAGGTTTGTCTGTGTCTTTTTGAAGGTAAATAGACTGGCAACCTTCCCAGTAATGTCCAGGAGACAAATGCCAACCATTCTAAGTTGATTTTCCTCATGTTTCTTCATTATGTGCTTTGCCTGAATAAGAATAAGAAAAGCACTGAAGTCAATGACTGGTAGTGGGCTCAAATTTGGACAATCAAATACTAATTTTCATTTAGCTTTAGAATTATGCCATGAGCATAAACAGATCCCCCAATGAGACCTTGCACACTTAAATCTTTCCAACTCTTTCCAACCCCAAACCCTCTGTGGTTACCTCATTTTAAGTAGTCTAGGAGCCATAGTTTGGGGAATTCTGGAGTAAGAAATCCACTGACAAACCCAACCAGTTTTTCATTCTGTTTCTTTGGATTTCACTTTCAGTGTTGTAGGTGCTTCTGGTTCATTCATGTGCTTATGTCAAAACACTGAAAGAACACTTAAATTCCCAAATGAAAATTCACATAATTTCAGGTATTTCTAGGGCATAAAATGAAAGCATTATAACACTGCAAAAATTCTGCCCAACTCCTAGAATGTCAATGATTTGTGATGTTTATTTGCAGGCAGCCCAATATCATGTCAGGAACTGAAAATGAAGGTGTACCTGGTGTCCTTTGTATAACCCCACGCCATCTCCGAGGGTTTTTAATAATAGTTCTCTATTCATATTCAGCTTCTGTCCTCATGTTAGGACCTGACAGTTGATTTCCTGGACTATAAAAGACCAGCTAGGTGCATGTATTAAGGAAAAGAGCTATAACAAGGCCATTTTGTAGGAACACGGAATCAGACTGGTTGAAGTTTGGTTTAAACCTATTTCCAGAGAAATAATATGAATAAAATATCATTGCATAAATTCAGAATGCCGATAAAAAATATTTTTATAAAAAGATAGCCACCATTCTGTAATACATTATCGATTATACACCTGAAATCTGTGTAACTTTACTAACAATTGTCACCCCAATAAACTTTAATTAAAAAAACAAAAACAGAACAACCACAACAACAAAAAACAGCCCAGCAACTAGTTCTTAAGCATTAGTCCTTTGGGGCTATTTATAGAGAATTTCAGCTTTGAAACTTTAGGTCCTAAAGATAAGGGTGAAAGCTTTGGCCTGACCTTCTCATTCCCTCACACAGCCCAAATTCAACCTGACTTTTTCAGAATCTTCACTTTGGATTGGTACCTTCCAAAACAAAAGGGTGGACATGGATCTTGCTTACGCAGTTCAACTTCCAGCTTTTTATTACGCATGGAAACAACAGGTAATGTGAAGTATAAGATTCTGGCCATTCACTGACTCAAATGAAAACAAGTTAATATGTCAACCCTTTAACCTATTCTTTTCAACCCTCAATAAAAGGTACACTTTTTTAATTAAATACTTTATAGTAGAGATCAAAAATCTTTTTTCCATAAGAAACCATATATTCACTATTTTAGGCTTTCTAGGCCATTTGCTCCCTATCACAACTACTAAACTCTGCCATCATGGTGGAAAAGCAGCCATCAATAATATTTTGATGAAAGAGCATGAGTATGTTTCAATAAAACTTTATTTATGGACACTGAAATTTGGATTTTGTATAATTTACACATGCACAGAACATTAATCTTCTTTTGACTATTTTCAACCATTAAAAATTATTAGCTTGCAGGTTGTACAAAAATAGGTGGCTGATAAGATTTGGCCTGGGCCCACAGAGTGCGACTCCTGTATATGGGCTCATTCAGTTCAGAGATAGATTGGTTTCCAGTCATCCACTCCTCTTGGGTGTAAAGGTCTATGAGCTAATTGAAGCCATGCCTTGCTTTTGTGTGAGCAGCAAAGAAAGTAATAGGGGCCTTAGATGCCAGCATATGGAGGTCTCTGCTCACCAGTTCCAACATACAGCTTCTCACCTTCACTACACCATTGTTGAAACTAGAAAAGGCCATCTTCTCTGAGCAGATCGGATAGAAAAAGGCACCATCTCTGGATAAATAAAAGAGGATAAGGAGTCTCTTCCAGACTAATAAAAATAGGAAAGGACTCTGGGTAGATCCACTGTACCACGTCTTCCAGTGGGTGCCCTTCATGCTTGGATGGCGATGTTTTATAAGCAAGGCAAAGGCAGAATCTAAGCTTCTCCTGCCCTTCCACCATACTCAGGAGATCTCCACCAATGTTCATGCAAATCGACTTTGTTCTTTCAAATGAATTTGTTCAATTTCTTGAGAAAAGAACTCAATTTTATTGCTTGGACTGAAAGCACCTTCTTGCCATGTTTTGGGGGCTTTGGGACAGGGTATGGGGATAAGGGGGGTCTACTGTTGCATGAAAAGACTTTCAAATAAAGCCTGTTTCTAATAAACTACAACTCACTTTAAGCCTCCATTAAAAACGGAGTGTTTGGAGTTTCCCATGGAAGATGGACTACTTTCCCTGCTGGAGACCCTTCCTTATGTTACTCTGTCAAGCTTTATGAGTATCAGTTAGCAGTAGGCTTCTCCACCTGCTTATCTTTTCCATCACACTGTTAAGATCTCTCATTGACTGGCAGCTTTCCTCATTTCTATCTTAATTTTTTATAGGAAAGGAAGCTTCTTTTCCCTCTGTTTTCATTTTGTTAGAGGAGGAAAGTAGAAGGTAAACCCATGGCTTGAGTTTGTCATTTCAAATAGCAGAATAATTTTTTTCAAAGTTACCAAAATGATTACAATGGAAGCAGGTTGGACCACTTTGAGAAACATTGCTTAAGTGGATATGGATCTTTTCTGTCTTTCTGAGCCCCTCTCCCACCCACAGCATAGGGTTAGGATTCTATCCAGGAGTTTGGCTGTCAGGCCTACCATTCATTATCTGTGAGAGACCGCACCCTGTTCAAAGAAATGTATATGTGTTACCTTACGTAAACTTCACAAGTGAAGTAGATAATGTTGATGGTTTTTCCCATTCATACATGAGGAAATTAAAGTTTGTCAAATTTCATAAATTTAAATAAGATACTCATGGTCATTGAACCATATTATAATCACCAGCCTATCATTACTCTACCTATTATCGTATTGATTTGCTATGAGTGTCAAATAGAAAATAGAGGCAAAGTGTTGGCTACATGATACCCTATAAATAAATTTTAGCCCTTTTTTTTCTAGTCTTAAGCCTAAAACATATGAAACTGTACACAGCCTTAGCTGTTACCTTCTTTCCACTTACCTTTTCCATATTCTGACTACTTGACTAAACCCTATATCTTCTCCAAGTCCATCCCACCTATAAAGGTTGTTCTAGCTAGTCTGAGTTTTATATTTCTTAATTCTCACAATAATCATATTTCCTTTAATCATAGACAGTTTGTAGTGTTCATTGTGATTTTTTAAAGATGAATTTAGTTTTATTAACAAATTCTTTCAATGTAGAGTCACATATTAAATTTCTGTGTTATTTTAAGAACACACAGAAGAGGACTGGGCAGAGATTAAACATTCAAATATTTATCGATGGAAGGTTTGATTCAGTACAACATATATAAGGTTTCCAAATTTAGTTCTGTAGGTGGTCCAGCAAGCATATGGATATGCTCATGCAGCATCAGTTTTCCAAGTACACAAATATGAACCTGAAAAACCAGCATCTATATGTATGTATAAGTATATATAAACATATATATGAAAGTACTGAGAATTGAGCTTTTTCCCATTCTTCACTTTCCTCTTCCATTAATACATTGCAAATCCTTTTCTCTGTAGTATTATGGGAAGAGAAAGAGAGATTATACTTGCTAGTTTTCCACCAATTACCCTTTTTTTTTTTTTTTAACCAGGGACAACTTTCACAATTGGCTCCATTTTCACATGCTCACCAAATAAGTGAACTTAACAAAAAAGAAACATTGTGCAGTTTAGATCTTTGTTGAGAGCATTATGAAAGAAAGTTTAGTAAGGGACAATGGTACTAAACACTCAATAACTAAATATGACAGAGAGAACATTAATGCTGATTAATGGAATTCTCTGAATGCTTATTTTTACAGATCAAAGCCAATTTCCCTTATTCAGCAGAACCAGTTTCATCTGAATTCTCACTTTAATTAATGGGGCTTCCTAAAAGAAGCCAGAAAGAATGAATGGTAATTAAATGCTAATTTTGCACAGTTAAAATTACCGTAAATCATATGCAAATTGGGTAACATAATCAGTAAAGGATCTTTCTCTGTGCAGTTCCTGGTGCCATTATCTGAATTTATTTTATGTTGTATGCGGGGAGCATAGTCAGGACTCTGGGCAGACAGCAGCTTGTCATTTCAGAGACTCAGAGTTCACTGTTATCAGGGCCGATTTGTTGATAAAAGCTTGAACTAACTAGTAGCGGTGGGAAAAGAGACAGGGAGATAGATATGCGGATGTTTAGAGGTAGAATTAATACTCTTTGCTGGTCAAATGAACAAAAACAAACTCTTCTCTAAATAAGAATTCATGAAAATGTGGGTTCAGTAAATGGAAATAAGTCACTATAATTTACAATTTTTAAAAAGCAGTAAATACTGCAAGAGAGAAATTGATCCCAGTTAAAGTGATGCAAATTTTGTATTTAAAGATCTTTATACAAGATCCCTGTAACTTTCATGCTGATGTAGCTGATTTTAGTAATTATGTAACTTTTCTAGAAAAGTCTTTATTTTACCCAGTACAGGTCTCTCTAGCTACCTGTTTCCTTGGAGATGAGGTAGTACTAAGTACTGTCTTCTGAGTAATAATCAGGTGTTGGTTATTCTCCATTTGTCCTTTCAGCACCCAACCCTTCTCACCCTGCTGTGGGTGACAGAATTCTGACTTCTGTGGACTGTATCACATACACTCCTTTGTGCCCTGTTCCCCTTATGGAAGCACCTGCAGGAGATTGGTGGGTGAGAGGAGAATGAGGTAAGAGTATATATTTCCCCCACACACTCACTGGGCTGTGGTTGGCAGTGGCTATGTTCCTCTACTTAGAGCCACAGCACCTATCGGAGCAGACCCTCCCACCATTACAACTCTTGTTGGCTTCTTGTGACAGCAACATCTCTTTGCCCCTCCAGATTAAAGACGGCAACATCTCTGGCTGTTGGAGCTCCTAATGCTTCTTCTTCTCTAGTTGGTGCCTATAATTCTCCCCATAATTGTGTAAATAGTCCCTTCGTTAAATGGTCTCAGTTATCATTTCTATGTGTGTGGCAAGGATCCTGGTTAATAAAATGATTCATAGTCTGGAAGCATGATTAAGTTACCAGTTTTTCTTTGAGATAAGTATAAATGTAATGGGTTCTGTTTTTTCTTAATTCACTGTTCACTCATTTTTTTGCATTTTCTTTATTTTCTCCTCCTCAAATATTCATCCTCCTCTCCCCTCCTCTTGTCAGGGCTTTTGCACCATGTGTAGTCATGTTTATGCCTCCCTTTTCTGTATATTCTATGTTCGACTTTAACCCTCCCATTGTAGTTAATCCTTTACTTGCCTTTCCCTTCTTAAACATTCCTCTGCCCTAGTTAGCCTTGTATTCCCAGACTTTGAATGGTGCCTAGGAAAACTGGTACTCAGTACATGCTTAGTGAATGAATTACTATCTGAGGATGAGTTGCCCAGGAATGGGCATAACTCTGAGGCTCTAATGGTATTGTAGAAAATAGTTGGATCATCTCATAATAGTATAACATAGTAGTTATGAACATGATCACCTTGGCCAGTCTACCTTGTTTGACCCCAGTCTCCACCATTTGCATTAGTCAATGACCTTGAAGATACTTAACTTCTCAATACCAGTTTCTTTCTGTATAAAATGGTGATAATAACAGTAGTTATTTAAAAAGGTTGTTGTGTGGATTAAATGAGTTAAACTCTCCAAAGTGCTTAGGGCCATGTCTGGCTACATCAATATTAAAATAAGGCTACATAAATACTTTCTGCTATATTTGCTACTTTTATGTATCTTATATAATATATGACAGTGAAGAGAGAGTTAAAGTATCAAACTTATGGTAAGCAAAGAGGATATTCAGAACTAACTGCAAACTGGACATAAATACATCATCAGAATCTTAGTACTTCCATTAAGAGCTTTAAAAATACATAAAATTGATAATGTGGAATTGTTGGTCAAAAACTTAGTCTATTGTGAGGTTCTTAGAACCCAGCAGAAGACCTTATATTTGTTTGAACAATGATCACAAGCCACAAGGCAACAGTCTTTTAGAATAACTCCTATGGACATTCAATCTCAGGTAGCATTGTGTTATATTTATTAGTGGAGTTTTTACATAATGGTGCTATTTCTTTTCTCTGAGTACATGGGAAATATCTCACTTTGGTTTGCTAACTGCAGATGATATTCACTAATTTTCCAGAGACTTTTGAAATATTAAAATAGGAAAATAGACAAGGCTTCTGGATGTTAAGTCCTTCAACTGGATCCTATTATTCTGACAACCATTTCCATCATAGTGGTTAGTAGAAAAAGTTCTAAAGTTAGATTTTAGGATTTAAATCTCCATTTAATAGCGATATTACCTTTGGATAATTACATAAATTCTCTCTGTTTTAGTTCCTTTAATTGTAAAATGAGATTAATAATGGTATCTATTTTATAAGATTGTTATGAGATTAAGTGAGGTATCAAGGAAAGCTCTTAGAAAGGGGCCTGATAAAAATTAAGTGTTAGTTAATTATTAGATTGTTAAATATTATTGTTCTTTTGAAAACAAACCCTCTGAGGTAGTTTCACAGCAATTGTGGATTTGAAAGAGTAGGGACAAAATAAATTTAGTCATTTTTTTTGGAAGTGGTGTTTATATATAAGATGTGTTTTAGGCAAGAAAAGAGGGCTACTTTATCTTCCCTTTCAAGGTGACTGTAAGTGTGATTTAGATCTATGTCATAGATCAAAATTCTCCCGAACAATATCTGAAGGAATTATTTTAACTCTGGCATTGAGAGTACAAAATAATTAATGGCAAAGAAATTAGTTATCTCAAGGAAATAGTCCACAATTAGTTATTTGATGCAATGAAATTTCCACTTTTAGTTTAGTTAATTCATTATATGTGTGTGTGTGTGTGTGTGTGTGCGCGCGCATGTAAAGCCTAAACAGTCGTGCCTCAGGTAATGTTACGAATCTAGTTCCTTCTCTTTCATTGAACTGTTTTTATGCTGCCCTGTGTTCTATCACACAGACTTTTAGATTGTATACTAGTTACAGTTATTTCTTGATCTCAATGTTATAGCTGATAGACTGTTAGTGTGGAGTTCTCCATCTGAGACTGCTCAAATTTCAGTCTAAAGTGTAGAATTTTACCAATTAGATTTTTGATGCTGTTGTAATTCTATTGTTTATAATTGTTACTGTGAAAAGCCCTGCCACTCACGAGCCTGGTGCCCTTACCCAACTTCCTAAAATGAAAATAATAATGGTATTTAGCTTATAAGGATTTGAAAAAAAAATTGTAAAAGCTGTAGAACATAACTTGGCTCATAGTAAGCATTATATTAATATTTGTAAAATAAAATTAAACAAAACAGGTAATTAAGACACAGTATAGATACTAAAACATTTGATGGTAGGGAAGTGACATTGAGTCTTCCAATGTTGGGAGTGACTAGTTTTTTGGGTTTGTAAGATATCAAACTGAGGGACTACATTGCAGGAAGATCTGTATCGGTTGGTTGAAGAGGTTTGAAAGGGATCTTAAACTACATTTATAGAAAAGTGGATTCCGAGCTTCTGGTATAGACCAAGGAAGCATTTAAGAAGTGGTGTAGGTGGTGCCCTGAGGAAAGAGGTCCTATGTGCTTTCAGGGCTAAAAAGTCAACACAATGCCAGGGATTATAAGAAAGGAATTAGATACAACACAAAAAAAAACTCAGGAAATGCAATCGAAAGACTCATGTTGGTCTAAGCTTTAGTGTCATGATCTTGGGCAAATTATTCAACTTCACTGCATTTTGGTTGTTTCATTTGCAAAATATGTGCTTTTTGGTATATATTTACATTGTAAGATTGTTGTGTTACATGAAAGTGGGTGTTCAGGTACTTCATTCACTGTAAAATAAGCAAACATACTGTTGTTATTCTTATTGTTGATGAAGCCCCTATGTTTCCATTTTATAGAACTATAATGGTTCATGTCCTATAATTTTTAGGGTACTTTGACATCCCCAGGGAAAAATTAAACCAAACTAGAGACGATACTGAAGAGCTTATTTTCCTCTACTACTTCCATTATCAGCCTCTTAAAAAAAACAAAATAAAGCAAACATTACTTATTTTTATTAGTTTCAAATGTACAAAGAAACATAATAGTTAGACATTTATACCCCTAACACACAATTGAAAATGGAACTACCTTATAACTCAGCAATTCCACTCTTGGGTATCTATCCAAAGAAATGCAAAACACTAATTCAAAAAGAAATATGCACTCCTTTTTTATTTATTTATTTATTTATTTATTTATTAGTTTCAGGTGTACAAGACAAGGTAATACTTAGACGTTCATCATTTATATCCCTCACACTGTGAACCCCCCTCCCCCCCATCCACTATCCTTCCGACCTCACACTGAGCCATCACATTATATATATAAAATTATAGTTGGCATTCATTAATGTTTAGCTTCTGGTGTACAATGCCATGATCAGGTATCCACAGTATCCCTGAGGTGGTCTCCCAAATAGGACACATGTCCATCGGATACCCAACAAAATCTTTACAACATTATTGAATACCTTCCCCAAATTAATTTTCAAAAAACCCTGAGGCCATCTTGTGGTTACCAGCTGCTTCCAAATCCCTTCACCTTTCCCCTTATCCCCAACCCCCCCCACACCCATCTAACAACTCTCGGTTTTTTCTTTGTGTCCCCCAAACTGTTTCTGATTAGTTGATTCACATATTCTTTTCTTTAGATTCCACATATAAGTGAGATCATATGGTACTTGTCTTTCTCTTTCTGACTTATTTCACTTAACATAATGTTCTCTAGATCCATCCATGTTGCTGCACATGATAAGATTTCTTTCTTCTTTATGGCTGCGTAATACTCCATTGTATAAATGTACCACAGCTTCTTAATCCAGTCATCTACCGATGGGCATTTCGGTTGTTTCCATATCTTGGCTATTGTGTAAAGTGCTGCAATAAACATAGGAGTGCATACTGATTTTTGAATTGGAGTTTTGGATTTCTCCGGGTAGATGCCTAGGAGTGGAATTACTGGATCATAGGGTAGTTCCATTTTCAGATTCCTGAGATACCTCCATACTGTTTTCCATTGTGGCTGCACTAATCTGCAATCCCACCAACAGTGCACTAGGGTTCCCTTTTCTCCACATCCGCGCCAGCATTTGTTGTTTGTTGATTTATTGATGATAGCCATTTTGACTGGAGTGAGGTGGTATCTCATTGTGGTTTTTATTTGCATTTCTCTGATGGTTAGTGAGGTTGAGCATTTCTTCATATGTCTTCTTGCCTTCTGTATGTCCTTTTTAGAAAAATGTCTCCTCAAGTCCTCTGCCCGTTTTTTAATTGGGTTGTTTGTTTTTTTGGAGTTGAGTTGAGTAAGTTTTTTATAGATTTGTGATATTAATCCCTTATCAGATATATCATTGGCAAATATCTTTTCCCATACAGTAGGATCCCTTTTTGTTTTATTGATGGTTTCCTTTGCTGTGAAAAAACTTTTTAGTTTGATGTAATCCCACATGTTTATTTTTTCTCTTACTTCCCTCGCGCGAGGGGATATATCAGTGAAAATCTTACTCCGGGTAATGTCCATGAAGTTTCTTCCTATATTTTCTTCTAGATATTTTATGGTTTCAGATCTTACATTTAAGTCTTTAAGCCATTTTGAATTTGTTTTTGTATATGGTGTAAGGAGGTGGTCCAGCTTCATTTTCTTGCATGTGTCTGTCCAGGTTTCCCAACACCACTTATTAAACAGACTGTCTTTACCCCATCGTACATTCTTGCTTCCATTGTCGTAGATTAGATGGGCATATAGGCATGGATTTACGTCTGGACTCTCTATTCTGTTCCATTGATCTATGTGTCTATTTTTATGCCAGTACCATGCTGTTTTGATTACTGTAGCCTTGTAGTATAGTTTGAAATCAGGTATCATTATACCTCCCACTTTGTTCTTATTTCTCAAGATTGCTGAGGCTATCCGGGGTCTTTTATGTTCCCATATAAATTTTAGGATTATATGTTCTATTTCTGTGAAAAACGTCGTTGGTAGTTTGATAGGAATTGAGTTGAATATGTATATTGCCTTAGGCAGTATGGACATTTTAACTATATTAATTCTTCCTATCCATGAACATGGAATGTGTTTCCATCTATTTATGTCTTCTTTCATTTCTTTCTTCAGTGTTGTATAATTTTCTGAGTACAGATCTTTTACATCTTTGGTTGGATTTATTCCCAGATATTTTATAGTCTTTGGAGCAATTGTAAATGGAATTGTTTTTTTAATTTCTCCTTCTGCTATTTTATCATTGCTATATACAAATGCAACTGATTTCCGAATATTAATTTTATATCCTGCTACTTTACTAAATTCATCTATCAGTTCTAATAGTTTCTTGGTGCAGTCTTTAGGGTTCTCTATATATAGTATCATATCATCTGCATATAATGATAATTTTACTTCCTCCTTACCAATTTGGATGCCTTTTATTTCTTTCTCTTGTCTGATTGCTGTGGCTAGAACTTCCAGCACTATGTTGAATAGAAGTGGAGAAAGTGGGCAACCTTGTCTTGTTCCTGATCTTAGGGGGAATGGTTTTAGCTTTTCCCCATTGAGTATGATGTTAGATGTGGGTTTGTCGTATATGGCCTTTATTATGTTAAGATATGATCCCTCTATTCCCACTTTCTTAAGGGTTTTTATCATAAAAGGTTGCTGTATTTTATCAAATGCTTTTTCTGCATCTATTGATATGATCATGTGATTTTTATTTTTCATTTTGTTAATGTGGTGTATCACATTAATTGATTTGCGGATGTTGAACCACCCCTGCATACCAGGGATGAATCCCACTTGATCATGGTGTATGATCTTTTTAATGTATTGCTGAATTCTGTTTGCTAATATTTTGATGAGAATTTTTGCATCTATGTTCATTAGAGATATCGGCCTGTAGTTTTCTTTTTTTGTGGTGTCTTTGTCTGCTTTTGGGATCAGGGTGATAGTGGCTTCGTAAAAAGTGTTTGGGAGTCTTCCTTCCTTCTGGATTTTTTGGAAGAGCTTGAGGAGAATAGGTGATAATTCTTTTTTGAACGTTTTGAAAAATTCACCTGTAAAGCCATCTGGTCCAGGGCTTTTGTTTGTTGGGAGATTATTGATTACTGATTCAATTTCCCTGGTGGTAATCAGACTGTTCAGGCTTTCTGTTTCTTCTTGAGTTAGCCTTACTACTTTGTTTATTGCAGCACTATTCACAATAACCAAGATATGGAAACAAATGAAATGCCCATCAATAGATGATCGAATAAAGAAACTGTGGTACATTTGTACAATGGAGTATTACTTGGCCACAAAGAAGAATGAAATCTTACTATTTGCAGTGATATGGATGGACCTAGAGAACATTATACTAAGTGAAATAAGTCAGACAGAGAAAGACAAATATTAGATTGGTGCAAAAGGAATTGAGGTTTAAAGGTTAAAAATAATTGTGAAAACTGTAATTACTTTTGCACCAACCTAATACCATATGGTCTCACTTGTATGTGGAATCTAAAGAACAGAATAAATGAGCAAACAAAATAAAAATAGACTCAGAGATATTAAAAATACATTTTTAAAAATTAAATTTATGGGGTGAAATTGGTAATAAAATTATATAGGTTTCAAGTGTATACAATTCTATTATACATCACCTATATATTGCATTCTGTGTTCATCATCCAAAGTCAAATCTCCTTTCGACTTCATAGTTTTTATTCTCTTCTACCACCTCCCTCTTTCCTTTACCCTCTGGTAATCACTAACCTGTTGTCTGTGTCTATGAGTTTTTATTTATTTATCTTGTTTGTTTGTTGCTTTCAGTTTTATATCCCACGTATTATTGAAATCATGTGGTTCTTGACTTTTTCTGTCTGACTTATTTTGCTTAGCATGATAATCTCAAAATGCAACCATGTTGTTGCAAATGGTAGTATTTCATCTTTTCTTATGGCCAGTAATGTTCCCTTGTATGTATATATGTACCACATATTCTTTATCCAATCATCTATTAAAAGACACTTTGGTTGTTTCCATGTCTTGGCCATCACGAATAATACTGCAGTAAACATAGATGTACATATATCTTTAAAGATAATGTTTTCAGATTTTTAGGGTAGATACCCAGAAGAGGGATTGCTGGGTCATATGGTAATTCTGTTCTTAATTTTTTGAGGAATCTCCATACTGTTTTCCATAGTTGCTGTACCAATTTTCATTCTCACCAACAGTGTATGAGGTCAGATAATTAGGTTCGCAAACTCATCCTAGAAAAAGTGCTACATACCTCATTGCTGAATATCACTACAGTCATCTTCGAAGTACTCCGCTTGGGAAGCTATGCACTGATGCTAGCATCTAGTCCACCCTTTAAAGCAATTTTGGAGCTCTTTTTCTGGAATGGCCATCAGAACTATCATCATAATACTCTTGATGTCCTGAATGTCATCAAAATGTCTTTCAATATTTCCTTTATCTTTGGGTAAAGAAATAAGTCATTAGGAGCCAGATCAGGTGAGTAGGGAGGGTGTTCCAAAACAGTTATTTGTTTACTGGCTAAAAACTCCC